>NC_071331.1:7752808-8357604 GCF_010183535.1 Caenorhabditis remanei
ATGAGATAAGTGAAGTTGTCGCTTCGTTGTCAGCCAATGTATTGAGTCTTGCTCCAGATGATGTTAGAATTTGGAGGAATGGTAATGTGTAAGGGGGATCTGAGACTCTTGAAAGATTGATTGTAATCGTATCGATTGTTTTGTGTGATGTTAGTATAGGGAGGTTGTATCCCGTTTTTCCTGGTGTGGGTATGGTATCTCAATTGATTGGTGTAGGTATAAATGTGCGTACGTGTAATGTGCGTACGTGTATGTAATTCTTGTGTTGATTCTTGTAGTGTGTTGTAGTGATCCAGCTTGTGGGTCAATTCCGTTATTCCGAAAAAAGGAAGTTTTCCGGTCCTCAGTGGGGTTGGTGGGGTTGGCCGATGTGTCCGTTTTTTTTTCTGGACAAAGGACCGAGTGGTGCTTCTGGCCTTGCTTGTTGCAGGCATATCTTTATTGAGGTTCGTTGACTGCGTGATTGCCTCGTATGCAATTCAACACCTGTTTTGCCTGATGATTGAAAAAGGTGCGGATCTCCATCGAGACGCCCGTTGAGTTCTTTGTGTCTTGTGTTGATTGCCGGTGTGTCTCGCCGAGTTAGCGGGCAGAAACTTTGTTGGTATTCGCTGTGCCGACTTTGGTAACGTGTTCCGTTCTTTTGCGTTGTTCTTCCTTGTCAATTGCTCTACTTTCGGAGAAGAGCGTTTGGACGACGGTTGATACCTCCAAGAATGATGGAGTGTTGTACGGGTCTGTGTAATAACCGGTTTCATTGTGTTGCACGGTAACTTATCGATGAACGAATCGATAAGAATAGGATCGTTAATGGAAACGTGACACTTGTTGAGTGAATTGATGGTGCCAATGTGATTTTCCATCACGTCTTGTACTTCTGGCCATAAGCTACTTGATGAAATGACAGATTACGGTATCTCTCAATCAATTGCTTACGGGAGCTTTCGATCAAGTGCTAGCGGCGATAGCTCTTCCAGTTGTGATTCTCTCCAGATTTGCACTGAGTTTCTCATGTGTCCCTTCCGACAGCTCATCAGTTGTTATTAAATCTTTTGCGCCACCTTCGAGGAGGCTTTTTTTAAAGGTTTTGTTTCATGATGATGTCAATGGACGGGTTTGAGTGTACGAACGAATTGAATTGTGTGGTGAAGAGTGAGTACTATCAGTGTCACCCGAAATTGGTTTCAGGGTGGTCAAGATTGTACTGATGCTGGTGGAAAACTACCTTGGTTAGTTTTGGCGACCAGCGAGTAGGACTGGATCTCCTCTGGGTTAGCAGGCTGGGAGCCGGTGCTGATTCGACCTCAACTGGAGTCTTTTGTGGTTTTCTTGTGTTCTCTAACCACTTGTGGGGTATTGAGACTTACCTTTTTTGATTCGCGTTCTGATTGTGAATTAATACATAGCGAAAGGTCGTAACGTGTCTGATGTTTCTGTTGTTCTAGTTGATCTTGAACGATCTATGAATTTGTTCTCATGGCCTGCCTGAGCTTGACTAGTGAGCCATATGCTTCCTCGTTTGTGCCGACTCTCATGTCAACTTTCTGAATAGCTTTGTTGATCGTATGAGTACATTCAGCTGTCATACGTTTGCTGAAATGCTTCAGTCTTGCCTCCGTTACGTGGACTTTTAACGCGGAGTTGACTTGTTATTTTTTGCGAAGGCGGAAGGACTGGCGTTGGAATAGGTTCGATTACACTTGTTTTGTTGAATTGGTTTTTGTTTCGTAGTGTTGGTCAGAATTGGACCATTAGGTTCCGATGAATTGGAGAATAGACGACTCTCCGTGTTGGTTGAGTAACAGTGTTCATTCTCAGATTGAGTACGGGGGATGCCATGGTGGGCAAGATCATTACTGCTGCTGGAGTTAGAGGACGGAAGGTGTTCGTCGTCCGGTGGAGCTACGGTGTAGCGATTGCGATTAAGACCCTGACTGCCGTTGGAGTTATTGGTGGATGGTAAAACTTTGCGTGATAATTGAGCTTTTGGTTTTTAACCAGTTCATTGGTTGATTTTCGGTTGGGTACCAATAGTTGTGTTGCAGCTAGATTCTTGAGCAGAACTTCCATATGTGGAAGGAGAGCTTTGAATTTCTCGATTAGAGCTGGATATCCGCAATCTTCGAGGTGATAGATCAGTACCCGAAAATTGTTGATGCGAATCTCCGAGCTGGAGCATAGTGCTAAATGCTTCATTACAAAGGTGAGAACCTCGCCATTGGAAAAATCTAGCTTGGCAAGTTGGTTAGCTAGCTTTGTGTAGCGAGATTGTAGTATTGAAACCATCTCTGGTTGTTGAGGGTCAGAAGGCATGAGTTGTGTTCCTTCAATCATTTGGCGAGTTTTCTTTGATCTTTTTTGTGACACCCAATGTAACGTCGGGCTTGACAGCCGAATACTGGATGATTTGGAATTGTTTGAATGTTTCCGATTTCATCCGTGTTTTTTCGACTTGTTGCTGCGACGCGAAGAGCGAGGACGATGTTTGGAATCAGAGAAGCCGTATAACTGGTGTGTAGGAGTGGACCATTATTAATAGAGTTTCGTGGATTTTTTTTGGTTTGTTCAGCCTTGGTGGCGGATTCTTGTGTGAATCTTGGTATAAAGTTTTGTTCAGTTGCTTTTGTGCATGATTTAACGTATTGTCTTCTAGAGGTTCCCTTTGTGGAATAGTGAGATGCTCATTGGGTATGATAACTGGTAGATTGAATATTGTTGTTTCAATTCTGTGACGTTGGTCGAGATTTATTGGGTTGTGTACCGTATCTTTTGTGACCGATGGTGAGGACGTACTAGCTCTTGGTATTGGTGAGCTGTTACCTCCGTAAAGGGACAACAACTTGTAGTTTCTTGCAGTTTTTTTTTTTTTTTTTTTTTTTTTTAGCGTGTAGTTTTGTAGCTAAGTTGTAGTTTTTTAGCTTCGATGGCTACTGTGCATTTGGTTGCTAATGGCTGGGTGCCAACCAGGTCCTCTAACAACGCTCAAGTGTTGTAAAGTATCTCATCACAGTTTGAATAGCAATGGATTTTCGTGGTCTTTCAAATGTTCGCAAATGTGAAAACATTTTTTGTGGAAATGCCCGATCTGGTGGACAGCGTGGGAAGTTTGTTTACCAGCGATTGTGCTTCGCTATCTTCGCTATAAGATTGTTCACGCTTTGAAAGTATCTCAACTAGCTTGTTTCAGCTAGTCGGCGCTGTGTAACCATTTCTGGTTGGTGTAGGTTTGTGAGTACTTTTTGGGTTTCCTCAACCATTTGTCGGAATAAGTAAGTTCTTTTAGCGAACTTGGTTCTGGCCGGTCAAAAAATTGGTCCACTCGACTGCACACTGTGTATCAGAAGAGAGGATAACTTTGAGTGTGTGAATTTGTTTGTAATGGTTCCCGACGTTTCTCTTTGAAGTTGTGGTACTCTGAGAAGTGCTTGCACGACGGTTGGCACACGTAGAGTCCGTGAAAGGGACTGGAATGACAGACCTTTAGTGAAGGTTCTCGTGGATGATATTATTTTCGGTATCGTAGTTCTTGTATGAACATAGCAGTATTCGAATCTTGCTGATTCGATCCCGTGTATTTTATTAGCGTCTCCTAGAGGTTACCCTCTGTTGTATGGGTCAGAGACGTGTCGGAATCTCCGGAAAGCCGTGGGCTTTCAAGTCACACAAAGACCGATATTCCTGATAAACGTCCCGGAACGTTTATTGACAAGACCTAAGTGGTGATCGAGAGTATTTGTTACAGCTCGCATCTGTGCGTATTACGGAACTTTGGTCGTTTCTTGTCATTGGTCATAAGAATATCGAGTTACTAGAAATCATTGTATCCTTCTCAGGCTGCCGTTGGGCCCTTGACAGGATGAGTTAGATAAACGAATCTACGTAACTTCCAACATAGTCGTGCGTCTTGTTGACGCTAGTCGTACGTCTTGAGGACGTGGTTAGTCAAGTTTACTTTGTTACAGTCTCGTACATGTTTCGTTCCGTAGTGTGGTACGAGAATGTCATGTTGAAGGTGCTACTCGATGTGTGAGGAAAATAGCGACCTGTAAGTGGATCTGTGGTCATGTGAGTGTAAGGATTTCACTCCTTGTGATCTTGTCTGTATTGTGTATTTTGAATGTTCAGAGTGTGGTTCAGTGGATTGTGGTTGTGATAGTTTTGGTACTTGTCATTACTCAGTGCCACGTCTTCTACTTGAAAAGACCAGAGCAATAGTATATTTATAAGTGGATTATGTACTATTCTGTGATCCCAGTGCTGGAACATGTTATAGCTTGTAACGGCTCTTGCTTATTCGGGTGTGCCGATAGCTGCGGGTGTTGCCCCGGCATATGTGCCTCGTTGACTTCCCTTCTAACTACTGCTCTCACCGCCGCTGGGTTATGTACCACAGTCGATGCACCATGTTCCGACTTAATAGGGAGCGGCACCCTCGTCAGAATGAGTATGATGAGAACAGTAAGAAAGGAGAGGTTTGGCAAGTTTATTCAACAGTGTCACTAGAACAGGAGGATACTTTAGACGCTTGAGTTCCTGGTGAGCCAGAGCATTTGTTGGAGACGACAGGCGGAGCCACGGTAGAGACGTCGATTGGTTGAGCTTCCAGCAGTTGAGTTTCCAATAGAGCAAGAGCGGTTGAACTGACGATTTCCTTTCCTTATATGCAGCGAATCGAGGGCGATCGTTATCTTGAGGCCAGCACAAACAGAGTTCAGGGACACGCAAGTAGTTGACGAGAGTAGTTGAGTATTTCCTCCGAAAGACAGAAGGTCACGTAACACGTATTGAGTTTATTGCCAAACCATTTCTTATAGCCATTTTGGTTAGATATTTGTGAATCTAATAGACGCCATAGAGTTGTTAGGCTGGTTATTGAAGGTCGTGAAGTAAAGGCTAGTTAATTCCACGACAGAGAGAAATCGATTCTGGAGAAAAAGAAATGGATAGTTTGGGGAATAACTACCTTGAATACAAACTTACATCTCGAATACTTTCAGATATTGAATGCAATTCAAGAGAGGTAAAGTAGGAAGACGGAGAAGAGGGAAGCGTGATATTTTTGGTTCTTTTTTTGAACGGAATCAATAATTGCTACGGGGACAGAGAGAGAGAGAGAAGAGAAGGCTTACCTAATAGTAAACAGTAATCTACATAGGATGAGGAAATGAGTGTTGTGTATTAGAACAAACAGCCTGTCCCTAGGAATCCTTGCTCCTGGATATAAACATAGGATAACTGTAGCTACAGGAAGTATCGGCTCAATAGGCAAAGAATGGTCCCAACCGCAAAAAATGATCCAAAGCAAAGAATGGTCCAAAGCAAAGAAAGGTCCCATCACTTTTCACCATTCTCTAGTTGCCGGTGGCAAGGTACCCTCATAACCCTGTAGTTCTCCGAGTCATCACAATAAATACGCAACGACACTCCGCAAAAGCCTCACGCGCCTACCGTAACCTCAGCGCGTCAGTTCATGTGGACACGTGTACTCCACGTGGCAACAAGTAGTTTTCTGGAGTCGGTTGGCTTTCAGGGTTAGTTCTAATTTTAGCGTTTGTGCTTTTGACTTTTGTTTTGTAAGTTTTACGCTATCTTATTCTAATTTCTTGCAATAAAGTAAATTTATTGTAAGAAACTGTGTATTTGTCGTCTTATTTTATCAGGACCCTATCACCCCGTATTTATACGCGGGCAACTCTCTTATGCTTAGGTTTCTTAGAAATTTGGAAAAAATTGACAAAACCGATTATTAATCGTATTTGTCAATTGTTTTGTGAATTTCTAAGAAACCTAAGAGAATGGTGAAAAGTGATGGGACTATTCATTGCGGTTGGGACCATTCAATTCCTTGGGACCGTTCTTGGCCTATTGAGCCGAAGTATCTTTTTCATTCCCTGTCCGTTCCCTGTCACCAGGAATTTAACCATTTTGTAAAGGAAGAATGTTTTATTAGAAAAGAAGTGATACTGTCATTGCATGGTTTATTGAGAGAGAGAGAGAGAGTTTTGCTGAAAAATGGCAAGGAAATAACTCAAAAATTTAATTCATCATTCAGTAATCACGATTCTCAATGTTTCATTTGTCTTTTTGTGACGGGCAATGTCATAAAAGTGTTTTGGGCATACTTGTCAAATCACGAGCCGGGCCGGGCCCGCTGAAAATTTCAGGGCCCGGAGCAAAAAATTTTTTTTGAAAATTTTTGAAAAAAAGAATTGAAAGTCTTGGAAATTAATTTTTGAATTACCGCGCACAATTTCTTCAAAGATTAAATTAAAAAATATCTGAAAAATGCAGAAAAATGTTGAAAATCTCAATTTTAATCATAGAAAATTGATCAAAAATCCGTTTTCACTTGTTGTCTTTTTATAATTTCTAATCAATAATATGTTTGCCATAAAGTAGTAAACGACCAAACAATGGGAAAACGACGAAAAAAAATTTCAATATTTTGACGGGCCAAGCGGGCCAAGCGAGCCGGGCCGTGACAAGTATGGTTTTGGGTACCGTTTGCTCATTTTTCTTCTAGTTTGGTGTTTCTAAAATTTCATTTATATGGATCTCTTGTCAGAGCCGAAAGTATTAATGCTCAACATTTTCTGAATTATCCAAGTACAAAAAAACCAAAACAAAAACCAACGACGAAAATCATCTTCGATGTAGATCGAACTGTTTGACGTACAGTACCGCTGAAAAAGTTATGAATATTTGATCTTTTGGATTTTTTCTTGTTTCAAATTAGTCTCATTAACCTGAAATTGTTTGGGGAAAGATTCATTGTAAAGCAAACAGTATTTATGCTTCCGAAGACTGCGAAAATTTGAGAAATAATTTTATTTCAATGACAAGTGCTTCAAAAATATTTGATGAAAACATATTGCTGGTATAAATATTTGGAGTCTTGAACTTCAAGCATTTGTAAAACTTGTATTTTTTGTAGAAAATAGTATCGATGTTCGCCAAACTACTCATAAAAGGGTGAAAGACAACTATGTAACTATTTCATTGTTTGGAGTCCTCCGATTTTCAAACCCTTGTGAATAGTCTGAACCGTATCCCGTGTTTTCATTACTCCAATTAGGAATTGAAATGTTTTATCTTTATTAAATCTTTTTATTCCAAACATGAAAATAGAAATAGTGCAATACTAAGTCAGGTTCATCTGAACGAGAAAAGTAAGTTTGATGAAATGTTCCAATAGTGCCATCATCTCTCACTATATCATAACACCAGTCGTTCGGAGGTGAGTATGATGATGGTCGATGGAGCGATCTGAAATCTCTTTTTCAACCTAGTTTATCTTGAAGTTTCTTACATTTGCATTGGTCTCTTTTCATTTTCAGCATGTTCCCTAACATCGAGATCCTTTGTTATTATCTGGAAGGCTTCTTCAATATCATCTTCAATTGCCTTCCCTTCCATTGATCGTCGAATAGAAATATACTCAAGTTGTGGATTGGATCCGTTCAGCCAACATTTCAACAGAGTATTGATATCGTGAAGAGTCAAATTGGATTCATCCAAAACGAGCACTCGATAGCTTGAATTCAGTATAGATTTCAGTGTTATCCAATGAGTATGAGATAATATCACTGAGGGAATGTCGATTCCTTTGTGATATTCAAAATCAGGGGTACTCATTTTCAAATCCAAATCAAAGTGATCAGTCACTTTGATATTATCCAGAATAAACAATAAGGTCGGGGCAGTTATATCATCTGTTGTATCAATATCAAGATCTACAACTGATGATTGTAATGTACTCAACCATTTCACAATTGACATTGTCAACTGATCGCTCTGTTGATTTATTTCGAAACTTGCGATCGGTGCTCTGAATATCACTGAAATATGTTCCGCCATTCTTCTCATTGTTTTAAAAAGCTCATCATTTGGAAATACCAGATAATGAAATGCTTTCGGACCGTGAAGAGCTGAATCAATGTATGATGGAAACTGATTTCCATCGATTGCTCTAGAGGTATGATTTAATTCATCATCAAATTCGTGTTCGAAGTCTAGAATCCATTGCAGACCTGGATCGTTTGGAAATTTCAAACAGATTTGTGATTCTTTGCTGAAATTCACATGAATATCAGGTTGATTCCAGTTGACGAGTGAGACGAGGGCCTTTGTTCGTTTCGAGAGAAGAGAGAAATCGATTCTGGAGAAAAGATATTATAGAATATGATTCCTTAAATACAAACTTACATCTCGAATACTTTCAGATATTGAATACAATTCAAAAGAGGTAGAGTAGGAAGACGGAGAAGAGGGAAGCGTGACATTTTTGGTTCTTTTTTTTTTTGAACGGAATCAATAATTGCTACGGGGACAGAGAGAGAGAGAGAAGAGAAGGCTTACCTAATAGTAAACAGTAATCTACATAGGATGAGGAGAGGAGAGTTCTGTATTAGAACAAACAGTCTGTCATCAGGAATTCTTGCTCCTGGCTATAAACATATAATAGGTTGGAACACAATTGTCATTCACTCCCTTGAACTCAGAGAAAGAGAGTCAACTGATTCCTGTCTGAACTGGAACTGTAGCCACAGGAAGTGTCTCTTTCATCGCTGTATCGAACTCCGTTTTGTTGATTTTCGCACTTACATCTATTCCAACAAGGCAACTGTTTGACATAATAGTAAGACTCTGTCGTTTGACCGCGAACTGAGATTCGAAACAACCCATGGCCCTACTCCATCCTCACTCACACTCCCACTCTTTCCACCTTACCCTCGCCCAGTGGGCAACCTGCCCTAACAATAAGTGAGGGCGATTTACCTAAAATATAGCCAAATTTCCGGCAAGTCGCGCAACCCTTGCTTAAAATTCCCTGAAATCAGTCCAAATTATTTTGTTCGTTTATATGTAACTGTGTTGCAGAAAACCCCGGGTGGATGCATTCATTTGAAAATTAGGAAGGTATGTATATATTTTAATAAGGAGTGCCTAACTTGCCAAATCGGACGCGGCGGTTCGTTGCCTCTGCCCACAATGGAGCCGGAGGTGGCGACAGCGAGCAGCTGGCGTTTCGCGGGTTTCTATACAATTTTGATTTGAAATTTCAGATTTTGAGATCCAGAAGACGTCGTTTTTGAAATTGAAGCAAATTTCAAGTCTTTTGAACTAAGATTAAAAGAAAGTGATTCAGAAAAGACTGCTCATTGGATGAAAAGTTTGAAAAAATAGACCTATAGTTTTGTAACTTTTCGTGATAAATTTGATCTAAAGCTGCGGTTTCCCAGCTTTTTGTGATAACGGATGGAAATTTCGATGTTTATTTTTGAATCAAATGCTTTTCCAGTTCTCTCTTCACTTATTTTCTGAATTCTCAATCATTCCCGTCATTAGGAAATTTTAAGACTTTGGACATCAAACTCACCGTCCTCCAAGAGCCGTTGCTTCTCTCTCTCTCTCTCTCTTCCCCGCCAGCTCCTTTGTAGCCTTCCCCTCTATCGAGAGCTTGAATAAAGATAGGATTGAACACAATGCACAGTTACCCCGGACATTCCAGCCAAGTTCACTCCGATTTCCACTGCTGATTGCGTTGCTCCTGACGCCAAGGTTAAGGTCGGATACTTCATGATTTTCTCATTCTTTTTCGCTCAATGACCACTTTCTGCTTCAACTTCTCGTCGATGGCCCTCTCTCTGAAATAATATTTTCCTTCTCCTAGTGTTACAAAAATATATTACGGTGTTGGTTCACCCTTAACCCCCTCCAATATTATCGAGTCCTCCTTGGCCTCTTTTTCTTTTGAGATTTCAAATAGACGCAATGGGTTGGTCATTACTTTGTCGATGGCGAATGAGTCTCCTAGAAGAGTATTTATTTGCGAACTGATTTTCATAGGAAATAACAAGTTCAATAAGTAGAGCACGTGAACTAGGGTGCTAGACCAGGTTTCTATATCTCACGAATATACAAATCTCGTACAATTTTTTGTCCAATTTCTGAAAACCCGAAACTTGTGACTTTCCCTTACTCTATAAATTTGATCATATATATTTTCAGCGCTCGAAATACGTGCAGAATCAATTCAGTTTGCTACTCTTTACCAATCGGATAATAAGATGATTGTTGAAAGAAAAAGGCCAATCGGCAGAAATCACATTAACTGTTCAAAACGGCTTTATTGACTCTCATTCGGGAGCTCGGAATTATCAATTTTTTATCATTATTGTGAAAAAGTTCATACGAAAGTCAGTTAATTATGAGAAAATCTTTTAAGAAACCAAAACTCGAATTGCAAAGAACAGCGACGATTCTTCAATAATAAGGAGGGGAGCATCGGTTTGGAAAATAAAACTTGAAATATCTGACTTTTTCTGAAGATACCATTCACTGAAGTTTTCGATGTAGGTCTTACAAGTGAAAGAATTCCATCCCAAATTATTTTGTACGTTTATAACTGTGTTGCGGAAAGTGTTTAACATGGGTGCCTGCATTCTAGGATAGTCGAAAAATTGGAAGATATATATTTTCCTCATTACTCCAATTAGGAACTTAAATGTGTTCGGAAGTATTTGGTATTTCAGTCAAATCTTTATTAAATCTTATTGTTCCACACATGGAAATAGAAATAGTGAACCTTACTATGTTCATCGGAATTGGACTCATCCGAACGAGCAAAGTAAGTTTGATGAAATGTTCCAATGGTTCCATCCTCTCTTACTATATCATAACATACCACGTTGGATAGTTGGTATGTTGCCTTTTTATGGAGCACTCTGAAATGTCTCTTGTTAATCTTGTTTCTCTGAAAGTTTCTTACATTTGCATTGGTTTCCTCCCATCCACCACATTCTCCCTAAAATCAAGATCCTTTGTTATTATCTGGAAAGCTTCTTCAACGTTCTCTTCCATTGTCGTCGCTTTTATACATCGGTCAATAGCAATATACTCAAGTTGTGGATTGGATCCGTTCAGCCAGTGTTTTAAAAAGCTATTTATGCCGTGAAGAGTCAAACTGGGAGCGCCCATAATCATAACACGACAAGTTGAATTCAGAATAAATTTCAGATTTATCCAATGACAGAGGGATAATATCACTGTGGGTACGTCTATTGGTTTGGTGTATTCGAAATCAGGAGTATTCATTTTCGAATGCAAACTAAAGTGATCAGTCATTTTGATATTATCCAGAATAAACAACAATGTTGGGACAGAAGTTGATACCTCATTGTTGATATGAACATCCACAACTGATGATTGTAATGTACAGAACCATTTTACAATTGACATTGTCGATGGATCGTTCTGTTGATGTATACCGAAACTTGGGTTCGGTGTTCTGAATATCATTGAAACATGCTCCACCATTTTTTGCATTGTTTCAAAGTGCTCATCATTTGGAAATGTCAGATAATGAAATGCTTTCGGACCGTGGAGAGCAGAATTTATGTATGACGGAAACTGATTTCCATCGATTTCTCTAGAGGTGTGATTCAATTCATCATCAAATTCGTTTTCGAAGTCTAGAATCCATTCCAGACCTGGATCGTTTGGAAATTTCAGACAGATTTGTGAATCTTCGATAAAATTTAAATGAATATCAGGTTGATTCCAGTTGACAAGTGAGGCGAGGGCCTTTGTTCGTTTCGAGAGAAGAGAGAAATCGATTCTGAAGAAAAAGTAATGGATAGTAATCTTGAATACAAACTTACATCTCGAATACTTTCAGATATTGAATACAATTCAAAAAAGGTAAAGTAGGAAGACGGAGAAGGGGGAAACGTGACATTTTTGGTTCTTTTTTTTTTTGAACGGAATCAATAATTCCTAAGGGGACAGAGAGAGAGAGAAGGGAAGACTGGCCTAATAGTGTACAGTAATCTACATAGGATGAGGAGGAGAGGAGACTTGTGTATTAGAACAAATAGTCTGTCCCCAGGAATCCTTGCTCCTGAATATAAACATAGGATAACTGTAGCTACAGAAAGTATCTTTTTCTTTCGTGATACTGTCACTGCATGGTTCATTGAGAGAGTTTTGTTGAAAAATGGCAAGGAAATAACTCAAAAATTTAATTTATCATTCAGTAATCACGATTCTCAATGTTTCATTTGTGTTTTTGTGTTTTTGTGACGGGCAATGTCATAAAGGTGTTTTGGGTACTGTTTGCTCATTTTTCCTCTAGTTTGGTGTTTCTAAAATTTCATTTATATTAATATCTTGTCAGAGCCGAAAGTATTAATGCTCAACATTTTCTGAATTATATATGTAGACAAAAACCAAAACAAAAATCAATGACGAAAATCATCTTCGATGTAGATCGAACTGTTTGACGTACAGTACCGCTGAAAAAGTTATGAATATTTGATCTTTTGGATTTTTTCTTGTTTCAAATTAGTCTCATTAACCTGAAATTGTTTGGGGAAAGATTCATTGTAAAGAAAACAGTATTTATGTTTCCGAAGACTGCGAAAATTTGAGAATTAATTTTATTTCCATGACGGGTGCTTCAAAAATATTTGATGAAAACATATTGCTGGTATAAATATTTGGAGTCTTGAACTTCAAGCATCTGTAAAACTTGTATTTTTTGTAGAAAATAGTATCGATGTTCGCCAAACAACTCATAAACGGGTGAAAGACAACTATGTAACTATTTCATTGTTTGGAGTCCTCCGATTTTCAAACCCTTGTGAATAGTCTGAACCGTATCCCGGTGTCTTCATTATTCCAATTAGGAATTGAAATTTTTTGGAAATGTATAGTATTTCAAATATGGTCGAATCTTTATTAAATCTTTTTATTCCAAACATGCAAATAGAAATAGTGAAACTTAAAGTCAGGGACATCCGAACGATTATAGTAAGTTTGATGAAATGTTCCAATGGTGACATCATCTCTCACTATATTATGAATTCAATTTTATCTGTGCATGGGAAGACCGCGCCGCACTCGCGCGGCGGCCACGCCCACTCCCATTTTAACGCTGCGTTCCATTTTTGAACACTGCCGCAAGAAATGGGCGTGGCCGCTGCGCGAGTGCGGCGCGGTCTTCCCATGCACAGAAAAAATTGAATTCATAATATCATAACACCAGTCGTTTGGAGGTGAGTATGATGATGGTCGATGGAGCGATCTGAAAAGTTTCATCCTTTTTGAAATATATTTTCTAGATTTTTCTTACATTGATATTCGCATCGGTCTCTTTTCGTTTTCCTCATGCTCCCTGACCTCGAGATCCTTTGTTATTATCTGGAAGGCTTCTTTAATATCTTCTTCGATTGCATTACCTTTCATTGATCGTCGAATAGAAATATACTCAAGTTTTGGATTGGATCCGTTCAGCCAGTGTTTTAAGAAGCTATTGATATCATGAAGAGTCAAATTGGATTCATTTAAAACGAGCACTCGACTGCTTGAATTCAATATAGATTGCAGTGTTATCCACTGAGAATGACAAAATATTACTGAGGGAATGTCGATTGCTTTGTTATATTCGAAACCAGGGGTACTCATTTTCAAATCCAAATCAAAGTGATCAGTCACTTTGATATTATCTAGAATACACAACAAAGTGGGAGCAGTTATATCATCTGTTGTATCAATATTAAAATCTACAACTGATGATTGTAATGTACAGAACCATTTTACAATTGACATTGTTGATGAATCGTTCTGTTGATGTATACCGAAACTTGTGATCGGTGTTCTGAATATCATTGAAACATGCTCCACCATTTTTCGCATTGTTTCAAAATGTTCATCATTTGGAAAAATCAGATGGTGAAATGCTTTCGGACCGTGGAGAACTGAATCTATGTATGATGGAAACTGGTTTCCATCGATTGCTCTAGTTGTATACAATTCATCATCCAATTCGTTTTCGAATCCAAACTAAAGTGATCAGTCACTTTGATATTATCTAGAATACACAACAAAGTGGGAGCAGTTATATCATCTGTTGTATCAATATCAAGATCTACAACTGATGGTTGTAATGTACTCAACCATTTCACAATTGACATTGTCAACTGATCATTTAGTCGGTTAGTTGAAAGACTCGTGATCGGTGTTCTGAATATCACTGAAACATGTTCCGCCATTTTTTGCATTGTTTCAAAATTGTCATCATTTGGAAATGTGAGATAATGAAATGCTTTCGGACCGTGGAGAGCTGAATCAATGTATGATGGAAACTGATTTCCATCGATCACTCTAGTGTTATGATCCAATTCATCATCCAATTCAACACGGAAGTCTAAGATCCATTGCAGACCTGGATCGTTTGGAAATTTCAGACAAAGTTTCGAGTTTTCATAGAAATTCGCATGAATATCTGGATGATTCCAGTTGACAAGTGAGACGAGGGCCTTTGTTCGTTTTGAGAGAAGAGAGAAATCGATTCTGGAAATAGTTTGGGGAATAACTATCTTGAATACAAACTTACATCTCGAATACTTTCAGATATTGAATACAATTCAAAAGAGGTAGATTAGGAAGACGGAGAAGAGGGAAGCGTGACATTTTTATTCTTTTTTTGAACGCAATCAATAATTCCTGAGGGCGCAGAGAGAGAGAAGGTAAGGCTGACCGTATAGTGAAGAACAGTAATCCACAATGAGGAGAGGAGACTTGTGCATTAGAACAAACAGTCTGTCAACAGGAATTCTTGCTCCTGGCTATTATATCGAAATTTTGTGTAGATTCTGATTCCGACAAGAAACCATGCGTGTTCGACCTGCATCAACCTGAACTGTCGGAAAAACCATTTTTCATTTTGAGCCTGTTGTCTTCCGACACCGGAAAATCACAATTTACGAATCAATCAGTCTCCAAATTTTGACCTCAAGTACTTGAAGAGCTGACCAAAAAGAATTTGTCAGAAAAAAGATAGGTAGTAAAACTCAAACAATTTTATTAAATATTTTTATTCCAAACATGGAAATAGAAATAGTGAAACTTAAAGTCAGGGACATCCGAACGGTGAAAGTAAGTTTGATGAAATGTTCCAATGGTTCAAAAGAGGAAGAGTAGGAAGACGGAGAAGAGGGAAGCGTGACATTTTGGTTCTTTTTTTGAACGGAATCAATAATTCCTAAGGGGTCAGAGAGAGAGAGAGACAAGGGCAGACTGGCCTAATAGTTTATGGTAATCTACAGAATGAGGAGAGGAGACTTGTGTATTAGAACAAACAGTCTGTCACCAGGAATTCTTGCTCCTGGCTATAAACATATAATAGGTTGGAACACAATTGTCATTCACTCCCTTGAACTCAGAGAAAGAGAGTCAACTGATTCCCGTCTGAACTGGAACTGTAGCCACAGGAAGCTTCTTTTTCATCGCTGTATCGTACTCCGTTTTGTTGATTTTCGCACTTCCATCTATTCCAACAAGGCAACTGTTTGACATAATAGTAAGACTCTGTCGTTTGACCGCGAACTGAGATTCGAAACAACCCATGGCCCTACTCTCCATCCTCACTCGCACTCCCACTTTTTCCACCTCACCCTCGCCAATTTGAAAAATTAGGGAGATATATCTTTTCCTCATTATTCAAATTCGGAAATGTTTTCGGAAGTGTTAAGTATTTCAAATAGAGTCAAATAAAGTGTCGTCGTCGTGATAATGCTCAAACGGTTTAGAAACCAACAGTTCTTAACTGCGATGCGGAAAGTGTTTTACCTGGGTGGATGCATTCAAGGATAGCCGAAATACTAGGAAGATATATTCATATTTCCTCATTACTCCAATTCGGAACTGAAATATTCTTAGAAATGTTTAGTATTTCAGTCAAATCTTTATTAAATCTTATTATTCCAGACATGCAAATAGAAATAGTGAAGCTTAATATAGCCATCGGAATTGGAGTCATCCGAACGATCATAGTAAGTTTGATGAAATGTTCCAATGGTTCCATCATCTCTTACTATATCATAACATAGCGAATTGGATAGTTGGTATGTTGCCTTTTTATGGAGCACTCTGAAATCTCTTTTTTAATCTAGTTTTTTTTGGAATTTTCTTACATTTGCATTGGTCTCCTCTCATCCACCACATTCTCCCTAACATCAAGATCCTTTGTTATTATCTGGAAGACTTCTTCAACATTCTCTTCCATTATCTTTATTGATCGTCGAATAGAAATATACTCAAGTTGTGGATTGGATCCTTTCAACCAACATTTCAGCAGAGTATTGATATCGTGAAGAGTCAAATAGGATTCTTCCAGAACGAGCACTCGATTGCATGAATTCAGTATAAATTTCAGTGTTATCCAATGGGAATGAGATAATATCAACGTGGGAATGTCGATTGCTTGGTTATATTCAAAATCTGGGGTGTTCACTTCCAAGTTCAAACTAAAGTTATCAGTCATTTTGATATTATCTAGAATAAACA
The DNA here is from genome assembly GCF_010183535.1 of Caenorhabditis remanei. NCBI lineage: Eukaryota > Metazoa > Nematoda > Chromadorea > Rhabditida > Rhabditidae > Caenorhabditis > Caenorhabditis remanei. The sequence continues at coordinate 7,769,159 of NC_071331.1, forward strand.
ATAAGGTGGGGGCAGTTATATCATCTATTTTAATATGAAAATCCACAACTGATGGTTGCAACGTACAGAACCATTTTACAATTGACATTGTCGATGGATCGCTCTGTTGATGTATTTCGAAACTTGCTATCGGTGTTCTGAATATTTTTGAGATATGTTCCGCCATTTTCCGCATTGTTTCGAAGTTGTCATCATTTGGAAATGTGAGATAATGAAATGCTTTCGGACCGTGGAGAGCTGAAGCAATGTATGATGGAAACTGATTTCCATCGATTGCTCTAGTTGTATGATTCAATTCATCATTAAACTCGTTTTCGAAGTCCAGAATCCATTCCAGACCTGGATCGTTTGGAAATTTCAGACAGATTTGTGAATCTTCGATGAAATATAAATGAATATCAGGTTGATTCCAGTTGACGAGTGAGACAAGGGTCTTTGTTCGTTTCGAGAGAAGAGAGAAATCGATTCTGGAGAAATAGAAATAGTTTGGGTAATAACTACCTTGAATACAAACTTACATTTCGAATACTTTCAGATATTGAATACAATTCAAAAGAGGTAAGGTAGGAAGACGGAGAAGAGGGAAACGTGACATTTTTGGTTCTTTTTTTGAACGGAATCAATAATTCCTACGGGGGACAGAGGGACAGAGGGACAGAGAGGAACAGGGAGACTGACCTAATAATGAACAGTAATCTACATAGGATGAGAAGAGAATAGTTTTGTATTAGAACAAACAGTCTGTCAGTAGGAATTCTTGCTCCTGGCTATTATATCGAAATTTTGTGTAGATTCTGATTCCGACAAGAAACCATGCGTGTTCGACCTGCATCAACCTGAACTGTCGGAAAAACCATTTTTCATTTTGAGCCTGTTGTCTTCCGACACCGGAAAATCACAATTTACGAATCAATCAGTCTCCAAATTTTGACCTCAAGTACTTGAAGAGCTGACCAAAAAGAATTTGTCAGAAAAAAGATAGGTAGTAAAACTCAAACAATTTTATTAAATATTTTTATTCCAAACATGGAAATAGAAATAGTGAAACTTAAAGTCAGGGACATCCGAACGGTGAAAGTACAGTAGCGAGCATAGGTGAGGGCAGATTCATACTTTCATGTGTAACTCAGCTGAATCGTGTCCGTTTTGAATAAACTTTTTTGAAAGATTGCTGAAATATCCAGTAACAAGAAAATAAGTTTTTTGTAAAAGTTTCAGTTCTGATTTTTTTCAATAATTGATTTTTCCTGATCGTGATTTGAAAATTCGAAAAAAAAACTTTTTATTTTTCTCTTGGAGTTATTTAGTTTTTAATGTCAAAATAATGGAAAATGCTCAGATAAACAAAAAATTATGTTGAAATAACTTCTGAAACCCTGAGCATCGTGCCAGAGCTCCAGAAGTCAAAAGTGGCGTCCTCAGGAAAACCATCATAACTCATCAAAAAATGCTCCAAATTAGCCAAAACATGTACCAAAAGACGTGTTTTGAGTTCTTCTACAGACCAACATCAAAAAATCAAGATTTTAGAAAAAATAATTTTTCAAATTTTTTTCACTCAAAATTTTTTCATTCCAATTTTTTCCTGGATTTCCGATATTTTCTGGCAATAAAACAAACAAAAAACACAAACATGTGTTTTAATATTTGTGATAAAGCACTTTGCATGCAGTATTTGAAACGTATGTCCGTTTTATAGCCAGAAAATATCGGAAATCCAGGAAAAAATTGGAATGAAAAAATTTTGGCTGAAAAAAATTTGAAAAATTATTTTTTCTAAAATCTTGATTTTTTGATGTTGGTCTGTAGAAGAACTCAAAACACGTCTTTTGGTACATGTTTTGGCTAATTTGGAGCATTTTTTGATGAGTTATGATAGTTTTCCTGAGGACGTTACTTTTGACTTCTGGAGCTCTGGCACGATGCTCAGGGTTTCAGAAGTTATTTAAACATAATTTTTTGTTTATCTGAGCATTTTCCATCATTTTGACATTAAAAACTAAATAACTCCAAGAGAAAAATAAAAAGTTTTTTTTCGAATTTTCAAATCACGATCAGGAAAAATCAATTATTGAAAAAAATCAGAACTGAAACTTTTACAAAAAACTTATTTTCTTGTTACTGGATATTTCAGCAATCTTTCAAAAAAAAGTTTATTCAAAACGGACATGATTCAGCTGAGTTACACATGAAAGTATGAATCTGCCCTCACCTATGCTCGCTACTGTAAGTTTGATGAAATGTTCCAATGGTTCCATCATCTCTCACTATATCATAACACCAGTCGTTTGGAGGTGAGTATGATGATGGTCGATGGAGCGATCTGAAAAGTTTCATCCTTTTTGAAATATATTTTCTAGATTTTTCTTACATTGATATTCGCATCGGTCTCTTTTCGTTTTCCTCATGCTCCCTGACCTCGAGATCCTTTGTTATTATCTGGAAGGCTTCTTCAATATCTTCTTCGATTGCCTTCCCTTTCATTGATCGTCGAATAGCAATATACTCAAGTTGTGGATTGGATCCGTTCAGCCAGTGCATTAAGAAGCTATTGATATCCCAAAAAGTCAAATTGGATTCTTCCAGAACGAGCACTCGACTGCTTGAATTCAGTATAGATTTCAGTGTTATCCACTGAGAATGAGATAATATAACTGAGGGAATGTCGATTGCTTTGGTGTATTCGAAATCTGGGGTATTCATTTTCAATTCCCAACTAAAGTTATCAGTCATTTTGATATTATCTAGAATAAACAATAAGGTGGGGGCAGTTATATCATCTATTTTAATATGAAAATCCACAACTGATGGTTGCAACGTACAGAACCATTTTACAATTGACATTGTCGATGGATCGCTCTGTTGATGTATTTCGAAACTTGCGATCGGTGTTCGGAATATCGCTGAAACATGTTCCGCCATTTTCCGCATTGTTTCGAAGTTGTCATCATTTGGAAATGTCAGATAATGAAATGCTTTCGGACCGTGGAGAGCTGAAGCAATGTATGATGGAAACTGATTTCCATCGATTGCTCTAGTTGTATGATTCAATTCATCATTAAACTCGTTTTCGAAGTCCAGAATCCATTCCAGACCTGGATCGTTTGGAAATTTCAGACAGATTTGTGAATCTTCGTTGAAATTTAAATGAATATCAGGTTGATTCCAGTTGACGAGTGAGACAAGGGTCTTTGTTCGTTTCGAGAGAAGAGAGAAATCGATTCTGGAGAAATAGAAATAGTTTGGGTAATAACTACCTTGAATACAAACTTACATTTCGAATACTTTCAGATATTGAATACAATTCAAAAGAGGTAAGGTAGGAAGACGGAGAAGAGGGAAACGTGACATTTTTGGTTCTTTTTTTGAACGGAATCAATAATTCCTAAGGGGTCAGAGGAAGAGAGAAGGGAAGACTGGCCTAATAGTGAACAGTAGTCTACATACGATGAGGAGAGAATGGTTGTGTATTAGAACAAACAGTCTGTCATCAGGAATTCTTGCTCCTGGCTATAAACATATGATAGGTTGGAACACAATTGTCATTTACTCCCTTGAACTCAGAGAAAGAGAGTCAACCGATTCCTGTCTGAACTGGAACTGTAGCCACAGGAAGTGTCTCTTTCATCGCTGTATCATACTCCTTTTGTTAATTTTCGCACTTCCATCTGTTTCAACAAGGGTTTTCTTTTTTTGATTTGGCGATGTGGAGCCGATGATTGTTATCACTCATAGCTGTTCCAAAGGTTTGCACGTGCCTTTTTTCCTTATCATTTAAATTATCTATGACAAAAACTGAAAAACATCATAACTTTATCTTTGAGATAGGCTGAACTGTTCGACAGTGATCTTCCCCTCTTGCGCCAACTCTTCGACAGGTTGTTTCATTTCGTATGTTTGAGGCGCTGGCCACGTCTGGATACAAATGAATTTAGATAGGATGGGAAATATTTGACAATTACCGTTCTCACTCGGGTCAGACCCATTGCGACGGACAATCCCATGTCAACTGCGACAACTCCCGTTGCAAGGGACTTCTTCTTCTTGACCGTTCTATTTCGGCTCTGGTCTCTCCGCCCTTTTTCTTTTATTTCTGCTCTCTCCTACTTCACACTGAAACTATTGTTCATCATATGAACTTTTGGCTCTACCGTCCGATCGAGGTTCTTTGAAATTATCGAGGTCCTTTGAAATTATCGAGGTCCTTTGAAAATAACGAGGTCCTTTGAAATTATCGAGGTCCTTTGAAAATATCAAGGGCCTTTGAAAATATCGAGGTCCTTTGAAAATATCGAGGTCCCTTCAAAGTACAGGGGTCCTTTGAAAATATCGAGGTCCTTTGAATGTTATTTGCAAAATTTTTTTCTGTACACAGTTTTTTTTTTTGAGTTGAATTTCGTTATTACATCTTCTGTACTGAAATCATTAATTTCAAACATTCAATCATCAATTTGAATGAAACGGGCCAGATGGTCGCTGGGAGTGGCAGATGGTCAAACGGCAAAATGCAACAGCGAAAGAATGAAGCAGATGTTAAATTTGGTACCACGAACATGGCGGCTTTTCCAGTTCCTCTTTCGAGCATTCCAAATATCCATATTGTAGGCCGGCGCAGCATATGGCCCCGATGGTATTTAGCCTTATACATAGCACTTTCGTCTATTTCAACAATAGTTCCTTAACACAAAATTAAGTTGTTCATTGCTTTTCGTAAACACAAACCTGGTCCTCCGAGCATAATGTTTTTGTTCATTCCTGCTTCTCTTTCCCACCACTGCTGTGTCATGTCCCGAAACCATTCGTGGTAATCAGAAATGGTGTTTTCAGATGTTTCGAAGTACGCAGCGGAGTCCTTCGCTGTTTTTGTCGGATTTTCGATCCAATCAGCTGCGATGTACAATACTTTTTGGAGCGGAATACGGAGACCTTCGAAAAATGAGTTTTCTCTGAAAGGAAGTAATAATGTTAATAAAACAACAAAAGTATCACCTGATCGATACTTTACTGGACATCCCGTCGCTTTTGCATGTTGAGCAGCGCCAGACTAGCATATCATTTTTTTTACTGGAATCCTTGACCAGAGACATGTACTGGCTACACCAGTCCTGTTCACACTCGCGTTCGTTTGCGAGCAATCCATACCTGGAATAAAAAATTGAAAAATATTTTGCGAGACATAATGAATAGTGTGATAATTAAACTCACGTCGCCACAAACTCAAGGGCTTTCTCTGTAGTTGTTGGATGATCCATTTCTCCGATGTACTCTTCTAAGTTTCTAGTAGTCAACTCCGCTAGATTGAGAAGACTGTTTGGTCCTGTGACCAAACTTGGGTCTACAATTGTAACTCTCGACTTCTGAACTCTTTTCCATCTGTAATAAAAGCAAAGACTTTCTACAAAACGGTTTACAAAGCAGATAAAATTACCTGGAAAGAGTTCCATTGCTCCACTCTACAGTAAGCAATTGATGCGGAAGAAGAAAAATCAGAATGAAACAGAAAATCATTTTGCCTTCACAATGATTTTTCACCCGCTGTGCCAGCGCTTTTATACTTGATCACCATCTGCTATGAATCGAAAATTTAACATCTGCTTCATTCTTTCGCTGTTGCATTTTGCCGTTTGACCATCTGCCACTCCCAGCGACCATCTGGCCCGTTTCATTCAAATTGATGATTGAATGTTTGAAATTAATGATTTCAGTACAGAAGATGTAATAACGAAATTCAACTCAAAAAAAAAAACTGTGTACAGAAAAAAATTTTGCAAATAACATTCAAAGGACCTCGATATTTTCAAAGGACCCCTGTACTTTGAAGGGACCTCGATATTTTCAAAGGACCTCGATATTTTCAAAGGCCCTTGATATTTTCAAAGGACCTCGATAATTTCAAAGGACCTCGTTATTTTCAAAGGACCTCGATAATTTCAAAGGACCTCGATAATTTCAAAGAACCTCGATCGGACGGTAGAGCCGAACTTTTTTTTAGAAATTTCTCACGTGGTCATGCTTCCGTCGGGGCTCAATATCGCTCCTTTCTTGCTCATCTTGGTGGTATGAGCAGCAGAAAAGAGGTTTAATGGGTATCTCCCGTTCAAAGATTCATTGTAAAGAAAACAGTATTTATGCGTCCGATGATTGCGGGAACTCGAGAAATAATTTTATTTCCATGACGGGTGCATCAAAAAATATTTGATGAAAACAATTCGGTGATACTGATATTTGGAGTCTTGAACTTCAAGCATCTGTAAAACTTGTATTCTTATAGAAAACCGTATCGAAATTTGCCAAACAACTTATAAATGGGTGAAAGACAAGTATGTAACTATTTCATAGTTTGGAGTCCTCCAATTATCAAACCCTTGTGAATAGTCTGAACCGTATCCCGGTGTCTTCATTATTCCAATTAGGAATTGAAATGTTTTTGGAAATGTATGGTATTTCAAATATGGTCGAATCTTTATTAAATCTTTTTATTCCAAACATGCAAATAGAAATAGTGAAACTTAAAGTCAGATTCATCTGAACGAGAATAGTAAGTTTGATGAAATGTTCCAATAGTGCCATCATCTCTCACTATATCATAACACAAGTCGTTTGGAAGTGAGTATGTTAACTTCCGATAGACCACTCTGAAATCTCTTTTTTAATCTAGTTTATCTTGAAGTTTCTTACATTTGCATTGTTCTCTTTTCATTTTCCACATGTTCCCTAATCTCGAGATCCTTTGTTATTATCCGAAAGGCTTCATCAATATCATTTTCAATTGCCTTTCCTTTCATTGATCGTCGAACAGAACAATACTCAAGTTGTGGATTAGATCCTTTCAGCCAACATTTCAACAGAGTATTGATATCGTGAAGAGTCAAATTGGATTCATCCAAAACGAGCACTCGATAGCTTGAATTCAGTATAGAATCCAGTGTTATCCAATGAGAATGAGATAATATAACTGAGGGAATGTCGATTCCTTTGTGATATTCGAAATCAGGGGTATTCATTTTCAAATCTAAATCAAAGTGATCTGTCATTTTGATATTATCCAGAATAAACAATAAGGTGGGGGCAGTTATATCATCTGTTGTATCAATATCAAGATCTACAACTGATGGTTGTATTTTACTCAACCATTTCACAATTGACATTGTCAACTGATCATTTAGTCGGTGAGTTGAAAGACTTGCGATCGGTGTTCTGAATATCACTGAAACATGTTCCGCCATTTTTCGCATTGTTTCAAAGTGCTCATCATTTGGAAATGTGAGATAATGAAATGCTTTCGGACCGTGAAGAGCTGAATCAATGTATGATGGAAACTGATTTCCATCGATTTCTCTAGAGGTATGATCTAATTCATCATCCAATTCAACACGGAAGTCTAAGATCCATTGCAGACCTGGATCGTTTGGAAATTTCAGACAAAGTTTCGAGTTTTCATAGAAATTCGCATGAATATCTGGATGATTCCAGTTGACAAGTGAGACGAGGGCCTTTGTTCGTTTTGAGAGAAGAGAGAAATCGATTCTGGAAAAAAAAGAAAGTTTCGGGAATAACTATCTTGAATACAAACTTACATTTCGAATACTTTCAGATATTGAATACAATCCAAAAGAGGTAGAGTAGGAAGACGGAGAAGAGGGAAGCGTGACATTTTTGGTTCTTTTTTTGAACGGAATCAATAATTCCTACGGGGACAGAGAGAGAAGGGAAGACTGATCTAATAGTGAACAGTAATCTACATACGATGAGGAGAGAATGGTTGTGTATTAGAACAAACAGTCTGCCCCCAGGCATTCTTGCTCCTGGCTATAAACATATAATAGGTTGGAACACAATTGTCATTTACTCCCTTGAACTTAGAGAAAGAGAGTCAACCGATTCCCGTCTGAACTGGAACTGTAGCCACAGGAAGTGTCTCTTTCATCGCTGTATCGTACTCTTTTTGTTAATTTTCGCACTTCCATCTATTCCAACAAGGCAACTGTTTGACATAATAGTTAGACTCTGCCGTTTGACCGCGAACTGAGATTCGAAACAACCCATGGCCCTACTCCATCCTCACTCGCACTCCCACTTTTTCCACCTCACCCTCGCCAATTTGAAAAATTAGGGAGATATATCTTTTCCTCATTATTCAAATTCGGAAATGTTTTCGGAAGTGTTAAGTATTTCAAATAGAGTCAAATAAAGTGTCGTCGTCGTGATAATGCTCAAACGGTTTAGAAACCAACAGTTCTTAATTGCGATGCGGAAAGTGTTTTACCTGGATGGATGCATTCAAGGATAGCCGAAGTACTAGGAAGATATATTCATATTTTCCTCATTACTCCAATTCGGAACTGAAATGTTCTTAGAAGTGTTTAGTATTTCAGTCAAATCTTTATTAAATCTTTTTATTCCAAACATGAAAATAGAAAAAATGAAGCTTAAAGTCTGGGACATCCGAACGATTATAGAAAGTTTGATGAAATGTTCCAATGGTGCCATCATCTCTCACTATATCATAACACAAGTCGTTTGGAAGTGAGTATGATGATTTTCGATGGAGCGAACTGAAATCTTTTTTTGAATTAGAAATTCTGTAATTTTCTTACATTACTTACATTCTTACTTGCATCGGTCTCCTCCCATCCTCCTCATGCTCCTTAACATTGAGATCCTTTGTTATTATCTGGAAGGCTTCTTCAATATCATCTTCAATTGCCTTCCCTTCCATTAATCGTCGAATAGAAATATACTCAAGTTGTGGATTGAATCCTTTCAGCCAGTGTTTTAAGAAGCTATTAATGTCGCAAAAAGTCAAATTCGATTCACCCAAAACGATCACTCGACTGCTTGAATTCAGTATAGATTTCAGTGTTACCCCCTGAGAATGAGATAATATCAGCGTGGGAATGTCGATTGCTTTTGTGTATTCAAAATCAGGGGTATTCATTTTCAATTCCCAACTAAAGTAGTCAGTCACTTTGATATTATCCATAATAAATAATAAAGTGGGAGCAGTTATATCATCTGTTGTATCGATATCAAGATCCACAACTGATGGCTGCAATGTACTCAACCATTTCACAATTGACATGGTCAATTGATCGCTCTGTTGATTTATTTCAAAACTTGCAATCGGTGTTCTGAATATCACTGAAATATGTTCAGCCATTTTTCGCATTGTTTCAAAGTGCTCATCATTTGTTTGGAAAAATCCGATGGTGAAATACTTTCGGACCATGGATATCTGAATCATTGTATGATGGAAACTGATTTCCATCGATTGCTCTTGGGGTGTGATTCAATTCATCATCAAATTCGCTTTCGAAGTCTAGAATCCATTCCAGATCTGGATCGTTTGGAAATTTCAGACAGATTTGTGAATTTTCATAGAAATTCGCATGAATATCTAGTTGATTCCAGTTGACGAGTGAGATGAGGGCCCTTGTTCGTTTCGATAGAAGAGAGAAATCGATTCTGAAAATAGTTTGGGGAATAACTACCTTGAATACAAACTTACATTTCGAATACTTTCAGATATTGAATACAATTCAAAAGGGGTAGAGTAGGAAGACGGAGAAGAGGGAAGCGTGACATTTTTGGTTCTTTTTTTGAACGGAATCAATAATTCCTAGGGGGACAGAGAGAGAGAAGGGAAGACTGGCCTAATAGTGAACAGTAATCTACATAGGATGAGGAGATAATGGTTGTTTATTAGAACAAACAGTCTGTCACCAGGAATTTTCCCATGAAAAATTAATTTATTATTCAGGCATCAGGATTGCTCAAAAATTCTAGTCTTCAAGATTTATTATATCCGTGAACGAAATAGATGTTTGCACTGCCCAAAATCCATGGATAGAGGAATGCTGTAGCAAAGATGATGAGATTTTCAGGTTTTTTCTACCATGTTTGTAGTGTTCAAATCGATTTTTGTTGTTTACTATCGAATTTATTGAAAAAAAAATGAAATGGAATGCATCTTTCTAGACTACCTGAAATAGGAAAAATTGTTCAAGTTTCACAGTTTCAGGGAATAGTTAGAGCATCTATCAATTCATGAATAACGCTTCCTTCAACGATATGAACTTGCTTAAAAACTATAAAATAGCTAATTGACCACAAAATGCTGTTTCAGACATTCGAGAATTACATGAAATTGGAAAACTTTTTATGACGCACTCTCCGAGTCGATCGAGCATCGATCAACAGACCATGTTCACCCGAAAAAAGTTGACCATCTCCGATTTGTCAATCCTTTTGATCAGAAATAGTATCAAGCGTTTTCAGCAGAACGGAGTACTTTTTGGCCAGGTCCGTCACCTGTGTACCTAGAAAAATAAAAAATCGATATTTTTCGAAAATTTTTCCTGAAATAGTTAGCTATGAAATCTCAACGGGAAATTAATGTAGACACTATTTCAAGCATTTTTTGTGTTCAGAACAAAATTCCAGCTCAACACCTTCATAGTGAAAATTTTGAAAATTCATGAAATTTTCGGGTTTTTTTCATGAAACTGTTTTTATCTCGGCAGTGACCCGAGAAGACAGCGTTTTTTATTTAATATTCGAAATCTACATAAAATTTGGTATCGGAAACATGTTGTCCCTACTCGTAACTCGGGGACCAAAGAACGGTTTTTGAGGGAAGAATGAGAAAAACTTGGATTTTAGTTTTCGAGGTCCTCCGGTAAATCATTTTTGATGTTCCAAAACAAAGGTTTTAAAAATTTTTTTATTCAGTCATGTCATTTTATTTTATTCCCAACACGATTTTCGATCACACCACAAAAATTTTTTCGAAAAAATGGAATTTTTTGAATTTTTGAAATTTTTTCCTGAAATGAAACATTCGAACTGAAATATGAAGGATAACATTATAAAATTAGGAGGATATGGTTGAAACCTAATTTAGGTTTATGAAAAAACTTATTTCCATCATCGGGTCATCTGCAACGTACGCTTTCAGGGTGAAATTTGGCGAAATGTTCAACTACGGTAGTTGATGCAAAGGAACTTTGTACTTGCAACGTTGTTTGGCAAAGGACTGTGTTGAAAATGACAGAAACCATAAGAAAACCGCAAATATTGAGTAATATAGCGAGAATTTCGAAAAAAAAATTGAAAAAAAAGAGACTCATACATGTTCAATGGTCTGACCTTTTTTGGAAGTCAGAAAAGGTTTTTTTGTCAATTTTTTTCGAAAGTCTCGCTAAATTACTCAATTTTTGCGGTTTTCTTATGTTTTCTGTCATTTTCAACACAGTCCTTTGCCAAACAACGTTGCAAGTACAAAGTTCCTTTGCATCAACCCTGAAAGCGTACGTTGCAGATGACCCGATGATGGAAATAAATTTTTTCATAAACCTAAATTAGGTTTCAACCATATCCTCCTAATTTTATATTGTTATCCTTCATATTTCAGTTCGAATGTTTCATTTCAGGAAAAAATTTCAAAAATTCAAAAAATTCCATTTTTTCGAAAAAATTTTTGTGGTGTGATCGAAAATCGTGTTGGGAATAAAATAAAATGACATGACTGAATAAAAAAATTTTTAAAACCTTTGTTTTGGAACATCAAAAATGATTTACCGGAGGACCTCGAAAACTAAAATCCAAGTTTTTCTCATTCTTCCCTCAAAAACCGTTCTTTGGTCCCCGAGTTACGAGTAGGGACAACATGTTTCCGATACCAAATTTTATGTAGATTTCGAATATTAAATAAAAAACGCTGTCTTCTCGGGTCACTGCCGAGATAAAAACAGTTTCATGAAAAAAACCCGAAAATTTCATGAATTTTCAAAATTTTCACTATGAAGGTGTTGAGCTGGAATTTTGTTCTGAACACAAAAAATGCTTGAAATAGTGTCTACATTAATTTCCCGTTGAGATTTCATAGCTAACTATTTCAGGAAAAATTTTCGAAAAATATCGATTTTTTATTTTTCTAGGTACACAGGTGACGGACCTGGCCAAAAAGTACTCCGTTCTGCTGAAAACGCTTGATACTATTTCTGATCAAAAGGATTGACAAATCGGAGATGGTCAACTTTTTTCGGGTGAACATGGGTGATCGAACGAGTCAGAGAGTGCGTCTTATTCACTAGTCAAAACTTCTTACAGAATCGGAAAAAATATGAAAATTAGGAAAAAAGAGTAAAATAAACATTTCAAAACATGCTACTTTAGATTCGAAGATGCGTAGTACCAGTGTGTGCTCACCGATAATCACTTTCCGGTAATTCACCGGTAATATTTTATCGATAATTTTCCGGTAAATTTACCAGTAAATTTTGGGTAAAATTTACCGAAAAGTTCGAGAAATTCACACTGCGTAGTACTCAATTGACTAACATATATAATAGAATCACATAATTCCTTGAACTGAACACTATCTGTTTGAATTTTGAGCAATGTCAATCGATAGAAACAGTAAAATGTTTTATCTTCCACTGTTTCTGTGAGTCATGAAAAAACACATTGTTCACCGAATAATCATTAACTTCTATCATCTCGCTAGAGTGATCTAAACTGTTTTTGCTTCAACTTGTTTCACATTCGGGTATCAAAATTCTTATTCTAAAACTATCATCTAACTCTATTATTGTACACATATCAATCAACATATCTGAACAAATAGATGCAGTAAATAGTCAAAATTATTATCAAAGTTTTTCCGTTTCTATTTTAGCAGAACTGTACAAATTTTTTCTAAGCTAATTGTTGTCTTTCTTTACAATTGTCTTTTTAAGTGTGTTTCTAATACTAATCGTTAGTACAATTGTTTTTCTATTCAATACCGGTTTTCATATCGATAAGATATTATAAATGTTTTAAAACTGTTTCCAGATTCGATAGAGTATCACTACACTTTCAGTTTTTCCTGTTTCTAATAGTCTTCATATTAGCACAATACTTATACATATTCATTGCAATTAACACATAAGAATTTACCAATTTTCTGAAATCGATATTCCTTTATTTCAACTCTCCATGAAACACTTCACACCATTCAGGCCATTGGAGGAGCGCAGTTCCATTCACGTGTTTCAAATTTATCTGATTCAAGGAGTTTGTAAATAAGTATGTGTTAGTGGAACAACACTGTGTATAAGGTTAACTAATGAAAATTATTTTAAACTCCTGGTTCGGCCGAGTTGGAGACTTCATGCTGAAATTGAAGAATATTTTCAGGTTCAAAACCATCGAATTGTGAGGGACTAGAAATAAGAAACTGTTTTTTTCAGACATTTCTTGAGTCACATCAAGTGTCATTTCCTCTTTTTCAACCTTCTTTTGAATTCGCCCGTTTTGAGGAGGACTTCGGTTCGCTGAAAATTTTGATAGTTGGATCTAAATTATGTAAATCTACCATTGCGACAAATAACCCAAAAACAATGTAGAACTTTTGAAACATTTCCTGACTTTTCTAGAATTCAAGGATTGCTGAAACTCACAATTCCTGTCACTTTTCTCCTTGTTTTGATCATTTTTTGAATTAGTCATTCGGTCTCTGTCGTAGAATAGAAATAGTCTGATGTTTCTCTCCAAAACTTGGTATACACGGCGTTTCTGATGACGTTGAAGATTTGAGATATTCAATATGCGGAGAAGAGGTGGACACGTACACACCAAGCTATGTTTTCACAGTTCTTATTCGCATGTAATACTGTTTCGAAAAATAAATTTGAGAATGTACAGAAACATACACAAATATTTTCGGATTTAGCTGTTTCAGGATTACTGTAAATTGAACTTTTATTCATATAACTGTTCACGATACAGTTCCATTTTCTATGATAACAATCTGAACACACGTTCCCAAATTTACCTGATTCCATTTTTTTTCCATCTGTTCCGGTTATCCTTCTCATCGTTTTTTCATTTTTCCCTGGTTTTCAACATTATTCAACCATTTATTCAACTTCAAAAAGAAGCAATGATGTCCAATTGTTTGAATTCAATGATAATCCTATTCGTCATCATTATATCAGTCACATCTCAAAAGAATTCAAATCTCGGAATATTTGCACAAGAGGATCTCATGTTGGCGAAATGCACTGAACCGTATCAGGTGAGAGGGTATCGGACATTTCGCAACTGAGACGTTCACTTAGTTGCGAAATGGCTAGTAGGGAAGTGTCGCGGTGTCAAGAAATCAAGGAAGAACATTCGGTCTTTCCAACACAGTTGGCTCATCGAGCACTCCCTCTATGGGAACTGAGAAACAGAACACAAAATTTGTGAAATTCTCAATAGAGCACACTTGCAGTTATGAGAATTTTAAATATCTACTGTTTCCTCTCGTCAGTAAAAGATTCACAACCTTATTCCCAATTATTCAGAAACCTTTCTCGTTCAGATCTACATCTCGTCCACCCTATTCAACGTGTCTGGTCACGAGATTCTCGATCCAATTTTCATGAAAAAGTTCTCGGAATTCACAAAGAATGTTTCGACGTGTATTGGTCCGAATGTTGTCGGCAACACTGCCCGTCACTATCGATTCTTCCTGGATGCTCTCGCATTTATCGGAGAGACATTGTACCGCCCATCTGTTTTCAGGTGTTTACACAATGTGAGTAAGGGGGAAATATCTAATCAAACGGTTTCACATAAAACTTATCTGAACTACAAATCTGACATTCACATTTCGATGCTTTCAATCTCTCCAGATGTCCCCAAAAATCAATTATTGCTTCCAAGCGAACACGCACATTTATTACGAAAATGTTGTGAGAATAAACAAGAAGAAAACGAGTGATTTCAAGACTATCGTGGATTGTGTAATTGAAGAGATGAAGGTAGATCAAATGTGTAGAAACAAAGAAACGATCCAATCGATTGGTAGATCAATGAATGCAATTATTCTGGTGGCTCAACAGTTCAAATATTTCAAAACGGGAAGAATGAGACCGATGGTTTTTAATCCCGAGACACTTGGGTAGTTGGAGAAGAATTGAACTTTTTGTTCTGTTTCGGAAAATTAATATTAAGGAAGAGGTGGTACTGTAGTGTTGAGACTGCATTCCTTCGAATCACAAAATAAAACAATTCAAAAATCTAAAATTCATTCATTATTTTCACAGAAAAGGCTGTCAAGATTTATGATATCCGGGAACGAAATAGATGTTTGCACTGCCCAAACTCAATGGATAGAGGAATACTGTAGCAGAGATGATGAGAGAAATGAGGACGAATGAGAGGGACATGGCTGAAATCATAAAATAAGAAAATCAGAAACTTCTGGAACAAACCTTCTGCATACTGGATACTGTAGTTGGGCGTCAGTCGTTTTTCACAAGAAATCGGAGAGAATTGGTGATGAATGATCGATGGCATATTGACAGTATCCAAAAGCCAATTTTCTCTCCTTTTAGACCATTTTTTCAAGTATTTCTGCGAAATATACTTTTCGGAAACTCCATTTATGGAATGACGGAAGTCGGAAGTAAAATTCCTTATCCGAAAGTCGGAAGTCGGAAGTGAAAAAATGCCCGGAAGTCGGAATTCCATGCAACTCTGGTGTATATGGATGTTTTGAAACAGGGAGACAGTTTATAATCTCCCCTGAAGCCTAGAATTCCAAAATCAGGGCATTTCTGGATTTCGACTTTTGAAGGACAAATACATTGAAACTGAGTTGTTTTGATAGAAATTCAAATCAAGGCATTCAGAAACAGTGAAAAGTCAAAACCGTATTGATTGAGACAAATTAAAATCGGGAACGTATTGGAACTAGTTGTTTTGAAATTCGAAAGATGGCAAGTCAAATCAAGACAATGGCAAGTCAATCAAGGTTTTCAAGTGACCTTAGGCTACATTCATATATCAAAAGTTCACGGAGACATTTCAATAACACATACATTGTAGCTGGGTAGTTTAGATGGCAAGTCAAATCAAGACATTCTGAAACTGTGAAAAGTCAAAAACGATTCAAAAAATTATGATATGAATAAATGAAAGAATCTTATTAAATTCCAAAACCGGATGCTTCTAAATTGTGACTTTTCATTATCAACAACGTTGAAACTGGGTTAATTTAGATGGGAAGTCAAATCATGACATTTTGGAACAGTAAGTCAAAAACCGAATCTTTACCGATTGAGACATTTTAAACCTTTGAAACAAACTGTTTTAAAACTGTGACGTTTCAAAACCGGGAAATTCTGGTACCTCGAGTGTTAACCATCTCATATTCGAAACCGAGGAGTTTTGACCCGGTTCCATACAAGAACTTTCAAAATAACTAAAATTAGAAATTTCGCGGTATTGAAGTGTCTCGGACTTTCATTATACATGTCTTAAAATATCTAAAATCTTCAGAAATGGATTCCTGATGCAATATAACTCTAGTCTCTTCACTTCACCAAAATGGTCTGCTTGAATACGTCTTATATGCTGAAGACTAATAGAGAAAAACAACGCAGAGATTATGATGATGATATGAGACAGTACTTTTTGAATTTTATCCCATTTTTCAGAAACCACCAGAATTTTCTGTTTCAACTTCTCCATGAGTACATGTTCTAAATTCTTCACTTCAATTCCCCTCCTCTCATTAGTTACTCACTTGCACTTTTCAATCTTTTCAAGAAACCATCTAATTAAATTCCAAAACCGGGGTGTTTCAGAACTAAAATGTTCAGTATACAAAAATTGGGTAATCAAGATGGCAAGTCAAATCAAGGCATCTTGAAACTGTAAAATGTCAAAACCAATTCATTAATGAGTAAAACTTTTTGAAACTTGGAAACAAGCTGGGGATAAATAATTATATGAACCTCCAATATGAGCGGTTTCATTTTCGGAACCTGTTTACTTATCTTGTCTTCCAAAATCGATGGAATTAGAAAGTTCTCTGTTTTTTGCAATGTCTCGAATTTTCAATGTACATGTCTAAAAATATCTCGGTCGTGATCGAAACACTACGCTTAAAAATCTTCAGAAAAGGATGTCTGATACAATATAACTCTAGTCTCTTCACTTCACCAATGTGGTTTGATTTTTGCTAACTTTGTTAAAGATGGTTAAGGCAGAACTAATAGCGAAATACCCCGCGAGATTATGATGATGACATGACACAGTATTTTTCTGGGTCCTAGAAAACACCAGAATCTTCTGTTTCAAATTCTCCTAGAGTAAAGTTTCAAAATTCTTTGCTTCAATCAGTGTGTGTTTTTCGAAACTTCTTATTCGAAAATATCTATTTTCGAAAAAAATTCGAATGATATTCGAATAATTGTTCGAATATTCGTTCGAACAGTTGTTCGAAAATTTATTCGAACAATTATTCGAACGAATATTCGAACAAATATTCGAACGACTATTCGAATATTCGTTCGAATATTCGTTCGAACGTTTCTTTCGTTTGGTAAACTAGGCGCGGCATGTTCTTTCGGGGTGTCGTTTGCAGTTTGTTTTTCTTCATTGCGAAATAAATATTTATGATGAAGATATGTGTTAGCAGGGTTGGGAAATTCCGGGCCGGGCCGACTGAAAAATTTTCATCGGCCCGGCCCGGCTCCTGTAGAAATTTAAATATTGTTGAAAATTTTTTGAAAATTTTTTTGATTTTTTGCAAAAAACGTCGAATTTTCTACAATTTTTTGGAAAACCGATAAAAACTGAAGCGTACAAGAATTTCGACTATTTTAAATTTTCAAAAAATTGTGCAAAAATTGTGCACATTGTTGAAGCCGGGCCGGCCCGGAATTTCCCAACCCTGTGTGTCAGAACTATTTCGAATGTTTTGAACAGTTCAGATGGAAATTTATCCACAAAACTAGCAATTCTTGCGAAAATTTTCCGTCGGGAAACAATACGTTTTGAAAAACAGTAAAAATTTTCAAATTTTATTAGAAACGATATTCGAAAATTGTTCGAATAAAATTGCCTTCGAATACTGTTCGAACAATTATTCGAATAGTTCGAATAATTATTCGAACATATTCGAATAAGTATTCGAACAAAATATTCGAACAGTATTCGAAAAATGTTCGAATAATTATTCGAATAAATTTTCGAATAATTATTCGAACGTCGTCGAAAAACACACACTGGCTTCAATAGAATACTTCCATCTTATATTCTCTAACAACTCACTTGCACTTTTCAATTTTCTCAAGAAACCAGTCCTCATCTCTCAATGTTTTATCATTGTTTCTCACCAGATCCGCATCGATATTCACTGATTTCTCATCTGGTTCACTCTCTGAAATCTCTTTCAATTATTCTTCTTCTCTCCTGAAATTGCCTCACTTTTATATCTGACTCTCCTCGTCGAGTAACCCGATAAAATGATCTTATTCTGGTGTTGTTCACTTCCTTTTTCTTTATCAATTTGGAAGTTTTGTGATGATTTTTCAGACATTTCTTGAGTCACATCTAGTGTCATTTCCTCTTTTTCAACTTTCTTTTGAATTCTCTCATTTCGAGGAGGACTTCGGTTCGCTGAAAATTTTGATAGTTGGAGCAGTGCATATCCATCATTGTGGCAAATAACCCAAAACAATATAGAACTTTTGAAACAGTTATTGACTTTTGCAGAATAACAAATCCAAAATCGCAGTAATATAATTCCTTCTATGATTGATGTAACTCACAATTCCTGTCACTTTTCTCCTTGTTTTGATCATTTTTTGAATTAGTCATTCGGTCTCTGTCGTAGAATAGAAATAGTCAGATTCCTTCCAAAAGAATACACGTTTAAGATGACACGTGGAATGGATGATTCGGTGAAAATGAGGACATGGGGTGGACACGTACATATAAATTTATGATTTTACAGTTTTTATTTGCGGGAGCATAGAATATTGCTTCGGAAAATATAATAGAGAATTTGAGGATATACAGAAACACGAATATTTTCAGATTTAGCTGTTTCAGGATTACTGTAAATTAAACTTTCATTCATATAACTGATCTTTTTTTCCATCTTCAATGATAACAATCTGAATACACGTTCCCCAATTTTCCCTGGTTCTATTTTTCCCATCTGTTCCGGTTTTTTTCTTTTCCGTCCCCTTATCATTTTTCTCTCGTTTTTAACCATTCATTCAACTTCAAAAAGAAGCAATGATGTCCAATTGTTCGAATTCAATGATTATCCTATTCGTCATCATTATATCAGTCACATCCCAAAATAATTCAAATCTCGGAATATTTGCACAAGAGGATCTCATGTTGGCGAAATGCACGGAGCCGTATCAGGTGAGAGGGAATAGGCGACTTTTCGCAACTTTTGCAACCATACAATTTTTGATTTTTGCTTCGAGAAAAGTCTCAGATTCCTTGAAAAACTCGAAAGTAAAAGTCATGTGGTTGCGAAACGTCACAGTTGCAAAATTAACAGTTGCTAAATGTCATAGTGCTTGAAAACGGGAGAACACGAGACCTAGGAGGCTCATTGAGCACTCGCTTTATAGGAACTGAGAAACAGAACACAAAATTTTTCAAATTCTCAGTAGAGCACACTTGCAGTTATGAAAATATTGAACATCTACTGTTTCTTCACGTTGATGAAAGATTCACAACCTCAACCCCAACTATTCTCACATACCACAGAACCCCCATTTCTCGTTCAGATCTACATCTCGTCCACCCTATTCAACGTGTCTGGTCACGAGATTCTCGATCCAATTTTCATGAAAAAGTTCTCGGAATTCACAAAGAATGTTTCGACGTGTATTGGTCCGAATGTTGTCGGCAACACTGCCCGTCACTATCGATTCTTCCTGGATGCTCTCGCATTTATCGGAGAGACATTGTACCGCCCATCTGTTTTCAGGTGTCTACAGAATGTGAGTGAGGGGAAAAAAGACTGTTTCATCTAAAACTTATCTGAACTAGAATCATATCTTTCACATTACTACTCAGAACAAATTCAGATATCCCCAAAAATCAATTATTGCTTCCAAGCGAACACGCACATTTATTACGAAAATGTTGTGAGAATAAACAAGAAGAAAACGAGTGATTTCAAGACTATCGTGGATTGTGTAATTGAAGAGATGAAGGTAGATCAAATGTGTAGAAACAAAGAAACGATCCAATCGATTGGTAGATCAATGAATGCAATTATTCTGGTGGCTCAACAGTTCAAATATTTCAAAACGGGAAGAATGAGACCGATGGTTTTTAATCCCGAGACACTTGGGTAGTTGAAAAAGAAGTGAACTTTTTTGTTCTGTTTCGGAAAACGAATATTTCAGAGAAATGTACTAATACTGTAGTGAGACTACTGCACTATTTTGAATCACAGAATAAAACAATTCAAAACTTCAAAAATGCATTAATTATTTTCACAGAAAAAGCTGTCAAGATTTATGATATCCGGGAACGAAATAGATGTTTGCACTGCCCAAACTCAATGGATAGAGGAATACTGTAGCAGAGATGATGAGAGAAATGAGGACGAATGAGAGGGACATGGCTGAAATCATAAAATAAGAAAATCAGAAACTTCTGGAACAAACCTTCTGCATACTGGATACTGTAGTTGGGCGTCAGTCGTTTTTCACAAGAAATCGGAGAGAATTGGTGATGAATGATCGATGGCATATTGACAGTATCCAACTGCTCATTTCCAGAAATAAAGACGGGAAATTGAGTGTATCCTTGAATTCGAAAGTGTCTATCCCAGTTGATGAATCCACGAATATCACGGAGTCGTTTGTTGTTTAGGATCACAACTCCCGGATACGATCCATTCGTTTCGATTTCAGACAGACACGGCATTTGGGGCATCCGAGAGTATCCAGAGTTGATTAGTTCCACACTTCCCATGATTTTACGCTGGAATTGAAGGAGAGGAGTAATTGGGAAATTACAGTTTTGGAATTATCAGATAGCAGTTAAGACAAAAATTAAAAGTTCCAGGAAAAAATTTACTGTTTTTTAACAGTACCAAAAAGACATAACTGAAATGAACCGTGTTTCCTGACCTTTTATTATGAAAAATATCAGTTCTGTGTGTATGTGAATTCTTTTATCGGATAACCACAAATAGATGAAACTTAATAACAAATCCGATATTTTTGAGAAAAATGAGGAATTCCTGAAACATGAAAATTTTGGGGGGAATTAGAAAATCTAGACTATTTCTGTTGGATTCTTCCGCTGACTTGACGGTAAAGTGAGTAATAAATACAGTCATGAAATCATGTCACTGTTCCTAATAATTCAAAATTTCCTAACTTTCTCCATGGCTGTTTAACTGTTATGTGAAATAATGTAATGAATAGAATCACTATTAGATTCAGTTGGCTTGTATCGAGTTTCTAGACTTTAGGAAACTGGAAAATATATTCTCAAAGTTTAGATATTTCCAGAGAAAAGTATTTGTTGGTCCTATTAGGAGAAAGTATTTTGATGAGAAAAAGTGAAAACAAGCCTAGGCTTACCAGAACCCAAAAATATTACTGTTTCTCAATTACTGAATTTCTGGGAGGTGAAAAACACAATAGTTGGGTAGCTGAACTAGAATTATCTCCTAAATTTAATGTTCCCAGATCATTTCATAATGACGTAATTAGCAGATTTGTCGTCATTTTTGAGTCAACTTTAATAAGTCTGGTTGTCAGTTAGTTGAATCTCAGGAGAACTATTATTTGCTTAATTTCAGAGAATGTCATTAAACTAATCAAAAGATGACTACTATGAATAAATAAGAAAATTTATATGTATTTTACAGACCGACTTCAACCAAGTGATGAAATTTCTAGGCAAATCTAGTATGTTATCAAAAAAGAAGGGTCGATTGAGTAGGATCTGCTGAAACTCTACGGAATGCGAGAATTGCAGAAAAAAGGTTACCCTGAATCATTAATAATGACTTTTGCAAATCCAAAAATTCTTGAAATACAAAGCTTCCTAATGCAATCATTTTATTTCTTAATCATTTTATTTTTTGAAAAAGTGATTGGATTACTATTCTCAACTGTTTTTTGTGATCATATTGCGGTTTTGAAATGGGAATATCAGGATTTTGGAAACAAAACTATAACCAAAAGTTAGGCTGATCACGCAAAGACTATGGTAGTTACGATACAAAATACCATATCTTCTATTGCCAATTCGACGGTGCCTAGCAAGAATCATTTGGATATTGAGCGTGATAATATCTTAAGTTTTTGAAGCTGTGAATTTTCAAGACTCTGACCGATATTGATTGACTATCCAGTAAGAATATGATGAAACTTTGTAATCATAACTTTTTTGAAACAGGCAAAACAAAAAACCAAGACCAAAATCAGGCTAACAGTACATTTATTGCGTTTTGTAAGTTTATTGAATTGAGCAGACTGTTTGAAAATGTATATGAATGGAACGAAACAGGAAACTTTTTGATTTTTGGTTTTCCCACATACTTTTCACTTCCATAGCGAATCACTTTAAAACTACAGTAATCTATTGAGCCGAATGATCCCTACCGAGAAAAATGCACGAAAAATACAGTAGAGCGAGGAATGCATATTCTAACAATTTTAAGTCTGGTATGTTATGGAAAAAGACAGGTCGATTAAATAGGTCTACTGAAACTTTGTAACAATCGGGTCATTACGATCATGATTACAAGTTTCAATAAGTTGTCCTGTTTTCAATAGTCTTCATAGTTACAAAAAGTTTATGCCTATTCATTCCTCATTTTGTTCATGTTCCACACTCACCAATTTCCTGAAATCAGCCCTTTCCAAATCGATATTCCTTAATTTCAACTGTCCATGAAACACTTCACACCATTCAGGCCATTGGAGGAGTGCAGTTCCATTCACGTATTTCAAATTTATCTTGCTACAACCTTTCGGTGGGAAATCTGCTGGAAAAGGGACTGTTTCATGAGATGCATGTATTATCGGAGTAAAAAAGTTCCGACATTTTTTCTCGTTGCGGACTTGAGATTTCGGCGCCGCCCACTTTTGCAATCTTGCGGCGCGGTGTTTCGCAAGGTAAGCGCACAGTGGCGGTTTATAGTATTTTTCACGAGTAAAATATATGGAAAATGTCAGTTTTCTGTCAATTTTAAAGAATTTTCTTTGAAATATCATTCTGAAAAGCAATATTGACAATAATTGCGTGTGTTTTATAAGTTTGTGTCACTTTTTCAACAGAACTCGTTAGATTTTCGCCGTATCTCTTTGTTTCTTTTCTTTTTCCCTTTATTGCATGATTTTTGTTATTTTTCAGGTTCCAAATGACTCTCAAACAACGTCTCTACATGTGCATGTTCCATAATCCCCAAGTTTTGTGTTAGTTTGATTTCAGAACTTTGTTTTCTCTCCGCCATTCTTTTGTTTCAGAGTGATCGCTTCCAATGGACAGCCGCCGGACATGTCGCCAAGAAGTCAACGATGTCATCGTCGCCAGCTATAAATTGGAGTTCAATTTCTGTTGTCGTGTTAGTTGCAGAAGTAGCTTTTGTTGTTCTCTCCGCCTGTATTCTTTCAGATGACCAACAGCACCACAGATTCGGAGAGGAGTCAAAAACGATGAAGAAAGAAGGCTTCAGTGTGAAATGAAGGAGAATGAAGAGAGGGAAAAATAAGAAAATAAGAAGGAAAACGAATGGAAAGCAGGGAACTGTGATGAAGAAAGAAGAATGAAAGAGGTGGCGGAAAGGAAGAGGAAAAAACGAGAAATCTTCACAACAAATGAGAAGGGAAGAAACGAAGGAGAAGAAGAGACGAAATCTACTCGAGTGAATCATCCCCATCGATGTCATTATCGATCTCATCATCGATGTCTTCATCGATGTCTTCATCGATGTCTGACAACTCGTGCTCCTCGAATACTTCAGCGGAAATCTCATCATCGCTATAAGCGTCTTCGTCTTCCGAATCATCAATGCGGATGTTAACAAGACGGCCTTGCTCATCCGTCTCGTAGAGAAGAGAGAAGTCAGTGTCTTCCAGCATCGTCTCTTTTTCCAACATCATTGCTCTCGTTTCATCTTCGTCTTTGCGGCATTTATCAAAAAGAGCTTTTGCGTCTTTTGCTTTAAAAGAACGGAGGAAGCCAATCGTTCTACTCTCCACCTGAAAATAGAAATATGTTTCGTTGCACCTCTCATCACTAACAATCGGAACTTTGTCGTCTCTATTTCCCATATTGCGGATATTCTGCTTTGTTTGGGACCACAAAAACTCGATTGGATTCCACATGCAATGATAGGGAGGCAATCTTAGGATTTCTACTCCCCAGACTTCTTCTGCCCAGGCATCAAGTTCGTAAACTGTGAACGCCTCCTTCCCGCCGTTCTTTGCGACATATTCCTTGGACAGTTTGTACAGCTGGGGCCTCAACGTCTTTGCTGGAAACGGAACGCCATGTGCAGTAAGCCACTTTTTAAGGTCCGCTTTCAAAGTAAGGCTGGTTGGAGGCTGAAAGAGTCGACATAAGTTTTTCATATAGTATTTTGGATATACTTTTTCCCGGGTCTTATTATGGTACGGGGCGTTATCCATAATAAGAACCGGTTTCCGGCCAGTTGGAGCGGCGGCTGCAGCAAGAAGTGGAATAACGCGGTGCATGTATTCCTCACACGCCGTACTATTCATATCTCTGTGATAATCTTCATACTGCTCATCCACGTTTTGTCCCGATACTCTAAATTCTACACTTTCCGGAATTGTTCCCATTTCTGTGAGGACTGCAAGTACAATTCCTCTTTTTCCTTTTTCCTTGGGTTTCTCCGGACCAGAAACTGGGGCGCCGATATCAGCCATTTCTGCCCTCCGGTACATTGTTCCATTTTGATGCTGCCATCCACTTCGAGCACTCATCCCGTCATGCGCCCAGGTTTCATCGAAAGCTGCAAAAAACGCATTTTCTTTGTTCAACGTCTCCTTTCTTGAAAGATATTGCTTCCTTGCCGCGATGATGTTGGGACGTTCTTGGAGGACAGACATCCGACCAAGTTTCTTGAAACAAAATCCAAGGCCAGAAAGAAGAACTCTAAAATAAGAGAGACCGAATCGGTACTGAATTGAAGATTTGGCCCATTTCCAGATTCTTTCAGCAGTAACTTTTTCCTTTCTCTCCCAATAATTGTGGACTTCTTTCACGATCTTAGAACGTTCATACAAGGTTAATCTGGAGGCAATTTTTCTACTTCTTTCTCTTTTTCCCATCTCCTGAATCCTTCGTCTTCTTGCTGGAATCGGAAGACCTTTGCAGTAACGAGATACTGTAGATCGATGGAATCCAGAAAAAGAAGCAGTTGCCTGATTCACGGCGTGGAACATTGTGTAGACTGAGTCAGTTCCGAGTTTCTCGTTGATCATTTTGATCATCGTTGACAGATGAGATACAATCTCTTCACCACTATTGGCTAATATCTTATTAGTGGTGATTTTGGAAAAATCTTCCACTTTCAGTGATGCGATAGTTTTGCCGATTCTCGTGTGTACTTCTTCCATCTGACAAAAACCCAATTAAATGCTTATTCTGTTTATTCAATTCTCTCAACCTTTCTTTGGAAGTAATCATGAGCAGTGGAAACTGCTATTTCAGATGACGTTTGATTATCCACATTCGCCGTGTCACATGTTTCTACACTCTCATATTCGAAATCCGTCTGAGTCATCTTCAAACACATGAAATTATCCAGTTTGTGTGGAGTCACTTGTGTTTGCTTGTTTTGGAATTGCTTCGGGATGAATTTGAATTGCATCGGGTTGGGAACAACTGCTCCAGCAACACGAGAACCAGGTGACGGAACACTACGGAGAGAAACACGGACCAGGCGAGGAGTACTTGTAGATGAATCCATACTTCTATTTTTTACCCTGTATATTTTCCAAATGACACTTCTTAATTAAACCAGCTTGAAGCTGCATAAAACTTTAACTGGGGCGTACCCTAACATGAAGCCCAACATTTCAAAATTGGATAAAAACAATATTTATTAACAGTTTACACGCTAATATCATATTGCACAATCATTTAAATGAATTTTTCCACGAAATATTATTTTCTTCTTCCTCCACTTCCTTCTTTTTCTTTTTCTTCCTCTCTTCTTCCTCCAGTTCATTCTTTTTCTTCTAATTCCTCTCTTCTTCTCCTTCGTTTCTTCCCTTCTCATTTGTTGTGAAGATTTCTCGTTTTTTCCTCTTCCTTTCCGCCACCTCTTTCATTCTTCTTTCTTCATCACAGTTCCCTGCTTTCCATTCGTTTTCCTTCTTATTTTCTTATTTTTCCCTCTCTTCATTCTCCTTCATTTCACACTGAAGCCTTCTTTCTTCATCGTTTTTGACTCCTCTCCGAATCTGTGGTGCTGTTGGTCATCTGAAAGAATACAGGCGGAGAGAACAACAAAAGCTACTTCTGCAACTAACACGACAACAGAAATTGAACTCCAATTTATAGCTGGCGACGATGACATCGTTGACTTCTTGGCGACATGTCCGGCGGCTGTCCATTGGAAGCGATCACTCTGAAACAAAAGAATGGCGGAGAGAAAACAAAGTTCTGAAATCAAACTAACACAAAACTTGGGGATTATGGAACATGCACATGTAGAGACGTTGTTTGAGAGTCATTTGGAACCTGAAAAATAACAAAAATCATGCAATAAAGGGAAAAAGAAAAGAAACAAAGAGATACGGCGAAAATCTAACGAGTTCTGTTGAAAAAGTGACACAAACTTATAAAACACACGCAATTATTGTCAATATTGCTTTTCAGAATGATATTTCAAAGAAAATTCTTTAAAATTGACAGAAAACTGACATTTTCCATATATTTTACTCGTGAAAAATACTATAAACCGCCACTGTGCGCTTACCTTGCGAAACACCGCGCCGCAAGATTGCAAAAGTGGGCGGCGCCGAAATCTCAAGTCCGCAACGAGAAAAAATGTCGGAACTTTTTTACTCCGATAATAAGAAGAGAATCGATTTTGTGGTTGGTAGTCTATTTACAAAAAGTTCTTACCTGTATCACAAGAAAAAGAAGAGCTAACCAGATGGATTGCTAGAGGGAACAGAAGAATAAGTCGACTGCAATACTGAAGAACGGGCGGGAATTTGAAATTTCATTCACAAAGAAACTCACCATTCCAATCGTTGGAGCTACGTGGAAATGAGTATTTTTTCTAAAATTTGATCGGAAGAGTTCAAGTTTTCACGTGAAATTTCCACTTTTGCAGTCCGGAATTCCACGTATGATTAGTTGGAATAAAAGCAAGATGAATAGAGCTTATTTTAGAGTTTCTTTGATTGAAAAATGCTACATCAAGACTATATTGGAAAGCCAAGTAAGTATTTGTGATCTACATAAATACTGGAAAATCACTTCCAGACCCATTTCTACTGGGATCGAATTGTCGTTACGTGAATTTTCCGACCGAAAAGAAGTGTATCAATTACTTCTTTAGCATTCCAACGATTCATAATGTTAATTGGTAAGTGAGGAGTATTTCAGATTCCTAGGTTTTCAATCCGGGCGCAAAATGCACGCCCTTCCCTTCTTGGCGTGTCACCTTCCTTTCTTTTATCCCCATTCCCTTACTCTTCTCACGCGAAGGTTTGGTGTAGTGGTTAACATGTTTGTTTTTGAATTTGCTCCTCCCGAGTTCAAACTTTTTTGTTTTCTTTTTTTTAAATTTTGCCGCCCCGCAGAAACGGCCGCCCGGATGGAAAGCCTATATTTCAAATTTCAAATTACCTCTAGTAAATTCCAGGAAATTCACAGTGGACACCACAAATTCCGAGGAAACAAACAGTGTAAAATTCAGTATTTCCCAGAAGAAAGAGCCGAAAGCGTATGGTTCAATTGAACTGGAAGTGGGACTAGTTGTTGAGAATTTGGAGAGTTCAGAGCATTCGATTAGAGCAATCGGGCGGTATGAATTCACAAAAGACACGAATAAAATGATCATCGATATTCCGGGATACGATAGAATTTACGATGGGAAACAAGGGTTTTTCGATGAAAAATCAGGGGAGAAAACGTTTAAAATTCGATATAATATAGTTGTGAAGTCGTCGAGATTGTACGATTCTGTTGAACTTTTCGATTTTTATCATTTCGATTCGACGATTTTCGATGTGGAAGTCAATGTTTTCGGTCACCAGATGTTCTTGTCGAAGAAGGTTAATTACTATCTAATTAATTAGCCAATTAACTAATTATATTTCAGTTGATTTCTCTCCAATCTCCCCATCTTTATCACATGATTGAATCTCAAAATATAATTTATTCGGATCTTCCAACCGGTTGTTTCTTCTACATTTTCCATGATTTTCTCCAAATAATTCACGGAGTTGATCTCCAATTGGATAGTATGTCACTCCATCACTTTTCCATATCAGAAATCAATCGAATTCAGACGAAAACATCAGCAAATTCCTCGATTTGGCCGATCATCTGGAAGTGCCACGTGTCACAGAGTACTGTAAGAGACAGATGATAAATGGATTGGATGGAATGACGACGAATCAGATGGTCGAGTTGGCAGAGAAGTGGTCATTCTGGGATATTGTGGTGGGGGAAAATGGATTTCTAGATTCTTGAGATTTGTGAATTTTCAGCCCCGTAAACTGGCTCAAGCTCATTGTTTGGCAGATTTAAAGACGCAGGACTGGGATTTGGATAAGTTGGAGAAAGATGTGATCGATCAAATTACTAGAAGACTTTTTGAATTGAACTGTTAGTGTTTCAAAGAAAAATGACAATCAATAGTGTACTTGAATGAAATGAGATAGAATTTACAGGAATAAGGGAATTACATCAATTAAAACTGAAAATACACGAAATAATTTGGCTAAAATATCGATTAATTACAATACTGATCAAATTAGTGAAAATATTTCAGGAAAATATCACAATAAGATAAACAGTGAGTTGATTAGATTTCATTTTGATTCATCACTTGCATTTGGATGTCCTCTGGCTGATTTTGTTGTCTCACTCGATCATTATCCGCTTGTCGATCGTCATCTCGTTGCTGCTCTGCGACAATTCCGGCACGAGCGCGTTGTTGTTTTTTATACATTCGGCTGGAAATTTTGAGTTTGTCCTCACTTTATTCCTAGAAGTAACTCACTATAAGAAGAAAGAGAACGATGCGGCGACGACGGTGAAGGTGACACCGGCGATTTGTCCATTAGTGAACTTCCACGTGTCACCGTCTTTCGCATACATCATGTTTTCCATTGTTGACTGCAATTGGAGAATTTGTTTTTTTTTTTCGAAGAATCGGAGAAAACTGAATCAAATAACTGAAAATAATCACAGAAATAAGATAGAAAGTGGAGGGTCAACCAACAGATAAACAACTCGAAAATAGACGATACACCGATTTATCACAGATTTTCAAACTTTACACGACAATTGTGGTTCACAATTTGTGGATATAAATACATTGATCAAGAATACACGAAATAATAAAATAAGGAAGTCCGATTACATAATAGCACAAAATAATGAGTAAATTATTGAAAATTAGCTGATTAGTAGTGAGTTGCTTATTGATTCGTCGCATTGTAGTTTGGCAATTGTACCGGATCCAGGGGTTGTCCTTGTCTCCGATCTTCTAGGTTTGCCCGGAAAAATCCCCAATCTGCTTTAGACTGACAGCACTTGTAGACGCTGCTGAAAATTTTAAAAATTGAGATTTTACGGCCGAGTTCCTGTAAAATTGAATGAAAACTCACTATGCACCATAACCAACGATACAGGCACCGCCCACCCAGAGGATTGTGGAGACTAGGGAAGGGAGTGGCTCAGAAGGTACCTTTGGCCAGGAGATTTCGTTCGCGAAGTTTGCTGGATTCATTGTCGTCTGCAAAAAAAAGAGGTTTTGTTTTCGAAAAGATGAAACGAGAGAAACAGGAGGCAACGAACGGATTTATAATATTTTCGGCGAAAAAAGAATACGAGAATCGAAAGAGAAAAGTGATGAGAAATAAACCAAAAAGTTGAAAAAAATGACAAATGTGCAAGAAATTTTGATTTAACGATATTTCAACACGAAGGAATGGCGCCAAATTTGAATTCGGATTATTTTTAATTGTTTTTTTCAGGAGATTTTGAGGGTTTTTGAAATTTATTGCATCGAACATCTGAAGAAAAACTGAAAAATTGAGAGAAAAATCTGAAAATGATGATGAAAATTCAAACTTGGCGCCATTCGTGTCGAGATATCGTTGGCGCGAAACTCCATGCGCCTTTAATTTAATTGTCATCATCTAGAACTTTCTGATCCATTTTCCATCATTTTCTCTTACTTTTCACTACATTTTTTCCGATTTTTTGTTGAATTTCTGTCGTTTTTCACTTCTTTGTCACTTAATTTTATTCTCACACCTAAAGCTTGCATTCATTTCAGCACGAGAAATGTCGTTGCAGGCAGCGGTGGATTTTTTTGTCAAACACAAAGAAGACGTGGCTATGGGTCTCATGGTGTTCTGTGTCACCGCATGGATAGTATTGTAAGTTATTATTTTGTGAAGTGCTTCTCTAAAAACTCTTTTTTTTCAGTATTATGTACCTCGCGTTAAAGTACAAACGCAAATCGATCGCATTAGAAATCAGAATCGAGCAACTGCGAGAAAGAATTGACCATCAGCGAAACATAATAAACGACTATCGACAACACAGACACAGGATTGCCGGGCAAGAACACATGGGAGTTGTTGACCTTCCTCCAGCCGAAGGAATGGAAATGCAAGAACTTCCTCAACAAGAAAGAGCTGAGGAACTGCCTCAACAAGAAAGAGCTGAGGAACTGCCTGTTGGACAAGAGCAAGATGATGACAACGTTTATGAACGTCTTGTGCTCAATTAATGTATATTTCGAAATATTTGCTATATTTTGAATATAATTTTTAATTTCTAATCATCAAATACTCACTTCCCATCTTATCAATCGATTATTCTCTCATTCGTTGCCTAATTTACTCATGTAATTCCATAAATTTCGTGTAATATTTCTTTTTTTTCTAAATTGTGTAATAAACGTTTCAAATTTGTCAATTCAGAGCGGTCGCTAAGATCTAGGAAATTTTCGGACCAGGCTTGTTCGGAACTTTTTGTCCGAAAAAACAAGTCGGAAAAGTTTTCCAAAAAGTAAAATTGGAAAATGTTCCGAAAAAACGAGTCGGAAAAGTTTTCCGAAAAGTAAAATGCCTGCTTCGGACCCATTCCATTCCTTCCAAATAATAACAATTTCAGTAAAATTCAAGCAGAAAACTGTCTGAAAACAAGCGAACAGTTCACACAATTTACAAGTTTCATTTTATTTACACGGAACTTAGAGAATCACATAATTGAAAAATACACGAGATTAAATTGATAAATTGGCCAATAAATATTATTACAGGTTGAATCATATTCAAATTAACGAAAATATTTTGAATGAGTAAATAAAGGATCGATGAGTTGAGTATTGATTAATTAATTACAAATTAAATTAATATCAAGACGACGATGGGAGCTGATTAATTCAGATTTCGCATTTCGATGCCACCGACTTGTGCGCGTGCTTCTTGCTCTCCTTGTCTCACGATATTATCGAAGTGTGCATCTTCTTGACGATGTTGGTACATTTTGTACAGTTTGCTGGAAATTTCAGGTTGTTTTAAACATAAACTGGAATAGAAACTCACTATCCGGCGAAAGAAATTACGCCGGCGACGATGAGGCCGGTAATTCCGACGGTTACTCCCTGCGACATAGGCATAGGATAAGGATGCGTTTCGGAAAGTGAGGCATTGCCTGTCAAGTTGTAAACCATAGTCCCTTCCATTGTCGTCTGTAAACAAAATGAATATTTACAAGATTTATGAGAAAAAACGGAGGACAAATTTGAGTAATTTTCGAAAATTTTGAGTGAAAAAATGAAGAGAAAACCTGAAAAACGAAAGAGAATGATTCGAAAAACTGAAAAAAATGATGACGAAAATTAAAGGCGCATGGAATTTCGCGCCAACGATATCGCGACACGATTTATGAAGATTTGAATTTTTTAAATTTTAAAATTAATTTTTCTGACTTTTTCAGTGATTTTTGCTATTTTTCATCCGTTTCCCTTGATTTTTCCCTTAATCTTTGGTTTATTCAGCAGCTAATATCAATAAAATAAGCCTGAAATTTAAAGAAAACAACCGAAATTAATAAAAACTCGGTTTTGGCGCCAACGATATCTCGTATCGAATGGCGCGAAATTTCATCCGTTCATTTTTGTTTTTCATCTTTCTCCTAATTTTCGTCACCGTTTCTCGCAATTTTCAACGTTTTAGCTCCGCTTTTTCAGTCCCTTTAATACTTTTGCATCAATTTTTATCATTTTTCGCCTCCTTTTCCCATTTTTCTTCAAAAATAACGCCCGAATTCCTCATTTTCAGACGACAATCGACAGAATGGTGAACATCGATCACGAATTATACTGGGAGAATCCATCCGATAGAACAGTCCCCTTACCTCTAGCAACCTACATAGCCGGTGGCGTTTTCGGCGCCATCATCATCATCATACTCGTCGGAATGTGAGTTTTCAGCTAATACAATTTTGGTAAAAACTAAAAGTATTCATAACGAAAACTCTAATTTTCAGCGGAATCTACCTGTGGCGAGTAAAGCGACGAGAGCAACGACAACAAGCATTGGATGCAGCGTTCCCGCGAAGTGCGTATGAGCAAGAAATGCAGTTGATAAGAAACCAACAAAATGCTGCTAACGCGGCGGCCGCTGCCAATGGTGTCAATCACTAATGTATATAAGTCTCTTGGTGAGATATTCTCATTATTTTCCAATGTAATCTAATCTCAACTCACTAGTCATTTTATCACTTCATTACTCTGACATTTCTTGTACTTTTCGCTCATGTAACTTTGAATTTCATGTAACATTCCACAGAATTTGTGATAAATCTATGAAGCAAAGATTTATTGAAACAAAAAGGTAACCAGGAAATTCATTTGAGTTTGAGTTCTCTGAAATTAGAAAAAAACATATGAAGACTCCGCCCATTCCCCTGAAACAGAACTAACTCTCTGATGAATTTCCGAATTCGTTTCCAAACAACTCGACAATTCTCAATATTGTCATGTGCTGCATCGGGAACCCATTCAGGAGTGACCTACAAAATTATCAATGGAGCGAAGATGCAACAAGTGGGAATACCTTTGTAACTGCTCTCTGACATATCAACTCTCCATGTTCAATCGGAACAGTTTTATCATCTTTTCCATGAATTACCAGAATTGGAATTGTGACTTCATGAATCTGAAATTAAGGGAATTCCGATAGAGCGCACTTGCACACTCTCACTTTATCAATGGTTACAAATCGATCCAGACAGCAAGTGGGCTTCTCCAAATGCTTCTTCCTTCCAATCATATTTCCGAAAACTCGAAGAAGTGAAGTGGGCGGGGCTTGTAGAATCACTCCAGCTGGCGGTTTCCGATCTTTTTCCTCTTTTAACAACTCAACAGTCGCAGTTGATCCAATTGAGAATCCAAGAAGAACGATACGACTCGGATCCACGTGTTTCTCCATTGTTATATACTAATTAGTTATAATTAGTTAATTGACCAATTAGCTGTCTAATTACCTGATAGATGGCTCGAATGTCAGCGTATAGATTGTGTTCGGAAGCGATTCCGCGGCTCCGGGACGTTTCGACACCAGACATTTCGACCCCATTGAAAATCGAGTAAAATTTGTCTCAAAAAGGATATGGTTTTAGGGTTTGAAGGGTTCGTGGTTTGATCCCGGGTGCTTGAAAAAGTTTTTTATTTTATTTTTGGCTTTTTGGTACCAATCTGACAACCAGGGTTTGACCCCCACGGGTATCAATGTTTTTTGTTTATTTATTTATAATTTTTTTTTTTGCTTTTGTCTAATGACAGGTCGAAATATTTGAGCTATTAACCAACCCGATACGATTTTTTTGAAGAAAGTTATTCAATAAAAACCGTCGGCCCGGATCGGACCGGATTGCAAGCATGGAAAAAATTGAATTCACAATAGAAACAAATCAATAAAATGGAAAATTGAGGGAACATCTTTAAAGTTAAGTTTTTGTATTAAATTGCGCATTTTCGATCATAAATACTGATCATGCGTGTACCAAGCAATTTTTCGCCTTCGCAATCGAATCTGTTTTTAATGTCAAAAATTACGGTAGCTCCAACCAATACCAGTTTTCCGATATTTTTTTCGGAACATGGATACTGTGAATAGTTTTTTATTTGAAAATGAATACAAATCAGAAAGAAATGGCAGAATTTATGTGTTACGAGTCTGGGTGGTGGTAAAAATAGTGCGGATAGATGAATGCAATAGAACAGAGTGTTGAAATTAGAGATAAAATATTATTGCTCACATCATTGATTTGGTCTTCGAGATGAATGTGGAGAGTGAAATATCAGTGTTTCCTCTGGCTTTGATATATAGATATTTATTGTTTTCTACGAGAAACTCTCCAATTGTTCCATCGCCACGACGAATAGAATACTTTATTCTGTGTGAAAGACCATCTGGACCCTCAATTGTTTCTTCAGATCTAACCGCGATTAGTCCAGCTGAGATTCTGAATATAACATTTAATGTTTTTGAAAGAAAATTATATCTCTTTACATTTCTCTAACTCTGTCTATGCAATTGTCTATATTTATGAAAATGAGCTCGATCATTTCTAGAGTCCATTTTGGTGTCCATCCAGAATACCATCGGTAAATAATAAACTCTATATTAAATTCAATTAAGTTTGAATTGAATATCCAAACGGAAAACGAATTGCAGCATTCAAGTTCACCACAAGTGAGCCAGTCGGAATTTCGAACGATCAATCGGTCAGTACTGTACCGGAATCGGTCTCCATAGAAAGAGAATTCAGGAGTTGGTTTTATGTCGAGTGTCAATTCGCATATCGCCTTTTGTCGCCTCAGAATGTGATACAGTATTTCATCATCTTCTGGTGTGTTCTCTGATTCTCCAACCAATTTCAGTGATTTCACACAATTAGTGTCTCTTCTATTCCCACAATATGAATCGATGATTGTTTCGTTTTCATCTCGTGTAAAGTCTTGGAAGTGGAGTTCCAGATCAGTCAGAGTGATATTGAAAATGCAGGATAGATGATCGATGTACTTTCTCAAGATAAATATATCATAGTCATTGGATATGTACACTTTCAGATATCGATTCACCATTGAGTTTTTTTCTCTACAAAATTGATACTAATTTATATATATATATATATATATATATATATATACAGTGGCGGCCATAATCTTATTCCGCTAAGGTTTTTCGGTCATAACTTTTTTCAAGTTGGTCGGATTGATCTGAAACTTTGGGAAAACATTTATTGTAAAGTTTTCGTTATATTTAGTCAACATTCTGGGTGAAAAATCATGTTTCACAAGTTTTATGTATAATTTTCGAAAATTACGAAAATTTGAGAAATCGCATATTTTCATTTCCATGATCGGTTTATCAAAAATATAGTGTATAATTAGTGTTTTTGATAGTTTTCTAATGAAAACAATTTTGATGTATATTTTTCGACCACTGGACCACTACTCTTGACTTGTTACCCATATATTCCGGGCTGTCAAAGTTGGGGAGTTATGATATATGAGATTCGAACTTCAAACATCTGTAAAACTTGTATTTTTATAGAAAACAGTATCGAAGTTTACGATGCTATTCAGAAAAGTGTGGAAAACATTTATGTAACACTTTTATCTCGATGGAAGCCCTAAATTGCAGTACCCGTCAAAAGGTTATAAACATTGGCCTTTTTCAGTTAAAATTGATCAACTTTAAGATTGTGTCATGGTAATACTTATTGTCCCATCAAGTAGATTTTTATTGAATCATGCAGATTAAAAGTAGAGCTTCATTTTTGTAGTTGACAACTTTTTTGTGCGGACAGTTCCTGGAGAGTTATAGTCATTTAATGATGACAGCTCAAAAATCACTCTGTTTTGCACTGAAATTCGTCCATTTGAGCGAGAAATTAGTTTGTCAAAACGTAACTTGCAAGGGAGTGCTCATACAAAAAAGTTGTCAACTACAAAAATGAAGCTCTACTTTTAATCTGCATGATTCAATAAAAATCTACTTGATGGGACAATAAGTATTACCATGACACAATCTTAAAGTTGATCAATTTTAACTGAAAAAGGCCAATGTTTATAACCTTTTGACGGGTACTGCAATTTAGGGCTTCCATCGAGATAAAAGTGTTACATAAATGTTTTCCACACTTTTCTGAATAGCATCGTAAACTTCGATACTGTTTTCTATAAAAATACAAGTTTTACAGATGTTTGAAGTTCGAATCTCATATATCATAACTCCCCAACTTTGACAGCCCGGAATATATGGGTAACAAGTCAAGAGTAGTGGTCCAGTGGTCGAAAAATATACATCAAAATTGTTTTCATTAGAAAACTATCAAAAACACTAATTATACACTATATTTTTGATAAACCGATCATGGAAATGAAAATATGCGATTTCTCAAATTTTCGTAATTTTCGAAAATTATACATAAAACTTGTGAAACATGATTTTTCACCCAGAATGTTGACTAAATATAACGAAAACTTTACAATAAATGTTTTCCCAAAGTTTCAGATCAATCCGACCAACTTGAAAAAAGTTATGACCGAAAAACCTTAGCGGAATAAGATTATGGCCGCCACTGTATATATATATATGACGGACTGACCTTATTTGTACCTGAGCAGTTGGAATCCAATTAGTTACAAACAAATCGTTCCTTGAGAACCCAATATCGTCCTTTCCACTGATTTGGAAAATTGATAAAATCCATCGAGTATTTGGATAATAATTGAATTCCAATTGTATTTCTCTCTTTTTCGAAAATTTCAATTGAAATTTCACTGCTTTCTCTTTACATTTCAGTTGGTTTCGAAGTGACTGACATACTGTTTTACACCGTTTACTGCATAGTGACAGAGATAATCTGAAATTGACAATTAGAGTGTCTTTATATTCAAATAAAACTTACATTTCGAATGGAGTCATCAATTTAAGCCCATGATTTAGTACTATCAATGGGAGTCTGAATAAAGGAAATTCCAAAGACATTGATTTTTGTGGCGACGAGAGGAGAGAAGAGGTAAGGCAAATGAGGAAAAAAGAGAGGTCAGATGGGGCAGCTGTTTCTGCACGATGGATAGGCTCATTATGTGTTCCGAACAGGCATATGGTGAACCAAATCGAGTCTATCTGCCATACCTCTTCTCTCCTCTCGTCGCCACAAAAATCAATGTCTTCGGAATTTCCTTTATTCAGACTCCCATTGATAGTACTAAATCATGGGCTTAAATTGATGACTCCATTCGAAATGTAAGTTTTATTTGAATATAAAGACACTCTAATTGTCAATTTCAGATTATCCCTGTCGCTATGCAGTAAACGGTGTAAAACAGTATGTCAGTCACTTCGAAACCAACTGAAATGTAAAGAGAAAGCAGTGAAATTTCAATTGAAATTTTCGAAAAAGAGAGAAATACTATTGGAATTCAATTATTATCAAAATACTCGATGGATTTTCGTTATGGCTATAAAAGGACATCGAGAAACAATTATTGATAAGTTATACTCGATTTTTCAAAGAAAGAATTCGGACAAACATGAGTTCTCGGAAACAACATACGGGGTTCATATACCCAATTGGATTCCAACTGAACGTTCTCTGGAGGCAATTAGGTCAGTTATTTCAGTTCATCTGTAGGTGATGACGGATTCTGATGAGCCAGAGCTTTGAAATCATCTTTACCGATAGATAACATGGACGTTCTCATTGTCTGAGTTTTCGAATTTCATTTCAGAGATCAGAATGCTGTGGAGGAGAAACTTCTGAAATTTTACGTACCCATGGAAGATGGATGTTTCGGATTTCGCACATTCATCAGTCATCTATCCTATATTTTCAATATAACACTGACTGATCTGGAACTCCACTTCCAAGACTTTACACGATATGAAAACGAAATAATAATATATTTATATTGTTGGAATAGAAGAGACACTAATTGTGTGAAAGCATTGACATTGATTGGAGAATCAGTGAACACACCAGAAGATGATGAAGTTCTGTATCACATTCTGAATCGACAAGAAGCGAAATGCCAATTGACACTCGACATAAAACCAACTTCTAAATTTCATTTCCATGGAGACCTACTTCGACACAGTACTAACCAATTGATCGTTCGAAATTCCGACTGGCTGAGTTGCAGTGAACTTTCATGCTTCGATTCGTTTTCCGTTTGGATATTCAATTCAAAAATAATTGAATTTAATATAGAGTTTATGATTGAACAATGGTATTCTGTATGGACACCGAAATGGACTCTAGCAATGATAGAGCTCATATTCATAAATATAGACGATTTCATAAACAGAGTTAGAGAAAGGTAATAAGAGATAGAGAACTCTTTCAAAAACATTAAATGTTATATTTATTCAGAATCCCAGCTGGACTAATCGCAGTCAGATCTGAAGAAACAATTGAGGGTCCAGATGGTCTTTCACACAGAATAAAGTATTCTATTCGTCGTGGCGATGGAACAATTGGAGAGTTTCTCGTAGAAAACAATAAATATCTATATATCAAAGCCAGAGGAAACACTGATATTTCACTCTCCACATTCATCTCGATGACCAAATCAATGATGTGATTAATAATATTTGAAATGAAGATCAAGACTTCATTCTCTCATAATTCGTTATGTAATTTCAACATTCTGTTCTATTGCATTCATTCATCCGCACGACACTGTATATTCCTGACTCTTGCAACTAAAACTTGACGTCTGTAATTTCCGTTCTAATGTATTCATCTTCGTCCATCTTCAACAAACACATCACCATATTTGTCCAGGTTCGAAAAATGTCAAGGCTCAATGAGCACACACAATATCAGTATCTCTTTTCTAATCAATCCGAAACGACGTAATATCTCATTTCATTCACATCCACCCATCACAACCCCCAAAACACAAACAAACGGGCGGTCAGTTGGCTAGCCGCCCGTAAGAAGAAAGGTGTCCAAAACTGCATTCTTTTTGCTCTGTGCTCCTCTTTGTTGACCATCTCTCCCTTTTCGAATAAACAAATTCTATCTTCGACCCCTCTTGGTTCTGATTAGAAGCAGCGTGAATAGTAACCTCTAGATCAACAAATAGAACTTTCAAAATGTGTTTTTCCGTTAAACTTTAGTGAGTTTCTGAAACCACGAAATTTTTCTGAGAGGCGGTTGAAAAATAGAGCGACAGTTTTTACGGTGTACCATGTCACGTTGCTTTGAATTATTGCCACATCATTGGAAATGGTCAAAATTGTTCACATTCAAATACTGCAGATAGATCATGACTAGATCTTTATTTTTGTAGTTGACAACTTTTTCATTGCTCCTCCCACTTTTGAGATATGCGGGATTTGAATACAAAAACATCATTCTCTTCTTGAGATGCTATAGAGCAAGAACTAGAAAAATTATTGAAAAGTTGTCAACTACTACAATAAAGATATGTGTTTGGTCTACTCCAAAGTGTAAATTCAGTAAATTCAAGACCTCTGGAAAAACTGGAAAAAAGGTTATTAATAAAGATTTATATTCTTAGTAGAAATCTCCCACTTTAGGATCTCACCAGAGTATCAATAATTGCTCATTTTGTTTGAACCTAATGTTTTTCTTAAAGATCAAATCTAGTTCTTCATTTTTTTAGTTGACAATTTTTTGGTAACTCTTACAGTTTTTGAGATGTGATCCCATAAAACCCCTAATATGCGAAAGCTTGTCAGGCGATTCTATACAATTTGATGTTTAAATTTACTATTTTTCAATAGATCCAACCCGGAACTCTATTTTCTTAGGTGACAACTTTTTCATAGCTCCCCTGGTTTTTGAGATGCCTTCAAAGATTGTGTTGTTCTGCTGCGCCTTCTCCTGTGAAAAGGCACTTGGACTTAAAGGCGCACATCACAAAAATGGGCGGAGCAATCAAAAAGTTGTCAACTACAAAAATGAAGATCTAAAATTTATCTATTTAATAAGGTTTAATTCGAAGAATTGAAACCGTTTCGGACAAAGTTACAGGTCATCAAAGCTACAGTACCGGTCAAAATGTTGTCAACTTACAATTAGGCCGTTTTTAGTTGAAATTGTCCAACTTTGAGAGGCTGTCATGGTAATTCTGATTCTCAAGGAACGATTTATTTATAACTAATTGGATTCCAAATGAAGACGATACTCCTCAGGTACAATTAAGGTCAGTCCGTCATGATTTTTTATATATAATT
Source organism: Caenorhabditis remanei (assembly GCF_010183535.1). NCBI lineage: Eukaryota > Metazoa > Nematoda > Chromadorea > Rhabditida > Rhabditidae > Caenorhabditis > Caenorhabditis remanei. Next base: position 7,809,439 of record NC_071331.1, read on the forward strand.
ATATTAATTAGTATCAATTTTGTAGAGAAAACAACTCAATGGTGAATCAATATCTGAAAGTGTACATATCCAAGGACTATGATATATTTATCTTGATAAAGTACATCGATCATCTATCCTACATTTTCAATATCACACTGACTGATCTGAAAGCGAAATAATAATAGATTTATATTGTGGGAATAGACAGAATAATGGCTATCACCTTCGAAAGCATAATTGAATTTGCTTTCATCCTCGCCGTGCTCTCTGCTTGTGCCGTATTGTAAGTTTTTGTTTCATTTGGACTTTTCCACCTCAATATTATCAAACACTTCAAAACATTTCAGATTTCGGCGTCTAGGGGAACGCGCCGCCATCAACAAGCCTCCACCGCCACCGAACCGCCGTCACCGTCACCAGAAAGATTCCCGGGAGGACGACGAAAGCGAACCCGCGTCGAGGACGAAATCAGAGACAGAACATTCCACCGCATCGTCGTCATGCCCGTTAGCTTCATACGCCTGTTGGAGTTGATGCGATTTGTTAATGTATATACTGGTCTTTTGGAAACATTCTCATTATTTTGAATATAATTTAATCTGTAACTAATCGATACTCACTAGTCATTTTATCACTTGATTATCCTACCATTTCGTGTATATTCATTACGTGTAATCGTCTAAAATCTCATAAACTCTGTGATATTTTTGTGCTAGGGTGAAATTAAAATTCATTTCAGAAAAAACAAAAGAAACAAGGTATACTTCAGGGTGCAATTCATTTGAGCTTGAGTTCTCTGAAATTGGAAAAAAGTTGATGGTTATTAGCAAGACTCCGCCCATTCCTGAAACATAACTCACTCTCTGATGAATTTCCGAATTCGTTTCCAAACAACTCGACAATTTTCAATATTGTCATGTGCTGCATCGGGAACCCATTCAGGAGTGACCTACAAAAGTATCAATGGAGCGAAGATGCAACAAGTGGGAATACCTTTGTAACTGCTCTCTGACATATCAACTCTCCGTGTTCAATCGGAACAGTTTTATCATCTTTTCCATGAATTACAAGAATTGGAATCGTGATTTCATGAATCTGAAATTAAGGGAATTCCGATAGAGCGCACTTGCACACTCTCACTTTATCAATGGTAACAAATCGATCCAGACAGCAAGTGGGCTTCTCCAAATGCTTCTTCCTTCCAATCATATTTCCGAAAACTCGAAGAAGTGAAGTGGGCGGGGCTTGTAGAATCACTCCAGCTGGCGGTTTCCGATCTTTTTCCTCTTTTAACAACTCAACAGTCGCAGCTGATCCAATTGAGAATCCAAGAAGAACGATACGACTCGGATCCACGTGTTTCTCCATTGTTATATACTAATTAGTTATAATTAGTTAATTGCCCAATTAACTCTCTAATTACCTGATAGATGGCTCGAATGTCAGCGTATAGATTGTGTTCGGAAGCGATTCCGCCACTAATCCCGTATCCAGAGTAATCATAACTGTACACTTCACACCGATAGAATCGAGCCAAATCTATCAGTGAGGGAACTCCGACGAGATGATCCGAAAGATCAGAACCATTCGGATGAGAGTATAAAAGAGTGAAACGAGGTGAAGAGGAGACATCTGGACACGGGATATGGATACATGCTATCGTCTGCAAATATCTGATATTCTGATAATTTATGAGAAAAGAAGAATACAAATACATTTCCATTTGCAGTTTTCAATGCGAATCCTCTCGCGTGTTTGACGTCTTCTGCACACGGATGACTCAGCCCGAAACGATACATTTCTCCAGGAATACACGCCTTCGCTCTCTTCAATTTCTTCAATTTCTTCTTTCGATCCCTCATTAAAATCGCTTCCGATTCTTCGTTCACTTCGAATGAAATGTCATTTGGAGGCGGTTTGAAGAAGTAGTATTCACGGCGGGGCGGCCAGAATGCACTCTGCAAAAACATGGACGTTTCGCAACTAGGACTTTTAGCAACCGAGTAAAGTGATTTCTTAGTTTCAAAACGTCCCCCCACTAACCCTCTGAATGAGACAACAGAACGGTGGACAACAACACAAGAAAGAGACACGTTTCACTCGTTGCCATTTCCCTTTTAATCCATCGATTGCATCGACAATACGGTAACACGGAGGGAATGGGCATACGCATGTTCGTTGCAGTTTCTTCGATCTGAAAAATCAGAGAGACGTTTTGAAACCAGGGAACATTTTGTAAAAGGGGGAATTTCAAAGGAAGGAATCTTGATGCCTGGAATTCCAAAATCAGGGAATTTTTCGATTACTGTATCCAATTGGACAGTTCTGAACCGAAATCCTGCTAATTGTTGGAAGTCATATTCGAAAAAGTACCGAAAGTTTACTGTTTCTACAATGTTTGAAATTTTCAAGCAGTTTTCAGAAATTGGTTTTCCGTTTCTTAGAATTGTTTCATTTTTAGAAATTCACACCAGACCCGGGACGTTTCGAAAACCAGGCGTTCGGAAACCAGGCATTTCGTCACCAAACATTTAAAAAATCAGTAAAAAATGAGGCACTTTCTATTTTAAAAACCGGGAATTGGTAACAAAGATTACTGTATCTGGGAAGTAATATTCAATATGATGCTTCGTGTCTTTTAATATTTAACCTGGCGCACAGTTTCCAAATATTCATTGCATGAGAATACTGTATCAAGAAGTTTTGAAACTTGAGCAAAAATTGTCGATTATTTCAAGTCCAGGTGGAAATTAGGTTGTTACATTTTTCTACCGAAAAGCGTACCCAGGGAAAGAAATAGGAGGATGATTCAGAAATTCAGAGGGATTCGATAAGCTCTAATAAAATTCGCTTGAAAGTCTTGAAATAAGAGAAACTGTGATATTACCCATCCGCCGGTGGCTGACCACTCGCTCAAAGTTCGGCCCGGGGTCGCGGAGTGGGTCTCGTTGCGGAATTTCGATTTACGGCGGCTCTTGACCGTACTTTAGCCATAAAAAAGTTTTATACTACGGTTTTCGCGTCGAGACCCACTTCGAGTCCCCGGGCCGAACTTTGAGCGAGTGGTCAGCCACCGGCGGATGGGTAATAGTTTATTATACAGATTACTGTTTTTACAAAGTTATATCTGATCGAGATTCTCTGGTTTTCCATTAGTTGATTGGTACAATTATGCCTCACTTTTCACTAGCTAATCAGTCAAATTTGACGCTGAAATTGAGGATTACTGTATCTAGAAAGTCATATTAAATTAAGAGTTTCCGGTTTTTCAGTAAGCATATTTCGCAATAATGAGTCATTAGAAGAAGCTGCGGTAGCTGGAAAAGTTCCTATTTCTAGGGAATAAGCTAGAAAATCCAAAAAAAAATTACTGTTTCATCATCATTTATAGTTTTTGCTCATTCTGGAAATGGTACTAGGCAGATTGTGGAGTGTTCTGAAATGCAAATCTCTAAAGATGATAGCTCCGCCCACCAGAGCTGTGCGGAAGTAAAATTTTCGAAAAAGGAAGGCGGAAGAAGGAAAAGGAAGTTAATTTTGATAATGACAAATTTGAGGAAATTTTTTCTAGTCATTACTAAAAACGAATTTCGGCGTTGTTTTCATACAACATTCCATCAAAAATCACCAAAATTATTGTAAACTTTACACGAAAGTCGGAAGTGGCAAAAAAATTTCAACGGAAGACGGAAGTGGGAAGTCGGAAATAAAGTTTCTAAAAATGAAGTCGGAAGAAGGAGTTCCGCACATCTCTGGAGTGTGGTGTGGAGGGACGTTTTGAAACCGGAAGACAGTTTGTAACACGGGGAATTTCAAAGGAAGGGATCATAGTTGTCCGGAATCCGGATTCCGGAAATTCCGGATTCCGGAATTCCGGGTTTTTTTTTGACATTCCGGTTCCGGTTCCGGTTCCGGATTCCGGAAAATGAAAATTTTCATTCCGGTTCCGGATTCCGGATTCCGATATTTAAAAAATTTCATTCCGATTCCGGATTCCGGATTCCGGTTTTTTGAATTTTTTTTCCGGAATTTCGAATTTTAAATTTAAAATTTTTTTTTGAGTTTTAAAGACAACTGCATAACTTCTTTTTCGGTTTTGAACCTCAAAAGTAGTTTTAAGACGCACTCTCCGAGTCGATCGAGCATCGATCAACAGACCATGTTCACCCGAAAAAAGTTGACCATCTCCGATTTGTCAATCCTTTTGATCAAAGACACTATCAAGTGTCCTCAGTAAATTGGGGTACTTTTTGGCCAGGTCCGTCACCTGGGTACCTAGAAAAATCAAAAAATCGATATTTTTCGAAAATTTTTCCTGAAGTAGTTAGCTATGAAATCTCAACGGGAAATTAATGTAGACACTATTTTAAGCATTTTTTGTGTTTAGAACAAAATTCCAGCTCAACACCTTCATAGTGAAAATTTTGAAAATTCATGAAATTTTCGGGTTTTTTTCATGAAATCGTTTTTATCTCGACAGTGACACAAGAAGACAGCGTTTTTTATTTAATATTCGGAATCTACATAAAATTTGGTATCGGAAACATGTTGTCCCTACTCGTAACTCGGGGACCAAAGAACGGTTTTTGAGGGAAGAATGAGAAAAACTTGGATTTTAATTTTCGAGGTCCTCCGGTAAATCATTTTTGATGTTCCAAAACAAAGGTTTTTTAAATTTTTTTATTCAGTCATGTCATTTTATTTTATTCCCAACACGATTTTCGATCATACCATAAAATTTTTTTCGAAAAAATTGAATTTTTTGAATTTTTGAAATTTTTTCCTGAAATGAATCATTTGAACTGAAATATGAAGGATAACTATATAAAATTAAGAGGATATGATTGAAACATAATTTAGGTTTATGAAAAAATTAATTTCCATCATCGGGTCATCTGCAACGTACGATTTCATGATGAAATTTAGAGAAATGTTCAACTACGGTAGTTGATGCATAGGAACTTTGTACTTGCAACGTTATTTGGCAAAGGACTGTGTTGAAAATGACAGAAAACATAAGAAAACTGCAAAAATTGATTAATATAGCGAGAATTTCGAAAAAAAAATTGAAAAAAAACCTTTTCTGACTTCCAAAAAAGGTCAGACCATTGAACATGTATGAGTCTCTTTTTTTCAATTTTTTTTCGAAATTCTCGCTATATTAATCAATTTTTGCAGTTTTTTAATGTTTTCTGTCATTTTCAACACAGTCCTTTGCCAAATAACGTTGCAAGTACAAAGTTCCTATGCATCAACTACCGTAGTTGAACATTTCTCTAAATTTCATCATGAAATCGTACGTTGCAGATGACCCGATGATGGAAATTAATTTTTTCATAAACCTAAATTATGTTTCAATCATATCCTTTTAGTTTTATATTGTTATCCTTCATATTTCAGTTCAAATGATTCATTTCAGGAAAAAATTTCAAAAATTCAAAAAATTCAATTTTTTCGAAAAAAATTTTATGGTATGATCGAAAATCGTGTTGGGAATAAAATAAAATGACATAATTGAATAAAAAAACTTAAAAAACCTTTGTTTTGGAACATCAAAAATGATTTACCGGAGGACCTCGAAAATTAAAATCCAAGTTTTTCTCATACTTCCCCCAAAAACCGTTCTTTGGTCCCCGAGTTACGAGTAGGGACAACATGTTTCCGATACCAAATTTCATGTAGATTTAGATTTTCAAATAAAAAACGCTGTCTTGTCGTGTCACTGCCGAGATAAAAACGATTTCATTTAAAAAACCCGAAAATTTCATATATTTTGAAAATTTTCACTATGAAGGTGTTGAGCTGGAATTTTGTTCTAAACACAAAAAATGCTTAAAATAGTGTCTACATTAATTTCCCGTTGAGATTTCATTCCTAACTCCTTCAGGAAAAATTTTCGAAAAATATCGATTTTTTGATTTTTCTAGGTACCCAGGTGACGGACCTGGCCAAAAAGTACCCCAATTTACTGAGGACACTTGATAGTGTCTTTGATCAAAAGGATTGACAAATCGGAGATGGTCAACTTTTTTCGGGTGAACATGGGTGATCGAACGAGTCAGAGAGTGCGTCTTAAACTTTATATATCATTAAAAACACTCGAAAAAATGACTTGGCATTGCAAATTTATCGAATCATTCCGGATTCCGGATTCCGGGTTTTTTCGTCATTCCGGTTCCGGATTCCGGATTCCGGAAAATTAAAATTTTGATTCTGGTTCCGGATTCCGGATTCCGGTTTTTCGGAAAATGGCATTCCGTACAACTATGGAAGGGATCTTGAAACGTGGAATTATGAGTTCATGCTATTTCTGAATTGAGAACTTTCAATAAACTTTTCAATATGGACGTTTTGAAACAGTGAAAAGTCAAAACCGATTCATTTTTAAATGAGATAAATACATTGAAATCGGGACATATTGGAACAAGTAGTTTAGAAACTGAGACGTTTCAAAACCGGAACATTCTGGAACCGTCTCATGTTTAGAACATGGTCATTAAGAAACCGGTTGCAAATTTCTCAGTTTTCAAGTGACTTTCAGCATTCATATATCAAAACTTCACGATTTCGACAATTAGTTTTCGAAAAACTAATTGGTTTTCTAACGTCCCGGTTTCAAAATGGTCGTAATAAAAGTGTTAAAATTCAATTCTAATTAATCTTCTGGATGATTTTTTTGATTTACTATTAGTTACAGTACCGTGCACTGTCGGTACTACAAACCTAGGATATGAGTCGTCTGATTCTCAGATTCAGAAACCGAAGCATTCGAAACGTTGTGGTCGGAAGCCTAATCAGTTTTCAAATGTCCCAGTTTCAAAATGTTTCCAAAAAAAGAGTTAAAAATGAATTTTATTCCGGGGTCAAATTGATTCACTGACTTCTTTACTATCATTTAGAGTTCAGAGATATATAATTTTGATCTTTTCAATTGAAAATGACTAGCTTTGAGAGTGTGTCTTGGTATCGTTAAGTAATGCACAAAGCGGATATTTTATGAATTATACAGAACAAAAGTAGATCTTCATTTTTGTAGTTGACAACATTTTTGTACGGACACTCCCTAGCAAGTTACATATCGACAAAGTAATTTCTACATTTTCAGTGCAAATGATTTTTGAGCTGTCCCCTTAAAATGACCATAACTCTCTAGGGAGTGTCCCTACAAAGAAGTTGTCAATTACAAAAATGAAGCTCTACTTTTTATCTGCATCGATTCATAAAAATTTTATTTGGTTGGACAATCAGTGATACCGTAATGTCATCTCAAAGTTGGAAATTTTCAACTGAAAAATACCAAATTGTATATTTTATTGCACGGCAGAGTTGTGCGGAATGACATTTTTCGATTTCCGGAATTTGGAATCCGGAACCGGAATGACGAAATAACCCGGAATTTCGGAATCCGGAATGCGGAATAATTAGATAAATTTGCAAGGCCCAGTCATTTTTTCGAGTGTTTTTGATTATAAATAAAGTTTAAAACTACTGTTGAGGATCAAAACCGAAAAAGAAGTGCTATAGTTGCTTTTTGAAATCAAAAAACAATTTTAAACTTCAACTTCTGGATTCCGGAAAAAGGAAACTCAAAAACCGGAATCCGGAACCGGAACCGGAATGTCAAAAAAACCCCGGAATTCCGGAATTTCGGAATCCGGAATCTGGATTACGGACAACTCTGCTGCACGGTACTGTATAAGACCAACTACTCATGGGGACTAATGGCAAAAAATACCAAAAGACATTATGATACTGACATGACACAGTATTTTCCAGACATCTTTCAGTTAAAAATTATGTTTCAACCTCTCCATGAGTAAAGTTAGTGAATTCTTCACTTCAATCTCCTCCCCGTAGCCGACCTAACTCACTTGCACTTTTCAATCTTTTCAAGAAACCAGTCCTCATCTCTCAATGTTTTATCATTATTTCTCACTAGATCCGCATCGATATTCACTGATTTCTCATCTGGTTCACTCTCTGAAATCTCTTTCAATTATTCTTCGCTCCTGAAATTCCCTCACTTTTATATCTGACTCTCCTCGTCGAGTAACCCGATAAAATGATCTTATTCTGGTGTTGTTCACTTCCTTTTTCTTTATCAATTTGGAATTTTTGTGATGATTTTTCAGACATTTCTTGAGTCACATCTAGAGTCATTTCCTCTTTTTCAACTTTCTTTTGAATTCTGTCGTTTCGAGGAGGACTTCGGTTCGCTGAAAATTGTAGCAAGAATATACAGTCGATACAATATTGTGAAAAATAACCCAAAAACAACCTAGAATTTTTGAAACTGTTTCTGACTTTTGCAGAATAACAAATTCAAAATCACAATAATAATACCTTCAATGATTGCTGAAACTCACAATTCCTGTCACTTCTCTCCTTGTTTTGATCATTTTTTGAATTAGTCATTCGGTCTCTGTCGTAGAATAGAAATAGTCAGATTTCTTCCAATAGAATACACGTTTAAGATGACACGTGGAATGGACGATTTGGGAAAATAAAAATGGGGACACGGGGTGGACACGTACAAATATATTCAGAGAACTTTGGTTTCGAGAGACACGATTTTTACAACCGCGCTCTACCGTAAAGATAGAAAATTGTGGGCGAAATTGAGATACTCAGAGAAAAAAGAGACAATTCCTAAGGAGATTTCGGTGGAGCGCACTTGTAGGTACTGTGCTGAGCAGGTATAATGATATAGAAACAGTTACATTCTTCAGGTTGAAAAATCTAAAACAGTGTTTTTTTTTCTGTTTCAGTATAGAAGTTTATAAAATTTCAACATGTACTAAATCAACGGGTCTTCGCCTCTGATATCATTATCTCGAAACAGTGATTTGCGCCTAAAATGGATAATGAAATCAATTTTTATTTTCTCTATTTGCATTATCTATGATAATAGCCAGTAAAAGATAACATTTCAACAGGAAGCTAGAACGAATCGTTGCATTTAAGGATGCCGTTTTCACTACTAAATACCTGAAACAGAGACTCTTGACTTGCAATTTTCAAGAAAATATTCTGCTATTCGTTGATGTGTCGCGGGTCGGGCTAGAAAGGCTTTTTTGGTCATTTGCGCGCTTTTTGGCACTTCTTCCCGGATTAACGAATAGCGATCCGGCCCGTATTATATCTGTGACATAGAACTCGTCGAGTTCTACACTTTTGTATATTTTTCAGCTCATAACATTGAGTTTGACGCTAGTTACGAGCCGGCCCGTGTTGGCCCGTTTCGGCCCGGTTTGCAAGTATGAATGTAACCGTAATGTGTCTATTATATCCCGTTCGAAACTCAAAGTTTTTGCTTTTAGTAAAGATTTACTGAAACAGTTACATACAGTACTTCCCATGAAGAATGCTCCATATGCAGTTTTTTGAGTACTGTGCTTAAAATTGATAATATTCAACGAAAACTGCAAATGTCCCATTTTTATGACTAGTACTGTAGTTTAGGACAGCCGGTAGTCATAGCATTTTTTAGTTGGTTTTAATCGAGATAGCTCGTACCCATTTCTACTATTCATTCTATAACTTCTAACTATTATATAACTCAAATATTCATCGTCATCAGTCTCTGTGCAATGCAGTTGCGATGTTGGTTTGAATCCTACGACGACCTAGGGGTAGCAGCTGAAAAAGCTGCATAATAGGGTGCACAACTTTATGACCCTACTCGGGGTGGGACTTCCAGGTAAAAGCCATGAGCGCGCCAGTTCTGTCTCTTAACATTTCTGTCTGTTTTAGGTAGATTGCAATCTTTATTGGCTGGTATACGGGCAAGATCAATTATTCTTCTCAGTAGAGTAGTATTATTTGGCTTTGCAGAGACCGCGACGCGGCACTCTGGGTCGGTCGGGGAAGATAACAATGGAGAATAGATAGATGTTAATCTTCCCGAAGTGCCGCGTCTACTCATCCTACTCATTTGTATTTCCACTCCTTCTACCGAGATGACGACTGCATTTCCTCTTCTCCGTCTTCCGTACCTTGTACTTATGCCTATCTTGGAACAAATGGAATTCATGGAAAGGTGAGTGAAAACTTATATGACTTATGTTTCCATTACGCTTTCTTTTTTCAGAATTGTACTCTCGGTTCTCTCCAAACGGGCCAGAATGTTCGTGAAACTTCTGAAAATGAACTGTGGGTATATCATTTTAAGAATCAAGTATGGCACCATCGAGATGAAAGTGCTGCTTGATCGCTACAAAGAATTAAAACTAGAAATGTATCCGAGTGGATATTTGGAGTTTAGATATGAGCAGGATGTATTCTTATGTAACACAATGAGAGTCCCTCCAATGGACTATGCCGGATGGGTTATGGACGTCCTGCACTGCGATTCGATTCATATGTTCAGAATCGCTGAAATATCTCCATGCAATATTTTCCCTCTTCTTGTGAACCTCCCGAAAATTGATTGCGTCGAAGTTCACAACGATTTGTCCGCCGTTTCTCTAGTAAACTCACGGCTTATAAAAGTTTTGAGAATCGTTTTGCCAGTATCTTCTGTAGTTGCCATTCCCGATTTCTTCCTAAACCTCAAGTATCACCGAGAAATTCTCCAAGGAAATTTTGACGAATTGAAAATGGAAAATGATTGGAAAAAAAACGTGCCAAATCGCAAAATTAAGTTTTCTCTAAACGATTTGAGGATCACAAACGCTAAGACGCTTGAGCTTTTGTACGTCTCTCTTAACGTAAAAGACCTAAACCTCTTTTTCAAGTTGTGGATGAAGAAAAAATGTAATGCTCGACTGGAATACTTGGGCGTGAGGCAAAAGGGCAATTTCGATAAAGATCTCCTTCTGAAAGGACTCAACGCTGTTCCAGTTCCCATTGAAAGGAATCGAACATTCCGGATTTTGGGGAAAGTACAACAGCTGCGTTTGGATGAGGAGACTTCCGCCGAATTTGATATAACAAGAGTCGACGGGAGAACAGCAACAATCATATCCAATGGAGATGACACTTTTCATTTCTACGTTTGGCCAGAATCTACTAATGATGCAACAAATATTGAGCCAAATCAGTTATCGTTCATGCGTGTATTTTCTTGGTTTTCTTCTTTTTACAATTCATGTGTTGATCGTTTCAAATAACTGTTTTTTTGCTTGTGAATGCTTTTTCAATTTTTCTTCCAGATGCCGGAATATATCTATCTCTTGTCTTGTATTTTCAGACCCATTTGTTTTCCTCATTCTTTTTTCATTTTGTTACTTCATTAATTTTCTTATCCATACTGTGTGCTTGCTGATTAATATTTCCTGTTCCGATTTTTCACGAAAAAAAATTTCAAAAGAAAATTCCTTCAAATTTCATGTAGATTCCGAATCTGGAAAGATCTCATCTTAACAAATAATCATTTTTTGAGTTATTAATCGAAAAAATAGAGTAAAAAAGCTTAAATTATTGTACACATTCACATTTTTATTTAATTTTCACTTTTTATTCGAAAACTTTACTTTTTTCACAAAAATTTCCACAAAGAATTCAAAAACTCAAAATGTTTTTAAAAAATGTTTCAAAACGGGCCGAGCCGGGCCGGGCCGGGCCGAGCCGGGCCGTGATTTTTCCTGATTTTGGCCCGGCCCGTGACAAGTCTGGAAAATAGGCTTTTCTACAGCCAAAAACCAATGATTTTAGCGAGTTTTATGATTTTTCTCTTGGAATTTGGAATATTTGCGAAAAAAATTTACTTCCTACTTCCGACTTCCGTTTTGAAAAAAATCACTTAACTCTGATCCATATCTGATAATGCAATATCAGTAATAAGTTAGCGTTGTTGACGAAACAGTCGGAATATTGATTTTCTGAATTTTCTTATTGAGAACCTTAAAAGCAAAACATTTGCTGTTCCAGTACTCTCCTCCGCCAAATATTTTTTCTGTTTCATACTTTCTATGTATTACTCTCATATTCATTGATCTCCATTAGCAAAAGTCCCAGCACTCTATTGTTACATTTGTTTGATAAATGTCGGTTAGTCAATGTAATCGTAATGTATTGATTTATGTTTTCTCATAGTTGTATTTCTACATAGTCTTATGGTGACCTTACACCACTTTCCATCTGCACATACTCAGAAAAAAACTGGACCTTTCAACAGTGTCATTCGGTGTGAGTGGTTGTTGTTGTGTTTTCCCTAGTTAGTTGATAGTCTCCCACCACTTTATTGATTCTTGTAGTTTGTGCATTTGAAAGAGCTTGATCAGTTTTATAAGTGTGTCAAGTTTGATAAGAACCGCACACAGATTGATTGAGATGTGTGTCCTCTACCGACGCGATTGGGGTATGAACAACTTGAAATATGGTCTGATTGACCGAGAAAAGGCTGTAACTCGGTCGTTATGTTGAATATTGAGGATCTCTTTGATAGTAATCGGGCCGAAGGCCCTGAAACTCTTGATGACCTGGCAAGCATAGCAGAGCCCGCCGGCAGGCGGGGGACTCTAGTCTCCCACCACTCTATTGATTCATGAAGTTTGTCAATAAGACAACCGTGTCATGTCCTCATATTGACTTAAATATTCACGTAAAATCAACTATCGATTTGTTTCTTTTTAGTAAAAAAAACTTCCTGAAACAGTGACATACAGTACTGGTCATGAAGAATGCGACATTTGCAGTTTTTGGTTGAAAATGTTCAACTTTGTGAGTGTGACACGGCCTCACTGATAATCTCACAATATGGTTTGTTTTTGGAATGTCTAGGTTAACAATTTCTTGTACAGTCACTTCCTAACAGATTGTCGATGTAAAACAGCTCAAAAAATTTACGCTTAGCACTGAACAACGATTGTGTGAGTAACCTTGACAATCGATAACTCACTAGTTCATTGTAAGTTCTGTATCTTCCCTATTGTGCAAACAAGGGAAGATTCATCTTCACATTTTCTTCCCAGTGCTCGAAAAAGACAGATGCTGATCCTGCGCGCGCGCTTTCTAGGAAAACGCTCATTAGCTGCTCACTGTCTCAGTCATTCATTCACTCTTGTCTTTCGTGTCGTCGTTCACCTTCTCCCTTCTTTCCCTCAATTCCCACATTCATTCAGCTATGGATGCCGATATGGATATCGCTGACAAGGAATTCATCAAATTTTTTTCAAAAACTGCTTCGAAAGTCAACTGCTCGGTATATCGACGAGACTTGATCCGCGCCTTCATTGCGGAAGGAGGCATTGATACTCACAGACGATATGTCCATAATACTAAGTAAGTTTTATTAGAAAACCTAGAATGTGTAATTCTCGATTTGATTTCCAGAATGACGAGGATGATTCTCGGTAGCGAGTACTCAATGGAGCAGAAGGCAAAGATGTTCTTCGTGGCGAGAGTCCCAATGACTGACACGGAATTTCTCAGAAAGCTGGAACAAGATTTCACCGTCAAGACAAGCCAGAAAATGATTATTGGGTTGTACTCGAAAACCGATGGAAAATCAATATTCGAGGCGGTGGATTCAAAGCAAAAAAGGATTCGAATCGGACCAGCTCCCTCTACTCCAACGACAAGTGGTCCAGTGAAGCGGGCGGCCTCGGAGCCTCTTATTCCAAGCCCAGAGCAGAAGAAGATGGCCATGGAGCTGCACGATTCAAAAGAGACACCTACACCAGAAGTATCAATGGTCAGACCAAATCCGAATACACCCGAACTGGAAATTCAGAGTGTTGTTCCACCTACAATCATCCCAGCCTGTCGTAACCATGTGATCGTCAATTTCCTCCAGCGACTCCAGATGACGATCACTGGATTTCACAGACATGAGTTGGGCGGTCTCTGCAAGAAGATTAAGGAGGCAATCCAGTTGGTAGGAAGCAGTGAGATAGTCCAACTTCCGTTTCGCATTGCTGAGATTATGAATATGTTCATGGGAAAACTGAAGGGACAGAGATGTGTTGGGCCTCTCAATGGGGAGTTCTTTATTTTCGAGTGGGACCTCGTGGACATCCTGTTGGGGCGTATGGAAGATTGCACATCGTTGGAGCATTTTGTGGAAGCATTGAAGAACAAGCAAATGAAAGTTAGAATGAATGAAGAACTCATTGTGTCTTACTTGGAAGTCGGCGAAGTGTTCTCGAACTTTGTTGGTTATATTGCTGATAAGTGTTAGTTATTGATTTGCGTCTATTACTTGTTCTGACTTACTACTTGAGAACTTTAATAAAATACATTAATTGAACCTACGTTTTATTTCAGCTATACATTTTCCTGCCGTATTAAATATTTTACGTAAGAAGACCAACATTTACCGTTTTCACACTAAAATTATATTTACATTAGGCTAGGATGATTGATTTTTTTTTCAATTCTTTCACTTCGAAAATGTAAGAACATTTTCTGGAGACATCTTGTTCAAAAACAGAGCAAAAGTTGGATGAGACGAAGCCTGTTTCACTTCTTCATTATTTGAAATATGCTGAAAAATGCTTTACTACTTCTTGATATTCCGGTTGAATTTTGTAACTTTGAACTGTCCTATAACTTTTGCACCCCTTTCTAATCATAAAATCAGATTCCGCAAACTACAAATATCTGAAAACCTGTCAAGTGTGTACTTTCAATTCTTTAAATAACAAGATTAAACTTCTTCTTTCTTGTTTTCTTATTAAATTTCGCTGTAACAGAATTGTTATAATCCGAAAATGAAATGAAAATACTAATGGTCCAAACCTATGAATACAATTCTTCCAACGGTGTCCTGCTGCTTTCGAAACTTTCAATTTTGAAACGTGTAGGTGGCTCCCGATGATCACTTGGTATAAACTCTTGATCTAAACTCTTGATCGCAGTATTCATTCAATGAAAATCACTGGTGGAACTCGTGGATGAAATCAAATCCACGGTATCCCGCTGTCAAAGATTCAAACTTTGAAAATCATGTGGGTGGTTCACTTGGTATAAGTTTTTGGTCTAAACAGTTTACATGGTTTTTAATAAACGGGAGTGTGGGTGGTGTAAACTCTTGATCTCGGATTCAATGGAAAAGTCAGTATGTTACGAGCATCCACCATGGTAAGTTCTCTTTCAGTCCAAAGAATCTCATTTCCACATTTCCAGATGTTCCGTTACTTCATGCTCTTCGCTCTCGTCTCAGCTGCCTCTGCAGTCACCCGTGCCATCTGTGAAAACTACTGTTCTTCTGTCAACGGAAGAGCATCTTACGACAATTGCTCTCCATGGATCAGTTTCGCCACCCAACAAAACCAGACCTGCTACAATGAGTGTGTCTATAAGTGTGCTGTTGTCTACAAAGGATCTTGCATGACTGGAAACAAATACCGTTGCTGTCTCGAGACATTCCCAGCCAAAAAGCAGCCATTCAAGATCAGTGGATGCAACAAACTCTACAATAATCTCATCTAATCAGTCATATTTGAGTCAATAAATTAACTGCAGTCCGAATATTCTCTGTTTTTATAGTTTAATCAGTGTTTGGGTATCGAAAACTAAAATAATTTATTGTTTCACCGAGTATCAAGTTAGGAACAATGAAATGTACAAACACATGTAGAGAAACCACTCTCTTGGAAATTGCATCTTTCCAAGCATTGTTTAAACTCCACGAGCATCGACTCTTACTACGTCTCAAACGCGTGGTCGTTAGATAACTCCGCGAAATTTATTTGAATATCTCTATCGGAATTGCAGAATGAAAATATTAGCTACTGCTTTATGCACTCATAATGTTTCTGAATTCATAAATAATATTTTGTTTTGTATTGATCTAGATGTTACCGAAGAATTACTCGTCATAATTTCTTTATCACATCAGATGCATATGAAACCGGCAAAAACGGAATAATTATTTCATGATGAGTCAACTGATTTTGCTCAAATCTCTTCAAGTTTATTTTAGAATAAAATTCATACCTAATTTAGGTCATGATTGTTACAGTAAGTTTTCAGAATCGGAAGTGTTCAAATCATCGAAGCTATGATTTTTTATTATTCAAAAACATATAAATTAAATACCTTGCACACCTGTTGGACGATTCCAATGCGGAGATTCGTAAACGCTCTGTTTGATGTAAATTTTAAGTCCGCTGGCAGGTACCACTTCTTTCACTCAGACACTACTTCTTACTTTTTTTAAACTTAGAAATACTCACGATGCAATTCATCGTTGTTGGTCTTTAAAAAAAATCTTTTCAATTTTGAAAATTTTCTGATAAAATAGCTGTTTCATCAAAAACTTATTTAAAAATGTGAAAAAGAATAATAATGTGCTCCTGACTAACCAAAAAAACCAAAAATAACTTCAACTTCCTTTATTGATCTTAAGTTCTGAAAAAAGATTCATGAAAAGCTTCTTTCTTGTAATTCTTACGAATAAGACAACAAATTGTATTCAAAAACAAGGTAATTATAAGCTTTTTTTCACTTCTGAAGAACAGTATCATTTGTACTTCGAATCACAAAAGCCCGTCAGTACCAGAGATGTTGGGAAGTGAAAATTTTCTTAACCGGAAGTCGGAAGTCGGAAGTTGGAAGTGATTTTTCTTATCAGGAAGTCGGAAGTAGGAAGTCGGAAGTAAAATTTCTTATCCGGAAGTCGGAAGTAGGAAGTCGGAAGTAAAAAAACACCCGGAAGTCGGAAGTTGGAAGTAGATTTTTTCGCAAAGATTCAAAAACTAATTGAAAAAGTTCATAAAATTCGCGAAAATCAGTGGAAAATTAGTTTTTGGCTGAAGAAAAGCCTATTTTCTATCCTTTTAGACCATTTTTCCATGTATTTCTGCGAAATTTACTTTTCCGAAATTTCACCGTTATGTAATGACAGAAGTCGGAAGTAAAATTCCTTATCCGGAAGTCGGAAGTCGGAAGTCGGAAGTGAAATTTCTTATCCGGAAGTCGGAAGTAGGAAGTCGGAAGTGAAAAAAAACCCGGAAGTCGGAAGTCGGAAGTCGGAAGTCGGAATTCCCAACAACACTGGTCAGTACCCTATTGTTACCGTTTTATTTGTTTGATAAATGTCGGTTTGTCAATGTAACCGTGCTATATTGATTTATATCCCGTCTGAAACTCAAAACGCGAAATCTACATGAACTATCACTAACAACGCATCCAAAATTTACATAACCACGTTTTCTCATCGTTCGGTTTCTACACATTCCTATGGACTTTCCAT
This sequence comes from Caenorhabditis remanei, assembly GCF_010183535.1. NCBI lineage: Eukaryota > Metazoa > Nematoda > Chromadorea > Rhabditida > Rhabditidae > Caenorhabditis > Caenorhabditis remanei. The sequence continues at coordinate 7,826,561 of NC_071331.1, forward strand.
CTGCACGTATCGATAATTCTTTTGGAAATTTCAATTTTGAATCGTGTAGGTGGCTCCGATCACTTGGTATACACTCTTGATCTAAACATTTGATCGCAGTATTCATTCAATAAAAATCACTGGTTGAACTTGTGGGTGAAATCAAATCCACGGTACCCCGCTGTCAAGGATTCAAACTTTGAAAATCATGTGGGTGGCTCACTTGGTATAAACTCTTGGTCTAAAAAGTTTCAATTTTCAATAAACGGGAGTGTGGGTGGTGTAAACTCTTGATCTCGGATTCAATGGAAAATCCAGAATGTTTCAATCAAAAAGACATCCCGCCGAGTTATACGATTCACATAAAAGGGAGCCAATACAATACATTCCTCATCAGTTTCTACTGACCAGCATCCACCATGGTAAGTTCTCTTTCAGTCCAAAGAATCTTATTTCCACATTTCCAGATGTTCCGTTACTTCATGCTCTTCGCCCTCGTCTCAGCTGCCTCTGCAGTCACTCGTGCCATCTGTGAAAACTACTGTTCTTCTGTCAACGGAAGAGCATCTTACGACAACTGCTCTCCATGGATCAGTTTCGCCACCCAACAAAACCAGACCTGCTACAATGAGTGTGTCTATAAGTGTGCTGTTGTCTACAAAGGATCTTGCATGACTGGAAACAAATACCGTTGCTGTCTCGAAACATTCCCAGCCAAGAAGCAGCCATTTAAGATCAGTGGATGCAATAAACTCTACAATAATCTCATCTAATCAGTCATATTTGAGTCAATAAAATAACTACAGTTTGAACGTTCTCTGTTCAAATCGTTCAAGCAATGTGTAGGTATCAAAAACACAGATGACTCACTTCGACCGAGTATCAAGTGTTTTAGGATCTCTCGCGGAGAATACGGTACGGAGCTAAAAAAAGAAAAATCGAGTAATGTCATGTCGCGAAATTTGCCGAAACGTTCTCTATTGGAGTTCCAGAATGAAAGTAAAATGCATTATTTCACATATTAGCTAACATATGATTAATATTTTGGTTTGTATTGATCCGAATGTTACCCATGAATTACTCGTCATAATTTCTTTATCACTTCAGATGCATATGAAACCGCTAAAAACTGACTAACTAATTCATCTCTAATTTGTTTTTATTACAACCCGAAATTTCTCATTGAGTCAGTTCTTTCGCATACAGGATTTCCATATTTCCACAAAATATTTCAAACTAGTCGTTAGCTGTGAGATTGAAGAAATGAAGAATGTCAAAGATTCTTCATAAAGTCCTTGTTTCATCAAAAACATAAATATAATAACAAGTGTAACTCTATGATAATGTTTACATTACCATTTCGATTAATAGTTAAGGAAGTTTTTGGGTGTGAATGAATAGTTTCTCTGTTCTCATTTAATGTTTACAATCGGAGGTGTTCAAACCATCAAAACTATGATTTTTCTTAAAAAATGACCCGTTTTAGACAATTCAACGACGAAATTAGTTGGTCTTTTGGTAAATAATTGCAACTTTAAAGATTTTCTGATAAAATAGTTGTTTCATCAAAACTTTAATTGTATCTGTGAAATAGACTAACAATGCGCACTAGAGTCAGCTAAAAATAACATCGACTGTTCCTTAGTTCATCTTACGTTTTGAAAAATTTTCATTTCATGAAGATTCTTTCTTGAAATATTAATTATGAATAAAACAACAATTTGTATTTAAAATCACAGTAATTTGTACGCGTGTTTCTACTAGTAAAAACATTATTTAACTCCGAATCTCAAAAGCGCGTTCTTACCGATTTACATGTTTCATAAAAGTGGGTTGGTAAATGTAACAGTGGTACATCCCTTGCAAATCTCAAACCCCCAAGATCCACATTAACTATCACTAACAATGCATCCATTATTTACCTAAATACGTTTTTTCGACGTTTGTTATCACACAGTCTCTTGGTGACGTCATCATACTTTTCATCTGATGAATTTAGAAACATTCTGACTCTATTTTTCATTTAAGCACCGGTTTCTCACACACTACATATATGTTTTCGCACATTTCTTTGTTCCTAATACACTTGATACTCGTTGTAAATAAATTTTCTGTGTTCTCGATACCCAATCACTGAGTAAACTATAAAAACAGTGAATATTCAGACTGCAGTTATTTTATTGACTCAAACATGACTGATTAGATAAGATTATTGTAGAGTTTGTTGCATCCACTGATCTTGAATGGCTGCTTTTTGGCTGGGAATGTCTCGAGACAGCAACGGTATTTGTTTCCAGTCATGCAAGATCCTTTGTAGACAACAGCACACTTATAGACACACTCATTGTAGCAGGTCTGGTTTTGTTGGGTGGCGAAACTGATCCATGGAGAGCAGTTGTCGTAAGATGCTCTTCCGTTGACAGAAGAACAGTAGTTTTCACAGATGGCACGGGTGACTGCAGAGGCAGCTGAGACGAGAGCGAAGAGCATGAAGTAACGGAACATCTGGAAATGTGGAAATGAGATTCTTTGGACTGAAAGAGAACTTACCATGGTGGATGCTCGTCAGTAGAAACTGATGAAGAGTGTATTCCCATTGCTCCCTTTTATGTGAATCGGATAACTCGGCGGGGTGTCTTTGTGATTGAAACATACTGACTTTTCCATCCGAGATCAAGAGTTTACACCACCCACACCCCCGTTTATTGAAAATTGAAATTTTTTAGACCAAACGTTTATACCAAGTGAGCCACCCACATGATTTTCGAAGTTTGGATTTTTGACAGCGGGATACCGTGAATTTGATTTCATCCACGAGTTCAACCAGTGATTTTTATTGAATGAATACTGTGATCAAGAGTTTAAACCAAGTGATCACTAGGAGCCACCTACACGTTTCAAAATTAAAAATTTTCGAAAACAGCGGGACACCGTTGGAAGAATTTTTCAGGAGTACCAGTAGTTCAGGAGTACCATTAGTATTTTCATTTCATTTTCAAATTATAACAATTCTGTTACAGTGAAATTTAATAACAAAACAAGAAGAAGTTTAATTTCATTACTTAAAGAATTGATAGTGCACACTTGACAGGTTTTCAGATATTTGTAGTTTGTGGAATATATTGTTTTCTGGAAAGAAGGTGATGAAAAAACTGTAGAAAAGTTCAAAGTTACAAAATTCAATCGAAGAATCAAGAAGAATTTTAGCATTTTTCAACATATTTGAAATAATGAAGAAGTGAAATTGGCTACGTATACACTTTGACTACAGAAAGAACTCTCGGCATCAGACAAAAATAGAAAAATAGAATGAAAGGTCAGTTGACCGCTTTAGTTCAGAAACTTAAAAAGAAAAATGTTTCCTCTATTCCTTATCAATTCTGACTCTATCAGTTTGCAATAAGTGAGCATCATTGTCCGAATTTTCGATAACTAAGTTTGCAAACCCCCAGTCAAAATCTATTTGACATCCCAGTGATAAGAAATCCAAATCTGAACTACCAAATTTTCTTCAGTTCAGATCACGACGGTACGGTTACATACCTGATATTGAGAATTCAGTTTTTTGCTGTTTCTCAGTCCAAATATTGGTGCATCGGAATTCCAATACATATTAAGAAATAGGAAGTGTCAAAAAATTGAAAAGACGAAGTACAAAAATAAAGAACACAAGATTAATTTGCTGTTTTAGTGTACAGTTTTCTTTCTTTTCCAAACGTGAAATGTTGATTGTCATACAAAGTTTTTTGCTAGTTTCTGGAAAGCAACAACAAAAAAACACTTATTGTACAAATTTTTCATTTTTAGTATCAGTTTGTTTTTCTGAATGAGCAACTAGCAGAGTACGTCAAGTCCAAGATGTCGATCAATTTCTTCTTCAATCACTTCTTCTAACACAACCTACTACCATCCAACAACAGCATTGTTTTTTCACCAAGCGAAAGTAATCCTTATTTTCTCACAAGCATGCCTCGACTCACTTCGTATTCAACCTAATCCCTTAGAGCTTACTCTTAATATCAGACCTCATTTCTAATAAAAGAAATGAAAAAACACAAAAGACGATGACGGAGCCTCTTATATTTTGTGTTAAAGACTTCTGTTGACGTAGGTTGACTCTATATAAGCCTCTTCTTTTAGTCATCTACTCTACCCAAATGAATCGTCTAATCGAATACGGTACTGTCGAAGCAATCCCTTTCTACAACTGCTCTCGACAGTCATTCGAAGAATGGGAAGCCACCGGAGTCAAACGACAGTGGTTGGGATATCCGTTGATAGTATTCGGAACATTCATTGAGTTACTCTACATCCCCATCATCTATATCATTTTCAAGACCCGACTAATCAAACATGCATGCTATAAAATCATTGTGGTACTCGCTTTCATTGATATGTGTGCTACTTGCTGCAGTTGTTTGATCACCGGACCTCTGCTTATACTCGGATCTGTGTTCTGTATGTATCCGACGTTTACCTATGTGGCTGGAAGTTTTGCGTTGGGTGAGTTACTGTTTCAGTAGGTTATGTTAAGGAATCAAATGTGAAAAAGGCGATTTATTTAACGAAGGTATTACTATCCACCACCCACTTATTGGATTTTTGACAAGTTGGGGCCTTTGTTAGATTTCTGTTCTCACTATCAGTTTCTTGTTAGAAAGGTATTTAATGTAAATAGTGGCCAGGGATACAATAGCTATCTTCTAACGTTCTAAAAATAAATGTTTCGAGTTCTTCATAAAGATACTGCTGCTACAAGCAAAAATCAGTTGACAAACCTTCTGTAATGAATGAAAACGAAATTATCGTGAACTGGCCATGATGATGAAACCGACTGTTTCATGTCGGCTTCTTGAAACATGAAATTTCGTTTTTTGTGATTACATCGTTGTCCATAGTTCTGGATAACTGAAAATGACTTACAGTTTGTCGAAAAGTTCACTCAATATTTTCTATTAGTTAACACGAAAAAAAAACTAGAAAGAATCAGAAAAATTTATAACAGTTTCATCACAATCAAGTCCACAATTCCCTGCATAGTTGAAAGAAAAATGGAAACCTTTAAGAAACAGTAAATGTAGAAAAACTAGTAGGAACTTTTTACAATTAGACAGTGCTACTAAGAATTCCCAGCTCAAAATAAATAAAATGATGGTACACTAGTAACCGACAACTTTTCAGTAATCAGTGTCATAAATATGAAGTTGATAAGTTGATAACTCACCAGCAGTGCAAGACGCGTTTTATATTGAAAGATGCGAAAAATGAACATAAAATTTGAACTTGGCACCAAGTCTTTTTTGGCGCCGTGCTAACCGTTGTGCGACGGAGCGCATTTCCGCGACCTCACGCCACGCACTACTGTGCACTCGTTGAAAACCTGCTCAAATGCATTTCCTCGCATCAAAACTACTGTTTTATTAGTTGTGTATGATCGGATTGCATCATTAATATCCGGTGACTACCTCTTTGGACAAGGAAAAACATATGGAAACAGTAATTTAGGTAGAGGACAGTCCAATGTCTTTATTTGAATGTTTCCCAAGTGTTCCAAGATTTCTGTTTCAGAAGATTTACATTTCATTTGGATACTAACGATGCTAGTTAACCGAACTTTTTTTCAGCAATGTGGTGTATGGCGTGTGCAACTACAGTATCCCTCTTCGCCAATCGGATTCTGAGTATTGCATTCCATGAATACGCAGATGTCATCGAGAAACGACTCGCTTATTTCTCAATAGTATTTTCCATCTCGTATGGATTCTACATGTTCATGTTCACGCCAACAATCTGCTACAATTCTGTGTGGATTTCATGGATTCCTGATCCATTGTCTGAGCTGACACCGAGTGAGAAAGCTGCTGATATGGTGAGTCAATGTAAGACACGAAGACTGTTGATCAATTCACATAAAATATTCTTATCTTGCTGTCGAAACATCGAAAAAATGTGAGAATAGATAACAACAGACAATGTCTGTAAAAATTATTTTCCCGGTTTCAACGCGTTGATTTCCACTAGAAACAATCTTTCAGAAACAATTTTTCATTTCGTTTACAAATGCAACAATAAAAACATATTTTTCAGTACAAGAACAGACCACAAGCATGGAATAATTGGGTATTCGTATCCTGTATGTTCATTCTATTCTCCATTTACTGCGGAATGGTCAAGAAGATTGCAAGGGGACAGAAGTCAAAGGCATCCATGGCGGTTAGTTAATTTTTAGAGTTCAGTGAAAAAATCAATGGGACCCATATCAGATATGAGAACTCGTTGAAATAGTTGATTTTTGAAATAAAAATCTTTCATGTTTCAACATTTCGATAACAATACGTGTGGTAAAACTAACCGTTAATATGACCGCGGTATCAAAATGTTATTAGGCCGGAAATCTTATGTATCAAAATGATAATTTTGTCGTTACTGGGCGGAGCCTATTCCATTGTTCTCATTCCCTTTGTCTCCAGCCTTTTTACTCTTCCCCATCCCCATCCAAATTCCATAAATTCTTCTTTCCAGATCTTCATCCAATGCATCATAATCTGTTTCTTCAACACCGTCTCCGCCCTCATCTACAATGCTCTCTCGTTCGTCACTCCCGACTTTTGGATCCTTCTTCTCGGCCAGCTGTGTTGGTCGATCAATCATGGATGTCCTGCTCTCATATACATCACAATGAATGAGACAATCAAGCGGGAATTCAAGAAATTAGTGTTCGGAATTACAACAAAGGTAATTAGTTAATTGGGGGCAATTTCTAGTTAATCCAATCGTTGTCTTTTCAGAAAATCGAAACATCCTCCGTCAACACTGCCTCTCGATCCAGAATCTAACCTAAATCAGTCTGAAATAATTAGTCTAATTAATTGACAAGGACGAATTGTAATTCACATTTAAAGTAAATAAAACTGTGAACTATCAAATGTACTTGAAACCGTCAAAAATACTCAAAAATGTATTTTTTTAAAATTCAAGTTTGACTTTCCTGTGGACTTTGCTATAATGAAGAATGAAGCTGAAATGTCTTATAAATAACTCATCGACTTAAATTTTCCTATAGCGTCCAACATAAATGTTTTGAAATTAAACATTATTCTCCCAGTTTTAACACATTCAGTAGAAACCTCTTTATTCACAAACAAAACAATTAACTTAAATTTTTCAGTACAAGAACAGACCACAAGCATGGAATAATTGGGTATTCGTATCCTGTATGTTCATTCTATTCTCCATTTACTGCGGAATGTTCAAGAAGATTGTAAGGGGACAGAAGTCAAAGGCATCCATGGCGGTTAGTTAATTTTTAGAATTCAAAAAACATCGCGTGCACTGTGTTGATGTGTCACACATCAGAGATAACAACTCGTTGAAATAGTTGATTTTTGAAATAAAAATCTAAAATGTTTCAACATTTCCATAGAAATATACTTGTGGTAAATCGCTAATACGGTTAATGACAGCAGATTTAAAATGTGAATAGGCCGGAAGTCTTATGTATCAAAAATAATATTCTGGATTCATAGTCATAGATTTCGGCTCTCATCAAATTCAATACCATCTCGATACGGTAAATTGATAAATTTTTCAAAAAAGTGATTTTTTCTATATGATGCAGGAGAGCTAGAAAAAAGTTGGTATCTTATAAAATGCAGAAAATAAGGCTGGCAATTCATTTCTGAAGAGATTTTGGTCCTATCTTTCGAAAGAAACATTTTCATTTTTCAACTTCCATCGATTGTTTCGGTAGGTCGAAGGGGGCGGAGCCTAATGGAACATGGTATAAAATTCTTAGAATTCCTAGGATACTAACATATTGAAAAATCAGCCGAAACGGATCAACTTAGTGCATGTGTAACATGACCTTTAGGCCTATGCTAGAGCCAGTCAGAGATTGTCGCTTAAAGGAGGTGAGAACGCAAAAAAATTGTGATCGAAATTGTGATTGAGAAGCACCCACATTTATCACAGCCCCGAGTGGGCGGCTGCGTTCTCCGCCGTGTAGCTCAGTCGGTTGCGGTTTTGTACCCAGGCGCGTTCGGTCATGTGTTCGGGTCCCACAGAGCAATTACTTACCGAATTTTTAGCCAACATTTTTTTTTGAGTTCTCACCTCCTTTAACGCTTACTGAAACAGTCCAGCTATACCGAAGCACTTATCACGATGTTTCAACACAGTAACATTTAATTTCTCGGTATCGTCTTTTCTAGTTTTCATCAGGACGATGCAACCAGTTCCATGTGTTTCATTATCAGATATAAAAACTCGTTGAAATAGTTGATTTTTGAAATACAAATCTATCATGTTTCAACATTTCAATAGAAATTCCTTTATAAAAACGTATTTATTTTTCAAAATAGAAAGAAATATTTTCAAATAAGGAAAACCGGTGTTTGTTTTTGAAGTTCGTTTTCTCCTTTTTCCCCCAGTTTCTTTAATTGTAATAAGAGAAGCAATTATTGCTGAAAATTTGCTATATCCAATGTTCCCCTGTATTGAGCCGATTTTCGCAGTTACTATTTCCGATCAAGTGATATATCAAAATTTCTGGTTACAGTAATCTGATTTCAAAATGTTCCCCTTTTTTACATACCGTTTTGTCAATCCCAAAGAGATAGATAAGAAGTAAGACAGTTGACTTGGAGATACACTTGATCTGTGTAGAGGATCCACGAATAACTAGCAACTGAAAAACCGAAAGCTCATATTTCTATATGACTTTCTAGATACAGTAATCCTCAATTTCACCGTCAAGTTTGACTGATTATCTTCTAGAAAGTTTGACGTGATCCTTCTGTCTAAGGGAAAAAACAATAATCTGAATCGTAAACTATCCCAGTTTTTCTTCTGAACTTCCAATAGTCTTCAAAACTTCCAAGGGAACTTAATTAGAGATTATCGAATTTCAAAAGTTGTCGATACAGTGGAATCCAGGACTGTGCGAAAAATTATTTCCACATTTCGCCGGAAATGTATCTGAAAATGGGCGGATTCTCAGTGTCTTCAAGAAGCTGTAATTAGTGGGCGGAGCCTAATTGACGAGGACGTATTAAAGATCACATTTAAAATAAAGAAAATTGTTGATCAACTCACATATATTAGGGTGTTTCATAAGTCTTTGCACTTTTTTTCAATGTACTGCGCTGCGACCCCATTAACTTTTTTTGACCTTTTTTTATTATTAACTAGTACTGTTACCCTCAAGAAACATTTCTGTTTGGCAAGTCCCCAGAACAGCGTACCATGGCAGAAGTACTCGTCAAAGATCGCCATGCTCTGAATTGATGTTTTCTACTAGGATATCTTCTGGAATTGAGTGGAATGGAAACTTATCGAAATATAACCGAAACACTTGGTGAGGACATCATAACTTATAAAACAACAATCACTTGGTTCAAAAACTTCAAAGAAGAAAACTACAATCTTGATGATAAGTCCCGTTCTGGTCGGCCTCGTTTAGATATCGACGATGATATCCCTGATGTCTTGGAGGATGAGCCAAGGTCAAGTGTACGTTAAGTATCTTCACATACTGGACCTTCGTTTGCAACAATATTCAGACATCAGAAAGAATCTGGAAGAACAGCAGAATACGGACAAGTTATTTCTCATGAACTGACAGATTCTCAGTTGAAGCTCAGTTGTACCCTGTCGCAGTCTTTGCTGAGTCGGAAGCGTAGTTTCGATTGGATTCTTGATATTGTTTCGGGAAATGAGAAATGGGGTCTCTATGTTTACCATACAGTAAAAAGCAGGGAGTTTTGGATACTAAAGAACCTCTGACGGACCAGAAAAAGAGCGAAATAAGAAGAAAGTGATGCTATCAGTTTGGTGGCACAGCAACGGTGTCTTTTACAACGAATTTCTTTCAAATTGTGCTACAATTACCGCCGACCTTTGTTGTCAATAACTCCGAAAAAAAAATCCAATTCCATCGTTCATCTCGCCCTGAAGTCGGTCATTTGGTTTTGTTGCATGACAACGCTAGTCCACCCTCTGCTACCAAGACTCGCATCTTCTTACAGGGTCAGGGAGTTGAAGTTCTACCCCACCTGCTGTATCCTTCAGACCTTGCTCTAACTGATTATCATCTTTTTAGATCATTGCAAAACTCGTTATCAGTACAAAAATTTGATGATCGAATGCAAGTGAAATCATACCTTGATGTCTTCTTGGCTCTATTCCAGTTTAGATGTCCTTTGAAAACTTGAACGTCCCAAAAAACACTTAGACGTCCCTTAAAACACTTAGACGTCCCTTGAAACACTTAGACGTCCCTTGAAACATTTAAACGTCCTTTCGGATCCAAAATATGTTCAAAAATGTTTAAACGTCCCAAAAAACATTTAGACGTCCCAAAATACGTTTAGACGTCCTATAAAATATTGAGACGTCCCTTGAAGTCCGGAAATTTGGTTTTAAATAATTAGACGTCCCAAAAAACATTTAGACGTCCCAATAAACACTTAAACGTCCCAAAAAATGTTTAGACGTCCCTTCAACACTAAAAGCCACTGAAAGTGTTCGAGGGACGTCTAAATATTTTTTGGGACGTCTAAACATTTTTTGGGACGTTTAAATGTTTTTTGGAACGTCTAAATGTTTTTTGGGACGTCTAAATCTTCAGAACTATATTTTTGGGATTTCAAGGGACGTCTAAACATTTTATGGGACGTTTAAACGTTTTTTGGGACGTCTAAACTTTTGAAAGGACGTTTTAAAAAAATCAGAGTTTGAAAGGACGTTTAAGTGTTTCAAGGGACGTCTAAGTGTTTTAAGGGACGTTTAAGTGTTTTATGGGACGTTGGAGTTTTTAAAGGACATCTAAACTGGAATAGAGCCGTCTTCTTCAGCTCGCAGTCGCCAGAGTTCTACGCGGCCGGAATTGCCCAACTACCACAATGTTGGCAAGATGTAATCAGTACTCATGGACAATATATAACTTCTTAGAACTCCTTTCTCATTGAGAAAAATTTGAGGAAAAATTGATAGAAAAAGTGCAAAGACTTATGAAACACCCTAATAGTATTCTTATGGGGTTATTCGCGTCCGAAAAAAACGTTTGTTTTTCTCGATTCCTTCACCGGAAAACAGCTTTTTTTTTTCCGTTTTTCGACTTTTTTTTTTGCAAAATGAACCAAGGGAAAAAACGTTTTTTCGAACGTGAATAGCACGATTATACACCCAAAGGAATAGTTGAAGCAATGGTAACTATCAAATAATAGGAATTATCAAGAAAACTTGAAACCGTCAATACTCACTATCAGATGTGTATTTATTTTTTAAATCAACTTTGACTTTCGTGTGGGCTTTGATAAAATGAAAAACAAAGCTGAATTGTCTTATAAGTAACTCTTAGATTTAAATTTTCCAATAGTGTTTAACATAAAGTTTTTGAAATGTTCTCCCAGTTTCAACACATTAATTTTCAGTAGAAACAATATTTCATCCGATTGTTCGCTCACAAGAAGAACAATATACAAATATATTTCAGTACAAGAACAGACCACAAGCATTGAATAATTGGGTATTCGTATCCTGTATGTTCATTCTATTCTCCATTTACTGCGGAATGGTCAAGAAGATTGCAAGGGGACAGAAGTCAAAGGCATCCATGGCGGTGAGTTCTTTTTTTAACTCGCAGAAAAATTGTTTCAATTGTGTTGATGTGGCACATATCAGATATAACAACTCGTTGAAATAGTAGATTTTTGAAACATGTTTCAATATTTCGATAGAAATACTTGTGGTAAAACTAATCGCTATTATCGTTAGTGAGAGTGTAATTGAAATGTGAATAGGTCGGAAGTGTGATGTATCAAAAATGTTAATTTTGTGGAATTCGGCTCACGTAAAATTCAATACCATCTCGATACAGTAATCTTCCAATACTCTGATAAGCGGAAACTTATACTGTTTTCTGACAGTGTCATAATTGAAATCTGAATCCTCGGATGATAAAAATTCTCAAAGCGAGTAATCACTAGAGTGACGTGTTGACACGGAAATCGAAAATTTTTGTTCCGGAAATTGCGAAAAAAAGACAACGAATGTCATGAGAACCGAAAAAGTTGCACATGTCTTCCGAAAAAAAACCGACTTGACATGATTTTCATTTCATTTCGAAAACCGAAAAAAAATTTCTTTCGAAAACCGAAAAAAAATTTTTCGGTTTTCGGTTTTTCGGAAATCGTGTCATTCCGACATTTCGGTTTCCGACACGTTTCGAAAGAAAACCGACGGTTGTCATGACACGAGATGGCCGTGGCCTAGTGGCCTAGAAAACTCCGCGCGCGTATTTCACGCGCGAAAACATTGTTTTCGAGGAATTTTAAACGTTTTTGGTGGTTTTGGTGAAAAAACGTTTAAAATTCCTCGAAAACAATGTTTTCGCGCGTGAAATACGCGCGCGGAGTTTTCTCGGCCACTAGGCCACGGCCATCTCGTGTCATGACAACCGTCGGTTTTCTTTCGAAACGTGTCGGAAACCGAAATGTCGGAATGACACGATTTCCGAAAAACCGAAAACCGAAAATTTTTCGGTTTTCGAAAAAAAATTTTTTTCGGTTTTCGAAAGAAATTTTTTTTCGGTTTTCGAAATGAAATGAAAATCATGTCAAGTCGGTTTTTTCGGAAGTATCAATCAACTTTTTCGGTTTTCATGATTTTTTTCCGAAATTTTCGACATCATTTCTTTAGGTTTTCGTCGAAATTTTCGGGGACTACTGTTTTCGACACGTCACTCTAGTAATCACTAAAAATACTGATGTACTTTTTAGGTGATCTTTCAAAATATTGTCATAATTCCACTTGTTTTAAGTCAGTTCTCAGAAGTAAATAATTTTTCAAAACAGAAAAAAAATGTTTTCATAATAAGAAAACCGATGTTAGTTTTTTAAGTTAGTTTTCTTTGTAGGGCTTCAAAAACTTGAAATTTCTGAGTTTTCACTGTTCCAGTGAGATGATTTTATGGAATGTTCTTAGAAGCTAATAATACGGGAAACCTGAGCTTATTCTCACAAGACTTTCGTTTATGATCAGAAAACTTTCTGCTACAGAAAAAAGATTTCACATAGACGTCTTTTTTGATTTATTATCGGAACACACGTATTTCCGACACATTTCAAGATAGATTTATTAGGCTGAATGAAAGAAACGGAGTCTACATACATATAAATGAGTATGAAACTCTTGTGAATTTTCAATTCCCCAAATCAATTAACACTTGAAGTTTTTACCGTTTTAAGATATTATTTTGTTGAAACAGAAATTGGTGTTTTTAATAGTTTTTTGATTTATTTCATTTAATGTATTTTTCAAAAAGAATACATATTTAATTACTGATTATCTTCTAGTTACAGTAATCTTTGATTTCAATTCTGTTCTTTAAATACTTTCATGTAGACTTAAAAATGCTGTACAGTCATGTTTGGAGTCTAGAATTCATAATATAATTTTCTATTTCTATTAGCACGCCATGCTTCTTAAAACCGCGCTCTATCGAAACCGAAGAAAATTGCGTCTGAAATTGATTGACTGAGAGAAAAAAAACATTTTTCAAAGGAATTTCAGTGGAGCGCAGTTGTAAGAACTGTGTCGAGCTAATAACTAAGTACTATTTTAAAAAATGAGTAAATTTTGAGCAAACATCGGATCAATTAGTTTCTAAAATTCACGGATCTTAATTCGCAAACACCATATTCTCCAGTAGTTTGTAATAATTATTGGTAAAGTTCATCCTGTTGTTTTCCTCCGCTGACTATTATGAATTCAATTTTTTCTGTGCATGAGAAGACCGCGCCGCACACACGCGGCGACCACGCCCATTTTTTGCGACAGTGTTCAAAAATGGAACGCAGCGTTGAAATGGGAGTGGGCGTGGTCGCCGCGTGTGTGCGGCGCGGTCTTCTCATGCACAGAAAAAATTGAAATCATAATAGCTATGGATTCGACATACAATTTCCGGATATCGCTTTCTAGATACAGTACATATTTTTGGTTTCTGTGTCAATTGGTTTCTATGGTTTAATGAAATAGCAGATTTTCAGAGAATATCAGAAAGAAAGGAACGGCTTTGATAAACAGCTTTGAAAGGTTGTAAATCGAGAGATACAGTAATCTTCCGGCACATTTTAAACCAGATTTTCTAAATACTCTGAACAGAATTAGAACTAAATTTGAGGAGCCTATGTACGTCCTTTTGATTTTTCCTACGTCCACATAATGAAGATTTGTAATTTTTACTGTACATATGTACATCTAGAAAGGGGCAAGCGAAGTGGTATTTCGAAAATGTTAGGAAATATTAAAACATGTTAGAACAGCAATTTCCGAGCATTCTTGAAGAGCTAAGTATTTGCATACCTGGCTAAAACGGGCGGAACCACTCCTTGGGATACAGTAGCTTTCAATATTTTACTAAAGAATTCGACTAATTATAACAAAAGTTTACAGTTTCATCGTATGATTTTCCAAATACAGTTAATTGTATTTCCCGGTTTGCTCTGTGTTTGGATAAGTGAGGTTGCAATAATAATGGTTTTGTGTTTGACAAAATTTTTATGCAGTCAATAACAGTAAACAGGCGGGGCTCATCTTTGGTCCAAAGTTTCATATACTTTAAAAAATTTGCATCTCAGAACTTCACATAGTTGTCTAGATACAGTAATCTTTTTTCAGTTTCAGATTATTTTCAAATTGTAACCTACATTTTTAGGAAAGTTGTTTCCTTCGATTTAAAGAAACAATATTTTCTATGAACAGTAATCTCAATATAATGGGTACGGCCAATCCTTGGACTGCAGTTACTTTCGTGGGTATTCCTGTTCCAAAATGCAACTGACTTGTGAAATGTTTACCGTATCAAGCAGTTATATTATAGAAACTGTTATTTGCGATTTACTTTATTTTGTCTTTGTGAATTGATAGAATTCTAAAACTTAACTCATTCGGGAATATTATTGAACCTTCCAATTTCGAGTCAAAATAACGTATAAAGTGAAGATAATCTATAATATGGTGTACTGAGTTATAGTTTCGCCAACTTGTGAATAAGTCTGATCAGACAGGATCACTGAGAACCCCGTCTCTCAGAATTATAAATCATCTTCTAGATACAGTAATCATCCGTTTCACCTCCAATCAGTTTCCAGCTTTTCATTGAATCCTTCAAAGTGGGTGGAGCTATCATAATATCTATCGAACTTCAAGTTTCCTGGCACTTTTATAAACCGTTTGCATCTATTTGAAATAACCTAAAATCAAACGTTTTCATATAGTTTTCATTACATTTTGTTCAGAGCATTGCTAATTTAGAATCTGCAAGATATTGAAAATCGTTATTTCGAGCTGAAATTTCAAAAGTTCTCGAAAGTTTAAAAATTCTCTCTTGATCAGGATCCAGTACATCATGGTATCTTCTTAATGAAGCAAAGCATGCGTACGTCCAAACACCATAAGAAAATACTAATTTGAAAGAAAAAATTGAAAAATAGCACTTACAGTAATTTTCTAAAACCTCAATAAAATAGGAGGAGCCGATCGTTGGAATGCAGTCACTTTTGTGGGTTTTTTTCTGTTCCAAAATACAATAACAGAGTTGTGAAATGTTTACAGTATCAAGCAGTCATTTTTTAGATACAATAATTTGCATTTTACTGCGTTTCTTTTGTTTGTTGTCTGATCCAATTCTTTATATACTTTTTTTTGTGAATTCGATTGAACTTTCCCATTTCGAGTCAAAATAACCTATGAATACAGTAATACTTTAGTTCCAATCAAATGTTTTATCTAGATACTGATATTCGCCGTAAACAAGTGCCCTGAGAACGCACAGAACTACAAATAACCTTCTAGATACAGTAACTTTCAATTTCAGTTTCGATCGGTTTCTAGGTCTTTCTATTGAACTCCTTCAAAGTGGGCGGAGCTATCATTTTTGGAGATTTGGATTTCAGGACACACTAACTTATGTATAACAAACAATTTTACCGGTCTAGTGCCTTTCCAGACCGATTAAAACCTAGAAATGATGATGAAACTATAAATTTTCCCGAGTTTTCTAGCTTATTCCCTAGAAAGTCATGGAACATATTTTCTAGCTACCGCATCTTCTTCTAATCACTTATGCCTAGTAGCAGCTGAAACCCCGAAAATACATAACTCTATGTATATGACTTTCTAGATACAGTAATCCTCAATTTCAGCGTGACTGATTATCTTCTCGAAAGTCAGCCATGTGTTTATTTGATATGTTCGGTCTAATGGAAAACCAGAGACTCTTAATCAGATATAGCTTTCTAAAAACAGTAATCGGTAGCTTCAATCCTAGTTTTAAAAAAGTCATTTCACGACTTCCAAGCGAAATTATTTAGAAACCAGACCATCGATCTCTCATTCCTGATTGAAAACTTCAAACATTGCTGATACAGTAAATTTTTATGTTTTTCGAATACGACTTCCAAGAATTACATTTTCAGAACTGACCGATTGGTTACAGTAACCCGAAAATGAACTTCATTTTCAATTCTAGTTTCTCCTTCTGAATCCCCATGAGCTTCTAAAAGTGGGCGGGGCTTATCCTCGGATCTTCAAATCCCATTTTTATTTCTAAATAACACTTTCTCGCTACAGTAACCCCTATCACTTTTCTCCAGTCTCTTATAAAGAGTACCCCTAAAAGTGGGGGCGGAGTCTATCCTGTGCTACCGTAATTTCCAAGTACAGTATACCTCCTTTCGAAGAAGTGGGCGGAGTCTCACAATACTCTTCTCTCCCCTTCCAAAATTGGCCCCATTGCAATACTCCGCTCCAAAAAGTGGGCGGAGCCTATTCGATTGTTCTTATTCCCCTTGTCTCTTCTTCTCTCAATTTCCATAAATTCTTTCATCAGATCTTGTTCCAATGCAGGTTAATTTGTTTATATTACCCATCCGCCGGTGGCTGACCACTCGCTCAAAATTCGGCCCGGGGGTCGCGGAGTGGGTCTCGACGCGAAGACCGTAGTATAAAACTTTTTTATAGCAAAAGTACGGTCAAGAGCCGCCGTAAATCGAAATTCCGCAACGAGACCCACTTCGCGTCCCCGGGCCGAATTTTGAGCGAGTGGTCAGCCACCGGCGGATAGGTAGTATTGTCGTAAACGATTTTCTGCAAAAACGTTTCCGATAATCTGTTTAACTTCGTTTGCTTGGTTGTTGACGACATCACTTTTATGTATTGTTCTCATACTCAACTAATTCGAAAACCTATTTCCAGATTAAGATATCATTCTCTAAATACAGTACATATTTTTAATTTTCTGTGTTAATTGATTTCCATGAATTTACGGAATATCAGAAAGAAAAGAACGGCGTTGGTAAACAACTTTGAAAGTTTGAAGACCGAGAGATACAGTAATCTCTCGGCACATATCAAACCAATTTTCTGAGCTCCCGTGACCAGAAAATATAACTAAATTTGAGGAGCCTGATTGTTGGTCTTTTTTACATTCATATTACGAACATGTGCAATTTTTACTGTATCAAGTTTAGGGTTTATTAATATGAACAGTTCATCGTTCAATCTAAGCGTAGAGATTTTCCAGCAACCGGAATCTCAAATTCGTTTGATATCTCATTTGTAAGTTACAAAAACCGGGAAAGAAGTTTATCATTGTAACAGAATACTTATAATGAGTTGTCTTTGTATTTAATTTAGACTACTGTATTACTAAAAGACACAAACTGCTAGTATTATAAATGCTCGTCTAGAAACAGCAATCGCCAATTTCAGTTTTTCCTTTTCCAGTCTTATTCAATTAACTGTAAATTAGCTGTACATATCTTTAACACTTCCATCCCCATTACACGTGCCAAAATGGTCGGATTCTGTTTTTTATACAATACGATCGAGTCAGAAGTAGTGATATTTCGAAAATGTTAGGAAATATTAAAGCATGTAGGAACAGCAATTTTCGAGTTTTCTTGAACAGTCTGAGTATTTACATACCTGGCTAAAACGGGCGGAACCAATCTTTGGAATAAAGTAAGTTTCGATATTTTGCTAAAGAAATTTTGCGAAGATTCAAGTATTGACGATAATGTTCAAGAACCATTGAAAAAATGTGAATTTCAGAACTCCATATAACTTTCTAGATACAGTAACTTTTTTTCAGTTTCAGATTTAGATTATTATTTTCACATTTACACCTACATTTTTAGGAAAGTGTACAAACTTTAACTATTTACTCTATCGATTGGTACCTTCTATACATTAGATAATAATGATTTTAAAGATATTAATTTATGTGATTGAAACAGTACTTTATTTGTGCAATTACCTCAATAAAATAGGAAGATTCAATCCTAGGAGTGAAGTCACATTTGTGGTTTTCATGTTCCAAAATGCAACAACTGACTTATGAAATGTTTACCGTATCAAGCAGTCATTTTATAATCTAGATGCTGTAATTTGAGTTTTCATTTCATTTGTGCAGCCTGATCAAATTCTAAAAACTCACTTCTTCTGGATTCTGATTAAACTTTCATACTTCGAGTCAAAATAGCCTATAATATGGTGCACTGAGTTATAGTTTCGCCAACTTGTGAATAATATCTCTGGAATTTCAAGTTTCACTCTAATAAACCGTTTTCTTTTTGAAATTTTATTCGAAATACCTTAAAATCAAAAGTTTTAATTTAGTTTTCATCACATTTTGTTCACAGACATTGAAAATCGTTATTTTGAGCTGAAATTACAAAAGCTATCGATACAGTAAACAAATTTACAAAAACTCTTTAAAAAAATTAATTTAATTTATTAAATTAATTAATTTCAAAGAAAAAAAAGTGAAAAATTGCACTTGTTACAGTAATTTTCTATGAACAATGACCTCACTAAAAGGTTCCGGGACGTTTCGCCACTAGACATTTCGCCACCAAAAAATGGAGAATTTCCAAAGCTTTATATGGAAAAAGACATACCAATAATACGTTTTGATTATGCTAATTGAAGTGATGTGCTTTTTTCCCTATAAAGCTATGGAAACCCTCCATTTTTTTGGTGGCGAAATGTCCCGGAGCCCACTAAAATAGGAGGAGCCGTTGGACTGCAGTCCCTTTCGTGGGTTTTTTCTGTTCCAAAATACAACAACTGACTTGTGAAATGTTTACCGTAACAAGCAGTCATTTTGTAGATACTATAATTAGCATTTTACTTATTCAATTCAAATGTTTAGATATTCATACTTGCAACCGGGCCTTGTCCGGGCCGTGAGCGGGCCTTTGAATAACTTGCTTCAAAATGAAAATTAGGAGTCGATCAACCTGTCAAATTATAGATCTCGGTGAACTCTACCCAAATCTATTTTCATTTTCACTGTGCGTTCAGTGAGAGCCGCAGTACAATCCATTTAGTGGCCGGGCCGTGAACAGCCGGGCCTTGAATCACGGCCCGGCCACTAAATGGATTGTACTGCGGCTCTCACTAAACTTACAGTAAAACTGAAAATAGATTTGAGTAGAGATCACCGAGATCTATAATTTGACAGGTTGATCGACTCCTAATTTTCATTTTGAAGCAAGTTATTCAAAGGCCCGCTCACGGCCCGGACAAGGCCCGGTTGCAAGTATGTAGATATTGAATTCAATACTCATTTCTCGGAGTATCAAGTGTTTTAAGAAAATCTACAAATAACCTTCTAGATACAGTAATCTTCAATTTCAGCTTCGATCTGTTTCTAGCTATTGATCTCCTTTAGAGTGGGCGGAGCTATCATTTTAGGAGATTTGGGATTCAGAACAATCTATCTTGTGTCTAGTAACATTTCCAGAATGAGTAAAAACTAGAAATGATGATGAAGCAGTTTTTTCTCCGGATTTTTCTAGCTTGTTCCCTAGAAATTGGACCTTGAAATACTTACAGTTTTCATACAAATTCAAGATTTTTGCCTCCCAAAACCCTATTTTTCAGACAGTTTTCTTGAAACATTTGTTCGATTTTGTCGGTCAAAAATTTTCTGAAATTGTTTTTGTTCTACTCACTAAAAAACACGAAACACCATATTGAATGTCACTTCCAAGATACAGTTGTCTTTGTTACCAAATCCCGGTTTTTAAACAGAAAATACCTCATTTTTCCGAATTTTTTCACTGATTTTTTTTTGAACGTCTGGTTTCGAAACGGCATTGTAGAAAAAGTAAATTTTTGGAACTTTTTTTGAATATGACTTCCAACAATTACTTGAATTTTGGTGCAGAACTAGTCGATTGGATACAGTAACCTGAAGGCCATGCCTATCTGTATGTCAGTGAACTTCTCCAGTTCCTTTTGAATCCCAAAGAGCTTCTAAAAGTGGGCGGGGCTTATCCTCGGATCTTCAAATCCCATTTTTATTTCTAAATAACACTTTCTAGCTACCGTAACCTCCATCACTTTTCTCCTGTCTCTTATAAAAAGTACCCCTAAAAGTGGGCGGATCCTCTCCGTGTGACTCGATCTTCAGCTAGGTTTAGGAACAATGTAATAAGTGGGCGGAGCCTATCTTCCATCCAGATTTTCGGTTTCGATAGTTTCGTTATTTCTACTAAATAAAAGTGGGCGGAGTCTCTCCAAAACCCCGGTTTGCGCCCACAATACTTCTCTGTTCCCTCAGAAATTGCCCCTATTGCAATGCTCAATTCCAAAAAGTGGGCGGAGCCTATTCCACTGTTTTCATTCCTCTCGTCTCCTTGTTTTCCCTATTCTTCTCTCCATTTCCATAAATTCTTCTTTTCAGATCTTCTTCCAATTTCATCATAATCTGTTTCTTCGTCTCCGCCCTCATCTACAATGCTCTCTCGTTCGTCACTCCCGACTTCTGGATCCTTCTTCTCGGCCAGTTGTGTTGGTCGATCAATCTCTTTATTTTGCCATACGAGGAGGGAGGAGGGAGGCGGCATCGCCGCCGATCAGTAAAAAATTGATATCTGAATGATCACTCGCTTTTTGGGGAGGTTCAAAAACCCTTCGTCCATATTCTATCAGGATAGAAAAAGTCATTGAGAGATTTTACAATTTTGCGCTGCCGGGACGGACTGCTCAACTAACGAAATTACCAACAAGTGATAAAAAGTTATATACAATCCAGAAGTAGGAAAGATTTTCGATGCCCTTTCTCACTGATTCATTCAAAAACTGAGAGTGGTGGTGTAGCGCAGGAGGTTGAGCACCCGTAGGCAACCAACTGGTACTACCTCTACTAAAATCAACTTCCGACTTCCGACTTCCAACTTCCGACTTCCGGGCGTTTTTTTCACTTCCGGCTTCCGACTTCCGGATTAGAAATTTTACTTCCGACTTCCGACTTCCGTTTTTAGAAAAAATCACTTCCGCGCAACTCTGATACACTAGTTCTAAGGAGAAGAGGAAATCTGGGGAAGAGAATTTTTCAACAAGTATTGCAAAACGATGTGACAGATTTATTACTGTAAAAAAAAGAAAAGCAACAACAAAAACAACTTAAAATTAAAACATGAAAACTGTGACGTACAATAAAAATGCAATTTAGTTAAGGGACCTGCCTTTTGTAATTGGCCACTTAAGAGGCGTTGTCTGTAAGATGAGGATTCCACTTGGCACAGTTGCAAAAAGTTGTTTCAATCCGAACTTTTTTCACAGCATATGTACCCCTATGGTAGTGATTCACAAATAATAAGTCACCAGTCCCCTATGACGTCATCCTAGGAAAATATGACCAATAATTGACTTTTCACCCAAAAATTCACAAAAATTTCAATTTTCCAGATAACTTTGCGAAACTTTCGGTACATGTTAGGAGTGTTCTTGACTATCTCTACACAATTTTCCAGCCCTCCAGACACCCCAGAAACCGTTCAATTAAATTTCATTGTTGTGTTTTTTCAACTTTTCTCAAAAAATCCCTCTAGAAGCCATAAAATTTTAAATTGTATTCATATTCCCCGCAAAGTGTTCTATCAAATCCAATTAAAATCATCAAAAAGTGGGTGGACCATTTTGAGATATTTCGATTTTTTCAAAAATCACATAAGGGTCCCCCCTTATGAAAATTTTTTTTGGTAAAAAATTTGAAAAAAAAAATTGTTCCGAAAATGATCAGAATATTGATAACACACGTGAAATAAACCAATTCCAAGATTTTACATCTCAGAAAATGGTTTGAACAGATTTCGAATTTTTCTTCATCAAATTTTTTCCCCATTTTTTGAGGTTTTCATCAATAATTTGAACTGAAGCCATAAAATTTTAACTGATGCACTAAATTCGCGCAATATTTAACATACGATCCAATTAAAATCATCAGAAAACAAGTGGACCATTTTGACAAGGGAACCCCAAGCACTTGCAAGTTTGGAATTTGATGAAACTTTGGTGGGAGGTCAAGGACCCCTCCAATAGAGCTCCCACAAAATATTGGAATCCGCCCGACACTCTGCTCTGAGTTATGAGCTCTCAAAGTTTGGCTCAGATTTAACACAGTAAACCTCATTTCCGCACTTCTCAACAGTTCCCAAAATGTCACTTTCCTCCCTTTGCCACGTTTTCAACTGGCCGAGTGGCCGAGGGGATGTGCGTTGAGTTGGTGATGGAAGGGGGAAGGGATCGACCCCATGCAAGGCATTTTGGTTTTTTTATTTTTTGCTTTTCCTGGGTGGACAGTTTCATCACTATTTGAACGCTTTTTGGGATTTTTTTATATTGTCCTGTACTTATTTTACCATGAAGTGGCATTATTTGAATTTTTGGAAAAACTATTTTTTGACCAAAATTTTCAAAGTCCCTTACCAGTTGTGTGCCAATTTTGCACGAAAAAATTTTCATCGAAATAATACTTGGGAATCATCAAAGACAGTAGAGACGTGAAATATATCCAGCCCTGGAGCTGATTTGTGGAAATTTTTCATTCCAAGTTTGCAAGTCCAAAACTTTTGCCGAGAACTGATCAAATGCACTTCGTATGTTTCTCATACACTATGTGTTCATGGGTACTGTCTTTGATGATTCCCAAGTATTATTTCGATGAAAATTTTTTCGTGCAAAATTGGCACACAACTGGTAAGGGACTTTGAAAATTTTGGTCAAAAAATAGTTTTTCCAAAAATTCAAATAATGCCACTTCATGGTAAAATAAGTACAGGACAATATAAAAAAATCCCAAAAAGCGTTCAAATAATGATGAAACTGTCCACCCAGGAAAAGCAAAAAATAAAAAAACCAAAATGCCTTGCATGGGGTCGATCCCTTCCCCCTTCCATCACCAACTCAACGCACATCCCCTCGGCCACTCGGCCAGTTGAAAACGTGGCAAAGGGAGGAAAGTGACATTTTGGGAACTGTTGAGAAGTGCGGAAATGAGGTTTACTGTGTTAAATCTGAGCCAAACTTTGAGAGCTCATAACTCAGAGCAGAGTGTCGGGCGGATTCCAATATTTTGTGGGAGCTCTATTGGAGGGGTCCTTGACCTCCCACCAAAGTTTCATCAAATTCCAAACTTGCAAGTGCTTGGGGTTCCCTTGTGAGATATTTTCATTTATTTTGAAAGTCACATAAGGGTCCCCCCCATGGAAAGAAAATTTTATCGAAAAAATAAGTCGACATTATTTTGATGCAAAAACGTTCAAAACATTTTACAAATGGTTTTCTAATATTTCATTAAAGCTCTGAACGTTTCTGCATAAAAATAATGTCGACTTATTTTTTCGATAAAATTTTCTTTCCATGGGGGGGACCCTTATGTGATTTTCAAAATAAATGAAAATATCTCAAAATGGTCCACTTGTTTTTTGATGATTTTAATTGGATCGTGTGTTAAATATTGCGTGAATTTAGTGCATCAGTTAAAATTTTATGGCTTCTGTACAAATTATTGATGAAAACGTCAAAAAATGGGAAAAAATTTTGATGACAAGGGAACCCCAAGCACTTGTAAATTTGGAATTGGATGAAACTTTGGTGGGAGGTCAAGGACCCCTCCAATAGAGCTCCCTCAAAATATTGGAACACGCTCGGCACTCTCCTCCGAGTTATGAGCTCTCAAAGTTTGGCTCAGATTTAACACAGTAAACCTCATTTCCTCACTTCTCAACAGTTCCCAAAATGCCACTTCCCTCCCTTTGCCACGTTTTCGACTGGCCGAGTGGCCGAGGGGATGTGCGTTGAGTTGGTAATCTGAGGAGGAAGGGATCGACCCCACGCAAGGCGTTTTTCTTTTTTTCTTTTTTCTTTTCATTGGGTGGACAGTTTCATCGTTTGAACGCTTTTTATATATGTTCTGTACTCATTTCATCAAGAAATTCCATAATTTAAAGTTTGAAAAAATAATTTTTCGCCGAAATTTTCAAAGTGCCTCACCATTCGGGTGCCAATTTTATACAAAAAAATGTTCATCGAATTAACACTTGGGAAACGTCTAGGACAGTGCCAATGCACACATAGTCTGTTAGAGAGATGAAAGATCCATTCCTGTAGCTGATTTGTGGAGATTTTTCGTTCCAATTTTGCAAGTTTATCCAAAACTTTTGAAGACTGATTAAAGATGTACTTCTCATCTCTCTAACAGACTATGTGTGCATTGGCACTGTCCTAGACGTTTCCCAAGTGTTAATTCGATGAACATTTTTTTGTATAAAATTGGCACCCGAATGGTGAGGCACTTTGAAAATTTCGGCGAAAAATTATTTTTTCAAACTTTAAATTATGGAATTTCTTGATGAAATGAGTACAGAACATATATAAAAAGCGTTCAAACGATGAAACTGTCCACCCAATGAAAAGAAAAAAGAAAAAAAGAAAAACGCCTTGCGTGGGGTCGATCCCTTCCTCCTCAGATTACCAACTCAACGCACATCCCCTCGGCCACTCGGCCAGTCGAAAACGTGGCAAAGGGAGGGAAGTGGCATTTTGGGAACTGTTGAGAAGTGAGGAAATGAGGTTTACTGTGTTAAATCTGAGCCAAACTTTGAGAGCTCATAACTCGGAGGAGAGTGCCGAGCGTGTTCCAATATTTTGAGGGAGCTCTATTGGAGGGGTCCTTGACCTCCCACCAAAGTTTCATCCAATTCCAAATTTACAAGTGCTTGGGGTTCCCTTGTGAAGAAAAATACGAAATCTGTTCAAACCAATTTCTGAGGTGTGATATCTAGGAAATGGCTTATTCCAAGTGATTTATCAATATTCTGATCATTTTCGGAGTTAATTTTTTTTTGAAATTTTTTTCAAAAATGAAATTTTCATAAGGGGGGACCCTTATGTGATTTTTGAAAAAATCGAAATATCTCAAAATGGTCCACCCACTTTTTGACGATTTTAATTGGATTTGATAGAACACTTTGCGGGGAATATGAATACAATTTAAAATTTTATGGCTTCTAGAGGGATTTTTTGAGAAAAGTTGAAAAAACATGAAAATGAATTTTAATTGAACGGTTTCTTGGGTGTCTGGAGGGCTGGAAATTTGTGTAGGGGTAGTCAAAAACACTCCTAACATGTTACTAACGTTTCCCAATGTTATCTGAAAAATTCAAATTTTTATGAATTTTTGGGTGAAAAGTCAATTATTGGTCATGTTTTCCTAGGATGACGTCATAGGGGACTGGTGACATATTTTTTGTAAATCACTACCATAGGGGTACATATGCTGTAAAAAGAGTTCGGATTGAAACAACTTTTTGCAACTGTGCCAGGGCCCAACACAAACATTCTCACTCTTACAGATAGTGCCTCTTAAGAGTCATTGAGTAGCAACAGTCATGACATCTCCTCGGGAGACGCCTTTACAACAAAGTTATGAAAGCATCAGCCAATTTCAGAGAATATTATGTTGCCACAGGCAAGAACACTCCAATCAAGCTATTCGGATGTGTGTCCATCAATCCGTTATCCAACTCCCTCAACTCTGTTTCCTTCACATAAATATTCAAGTTGAGTGTGAAATGATTATCCATATCCTTCACCTGAAATCGTCTCCCAACCCATTTAATCATATTCAATCTCTCTGGACCACTTTCGACAATTTCACATGGGACAAACATCCGGATACATTCCACTCGATCACTGAGCAAGGAGTATTCCGATGGAATTTCAGCCAACTCTTCAGTATTTCCACCTTTAAAACTGCGAATCTCGGTGAAAAACTGAATATTCACTTCGAGTTTCCGTTGTTTCTCCAGTTGAATCACTCTCAATATATTCTTCATAAACTCTTCCAAACTACAACTGTGTTCATGTTTCCAGTGACTGAAATCAATAGATAATTTGTCCATTCGGAATAGTCTTCGGAGGTTTGCAATGTAGTTCTCGAATCTCTTCTCGTAAACTGTTTCTGGGTTACTGTACATCAGGCCACCAGCACAATCGTATGAATTCGCTAATCTGACGGAAACATGTTGGAGTTTCAAATCACCGGATTGACCCGTTTTCCAGTATGGATCATCTAGCTTGATCTTCGCGAAGTATCCTCCATCTATCCATTTCTCACGGCATATTTTTTCAACTGTGCATGTAATCATATTCATTCGAATTGTTTTCACATTCCATTTCCTTATCATAGCGTCCAATACTTCCCGTGGCATCGCAAAATGAGAATTTATCTTTACTCCGTCAACGTAGTATTCTCTCAATTCGCAAATCCATAGAACCAGTGTATCACATGAAATAGAAGGTCGTGTGACGCCATGCAAATGTTTGAAACACTCCTCTTTTGTGGTCGATTTCAGTGTACAGTCATTGGCGATATCTTCGAGTAATCTGAATTATTAAATACTTTTTGTGGTCTGTTATGTCATTGTCACATTATAATGTATGCATTTCGGCAAGTTCGTCACAGCCCGCCGAAAGCGAGCGCCGGAAAGTTTGGACAGGGCGAAAATTCCAGAAATTTCCTTTCATAGTCTTTAGAGTTTTTCTATCAATATTTGCCGTATTCTATGAAATTTATTAAGGAATACAATACAAATGATCTAAAATACCGTCAAAATTTTAAAAATCAACACGTCAAAATTCTCGGCCACCACACCAATTTTCTCCGCCCATTTCACTAACCAAACTTTCCGCTCGAAGCCACGGCACAGTACTTTGTGAACGCCTCTTCAGGAGGTCGTGCTAAGCGGGTTGTGTACCAAATAATAATTCTAAAAGTATGATAATGCACTTGGTGGAACGCATACATGATATGCGAATGGCCTCTCTGACCACTCTCACTGTAATAATTTTTTTAAACCACTCACTTATCAGAAATATGCAGTTTTCTGTAATGAATTGGATTCCTGACCCTTCGCAACATTCGAAACCTCACTGGTCCATACTCCACACATTGTCTTGCCATATTCGCACAATTCCCACATCCTTCACACACATCTTCCAGTCCAATCAATCTTCGGACACTTTCGCCTGTTACGCATTAGATTGGCTCTCTGAGCGGTGCTTTAAGTGCTTGTACAGTAGCGAGCATAAGTGAGCACCCCTAGGTACTTTTATGTGCAACTCAGCTGAATCAAATACCAGAAATTGAGAAAAAAATAGGAATTAAAAAAATTTTTAGTGAAAAATATTAGAAAATTTTTTTTTTCTTAGTCTGTAATTTTTTGATGTTGGTTTGTAGAAAAACACAAGACACGTCTTTTGGTGCATGTTTCGGCTAATTTGAAACCTTTTTTGAAGAGTTATGAAGATTTTTCCGAGTGCACTACTTTTGACTTCTGGAGCTCTAGTACGATGCTCAGGAGTTGAGAAGCCAATTCAACATAATTTTTTGTTTATTTGAACATGTTCCATCATTTTAACATTAAAAACTGAATAACTCCAAGAGAAAATAAAAAGTTTTTTTTCGAATTTTCCAATCAAGATCAGGAAAAATCGATTATCGTAAAAATCAGTGATGGGAGTTTTTCAAAAAACATATATTCGTATTGCTGAATATTTTGGCTTTTTTTCAAAAAAAAGTTTTTGCAAAACGGACATGATTCAGCTGAGTTACACATAAAAGTACCTAGGGGTGCTCACTTATGCTCGCTACTGTATATCGACGCTGAGAGTTCCCAGGTTAATTAGCAGAGTTGTCCGGAATCTGGATTTCGGAAATTCCGGATTCGGAATTCCGGGTTTTTTTTTGACATTCCGGTTCCGGATTCCGGATTTTGAAAAGATGATTCCGGTCCCGGATTCCGGATTCCGGAAAATAAAATTTTTATTCCGAACTCCGGATTCCGGTTTTTTGAGTTTAATTTTTCCGGAATTCAGAAGTTGAAATTTGGAATTTTTTGAGTTTAAAAAGCAACTATAGCACTTATTTTTTGATTTTAATCCTCAAAAGTAGTTTAAAAATTTATTTATCATTAAAAACTCTCAAAAAAATGACTTGGCCTTGCAAATTTATCGAATCATTTCGAAAAAGTTTTTTTTGTGATTCCGGTTCCGGATTTCGGATTTCGAAAATTTCATTCCGGTTCCGGATTCCGTATTCCGGAAAATGTAAAATTTCATTCCGGTTCCGGATTCCGGAAACTGAAAAATGGCATTCCGTACAACTTTGTTAATTAGGTCAGGATTCCGGTAGCAACTGAAGCATTTAGTGTTGGGCACACTTTGAAACGATTTTAGGTACAAAAGTGCAAAAAATTTGTCCGTAAGTACTACACAGGCTTTAAATATTGTATGACACCCGACCCTGTAAACTTACGATTCCCGCCAATTAAATCCGAGTAAATTATGTCATGGAGGTTTCGAGCGAACATCTCTTCAGGGTGCCATAAGTTCTTTGTGATGATTTCTTTCACTTTCACACCGACAATTTTGTTGAGAAAACTGGAAATCAATTTGATACAAATTACAAAATAAAAATTAAAGACTCACTTGAAATATCCGGGAATTATTGATTTTTTTATTTTCCGATAGTTGATGAAAATCCAATCCTTATCGGTATCCTCACATCTCTCCGCTTTTCCGATAAACTCAATTTTCATTTTCCGATGATTTCTTCTAATTACTCGAAGAAATAGGGAATTGAATGATTTATTGATTAGTCGGGTGCTTAAATTACTCTCACAGTTCCAGGTTAAATTGCTGACAATCATTTCTAGTAGATGGGGGTTATCGAATACTTTGGAGCTGAGGGATTCATCGAAAACCTTCGAAGAATTGGAAACTGACATGGTATACAAAGGGAGGAATGAATGAATATCCTCTGTGTAAATGGGCAGACTGACAAGAGAAGACAGATGGCAGAGGGGGGACAATATCGATCGAGACTGTTTCTCTCACGGGAATACTGTTTGTTGACTTTGGACGCATTCAAGGTCTCGCAAAGAAAACCACAGTATTCCGAGGTTTTGGTTTACTTTATTCATATTGTGGCTCAAATTCTAGAATTAACTTGTTTGGGAATATGATTCAACGAATTTATATGCATTACTGAGAATCCTGTCTCTCAAAATTAAAAGTCATCTTCTAGATGCAGTAATCATCTGTTTCACCTCCAATCTGTTTCTAAATTTTCGATTGAATCCTTCAAAGTGGGTGGAGCTTCCTGGCACGTTAGCTTATAATAAATCGTTTGCATTTAATATTTGAAACTCTATTTGACATACCCTAAAATCAAATTATTTCATATAGTTTTCATTACATTTTGTTCGGAGCAATAAATCACATAGAATTGAAAATCGTTATTTCGAGCTGAAATTTCAAAAGTTCTCGATACAGTAATCTAATTTTTTTAAAGTCTAAACTTTGTTTAAAAATTTTCTCTTGATCTGGATTCAGTACAGCAAGGTCTCTTAATTATAATGCAAACATGCGCACGTCCAAAACCAAAAGACAATAATAATTAGAATATGAAAAGACAATTGAAAAATTGCATTTACGGCAGTTTTCTATGAACAGTAACCTCAATAAAATAGAAGGATCCAATCCTGGGACTGCAGTTATTTTTGTTTTTCTGTTCCAAAATAGGGCTGTTAAAACAGGCGTTTTACGGCGGCAATCGCCGGTTTCATTTCCGGCGTGGGCGACAATCGCCGGAAATGAAACCGGCGATTGCGGCAAGTAAAATTTTAAAAACCGGCGTTTAACGCCGGTTTTTATCATTTTTATTCATTTTCAGTATATTTTCTACTCAAAAAAGCGGCGTTTGACGCCGGTTTAGAAATGAAAACCGGCGTTTGACGCCGGTTTGGAAATGAAAACCGGCGATGGAAGCAAGTTTTGGAAATAAACTTGCTTTTCATGCAATTAACGTGAAAAAAGCGGCGCCGGCTTGCCGGCGATTGCCGCAAGTAACAGCCCTATTCCAAAATACAACAATTGACTTGTGGAATTTTGTTTACCGTATCAAGCAGTTGTTTTCTAGATACAGTGATTTGTATTTTACTACGAGCTTTTTTTGGTTCCAGTCAAATGTTTTAGATAATTAATTCATTACTCATTTCTCGGTGTATCAAGTGCACTGAGAAGAACTACAAAACAACCTTCTAGATACAGTAACCTTCAATTTCAGTTTCGATTTATTTCTAGCTTCCAATTGAACTCCTTTAAAGAGGGCGGAGCTATCATTTTTAGAGATTTGGAATTCGGATCCTTTGACGTCTTTTGAGTACCATTCCCAGAATGAGAAAGAACAAGAAATGATGATGAAACAGTAATGTTTTTGGAGTTTTTTTTTAGCTAATTCCCTACCATTAACAAGTAACAGAGCATGTTTTCTAGCCACCGCATGAAATGTGTCAATGAAATTAAATATTCTCAAACAAATGCCAAGAATCAGTAATAAGTTTTAGAAATGCTCAAAACTCAGTACTAGTCTTGAATCGATAAAAAAATTGCTGCCGACTGGAAAGTATAGGAAAATGTTAAATTTAATTAATTAATTGGGAGCAATTATCAATCAATCCAATCAGCGTCTTTACAGAAAATCGAAACATCCTCCGTCAACACTGCGTCTCGATCCAGAATCTAACCTAAATCAGTCTGAATTAATTGGTCTAATTAATTGACGAGGACGAATTAAATATCACATTTAAAATTTAAAAAAAAAGACTGTGAACTATCAAATGAACTTGAAACCATCAAAAATACTCAAAAGTGTATTTCTTTTTTATTTAACTTTGACTTTCCTGTAGACTTCGCTATAATGAAAAATGAAACTGAAATGTCTTATAAATAACTCTGAGTTTTAAATTTTCCAGAAGCGTTCAAAATTTTTTTTTCGAAATTAAACATTATTTTCCCAGTTTCAACGCATTGATTTTTAGTAGAAACTATCCTTCATCCGATTGTTCTCAAACGAAACAATGAAAACAAATATATTTCAGTACAAGAACAGACCACAAGCATGGAATAATTGGATATTCGTATCCTGTATGTTCATTCTATTCTCCATTTAATGCGGAATGGTCAAGAAGATTGCAAGGGGGCAGAAGTCAAAGGCATCCATGGCGGTGAGTTAGTTTCTCCAAATTCTGTGTAACAGTTGTTTTTATTGAATGCTAGCTAAACAATTGAAAATTCCTGAATTTCTTCACTTTCGGGCTGAATATTAAATGAACAATTCCTCAAAGTTGTATTGTTCTGATGTTAAGTGTTCGTTTAATTCTTTCGTAAACAGTCCAGAGGTTCTCAGGCACTTATTATAATATTTCGATACAGTAACCTTCATTATTTCTCTCACTAGTCCAAAGAAAACTAACAGTACGGGAAACCTTAACTGGTTGGCTTAAGACTTTCGTTCATGTCGACTAGGATTTCCATCCGGACGAGTGTTTCTGTAGGCCCTCGCCCGCCCGTGCCCGCACTAGCCCGCCCTAGGGTAGACTAGCGTGTGAAAATTTTTCTCCGTAATTTATTTTTTTAATAACCTAGTCTTATAACAGAACTTCTGATTACTGTAATCTCTCATTTCGAAAATGTTCTCCTTTTTTTCATACGTTCACCAGCAATACGGACATAGCCTTATGATCGTCCTGCAGTTTTTAATCTAGTAATAAGTCTCCTACAGATGACGAAATATTAATGAAAAGCACGAAACTAAGATTCAAATGATATATTCTAGAAACGGAGACAATCACTTTCAGTTTTGGATTATGTTCGAATCTTCCTAAATACTAAAAGTATCTATTCATGGGCGGAGCTGGTATTCAAGGCACAGAAACATTAAACTATTTTTTATACATAATATCAGTATTGGGGTATTTATTGAAAAATAAAAAAACTCAAAATTACATATTCATTTTCAGAAACAGTATATAATTTTTCTTTTTTCCTGAGTTCGTCAAATTTTCAAACTCAGATCTATGTATTGAAAAAGAAATATCGCAACTGAAACATATCATAAACATCAATTCTTAATTTTGTTTAAATTAAAGTTTCCCAAATACAAGAATCCTCTGTTAGTGGGCGGGGCTTAATTATAGAATACCGTAGAACTGGTAAGATACCTTATAAGATTTTGGACCAACAAATTCTCAATATCTTTATCTGTTAATGTCTCCAGTGACATTGTGAAACTGGTGGGAAACCGCTGGGAAACTTTTTAAATATGCAGAATGTGAATTAATTTACCTAACTATTTGTTTCAAGATTCAATTTCTAGGCTGAATGAAATAAACGGAGTGAATGGAAGTGAACATTTGAAGATTTTACCGTTTTCATATATTAATTTGTAGAAACAGAATTTGGTGTTTTTAATGATTGTTTTTTTCTTTTGAAATGAAATTTTCACAAGGAATTTTTTTTTTATCTATGCAATTCAATATCAAGTCTCACTTTCCTAATATTTTAAGTCTAAAACTTATAACAACATTCCTAACAAAGTACTGTTTTAAAAATAAGTAAAACACATTCCCCAGATTCCACTGTCTAGGGGAGCTCTGATCAAAAAAGTGATGAAATTTGATACGTACCCCCCTCCATGGTAAAAAATGGATGGGTGACGGAAATCGAAAGCTAGAATAATGCTCACACAACTTTGCAGACAATTCTGACTGTGTGTCAGCGAGTTACAGACACCTCCTTCATTATTTCGAGTCAAAAAGTTTGAGCTCTCTTAACTTTCCAGATTATGACTCAAAACCTCAGAAACTTCTAGAGAATAGGGAAATATACTTTAGAAACTCAAATAAATAGCGGAAAGTTGAAAATAAAAGCCGTTTTCCGTTTCCCCTCCAATCAGTTTCTAATTTTAATTGAACTATCATAATATTTATGGAATTTCAAGTATCCTGGCACTCTAATAAACCGTTTGCATCTGACATCTGAAACTCTATTTGAAATACCCTAAAAACAAAATTTTCATATAGTTTTAATCATATTTTGTTATCCAAAGTCGCAAGGTATTGAAAATCGTTTTTTCGACCTGAAATTACAAGAAGTTCTCGATACAGTAAACTAACTTTTTTTGTTAAAATGTTTAAAAATTCTCTCTTGTTCAGTACAGCAGGGTCTTTTTTTATAATGCAAAGCACCATAAGAGACAATAATAATAATAATTAGAAAAAAATAATAATAATTAGAAAAAAAAAGGATAATTGAAAATTGCACTTACATCAATTACCAATAAATAATGACCTCAATAAAATAGGAGAAGCCAATTTTTGACTGCAGTTATTGTCGAAATAAAAAAAGTGATACCCGGAGTTTGCGGACTTAGTGGAAAAATAATTAAAATTAGCATTAAGTCCGCAAACACCGGGTATCACTTTTTTTATTTCGACAATACTTTTGTAGGTTTTCCTGTTGCAAAATGCAATAACTGACTTGTGAAATGTTTACCGTATCAAACAGTTATTTTATAGATACAGAAATTTTCATTTTACTGCGTTTCTTTAGTTTGTTGTTTGATCTAATTCTAAAATTAATTTTTTCGAGAATATGATTGGACTTTCCTATTTATTCCGAATCAAAATAACCTATAAATAAAGTAATATTTTAGTTCCACTTATATGTTTTAGATATTGAAAATGGATCGAGTCAACTGAGACGCCCCGAAGCACAGAACTACAAATAATCTTCTAGATACAGTAACCTTCAATTTCAGCTTCGATCTGTTTCTAGGTCTTTCTATTGATCTCCTTTTGAGTGGGCGGAGCTATTATCTTTGGAGATTTTGGATTTCTGATGTCTAGTACCGTTCCCAGAATAAGTAAAAACTAGAAATGATGATGAAACTGTATATTTTTCTAGCTTATTCCCTAGAAATTGGAATTTTTCCAGCTACCACATCTTCTAATGACTGATTATTGTGAAATAAGTCTAATGAAAAACCGGAAACTCTTAATCCTATCTGACTTTCTAGATACAGTAATCCTCAATTTCAGCGTCAAGTTTGACTGATTCATATGCACTGCGCGCAGTTCTTTGAGACGGCCTCTGCAGAAGGCCGTGGATCATGTACATATATCTATGGTTGTTTCTTTGAATCTATGTAAAATCAGAAATTCTCAATCAGATATAAGATTCTCAAAACCAGATTTGTCAAAAACCGGCCCGGCCCGGATTCAAAAGTGGGTACCTATTTTTTACTAAAATTTTTTGAAATTTTTCGAAAAAAAAGAGTGAAAATGCTAAAATTATCATAAATTTTCACATTTTGATTCAATTTTAAAGTTATCACTATCTGATGTCCAGTACCGTTCCCAGAATAAGTAAAAACTAGAAATGATGATGAAACTGTATATTTTTCTAACTTATTCCCTGGAGATTAGAACTTTTTTAGCTACCACATATTCTTCTAATGACTTTCTAGATACAGTAATCCTCAATTTCAGCGTCAAGTTTGACTGATTATCTTCTCGGAAGTGGGTCATGTATATCTATGATTTTTTCTTCGGAATAGTGTAAAATCAGAGATTCTCAATCGGATGTAAATTTCTAAAAACAGTAATCTGAATCTTAAATTATTCCAGGTTTTTCTGAACTCATTTCATGACTTTCCAAGCGAAACCAACCTATTTTCCACCTCGACATTAAATATCGATAATTCTGAAAAAAGTGTTCAATAGAGTAATATCGTGCAATAAGTGAGTGGAAACAAGAGGGTGCTCACCATGACTGTGCAGAAAACTATAAAAAGCCCAAATATTTTCGGATAGTTTTCGAAATTTTTTGAAATTTTTTCTGATTTAGTACACAAAAACGTGTTTCTTTTTTTGGTTCTGCCTTTGAAAAGCTCACAGTTTTCATTCAAATTCAAGTTTTTACTTACCAAATCCAATTTTTTCAGGCACCTTTCTTGTGTCTCTATGAAATTCTGAAAATAGCGATGACATTAAACAGATCACTCAAAACTGCTTGAAATCTTCAAACATTGTAGAAACGGGATTTAAAAAAAATGTTTTTCAAATATGACTTCCAACAATTAGCAGGATTTCGGTTCAGAACTGTCCAATTGAATACAGTAACCCGAGAGTGAACTTCATTTTCAGGTCCAATTTCTCCTTCTGAATCCCCATGATCTTCTAAAAGTGGGCGGGGCCTATCCTCTGAGCTTCAAACCTCGTGTTCATTTCCACAGTAACACTTTCTAGCTACAGTAACCCCCATCACTTTTCTCCAGTCTCTTATGAAGTGTACAGCTTAAAGTGGGGGCGGAGTCTATCGTGTGTCTCTACCGTACTTTTCAAGTATAGTATACCTCATTTTCGATTCCACATTTCGCCAGAAAAGTATCTCAAAATGGGCGGATCTTCAGCTACCTTCAAAAACCTGTAATAAATGGGCGGAGTTTATCCTCGATCCAGATTTCCAGTACTTCTGCTCAATAAAAGTGGGCGGAGCCTAACCTACAGTGCCACATAAAAAGTGGGCGGAGTCTCACAGTACTCCTCTCTTCCTCTCCGAAGAGCCTATTCCATTGTTCTCATTCCCCTTGCCTCCTCCTTTTCCCTTTCCATCTCTCCATTTCCAAATTTCCATAAATTCTTCTTTTCAGATTTTCTTTCAATGTATCATAATCTGTTTCTTCTGTCTCCGCCCTCATCTACAATGCTCTCTCGTTCGTCACTCCCGACTTCTGGATCCTTCTTCTCGGCCAGTTGTGTTTGTCGATCAATCATGGATGTCCTGCTCTCATATACATCACAATGAATGAGACAATCAAGCGGGAATTCAAAAAATTAGTGTTCGGAATTACTACAAAGGTAATTAAATAATTGGGGAGGCAATTATCAATTACATCAAATCGTTGTCTTTTCAGAAAATTGAAACATCCTCCGTCAACACTGCGTCTCGATCCAGAATCTATTCTAAATTACTCTGACATAATTGATCTAATTAATTGACGAGGACGAATTATATATCGCATTTGAAATAAAGAAAACATTTCGAGCTAGGTTGAGTCCATATCTAAAATCCATTCAAAACTGTAATTGGTATCAATTAATTAAAAAATTTAAATAGCCTACACCGAGAGCTGTAAAAAAGAGCATTCTTTGTTTTTGTTAAAAATACTGGGAACTAATTCTT
Organism: Caenorhabditis remanei; assembly: GCF_010183535.1. Taxonomy (NCBI): domain Eukaryota; kingdom Metazoa; phylum Nematoda; class Chromadorea; order Rhabditida; family Rhabditidae; genus Caenorhabditis; species Caenorhabditis remanei. Next base: position 7,862,984 of record NC_071331.1, read on the forward strand.
CCATATTTTAAAAGATTCTTCCCTAGATGAACTCAAGTATTAATGAAAACATGAAATTAAATATGCTCAAATAAATGTTAAGAATCAGTAATATTTTTAAAAAGTTCTCAAAACTCTGTACTACGAATCAATACCAGAAATTACTGCCGGCTGGGCAATATATGAAAACGTGATATTTCTTATGTTGGTCACTGGGAATTGTTGGGAAATATCAAATGAACATAAATGTTTTGAAATTAAACATTATTTTCCCAGTTTCAATACATTCAGTAGAAACAATCCTATCTCCAATTATTAGTTCATAAACAAAACAATAAACTTATGTGTTTCAGTACAAGAACTGACCACAAGCATGGAATAATTGGGTATTCGTATCCTGTATGTTCATTCTATTCTCCATTTACTGCGGAATGGTCAAAAAGATTGCAAGGGGACAGAAGTCAAAGGCATCCATGGCGGTTAGTTCATTTCTAGTATGAAATTGTAAGAATGATGAATGGAAGTTTTCAGCATTGTGTTGATGTGGCACATAACAAAGATAAAAACTCGTTAAAATAGTTGATTTTTGAAAAAAAAACTAACATATATGTTTCAACATCTCGATAGAAATACTTGTGGCAAAACTACATATATTAATGATTAGTGACTCTGAAATTAAAATGTGAATAGGCCGGAAGTGTGATGTATGTATCAAAATTGTAACTTTTGTATAGTAATAGACTACGACTTACTCAATACACTCGAAAAAATAAAGTTTCGACAAGGATTTTCAAAAAATTTTCGCGGGCTGGAACACGCAAGCGCATGAAGTTGTGGGCGAAGCTTAAACTGCAAGCTTAAATAAGCGGCGCGGTTCTAATTCCAGTTTTTTCCAAATTAAGAACCGCGCCGCTTGCAGTTTAAGCTCCGCCCACAACTTCATGCGCTTGCGTGTTCCATCCCGCGAAAATTTTTTGAAAATCCTTGTCGAAACTTTATTTTTTCGACAGTATTCAATAACATCTCGATTCAGTAATCTTCCAATAGTCTGCCAAGCGGAAAATTATACTGTTTTCTGAAAGCGTTGTAGTGGAAACCTGATTCCTCGGATGATAAACCAGAATCTTATCATAGTGAGTTCTTATTGAAAATACTGTTGTGATATTTTGGTAATGTTCATAAATCGTCTAAAACTCACTAGTTTTTAATCAGTTTTTTCACAAGTTATTTATTTTTCAAAACAGAAAAAAAAGTATTTTCAAAATAGGAAAACCGGTATTCGTTTTTGAAGTTCATTTCCCGTGTAGCTTCAAAAACTAATAGTTCTAGATTTCACTGTTTCAGTGAAATGATTTTCTGGAACGTTTTTTTTCACAAAGTACTTGGTCAAACTACGTATAATCTCTTATAATCTGATTCCAAACACCAGATTTTGGGTAACATTTGGCTGAAAAGCATTCCAAAAAATCATCTCACTGAAACAGTGAAATCTAAAACTATTAATTTTTATAAAGCGGAGCCTTTTCTTCAATGAGTGAATTCCTAAAACTTTCGAATTGCAATCTATTGAAACATATCAGAAGTACGACTTAAGTTAGTTTCCTAGCACAGTTTTCCAAATACAGTAATCTCTAGTTAGGGGGCGGAGTCTAAATTTAGTATACTGTAGAGCTGGGAAGGTATCTCACAAGATTTTGGGCTGGGCCAGGATTGAACAAAAATGCTCAATATCTTTACCGTTCTCATGACTCGTTAATATCAACTGTGATTTTGTGATACTACTTTGAAACTATGAAGGTAGTTAAAAATACAGATTATGAAGTAATTTTCCCAAATATGTGTTCCAAAATAGATTTCTTAGGCTGAATGAAATAAATAAACGGTGTCTAAAAATGAGAGGGAAACTCTTGTGAATTTTCAATACCGACGCAATAAAACAGAGGTAACACTTGAAGGTTTTACCGTCTTGACATATTAATTTGTTGAAACAGAAATTAGTGTTTTTAATGAACCAGCCGGTTCACGTCGCCTAACGGCGACTAAACTTCCTTCTTAATACCGCCCTTGTGGGTGTTACAGTGGATCGTAATTACCCGGAAACAGACGACACGTTTGGAATCCTCTATTTTTTCTGAATCCGATAATATCAGAGAATCGTTTACGTTCTGACATGGGTTGGAACCAACTAACTGTAGTCAACGTTGCTTAACTTGCCAAATCGGACACAGCGTCGCACCCACCATGCGGAAGAGACGACGCTTTGCCGACCGTCTCTCCCCCTTTTTCCGCTGTCGATTCCCATACGCTTTATCAGGGTTTCTGGCTCAGAAGACGTCATTTTCAGAATTTTGAAAAAAGAAAAAGACGTGCATCATTAAGAGAAAATTTCAGATCTTTTGGTCCAAATTTGAAGAAAATCGGTTCAGTAAGAAGGGCGGTTGGATCGGCGACAGACAGACAAACATACAGCCGTTTGCGTTTGTTAATAGTAAAGATGGTTATTCACTGATATTTTCAAGGCGAATACATAATTACTGACCATCTTCTAGATATATGTAGTAATCTCTAATTATTTTAACACTTCAAAGTGCTGTACTGATACTAGTCTCGCAATGTCAATATTAAGTGTCTCTTTCCAAAGTTTTGTAGTCTAGAATTCATAGTAACATTCCTAACAAAGTACTGTTTTGAAAATGAGTAAAAGTTTGAGAAAATGTCAGAGAAATTACTTGTTAAAACTCACGGATTATATTTCCCAAACACAGTATTCCTCAGTAGTCGGGGTAATAATTATTTGAGCAATTCCATCAGTTGTTTTACTACTAAGAATAATAGCGAATTTCCAATATAATTTCCGGTATCATATTCTAGATATCACTTTCTAGATACGGTACATATTTTTGGTTTTCTGTGTCAATGGTTTCTATGATTTTATGAAATATCTGTTTTTTTTGGAGAATATTAGAAATCAAGGAACCGCGTTGGTAGACAACTTTCGAAGTTTGTAAACCGAGAGATACAGTAATCTTCTGGCACGTCTCAAACCAATTGGTGATGACGAACATGTGTAATTTTTACTGTCTCAAGCCTTCGATTTGTTAGATGCAGCAATTATGTTTAGTTTGTCATTAATCGTCTTTAATTCTTTTAGTCTTTATTGTCTTTAATTCAGTAGCATCAAATCAAAACTTATTTGTATATCTTCTAGCAATCACAAAAAGTCAATCTTATCCGATTAAAGTGTTGCTTATCGAGTTTCTATTTCTGGATTCTATGAAACTGTTCCTGTTTTTCTGTGCTACAGTAACCTTTATTGGTTTTTCTACGGTTTTCAAATATTCAAAATTTACTTATTTCGAAAATCTTCTTGCTCAGAGCACTGTGAGTGTGAAAAGCAAAGAACCGTTATTCAAGCAATTTTAGTTTTTTTTAAATCTGGTTCCGACATTCTACATATTGGACTATATTTTCGGTTTTCGGTGTCAATTGTTTTCTATGATTACAGGAAATCTAAGTGGTGAAAAAAACCTGGAACTGAAGACTATTTGCAGTAAAAGATCGATATTGGGAAATGACTTTGAAATTTTGAAAACCGAGAGATACCTTTTGGACTATTCCAAAATTTCCAAAATTAACAAAATCCGAATATTGGAGCACCGATCTGCATGAAATCTTCAAACATTGTAGAAACAGTAAACTTTTCATTCTTTTTCACGAATTTTGGTTCAGAACTGGATACAGTAACCCGAGAGTGAACTTCATATTCAGTTCCAGTTTCCCCTTCTGAATCTTGGTTTCAAAAAGTGATCGGGGCCTATCCTCGGATCTTCAAAACCCATTTTCATTTCCACAATGACATTTTCTAGCTACAGTAACCCCCATCACTTTTCTCCAGTCTCTAATGAAGAGTACCCCTAAAAGTGGGCGGAGTCTATCCTGTGTCTCTACCGTACTTTTCAAGTACAGTATACCTCCTTTTCGACTTCATATTTCAAAAGAATCTGGAAATGGGCGGATCCTCAGGGTCTTCATAAAATTATCAATTAATCCAATCGTTTTTTTTTTCAGAAAATGAAAACATTCTCCGTCAACACTGCGTCTCGATCCAGAATCTATTCTAAATTACTCTGACATAATTGATCTAATTAATTGACGAGGACGAATTAAAAATCACATTTGAAATAAAGAAAATATTTCGAGCTAGGTTGAGTCCATATTAAATCTGAAATCCATTCAAATACTCAAAAGTGAATTTAAAAAGGATAGACTCTGGTATAATGAAAAATGAAGCTGAAACGTCTTATAAATAACTCTGAGTTTTAAATTTTCCAATATCGTTCAACATAATTTTCCCCGTTTCAACACATTAATTTTCAGTAGAAACAATCCTTCATCCAATTTTTCGTTTACATATCGAAGAATAAACATATGTACATATTTCAGTACAAGAACAGACCACAAGCATGGAATAATTGGGTATTCGTATCCTGTATGTTCATTCTATTCTCCATTTACTGTGGAATGGTCAAAAAGATTGCAAGGGGACAGAAGTCAAAGGCATCCATGGCGGTTAGTTCACTTTTAGAATTCAATGGAAACCCCGTTTGTAACTTATTGATGGGCTACATATCAGATATAACAACTCGTTGAAATAGTTGATTTTTGCATTAAAAATCTAACATGTTTCAATATTTCCATAGAAATACTGTGTGTATTTCCATAGAAATACTGTGGTAAAACTAATCGCTAATTGAGAGTCTATTTGAAATGTGAATAGGTCGGAAGTGTGATGTATCAAAATTGTTACTTTTGTGCAGTAATAGATTTCTGCTCTCATAAAATTCAATAACATCTCGATACGGTAATCGACCAGTACTCTACCAAGTGGAAACTTATACTGTTTTCTGAAAGCGTCATAGTTGAAACCTGAATTCTCGGATGATAAACAAGGTCCAGAATCATGCAAACGAGTACTAATGAAAAATACTGATGTAATTTATAGGTGATCTTTCTAATAGTAATTCAGCTTATGGTACACTAGTTTTTTGTCAATTTTCTAGGGATGTTGCGGGCGGCCTTCGCCTTCACGCTTCGCCTGCTTCATCTCCCTATAAGACGAAAAATACCGCATTCATTTCCAAGACAGGCGATTTTCGCCTGTTTAGTTTTTTTCTCGCAGGTTTTCATTACCGCTTTTCATTTTTCGGCAAGCATTTTTTACGCTTTTTGAAATTAATTTCTACACAAAATTAGAAAAAAACAGCATTTTTTACCACTGGGAAATGAAACGTGTCAAAAATTTGCTTTTTAAAAACAGGCGAAGGCGGCCTTCGCCTGAAATTGAAGCGGCAAATATGGCCGTCGGCGAAAATGAAAAAGGCGAAGGTTACCGTAAAACGTATTTTTAACTAGGGCTGTTAAAACAGGCGTTTTCGGGCGGCAATCGCCGGAAATGAAACCGGCGATTGCCGCCCACGCCGGAAATGAAACCCGCGATTGCGGCAAATATAATTTTTAAAACCGGCGTTTAACGCCGGTTTTTATCATTTTAATTCATTTTCCGTATATTTTCTACTCAAAAAAGCGGCGTTTGACGCCGGTTTGGAAATGAAAACCGGCGATGGAAGCAAGTTTTGGAAATGAACTGCTTTTCATGCAATTAACGTGAAAATAAGCGGCGCCGGCTTGCCGGCGATTGCCGCAAGTAACAGCCCTATTTTTAACATCCCTACAATTTTCTCACAAATTATTTACTTTTCAAAACAGAAAAAAAGTATTTTCAAATTAGAATTTTTCCTGAATTTCTTCACTTTCGGGCTGATTATTAAATGAACATGAGTAATTCCTCAAAGTTGTATTTTCGACCACGTGGAGTCCGTTTCTGCATTCAAAACCTGCTAAATGTCTCTGTGAGCCGAGTTATGAGCTCCCAAACTTTTCATGTGGACAAACATTTTTTTAAAGTGAAAATGAGACATTTTCTGTTTAAAAACCGAGATTTGGTAACAAAGATTACTGTATATGAGAAATGATATTCAATATGATGCTTCATGTCTTTTAGTGAGTGGTGCTCGTTCGACAAAAATTCGAAATAATGGCAAGAAAAATGTCTGAAAAAATTAGGCTTTTCATCCGGACGGACGTTTCTGCAGGCCCCTCGCCCACCCGGGCGGCGACCCGCCCTAGCCCGCCCTAGCCCGCCTTAGGGTAGACTAGCGTGAGAAAATTTTTCTCCGTAATTTATTGGGTGGGCGGGTCGCCACCCCCATTTCACCGCCCGGATGGAAAGCCTAATGTTGACGACATCACTTCAAAGAATGAAAGCTGTCTACATATACTGTTTCTGTGTTTCTGCATGATAATCCCGTTGTCCAGAAGTTTAGTTCAAAGCACACTGACAATTTTTATTGCGTCTCAAAAGCAATTTCACCTTTTCAAACTTATTCGGTACAGTAACCATAGGGTCTGTAGTCAGTTTTAGTGCTAACCATGGGCGGAGCTTTACTAAAAAGTTTCAGGAATCCAAATTCCATAGAAAAATAATAGTTCCCGGTTTCATTAATTGTGTAAAGATAAGCAATTAGTTCAGCACATATTCTCACAATCAAAAATCATAAGAAGTGTTACAAACCTAGTCATATAACATAACTTCTGGTTACTGTAATCTCTGATTTCGAAAATGTTCTCTTTTTTTTCATACGTTCACCAGCAATACGGGCAGAGCCTTATGATCGTCCTACAGTTTTTAATCTAGTAATAATAATCCTACAGATGACGAAATATTAATGAAAATCACGAAACTCAGATTCAAATGATATATTCTAGAAACGGAGACAATCACTTTCAGTTTTGGATTATGTTCAAATCTTCCTAAATACAAAAAATATCTATTCATGGACGGAGCTGGCATTCAAGGCACAGAAACATTAAACTATTTTTTTATACATAATAGCTGTATTGGGATATTTATTGAAAAATAAAAAAACTCAAAATTACATATTCATTTTCAGAAGCAGTATATAAATTTTCTTTTTTCCTGAGTTCATCAAACTTTCAAACTCAGATCTATGTATTGAAAAAGAAATATCGCAACTGAAACATATCATAAACATCAATTCTTAATTTTGTTTAAATTAAAGTTTCCCAAATACAAGAATCCTCTGTTAGTGGGCGGGGCTTAAATATAGAATACGGTAGAACTGGTAAGATACCTCATGAGATTTTGGACCAACAAAATCTCAATATCTTTATCGTTCCCATGACTTGTTAATATCACCAGTGGCATTGTGAAACTGCTGGGAAACTTTTTAAATATGCAGAATGTGAAGTAATTTACCTAACTATTTGTTTCAAGAATCAATTTCTAGGCTGAATGAAATAAACGGAGTCTATGAATGAGAGTGAACACTTGAAGATTTTACCGTTTTCATATATTAATTTGTAGAAACAGAATTTGGTGTTTTTAATTATTCTTTTTTTTGCAACATTCCTAACAAAGTACTGTTTTAAAAATAAGTAAAACACATTCCCCAGATTCCACTGTCTAGGGGAGCTCTGATCAAAAAATGATGAAATTTGATACGTACCCCCCCCTCCATGGTAAAAAATGGATGGGTGACGGAAACCGAAAATATTTCTGATTTGAGTTATTCAAAGCTAGAATAGTGCTCACACAACTTTGCAGACAATTCTGACCGTGTGTCAGTGAGTTACAAACTCTTCCTTCATTATTTCGAGTCAAAAAGTTTGAGCTCTCTTAACTTTCCAGATTATGACTCAAAACCTCAGAAACTTCTAGAGAATAGGGAAATATACTTTAGAAACACAAATAAATAGCGGAAAGTTGAAAATAAAAGAGAATGATGGAATTCCAAGCGCCAGAACTTCTCACTATCGTAGGCACGGAAACATGGCCAGAATTGTCTGAAAAGTTGTGTCAGCACTATTCTGGCTCTGATCAACTCAAATCAGAAATAGAAATTATAATATAAAAAAAGAAACACTAAAATTTTCAACAAAAAACATTGAAACTAGTACAACGAGATAAAAATAGTTACTGTTTCACAATAATTGTATATAAAATGTTTTCCGTTCAATCTGATGTTTATTTCGGGCTGTTGGATTTTCTTTAAAGGAGGATTGAAGTCATATTTTTTTATTTCAGATTCTGATACTTCAGAATATGCTGAACAACTTTCATCATTTGAGCATATGCTGAAAATCGCTCTAAACGCCCAATATTCATGTTTTCCTGGCTCAAAAGGAGCCTAGGTGGAAGAGTTTTCCCACGCGAATTTTTGCCCCCGTGTAGTTCTCTCGGACAAAATTATTTCTTTTTATTTCTCGATTTTTCGTTTTCTTGCTTTTTTCCATACTTGTCAAATGACGGGCCGGCCCGCCGGCCCGGCCCGGCCCGGCCCGTAAAGAGCTTCGGCCCGTCAGGCCCGTCTTGTCAGGGATATGGGATTTTTGAGAAAAATTTTCAATTTTTTTTCAATTTTCAATTTTTCATGCGGAAAAATTGACAAAAAGACACTCATATTATTCTATGAGAAAAGTCTGAGTTCATCTCAGTACACCTTTAATCAAATTTGAAAAAAAAATTATAAAAAAATTGAAAAAAAATTCCCTCCAAAAAGACGGGCCTGACGGGCCGGGCCGGGCCTGACGTTTTGAAAAAAAAACCCGGCCCGGGCCGGCCCTTGACAAGTATGCTTTTTTCAACAAAATTTCGTGTTTTTTCTTCTTTTTAGGATATAAATTGAAAAAACACGAAAATTTGTTGAAAAAAGCAAGAAAACGAGAAATCGAGAAATAAAAAGAAAAAGTTTTGTCCGAGAGGACTACAAAAATTCGCGTGGGAAAACTTCCACCTTGGCTCAGTTTGAACCGGGAAAACATGAATTTAGGGCATTTTCAGCGATTTTTAGCACTTTCTCCAATGATGAAAGTTGCTCAGAATTTTCTGAAGTATCAGAATCTGAAGTAAAAAAATATGACTTCAGTGCTCCTTTAATTGATTAATGGACACCATAGAACTAATTTGCAACTTCTAGACACTCATTACTTTTTCCGGTAAATTTAAAATCAAGTTCCTTCTAATTGCAACAATCAGAGTGCGCAAAGAAGTTGTAACAAAACTTTCCAACTTTCCAATTTCGAGTCAAAAATAAAGTGAGGATAACCTATAATATGGTGTACTGAGTTATAGTTTCGCCAACTTTTGAATAAGTCTGATCAGACAGGATTACTGAAAATCCCGTTTCTCAGAATTATTAATCATCTTCTAGATACAGCAATCATTGGTTTCACCTCCAATCTGTTTTTAACTTTTATTGAATCCTTCAAAGTGGGTGGAGCTATCATAATATCTCTGGAATTTCAAGTATCCTGGCACTCTCATAAACCGTTGGCATCTTACATCTGAAACTCTATTTGAAATAGCCTAAAATGACAAGATTTCATATAGTTTTCATCATATTTTGTTATCCAAAGTCGCAGGGTATTGAAAATCGTTTTTTCGACCTGAAATTACAAGAAGTTCTCGATACAGTAATCTTATCTTTTTGTGTTTAAACTTTTTAAAATTCTCTCTTGTAATGGATTCAAGGTTTTTTTTTATTGTAATGCAAAGCAAGCGTACGTCCAAACACCATAAGAGACGATAATAATTAGAAAGAAAAAAAGGATAATTGAAAATTGCACTTACAGCAATTACCAATAAATAATGACCTCAATAAAATAGGAGGAGCCAATTTTTGACTGCAGTTACTTTTGTTGGTTTTCCTGTTGCAAAATGCAATAACTGACTTGTGAAATATTTACCGTATCAAGCATTCATTTTCTAGATACAGTAACTTGCATTTTACTTCATTTCTGTAGTTGATCTAATTCTAAAATTAATTTTTTTGGGAATACGATTGGACTTTCCTATTTATTTCTAGTCAAAATAACCTACAAACACAGTTAAATTTTAGTTCAATTCAAATGTTTTAGATACTGAATGCAATACTCATTTCTCGGAGTATCAAGAGTTCTAAGAAGAACTACAAATAACCTTCTAGATACAGTAACCTTCAATTTCAGCTTCGAGCTGTTTCTAGTTCTTTCTATTGATCTCTTTTTGAGTGGGCGGATCTATTTCTTTGGACATTTTTATTTCTTATGTCTAGTACAGTTCCCAGAATAAGTAAAAACTAGAAATGATGATGAAACAGTATATTTTTTTAGCTTATTCCCTGGAAAATATAACTTTTCCAGCTACCACATCTTCTTCTAATGACTTATTATTTTGAAATATGCTTACTGAAAAACCGGAAACTCTTAATCCTATGTGACTCGCTGGATACAGTAATCCTCAATTTCAGCGTCAAATTTGACTGATTATCTTCTGGAATGTGAGTCATATGCACTGCGCGCAGTTCTTTGAGAGGACCTCTGCAGAAGGCCGTGGATCATGTATATCCATGGTTGTTTCCTTGAACCAATGTAAAATCAGAAGTTCTCAATCAGATATAAGATTCTGAAAACCCATACTTGTCAACCGGGCCGAAACGGGCCGACACGGGTCGGCTCGTAACTCGCGTCAAAATGAATATTATGAGCTGAAAAATATACCAAAATGTAGATCTCGACGAGATCTATCTTCGTGATCCACTACGGGCCAGGTGGCTATTCGTTAATGTGCCGCGAGCCGGGAAAAAGTGCCAAAAAACGCGAAAATGGCCAAAAAGGCCATTCTAGCCCGGCCCGCGGCATATTAACAAATAGACATCCGGCCCGTAGTAGGCCACGGACATAGAACTCGTCGAGATCTACATTTTGGTATATTTTTCAGCTCATAATATTCATTTTGACGCGAGTTACGAGCCGGCCCGTTGACAAGTATGTGAAAACCAGACTTGTCAAAAATCGGGCTAGGCCGAAATTTCTTGAGGCCTGCCCGGCCCGGATTCAAAAGTGGGTACCCATTTTTTACTGAAATTTTTTGAAATTTTTCGAAAAATAGAGTGAAAATGCTAAAATTATCATAAACATTCACATTTTGATTCAATTTTAAAGTTTTGGTCAAAAACTATACTTTTTTCCAAGACATGTTCAAAAATGTTTCAAAACGGGCCGAGCGGGCCGGGATTTTGTTTGATTTCGGCCAGGCCCGGCCCGTGACAAGTCTGCTGAAAACAGTAATCTAAAGCTTCAATCCCAGTTTTTAAAAAAGAAGTCATTTCAATAATTTCCAAGCGAGAGTTTGCCGAATTTCAAAAGTTCTCAATACATCAATTTCCTGTTTCAATGTGTAATAAGTCAGTGGAAGCTACGCGGAGGTTATTTCGACTAAAAGACACGAAACACCACATTGAATATCACTTCCCCGATACAGTAATCTTTCAAATCCCAGTTTTTAAACAGAAAATGCCTGGTTTTATCACTGATTTAAAAAATGTTTGATGTAGAAATGTCTCGGTTTCCGAACGACTGGTTTCCCGAGGTGCTTTCTCGTCTCTGAGAATTTCTTTATTAACGAAAATCAATCAACCGATCTCTCAAAAATATTTCAAACATTGTAGAAACAGTAAATTTTAGGTACTTTTTTCGAATTTGATTTCCAACAGTTACAAGAATTTTGGTTCAGAACTTCCCAATTGAGTACAGTAACCCGAAAGTCATGTTCTCCTTCCGAATCCCAATGAGCTACTAAAAATGGGCGGGGCCTATCTTCTGACCTTCAAAAATCCCAAGTTTATTTCTAAATAACACTTTCTCACCTTATAAGAAGTGGGCGGAGTCTCACAATACTCCTCTTTTCCCCTCCATTGCAATGCGTCTCTCTGAAAAGTGGGCGGAGCCTATTCCACTGTTTTCATTCCTCTTGTCTCCTTGTTTTCCCTCTTCTCATCTCCATTTCCAATTCCATTTCCAGATCTTTTTCCAATGCATCATAATCTGTTTCTTCGTCTCCGCTCTCATCTACAATGCTCTCTCGTTCGTCACTCCCGACTTCTGGATCCTTCTTTTCACAATGAGACAATCAAGCGGGAATTCAAGAAATTAGTGTTCGGAATTACAACAAAGGTAATTAGTTAATTAATTAATTGGGCAATCATCAATTATCAATTACATCCAATCCATGTCTTTTCAGAAAATTGAAACATCCTCCGTCAACACGACGTCTCGATCCAGAATCTAACCTAAATTACTCTGAAATAATTGGTCTTATTAATACAATTGTCTTTGCCCAACCCACAAGTTGAATGATCTTCATTAGTTTACTTTAATTTTTAAATAGCCTACACTGAGAGTTGTGAAAAAATGAACATTCTATTTTATCTTTTGAAACTATGTATTGGGTTCTTCCTTATTTTGAGAGGTTTTCTACACTAGATGTAAATTCAATGTGTCAACAAAATTCACTATTCTCAAAAAAATGTTAAGAAACAGTAATCAGTTTTAGAAATGCTCAAAACTGTACTAGTCTTGCATTGATATCAAAAATTACTGGGACCATATCAATTATTTTTTTAATGATTTTATGAAATATAGGAGTTAAGAGATCGGTGTTGGAGAACAACTTTGAAATTTTGAAAACCAAGAGATACAGTAATCTTCCGGCACATTTCAAACCAATTTTCTGTGCTACCGAGACCAGAAAATAGAACGAAACTCGTGGAGCCTAATTGTGAGCACGTCTTTTTGATTTTCCTACATCCTCATTACAAACGTGTGTAAGTTTTACTGAATCAAGTATCCGGTTTATTAATATGAACAACAATTTTTTCAATTCGTCGTTTCCAATTTCGTGGAGTCGTCAAACAATAGTGGTCAAAAAATCACTGTTATCAGAATCGAAGAATTATAAATTACCTTCTAGATACAGTAATCTTTAACTTCAGCTTTAGCTTGTTATCCAATTTTCTGTTGAATTCTTTAAAGTGGGCGGATATCTCATATCAGGAATTAAAAAGTTTAGAACACTTGCCGAATGGGCGGAGTCTATAGTTCAAATATAAATTTTGTTTTTTTTTCAATTAATTATGTTTCAAAACTAAGTGAAATGTTTGGAAAAGTGTGGTTGCAGTAGTTTGTAATTTGTTTTATTTGAATTTAATGGTGCTAAAAAGAATAATGAATGGGCGGAGCTCATCTTTGTTTCAAATATTTCAAATATTGTTTGAGAAACTTACTCCTATTGAAAGACGGTTATTGAACAAATGTGAATCTCAGAACTTCATATAACTTTCTAGATACAGTAATCTTGTTTTAGTTTAAAATTATTTTCAAGTTGAAACCTGCATTTTCAGGAAACTGTACGAACTTTAACTATTAACTCTAACTGTCGATGCTTTCAAAAGATCGGGTAACAATGGCTTGAAATATATTAAGATGTGTAATTGAAACAATAATTTATTAGTGCAAATGACCTCAATAAAATAGAAGGAGACAATCATTGGACTACATCAAGCATTCATTTTCTAGATACAGTAACTTGCATTTTACTTCATTTCTGTAGCTGATGGAATTCTGATAATATGATTGAACTTTCCTATTTATTCCGAGTCAAAATAACCTACAAACACAGTGAAATTTTAGTTCAATTCAAATGTTTTAGATATTGAATTCAATACTCATTTCTCAGAGTATCAAGTGTTCTAAGAAGAACTATACAAATACCCTTATAGATACAGTAACCTTCAATTTCAGCTTCGATCTGTTTCTAGGTCGTTCTTTTGATCTCCTTTTGAGTGGGCTGAGCTATCATCTTTGGAGATTTTGGATTTCTGATGTCCAGTACCGTTCCCAGAATAAGTAAAAATTAGAAATGATGATGAAACAGTATATTTTTCTAGCTTATTGCCTGGAAATTGAAACTTTTCCAGCTACCACATCTTCTAATGACTGATTATCGTGAAATATGCTTACTGAAAAACCGAAAACTCTTAATCCTATGTGACTTTCTAGATACAGTAATCCTCAATTTCAGCGTCAAATTTGACTGATTATCTTCTGGAAACAAGGGTCATATGCACTGCGCGCAGTTCTTTGAGAGGGCCTCTGCAGAAGGCCGTGGGTCATGTATATCTATGGTTGTTTCTTTGAATCTATGTAAAATCAGAAATTCTCAATCAGATATAAGATTCTCAAAACCAGATTTGTCAAAAACCGGCCCGGCCCGGATTCAAAAGTGGGTACCCATTTTTTACTAAAATTTTTTGAAATTTTTCGAAAAAAAAAGAGTGAAAATGCTAAAATTATCATAAATTTTCACATTTTGATTCAATTTTAAAGTTATCACTATCTTATGTCCAGTACCGTTCCCAGAATAAGTAAAAACTAGAAATGATGATGAAACTGTATATTTTTCTAACTTATTCCCTGGAGATGACGATGACGCTGAAATTGAGGAAAGCGTCAAGTTTGACTGATTATCTTCTCGAAAGTGGATCATGTATATCTATGGTTGTTTCTTTGAACCAATGTAAAATCAGAGACTCTCAATCACATATAACTTTCTAAAAACAGTAATCTGAATCTTAAATTATTCCAGTTTTTTTCTGAACTCATTTCATGACTTTCCTAGCGAAACCAACCTATTTTCTACCTCGACATTAAATATCGATAATTTTTGGCTGAAAAAAGTGTTCAATAGAGTAATGCAATAAATGAGTGGAAACTGTGCAACTCACCATGACTGTGCAGAAAACTATACGGGCCAAACTTTTCGGATAGTTTTCGAAAATAATTTGGAAATTTCTTCTGATTTAGTACACAAAAACGTGTTTTTTTTTTTGGTTCTGTCCTTGAAAGACTCACAGTTTTCATTCAAATCCAATTTTTTCAGGCACCTTTCTTGTGTCTCTATGAAATTCTGAAAATAGCGATGACAACAAACAGATCTCTCAAAACTGCTTGAAAACTTCAAACATTGTAGAAACGGTATTTTTAAAAAAGACCTCCAACAATTACAGGATTTTTAGGTTCAGAACAGGCCAATTGAATACAGTAATCCGAGAGTGAACTTCATTTTCAGGTCCAATTTCTCTTTCTGAATCCCCATGACCTTCTAAAAGTGGGCGGGGCCTATCCTCTGAGCTCCAAACCTCGTGTTCATTTCCACAATGACACTTTCTCACTACAGTACCCCCATCACAGTCCTCCAGGATCTTATGAAAAGTACCCCTAAAACTGGGGGCGGAGTCTATCCTGTGCTTCTACCGTACTTTTCAAGTATAGTATACCTCATTTTCGATTCCACATTTCGCCAGAAAAGTATCTCAAAATGGGCGGATCTTCAGCTACCTTCAAAAACCTGTAATAAATGGGCGGAGTTTATCCTCGATCCAGATTTTCCAGTACTTCTGCTCAATAAAAGTGGGCGGAGCTTAACCTACAGGGCCACATAAAAAGTGGGCGGAGTCTCACAATACTCCTCTCTTCCTCTCCGAAATTCCCCTCCATTGCGAAAAATGGGCGGAGCCTATAATCGACCCCGATTACCGGTACTTCTACTAGATAAAAGTGGGCGGAGCCAAACCTACAGTGCCAAATAAAAATTGGGCGGAGTCTCCCCAAAACCCCGGTTCGAGCCCACAATATTCCTCTTTTCCTCTCCAAAATTCCCCTCCATGGCAATGCTCTGAAAAGTGGGCGGAGCCTATTCCATTGTTCTCATTCCCCTTGTCTTTCCTTCTTTTCCCTCTTCTTCTCTCTATCAATTTCCAAATTTCTTCATCAGATTTTCTTTTAATGCATCATAATCTGTTTCTTCTGTCTCCGCCCTCATCTACAATGCTCTCTCGTTCGTCACTCCTGACTTCTGGATCCTTCTTCTCGGCCAACTGTGTTGGTCGATCAATCATGGATGTCCTGCTCTCATATACATCACAATGAACGAGACAATCAAGCGGGAATTCAAGAAATTAGTGTTCGGAATTACAACAAAGGTAATTATTTAATTAACTAATTAATTGGACAATCATCAATTATCAATTACATCCAATCGTTGTGTTTTTTCAGAAAATCGAAACATCCTCCGTCAACACTGCGTCTCGATCCAGAATCTAACCTAAATTACTCTGAAATAATTGATCTAATTAATTGACGAGGACGAATTAACATTTAAAATAAAGAAAACTGTCATTTCGAGCTAGGTTGAGTCCATATCTAAAATCCATTCAAAAACCAAAAGTTGACCTACATGTCCTAATGAGTAGATGGGGGATCTAGGGGGGTCACTTATGTGTTTATTTCCCTTTTTAGAAGAAAAAAGAAAAAGAATACGGTGGTTTTTAAATGGAAAAGAAACTTGAGGAAGATACAAAACAGCATGAATCGATAATACCGGCCGGAATTAGGAGGAAAAGAAAAAAAGGGGCGGGACTTAATTAAAACCAGCGTAAAGAAAAAAGTGGGAATTAGAACAGAAAAAGTTAAAGTTGTATGTCAGCGAGAAGAGATTTTCAGTTTGGAAAAAAGAAAAAAATTGAAAAATGTTACAATGATGTTCAATAGAAAGGGGAAACGAGAGGTAAATTTTTAACAAAAAAAAAAGCGGAATTATTCTTTTTTAGGAAACTAATAAAAGCAATGAAAAAAAAACAGTTAATTATATGAATTAGCGTGGGGCGAATTGTGGTGGTGGGTAGACATATTGCTGGGGTGCCTGCGGCGGTGGCGCCGTCATTTGTTGCTGATGATACATCAGAAGATGCGGTGGCATCATGGCGGGAGATGGCATTTGGGGCGGTGGAGCCGAGAAGTTTGGTGGGGGCACCGTCTGGAATAAGAACTTGAAAATCGGGAAAATTAGTGATTTTTCAGTATTTTGGAAATTTGTCAAATCTATGTCTGTCTGTGTTTCCGAATATCCAGATGTCGGCAAATTCCTCCTTATATTTTCAGACCATACGTATGTTATTGGGAGGAGTTTTCTGCAGGAAAACAATGAATTAGGCTCCGCCCACTTTTCACAAAAGTTTGAAGCTCCGCCCCTTTCAGCAGAGTGTCTTGGAACCTAGAAGTCTGTTTATATCTGTCTGTACGTCTGCATGTCCGGATGTCCACGTGAAAACTCACCACATCAATCGGGAACACCATCGGCGGTGGTTGTCTCATCTGAGTCATCGTTGGAATCGTCATGATGACTTGTGGTGGTGGCTGTGATATATTCATCAAAGGCACCACTGGAGCCAGCGGAGCAATTTGCGCCGGCGGTGGCGCTGTCTTGATTTGAGGCGTCGTCACAATGGTCGGTGTAGTTGGAGCCAGGGAACGAATCGGTGTCGTCTCCTTGGATGTTGGGAATCCGAAGCGTGGAGAGTTCTGACTGAATGATGACGATCGACCGGCTGATGAGAGAGCAGATGATGGGCCAGCAGTGTCAACTGACTTGCGGGGAAGTGAGGTGTTGAGAGTTAGAGGTTGCTGGAAATAAATATAAATTATTAAAGTCTCACGAGTGAAGTTTTTGAAGACGTCACTTTCAAACGACCCATAAATTTGGTTATAGGAACTTTCGACTACGGAGAGTCAATTTCTACAGTCAAAACCTTATAAATGTCTCCGCGAGCCGAGTTATGAGCTCTCAAACTTTTCATGTAGCCAAGCTTTTTCACATGGAATTTCAAATCGGCAAATAGTATACGCAACCCCGCGGTGGCGTATATACAGCCGATTTGGAATTTCATGTGAACAGGATAAACAATTAGAGAGCTCATAACTCGGCTCTCATAGACATTTAGAAGGTTTTGACTGTAGAAATGGACTCTCCGTGGTCGAAAATACCTATAACCAAATTTATAGGTCGTTAGAAAGCGGCTTCTCCAAAGATTTCCCTTTTCAATGACTTCGATCACTCACCGAAACTTCAATCTTCTTCTGCTGCTGCTGAACCTGCTTCTGAACTTGTTGCTGCTGATTCTGCATCGCCTGAATTGGCTGAGGCGTCGTTGGCGCTGGAGATGGAGCAGTCTGAGCCTGTGGCAGGGACGGTGGTGGGAACGAGAACTGACTGCTCGGTCCAGAAGATCTCGGCGCTGGAGAGGCACTAACAGCCGGTGAATCTTGAGAAGCCGATGTCGACGCAACCGATGGAATTGTGATTTTCACGGGTGGAAGAATGATGGTTTCCTCACGAATGTGTGGCGACGGAGCTGATGGGAATGTGGTATGAGTGATGTTCATTGTGTTGTTGTTTCTCGATGAGTATTGATTTCCAGATGGCGGTCCGCTGGTCGAGGGACGGTTATATTGATGGTAACCTCCACCACCACCACCATGATGATTGTCATTGTGATGGTGATGATAGTTGTTACGATCTCCGCCACGATGATGGTTATTGTGGTAACCACCACCACGTCGCCTCGGCAACTGGAGCCATGATCTACACTCATAATTCATTTTGGCGACACGATCGAATGCGATATGTTCACTTCCCGCTGGTGGATCAATGAAAATGAGCTCTTCACACGGCTCTCCCTCCGCCACAATCGGAAGAGAGATCGACGCTTTGTATTGCATCACCGCATCGGTATCCAACTTCTCATTCTCCTCATGTTCCTGCTTGATCAGTCTCTTCTGATGCGTATCCTCATCTGGCACAAAGATCATACATTTCCGATTGAACTCCTCGAATCCCATCAACTTCTTCTTTCTTCTGTCGGCCATACAGTTCGTCATATCCAAAATATAGTTCTTCCTTCGTCTCGGCGCCAGACAGATCAGTCGATTCATCGATTTTCCAATAATTCCACGTAGGAAATCGGGACGTTTCAGTGTTGGCAGACGGATACGTGGTACTCCGTTAACTTTCATTGCGTCCATTACAGTGTCAGCACTGATAAGAGTCCAATGTTCATGAGGGTGCTCGGCGAGATAACGACGAACCCAAGTGGTCTTTCCGACTGCTGGAAGACCGACAGTCATTAGGACAGTGCAATCTTTCTTGGCAGCTGGCGCGGTTTGGGAGCGCACTAGATGAGCACGATCCATTTCGGTGATGAACATCCAGTCACGATCTTCTGAGAGTTTCCACTTCTCATCACTCAATTCTTGTCCCAAATTCACATTCACATTGGCATTCTTTGTGCAAATCGTTGGGAAGATGAGATCACCCTCTCTCATTGGAACTTTCTCGAATGGTGTTCCAACGTCTTCTCCATTGATTTGAAACGATATCGAGCCTTCCAACAAGTCCAGAATACACGTCACACAGTCTCCAATGTCGAAAGATTTTCCGAAATCGTAGAAATGATTGTTCGAGGCACGTTTTCCGCTGGCAGTGATACACCATGATCCAGAATTCTCTCCGAGAACCAGTGGAGTGGAGGCGAGAGAGAAACCAATACGCACATCACCTCCTTCATTCATAAACTCAGTGGGAAGATGTTGAATCGATTGATAGGCATCGATTTGAATTTGGAAAGCGAGTCGATGCGATTTATCCTTGTCGGTTTGACGGAATGGAAGTTGAATTCCAAAGTTGGAACGGATTCCACCCCACATCAATGCGAGACCGTCTTGACAGAATGGCTCAATTTGCCAGATGTTCTTTTCGGCACTTTTGACGAGAATGTCAGCGTTGTCTGAAAAGAAAAATTAAGGTTTTGTGAGCCTAAACTATATGTATAGCTTACAGTAATCCAACTCAATGGTATCAACATCAGCTGGAACACGCTCTTCATCTGGAATCTGCACCAACGGCTTCTTATCCTTCTTCTTTGGCTTGATTCCAGCGGCGATCTCGTACAACTCATTCTCATCCACTTCTGGCACCGGATCTCCGTGATAGTAGACCTCTGTGGGTTGTTCGTCTTGTGGACGAGACAGAAGAGATTCAGTTGGGACGACGACATCCAATTGAGCATAATCATTCTTTGGTTGCTCGGCGACAGTTGAGGAGTGAAGAAGTGGAAGAGCGCGTTTGAAGAGTTCCAATGGGTTTTGTGGGATTTCAGAGATGTCATCCTCGTCATCCTGGTTGGCTTCTGGAGCAGCGGCTTCTTCTTGTTCTGCTGTCTTCTCCTTCTTCTCTCCGTCCTGAGCAGTCTCTTCCTCCGCTTCCTCTTCATCTTCATCCTCCTCATCCTCTTCTTCATCATCAACCAACATCTCATCATCCTCATCATCTCCTTCGTTCTCCTCCATCTCTTCTACTTCTTCATCTTCCATTCGTGTCGTTGGTTGATACTCCATCACAGCTTCAGTCTCATCCAATGCAACACTATCTTCCAGTGGATCGTACTCTCCGTCTCCGAGTTCCATTGCTCGACGACGTCGTTCTTCAGCGAGAGCCTCCTTTTTACGGAGCTCCTCAACCTTGTTGATAGCTTTTGGAGCATTGTCTTCTTCAACATGAACATGAGGCACTGGCTCCGTTTCAGGCGTCGCTGACTCTCCCCTTGGCTCAATCTTTATTTGGTTTTGTGGTGGTGGAGCTGTCGCAACTACTGGAACGTCAGGATCCTCCACTACAGTATCTCTAATGACAAAATCGTCGTCCTCGTCATCCACATCAGCCTTTATATTGACGACTGGCGGCTCGACGAGCTTCGGCGGTGGTGGTGGTGGAGGCGGCGGAGGTGGTGGAGGAGGGAGCACAAATGGGGTGACTGGTGTGGAAGAAGGAACCGAGGACTCTCTTGGTGAGAACACTATTGGCACTGCTGGAGCAGCTGGCTCACTTGAGAAAAGCTCTTGGACGCGCTGAAAAGTGAAAATGAGATAATAATTGTTATTAGGAAGGAATATAACTCACTCTTTGCAAATCCGAAGTCGCCGTTGTCACCGGAGCCACCGGCTTCGGTCTAGGCGGTGGCGGTGGTATGATTCCATCGAGAATCGGTCGTCTTCCAGGCGGTGGCGGCGGTATCCCGTGCGACATTCGTTGAGAAATCTGTGGGGCGGTGGTGAGAGACGGTGGGGGAGCATTCTGGAAATGGTGTGGATTATAGGAAGAGAGGATACGAGATAGAAGTTGAAAGGTTGATTGAAATAGATGTAGATCTGACGGAACTGGAGAATCCGTAATACTTCAGCAAAAGAAAAAAAGACGAAAATGGTACATGATAATAAAAATATAGTTTAAAATATTATTATTTACAGCGAGAGTTTATAACTTTTTGAGAGAGAGAGTTGATAAGGAGTTCCACCACATTTCTGAACATTTCTGACTGCTTGAAGAGCGACCTAAATACCTAAAAGTCTAGAAATTGAGATCAAATCTCTCAAAACCTGGACTTCGCTGCAACAATCGGTGGATTAGAAACATACCGCTTTTGCATAAAAATGCTGTGGCGCTGCCTCCGGTGGCGGCTGATCGAATCTTGACTGACGTCTCCTTCCAACCAACTGAGGCGGAACGGGCGGTGGAATCATTCCATGCATTGGGACAGGTATCATTGGAATCATTTTCATCGGATGCGGCGGCACAGAGTATCCCGGTTTCTGTGGAATTGCTGGCTGATTGAAGAACACTCCAGGAGCGTATTGCGGAAGTTTAGGAGATGGAAGTGGGAGTCCTTGAGACGCCGCTTTATGGAGGTATCCTTGAGCGTGGTCGGAGGTGGCATCGGAGCCACCAACGATACGTTCAGAGCGATCCATAGAGGCTTCTGTAATTCATTCATTGGGATTGGGAAAAGAACGATGGAATCCGTCAGAAGCATAATTGTAAACTGGGCCAGCGTAATCTCGCTTCAAACTCAATATTATGAGCTGAAAATTATACCAAAATGTAGATCTCGGCGAGTTCTATGTCCGTGATCTATTACGGGCCGGATGGCTATTTGTTTAAGTGGCGCGGGCCGGGCTAGAAGAGCTTTTTTGGCACTTTTTCCCGGCCGCGGCACAATAACGAATAGGCATCCGGCCCGTAATAGGTCACACACATAGATCTCACCGAGATCTACATTTTGGTATATTTTTCAGCTCATAATATTGAGTTTGAAGCGAGTTACAACCGGTTTACAAGTATGGTTAGAAGACACTTACTTTTCTCTGCTTTCTCCTTATGAGTTGAGGACATTAGTGCCTCAATTGCATCAATCGAAGTTGTCATATCCCTTTTCTTCTTTTTTGGAAGTTGCTCCGGCTTCTCTGTCGTCGGCTCCTTTCGTTTCACAGTTTCAGTAGGTGTTGTTACTGGAGCTGCTGCAGTAGTCGCCGCGTGATTCCTTATCGCAGAGCAATGAGCCTTCCAGTCCGCTTTCCACGCCGGTTCTTTCAGTACCGGTGGAGCGGGCGTCGATGGCGGTTGGGACGATGAAGAGGACCTGTTCTGCTTCTTATATTTCTCCGATCTTTCAGCTTTCTCTCTCTGCATTTGTTGATAAACATCCAAACTCTGCTCTGTGTGCTCTTTGATACGTTTCGAGTGTCTCGTTGGTTCCATTGACTCTGCTGGTGGCTGGAAGTCTGGATCAGAAGCGGCAGTCTCATCAGAAGAATCCAATGGTTCCTCCTTTATTCTCACAACTTTTTTGTGCTTTCTCGGTGGCTCTTCGACTCGCGGCTCATCTTCATCAGGAGTCTCCTCCTTTATCATAACTTTCTGCTTCTTTCTCTCCGGCTCCTGTGGTTCTGAAGCTGTTTGAGGCTCCTCCTCCTCCATAGGCTCTTCCTCTTGCTGCTGCTGCCTCAACTCTATCCTGTCTTGCTCCATTTGCTCTGAAGCCAAAAGTCGCGCGCTTTTCTTTCTGGCTCGTTTCTCTTCTGATTTCGGGGTTTCTGGAGCATCCAGAACCTTTGGAGTCGCTGGAGTCGCTGGAGGGGGTGGAGCATCCGACGTGGATGGAATATCTTCTCGTGGCTCTTCAGGCTCTTCTGGTTCCTCCAGTTTTATCGTCACCGTCTTTTTCTTCGGTTCTTTCTTGTTAGCTGGAGTCGTATTCTCCTTATTCTGTTTCCGAGACGTCCTTTTGTTGGCAGTCGGTGGTGTTTCCTGTGGGACAACCTCTTCCGGCTCTTCCGCAACTTCCTCCGGCACTTCTCTCTTCACAGATCGTCGTCCATTCATTTCTGAAGCCTTCTTCCTCCCTTTTGGAACTTCTACTGGAGCATCGTCCACTTCTGGCTCCTCATCCGGCTCTTCTTCTTTTACAGATTTCTGTTTCTTTACCACAGGAGCTTTCTTACGACCTTTAGGCGTCGGAGCAGGGGATTCCAGTACTACAGAGGTATCAGCAATGTCTGGCTTCTCGTCAGGAGGCTCATCCGGTTCCTCTTCTGCGTCTGAATCCGGCTCCTCCTCCTTTATATTCTTCGCAGCTTTTCCACGCTTTTTCGGCGGTGCTTTTGCAGAGACAGGCGTCTTTTTAGCAGCTGGAGTCTTTTTCTGAAAAATTATTAATTATGAATAAAAATTATTTAATTTATCAACTCACGACAACAGGAGGAGTCGCTATAACTGCAGCACTCTGTGTGGTTCCATCTTCAGCACTCAAAAACTCCAAAAGTCGGTCGGCAAGCACTGATTGAACACCATTTGTGTCTAGCCCGCGGTCTTGGAGCTCCTTGAATAATTATTTTTATTTTAAATAAAAATTTCAAGAAAAGTCGAATTCTCACCTTAACAAGCCGATTTTTCGGCAGCAACGGAACGGTTGCTTTATTAAGTGTGTTTCCATTGGCACCACTGCGACGAGAGGCACGCATGCCTAAAAATAGAAAAATCTATTTGCGATAAGAAATCGATTTCCAAATTTTGAAGAGATCAACAACTTAATTATGGCTATTCGCACAAAAAATGCGCTAAAAATCGCAATTTTTGCACCGAAAATCGATAACATGCGCGCGCGCGAAAACATCTGCCCAAGAATTCAAAGACTGTTTTATAATTGATTTCTAACGGATTTTCGCGAGGTGTATAATACGAAATTGGTGTCGATAGATTCAGAATATTATTTTCAATTCATTTTTTGCTGAAAATTCGGCAAAAAACCGCTAGAAAACGGCATTTCTTTCGAAATTGAATCACGCGAAAAATGACGGCTGGCGCAAAACTTGTGGCCATTACTGACGCGTTTCTCGTGCCTTGTTGGCGCATGAACGGTGCATTTGAAATTTTTGGCGGGAAAGCAGAAATACTCACCGGGCCGTGTAAACAGGTTTCAGGTTCATTTTCGGAGTGCTGACGTCCTTAAATTTCAGTTTTTATCAGAAACGAGTTTTTTTTTCAGTACTAGGCCAGAGTTTTCAAACCGGTTGCTTACATTTATTGAGAAAAAAAAGATGGAAATCACTTGCAGCCAATGAACTTTTATTTCTCGGATTGGAAAAAAGATTTAAGTCACCG
This sequence comes from Caenorhabditis remanei, assembly GCF_010183535.1. NCBI lineage: Eukaryota > Metazoa > Nematoda > Chromadorea > Rhabditida > Rhabditidae > Caenorhabditis > Caenorhabditis remanei. The sequence continues at coordinate 7,887,249 of NC_071331.1, forward strand.
AACAAATCAAACATTCACAGGTGGAAGCAATAAGATAAAGAAAATGTGATAAACGAAACACTGTTGTAACAAGAAAAGTTAGAAAGTTCTTAGATCTTGTTGAAGGCAACAATATCGACGGATTGGACATGATCCTCGAAGTCTCCTTGAATCTTCTCGATGAGGTCGTCAACGGAAACCTTCAAGTCCTCGATGACAGTGATGATCTGGAGTTTCTTGATTCCGTATCCGATTGGAAGGAGCTTTCCACCTCCCCAGACAAGTCCGTCCATTTCGATACTTCTGACCAACTTCTCCATTTCTGCGAGATCGGTCTCATCGTCCCATGGCTTCACGTCGAGGATGACAGATGACTTGGCAATTGGTCCAGCCTTCTTGGACTTCTTCTCAGCGTAGGCGGCAAGACGCTCCTCGACGATCTTCTTCTTAGCCTCGTCCTCCTCCTCATCTTCTGATCCAAAGAGATCAAAGTCGTCGTCTCCGGCAGTTTCTTCCTTGGCTGGAGCGGCGGCTTTAGCAACTGGAGCAGCGGTAGTCTGAAAATAGCAACATGAGAATGGGAAATATGATAATTGGGTGATAACAACCTCAGAAACTACAGACTTTGCGACAGTTCTTTTCAAATTTTCTTTCATATCAACAAAAATAACAAAACTTTACAAAAAACAAAGCGTTGACGTCAGAAATCAAGTGAGTACAAGTGGAAGATTATCTTCAACAATCTTCTGAGCAATCTGGTATCGCAGTTCTTCATGAATCCTTCCACACATTATACGACCCATCGGAAACTTCACTCCTTGCCAAACGATTCTATAAATTCTATTCGGAAGTTCCGGATCTGGGCAAATTGATCGGAGGGATTTGATTTCAGTGACCTCTGCCAAACAGTTTCCAGCCAACGCCTTCAAAAGTTTCAGAGCCAAAACCTCGCCCTCGGTCTCATTGATTTTGTACAAAAACGACAAATCTTGAGAATAATACGGCCGGTAGTAATGGAAGACACCCTCCTGAGCCTTCACTTCATCTCTCCGAAACTCTTCCAACTTCTTTCCTTGATTATCACATTTCTTGAAGGCCAACGTCAATCCTTCACGATTATTGAACCCCTTCATTGTATCCTTATAGCCAGACGACTTGTAGGATCGAAACCGTTCTGTATCGAAAATCTCTACACTGTCTATTATGAATCCTTGCTCAGCGCCAAAATAGATTGCCTGCCAGGAATCTTTTTTGTGTTTTGGAAGCTCTTTCATCAACGGATTCTCCACTTTTTCGATTCCAGATTGCCCAATGGCGAGGCTCAGCAGAAATTGTGAATCATTGTCCATAATTTTCTGGAGAGATTTGAAAATTCCGGAGAGGAGAATCTTGCTTTTCTTCAAGTTCGTTTTGCCACCAGGATGTGGGAAGTTCATGATTATTGTATCAAATTTATCTTTCCAATGAGCCGGTAAATCTGTTGCATCAACTCCAAACACCAACACAACATTTCTCAGTGCTTCGAGATCTCTCAAAGTGTCTTCCGCACGATATTTTCTGATAAACTCTTCTCTAGAATCAAAAACTGTCGCAAAGTAGATAGTTTCCGGGTCAGATGAGGCAATCGCAAGGGAAAACGACAGATTGCCATCACCAAGAATCAGCACGTGGCGATTAGTTATTACCTGTCCTTCACGAAGGGAAGCGAGCTCGAGTTGAAGCTTGGCAACGAGACTGGCGAGCTCATCGACCTTCTTGACGAGAGCGGTCTGCTCCTTCAAGATTTTGGCGACGTCGGCGCTTCCTGGAAGAAAAACGGTCATGGGATGAAATTCAGAAGAAGTTTCGCGTGCCTTCTCCCCCTTTTTGTCCTCCGAGGGCTTTGTCGCAGGTGCGCTTGGCGTGGTCGACGGCTCCCTTGAGCTCATTCTTACCGCAAGCCTTTGCTCCGTGATGTTCACCCCCGGATGATGTTCCTGGCTTAACATCAGAGAAAACGCGCTTTCCTCCGAAGAAGAGTTGCTCACCGAGAGCGACGTCCAAAGTGTGGGCGTTGAAGCGTTGAACCTCGGAGAGAAGACCCTCGACAGACATGATGTACCCTGAAAAAACGTTTGAAATTGTTCGAAAATGAAAAACACGGAATTTTTAGCGATAAAAATTGAGAAAGTCGGCTGTAAAATGACTGATAACCTTACAAATTAATTTTTCCTTCCATTGAGAACGCAAAAAAATCAAAATTACCCGCTAAAATCTAGAAAAACTGAAAAATAATGTGGAAAATAGTGAATTTTCGCAGTTCTCTAACATTCGTGGCGAGACCCGCCGGGCGTCAGCGCCTCTGTCCCTTTAAATTCTGTTAGCGGCAGTTCAAATTTTAAAGTATTTCGTCACGGGAAAAACATTTTTTGACAATAAATAAAACCCTTTTCAGCATGTATGAACATTTATAGTATAAAATAGGTGTAAAAACAACAAATTTAAATTTATTCTTCATCCGAATCCATCGGACTATTCGGTTGATTCGTGATTATTTCACCGTCAATACTTCTACTCTTCACAAGTCCCACTGTGAATGCATTCAAACATTCATTTTTCACCATCGCCGAGTGAATGACACGGAGACAGTTCTCACTTTCAGCTCGAAGCTCTGGGAACTTCTTGAGCAAGTGCACGCATTTATTAGTCTGAAATACAAAAAAAATTAGGTTCCAATCAGGTTTCCGACTCCCCCTCCCTCCATACTTTTGCATAAGTTCCAATACTTTGCAGCACTCGATTTCCCTGCTGCACCGCCATAAGAATCTTCTCAATTTTTCTAGAAATCACTTCAAAGTTGCTTCCTTTCGTAATATTGTCCATCAAATAGATAAAAGAGCTCTTCTTGGAGACGGTGAGCAAGAATTGCTTGCCTTCTCTGACAGCCGTCGTCAGAATCGCGGTGGTTCGAATTTTATTGATTCGAAGGAGAAGACAAAGCACCAAGAATGAAGAAGAAGCCGTCTCCCATAGTTCCAAACTCTCTTCCTCATCGATTCCTTTATTCTTCGCGGCAGTCAGTGACATATCATATTTGAGGCATCTGGCGTTAATACTACTAAAAATCGTCTTAAAAATCGTTCCAAAAGTTGTCTTCGAAATACAATAAAACACTGCTCGCTTATCCTCCCTCTCCAGCAGATCATCATCCGATTGTTGAGAGAAGACACACGACTTCCTCTTATCATCCTCCGGCACCAACTGAACCACTTTATTCGTTAGAATCCATCGAATCGCCAGCAGCTGATCCTTCTCTTTTCGAAGATTTATGTAGTGTTGGAGGATGTCACGAACGGCGTTGGTATATTTGGTGCCTTTTGCCCATTGCTCGTCGACTTTGCTCCAGTCTTTTTGAGGTAAGCAAGAGCGTATTTTGCTGGAAAAAAGAGATTTACTAAAATTCTCTAATTATTTCAGAAAATTTTGAGCAACTTTCATCATTGGAGCATATGCTAAAAATCGCTTCATTTCCGGGTTTCCCGGCTGAAAAAGAGCCTTCGTGGAAGAGTTTTCCCGCGCGAGTTTTTCCGACCGTGTAGCCCTCTCGGACAAAATTATTGCTCAATTTTTCGTTTTCTTGCCTTTCTCAACAAACTTTCGTGTTTTTTTCAATTTATATCGCAAAAAAAGCGAGGAAACGAGGAAATTGAGAAATAATTTTGTCCGAGTGGACTACACGGTGGGAAAACTCTTCCACGAAGGCTCATTTTCAGCCGGGAAAACGGGAATTTAGAGCGTTTTGAATCTAAATTTAGAGCTATTTTCAGCATAAGCTCCAATGATGAAAGTTGCTCAGAATTTTCTTAAGAATCAGAATCTGATCTCAACTCACCCATATCCTTCCTGGTCTCCGCCTGCTCATCCTCATCGAGCTTCAAATCTTCAAAAACATTCAAAATCGCGACAGCGACAGCGGGTGTCGGTGAGAATTCCGCCGATTTCGCTAAATACTTCCCTACTTCAACCCTCGCATGCTCCACATCATTCGATCGATTCTCCTCGGCAAGCATCTTCTTCTCAATGATTCGAATTATCACCGATTTCCTCTCAGACTTCTCCGTCGACGTCAGTTTCTCCTCGGCTCCATACAAGTCTCCACTGAGTATACAATGCATCAATTTCAAGCTCTTCTCGCCCAACTCCTCCAGATCTTTCTGCATTGTCACAGACGGCTGTTGACTCGCATCGGGGAGTGCCGAGAAGAATTCAAAGACGAGTTCCACGATTCCCCACACTTGTTCGGTCACCTTCTTCACACAAAACCATACGGTCACCGCGTCTCCGTGATACATTTTATCCAGTTGCGACTGTGGGGATGTGCTGGAACGGGAGGCGATCATTGGCGGCGTCTTCTTTTTTTGTCTAATAATATGATCAAAGACATCTTGGATCTCATCGCAGAGATATTTCAAACAAGATCGCTTATTTTCAGCCAACTTCAGTATATGGACAAGTGGACGGAGTTTCAAGCAAACATAGTGAGATTTCAGTTGAGATTTCACATTTGGAAGTTCTTTCTCCACTTCTTCAGCTTCCTCTGCTTCTTGCATAACCATATCCTCTTCAGTCACAGTCTGCTCCCTCACTGTCTCATCACTTTTCCTCTTTCTCCCTCTACTTTTCACCGTTTTCTCCGTATTCACCACCACCAAATCCTCCTTTTTCGTCGTCTGAAATTTGAGATTTGGCACTTGCCACGTGGCAATTCCTATCAAGCTCGCAGCTAGTTTCTTCTCCGCTTCCATCATAAGTTTGAAGGTTCTTGTTGTTAGCCTGGAGACGTCATCAGATGACAAGAAGTCAGTTGATGTTTGAGCCAAGAAGGCGTTGAGAATCGTTCGACACCATTGGACAAGAAAGAAGAGATGATTGAGTTTCGAGTCACGGGCGGTCGGGATTTCGTGATCTTGGGAGGGCAAGGTGGCTTCTGAAAACAAAATTTAGGAATTGAATCTTTAATTCTTTCAGATTCTATTAGCTCAACATTTCTATCACAACCGCGCCCCATCGCAAACGAGAGAGTATCGGCGAGAGACGCAGAGATTTTTACTGTTTTTCACAACAATTAACAAAAAAACTTTCGAAAAATAGCGAAAATAGGTCAAAAACTGTGAAAATCTCTGCGTCTCTCGCCGACACTTTCTCGTTTGCGATGGGGCGCAGTTGTAACAAAAATTCTCTATTAATAGACTTTCAAACTAACCAAAAGCAAAGTTCAAATCCTTTATAACACATATCTCATAACTAGAAGTGACCGTGTCCTGATCCTCTTCTCTCCATCTCATTTTCACTACTAGCAACTCTTTAATCAACTCAAACATCGGTGCGATTTCCAGCAATCTTTCCGGATCAGGCTTCAAAATCCACGTGGAATTGGGATCACCCATATCTGAATCAGGAGAATCTCGAAACTCGAAAAAGTTATCTTTGAATCGTTTCAATAAATCCAATGACCATTCTGATATAAATCGAATCTCCTCGGCTCTTTTATGTTGTTGGAGCACTATTTTCATATGTTCGTAGAACGCTCCACGTAGAGAAGAGGAGGATTTGACGGCTTCTTCGATGCGATTGATGCCTTCTTGAACGAGACGCTCCTGATTTTCAGAGTGTCTGAAAAAAATGTAACTGAAATTCTACAACTTTTTCTTTCTTTCACCAACTTTTTTCCCATTTCCACTTGAATCTTCATCAAAAGTGCCAAAACTCCCAGAAACTTCTCTCGTTCGCTCACAGAAATCAGAAAACGGTTGATAATTTCATCGATTTCAAATTTAGAGGAACTCTTGCTGGATCCAAGTGTATTCATTAGAAGCATCACTTGGAAGAGGCGTTTCACATTGGGAATTGATAGTTTGTGTATCCATTCGATGCATTTCTGGAAGATTTTCAGTGAAAAAACGAGAAAAATTCTTTTTTCAAATCTCCCTCCAATTTTTTCCAAAACTGTGCATTTTGTCGTGACGGTGAACGCACATCATCCGCAAACACCGCCAGTGGTAATTCGACGTGTGTTAACTTTTTCGGCGTTGTTACATCGTTCCAGCCACAATAAAAACGGGAAAATCATCGATAAAACTAACAAAAAATGGCGTACGTTGATAAAGGTGAGTCGATTTTATCGATTTTCGTGTTAAAACCGCGGAGAGCAATCGGAAACAGAGAGGTTTCATGAAGACGTTTGCATTTTGATGACAATAGAGGATTTCTAGTGTAAAAAATTGATTAAAAGATGAAAATATGCATATTTTCAGACGGAAATGTCATCGAAAAGAAGCAAAAAGGAATAATTGAGATGATTGTTGGATTCTTCACATTTATTATCTTATTGTAAGTTTTCAGAGCTCAACTTCTCCTTTCTAATCCCCTCTATTCCAGCTTCCGCTCCCTTCTCGGCTTCTCCTCCCCACGAAATCGAAACAGCAACCAGCAGGATTACAGGAATATTGTGAGAGGAGGCGGAGTTAATGGAGCCAACGGAGACGGAAATGCGTACAGAAGGAACGGAGGAGGTGGCGGCGGAGGCGGCGGTGGAAGAGACATCGGACGTCTTCCGAGCGCTTCAGGCATCGCACCACCACCAATGGGCGGTGGATGTTGTGGAGGTGGTGGTTGTGGATAAAAAAGGGAGTACTTTTAAGTGTAAATTACGCATTTGTGCCTTGTTTTTGCCCCATTGTAAATAAATCTACTAAAAATTAACCTGAATTTGAGCCGAAAAATCTTGAATCACATGAGAATTCGTAGATTTAATAACTTTGAAGAGTACATCAAGAACAGCTTCACACTCGGTTTCACTCTGCGAAAAATGCTTCATAAGCTCCGTGAACACCTTGACTCTCTCTTTCTTCTCCATTCCCACAAAAAGTTGCTTCCAAAGCGACACACCCATCTGTCGAATCGTGGAATCCGGAGACCAGAAACAGTGTCGTGCCACGTGGATCAATGCGCTGAAGTGGGACGCGGAGAATCGTTTGAATGAGATCATCAAGTCGACGATTTTCAGAAATTTGGTGGTAAATACAGTAGGAACTGTCAGAAATTTTGTGTTGACAGCTGCCACGAATCCATGTGGACAGGAATCGCAATTCGAGAGAAGTGAGAATATAAGGAATGCTTCGAATGTGGTGAGCCACGTGGCGGGATCTTCTGGAGGCTCCTCTTCAGTGACTTCTTCCTCTCCTGGCTCATCTTTGATCGTCAGATTTTTAGCTTTTCGGGAGATCCAAGATATGATATATTTCCAGTATCGCTTGTCAAGTTGCAAAAATTTCAAAAAATGAGCGAAAATCTCCGTTACAATAGTGTCGGATTTGTTAGTCTTCTTCTTCAACGTCTCGATTTTCAGAAGACGCGAGAGCTGTCGGAGCATCTCGTGGAAATTCATCTCATCGTCATCGGTCTGAAAAGGAAAAAGGGGCGTGGCTTCTATTAGCCGAGCATTTCTATTACAGCTGCGCCCCGCCGCAAACGAGAGAGTATCACAGAGAGATTTTAAGAGTTTTTGACCTATTTTCGCTGAAAACTGTGAAAATCTAAATCGGTGCGAAGAAAAAACTCTGTGTCTCTCGTCGATTCTCTCTCGTTTGCGGTGGGGTGCAGTTGCAAGAGGGAGTGGGGTACCTTGCCACCAGAATTCAGCAGACTTGCCAACGAGAAAGCGATAATTTGTGGAAGACAATGAACATCCAATTCCATACAAGAATTGCATAAATTCATTCGAATTTGTCTCGAAACCGCTTGATCCATACGGAGGAGACGCAGAGTTTCGACGATTTGGAGTTGAAATGATGGGAGATCCGAGATTCCTTGAGTTTCTGCGATCTCTTTGTTGAGACGAAGAGCGGTGTGTTGTTGGAGAGCAATGTCGGTGAAGATCTGGAAAGAATAAGAGAACTTTGGGGGGATTTTTAGGATTCCTACCTCCGGTAAAGCTGCGATCAGATCATTCCTAACATTCGGACTCCAAAATCTCCATTCAAACTCGAAAATCGTGTTAAAAACCGCCTGTGGCTCGAAAAGACGATTCAAATGTCTCATGTGAGCAACGCATGTTTGCGCCAGAAACAAATCCGACTCCTCTGTCTTTTTCGCCAAAATATTCAACTTTTGGAGCAAAAGATCGAAAGATTTCGTTTGTGTCGAACGAATTTGGAGGAATGCGCGAAAGATTGTGTCTTGCAGACCGAGAGGGCTTTTAGAAGGGCTCAAATAGAGCTGCAGTGTCTCTTGACTCTCCTCACAAGCGATTTCGAATTCTCTGAAAAGTTCTCCACGATCGGTTTCCATTCGTCGCTCCAAATTGCGGATAAGCTCTTCGTGATTCAAATTTCCGCCAAAAACAACGCATTTCTCGCCCACATCCATATCCATCATTCCGTCTTCTTGCTCATTGATAATTCGTACATTTTCCTCTTTCAGAATCTCTTCGAATCGGTTTCTCGGCTCCACGTATGCACTTTCTTCGTATTCTACTTGATTTACATTCGAACCGCCCGGATTTCCGAATAGCTTTTGAGTCATTGCCATTGACAGATCACAACGATCTCTTGGGCGGTGGCGATCGGCGATTTCGTCTGAAAAATTTTTGTTTAAAGGGAAAACACTGAAATTCTGAATTTCACCATCATCTATCGGTTGAACATCATCTCTATCACCGTCTTCTGCTTCAAAACTGTCGAATTCTTCGTCGGACATTCTGAAAAACTGGAAAAAATTGGTGAAAAGTGCGAAATTTCTCTGAAAACAGAGAAAAAAAAAATCTAAATTTGAAATCCCGCTTCAAGTGTTTCGCAACGACACTCCGAAATTCCGCTCGGGCGGAACGGCGCGAAGAAATGAATTTTGAAATTATTCCTTTTTCAGCCAAATTTGGAATTTTCGTTGCAAGAAATGAATGAAAAGTAGCAGAGACATTCAGATTTATTACAAGTTTTCAAAATTTACACGAAATTCATGAAACTCTATGAATAAATATACAAGAAATGATAGAAATAGTGAGTGTCAATTAGTTAGGTTATATTCAAAATAGAGTGGATTGCATGAATTGCTTAAGCAATAGTCTCGTCTTGTCCTTGTTGAGCATTGTCAGCTGGTGCAACTGGTTCAATACGTTTTAGTCGAATTGCGGAACGGGCCTCCGCCGCTTCTCTCGCCCGCCTGCTATCATCGCGATTAGCCCATACAACAGCACCGCTGGAAAAATGAAAATACATGTTTGTCTTTTAAGAGAATAAGCTTACACGCTGAGAAGAAGAAAAAGGGCGCCGATGCCTAGGCCTATCATTCCGGCGATCGCAACTCCACTCATATCTTCGGGTTTGTGTCGGACGACTGAATCGGTCGCTGCTTTGCTCGCTGCCTTGGTCGCTGTTCTCGTCATATTCGTTAAGCTCGATGTGGTATTAAAGCTCGTTTGGTTATTGAAATTCATTATTCTATCGGTTGTGGTCTGGATAAATTATTCAATTTCGGAGAAAAAACTGGGAAAAACGAGAGAAACTAAAAGAAATGGGAGAGGAAAATGGAGAAAAATGATGACAAATGACTCGAAAATCGGTTAAGATGACAAACAAGTGAAGAAACGGATGAAAATTCCCGCCAACGATATCTCGAAACGAATGGCGCGAAAACTAAAAATTCGAAAAATTTCTGATTTCAGACTTGCAAAATTTTGGGTCAGCCGCCCGGGACCATACTTGTCAACCGGGCCGAAACGGGCCGACACGGGCCGGCGCGAAACTCGCGTCAAAATGAATATTATGAGCTGAAAAATATACCAAAATGTAGATCTCGACGAGTTCTATGTCCGTGACCTACTACGGGCCGGATGTCTATTCGTTAATATGCCGCGGGCCGGGCTAGAATGCCTTTTTTGGCCATTTTTGCGTTTTTTGGCACTTTTTCCCGGCCCGCGGCACATTAACAAATGGCCATCCGGCCCGTAGTAGGTCACGGACATAGAACTCGTCGAGATCTACATTTTGGTATATTTTTCAGCTCATAATATTCATTTTGACGCGAGTTACGCGCCGGCCCGTGTCGGCCCGTTTCGGCCCGGTTGACAAGTATGCCCGGGACGGATAAGTTGCGGCCCGTTGCAAGTCTGGATTTTCGAGAAAGATTTGCCGGTTTCTGCCGCGAAAAAGAACCTTAGCATTTTTCAAATAAACGAATAGAGGAATCGCAGACCCGCCGACTCATTTAACTCAGGCATTTTCCATCAAAACAAATCGGCAACACACATATTTATTGCAAAGTATTCAGTTTTTACAAGAAAATCTTGAAATCCGATGAGCGAAATATACAAGAAATGGCAGAATAATCAAGTGGCGAGTGAGTGTAAATAGATTAATTACAGAATAGGCGATATTTAAAATAATGAAAACATGATAAATTGATCAATGATCCTCTCTCTCTGGCAAATCCTGCAGTGGGATGTTTTCTCCGGCATTTCTGTTAGCCACGGCTCGTCCGTTAGCCAGGACATTTCCGTTAGCCCCACCGTTTCCGGGTGCTGGAGCGTTCACCATTTCTTTAGCAACTGTGTATAACTTGCTGAAAATGGAAAGATTTGGATATTGAAGACAACACGAAAACTAACTATGCGAAGGCACCGAAGAGGCCGGCTGCACCGACTGCGAAGATTATTTTTACGCCTAGGCCAACGCCCGCATCGGATGTTGGTGTCGTAATCCAGGATTCTTGGTGGTCGATATTCATTGTTCTGTCGATTGTCGCCTATAATATCATAAATTACGGGCTCCCAGGACGGAAAATAAGGCGAAATCGTTTGAAAATAATAATAAAACCAGACTACAGCAGGAAAATTGAAGACAAATGAGCTGAAGGGGAAAAATGATGATAAAACAAGTAAAGGCGCATGGTTTTTCGAGCCTAAAATATCTCGGAGCGAATGGCGCCAAATTCAAATTTCGATAAAATACTTCTTTTTCGAGAAGGTTGTAGGCTTACTCACCACCGGTTTCAGTCAAAAAGAAATAGGCAAAACACTGACTTATTATAAAGTGTCCAAGTTTTACACAAAATTCATAGTTACATGAGTGAATTATACAAGAAATGTCAGCATAATCAAGTGATAAAATGATAATTGAGTATTGATTAATTAAAGATTAGATGATATTTGAAATAATGGGAATGTTTTCGAACGACTCGTACACATCAAGCAACTGCAGCCCCAACTGCATCCCCAACGGCAACAACGACAGGACGTGCCCACATATTAGGATCTTGCTGTGCATGTACATAACGCCGGTGTTCGATCATTCGTATGTTTTCCGGGTTTTCCTCATCGTTTCCTTCACGGTTTCGATTTCTATCCCTTCGCCTCCTATCCGCTGCAGTCCGATCTTGACATCCACACTTGCTGAAAAATAAAGTTTTGAATGCGAAGTTGCCAAGAAAAACTCACCGTGTGATAAAAAAGGCCACCACACAGACGACGATAGAACTTAGAATTCCGCCGAGAATATAAATGGCCAGCGTCCAATCATTGTCATTTTTATCACCTACGAGCCATTTCAGATTGACATCCATAGTTGTGTCGATCGTCGTCTGCAATAAAAGGAAATATTTTTTGAAATTAAATGGAAGTAAGGAAAAGGAAACTAGATTGTATAAAAACCGAAAAATCTGACTATTTTTCATCTGGAAAACTGAAAAATATCATGAAAACAACGAGAAAAACGAAATAAAATGATTGAAAATTTGGGAAAAGCTGATAAATAAATCAAAGGCGCATGGTATTTCGCGCTAATGATATCTCGAAGCGAACAGCGCCAAATTCAAATTTTGATTAATTTTTATACAATTTTTCAGATTTTAAAATCGATTTTCAGCATAATTTCAATGTTTATTGCTCAAAAGATTGTTAAAAATCATACAATTTACAAATTATCTTCTCATTTTAAACCTATTTTACTGTCAAATTGCGCTAAAATCACTATTTTCAGACGACAATGAATAATACAACACATTTTGATGATAAAGACACGTGGATGTGTTTTTGGCCTGTATGTGGGCGAGATCTCGGATTCATTTTCCTTGTCATCAGCGTCTTTACTATTTATTTCGGATTGTGAGTTTTGTCACTTTTCAATTGAATTTTTTTCGAAGTCGATTCATTTTAAAATTTCCAGGAGATTGGGAAGAAAAATGGACGAACGGCGGAACAAGGACGAAGTCAACCAAAGGCTATGCACGTGTATGTGCACATGCAAACATTCTAATTAGCGTAATAAATGATTTGCACTTTTCTAATTTGTGATTTTATGTAAGCTTGATGTATGTGAAAGACGGTGACACGTGGAAGTTCACTAATGGACAAATCGCCGGTGTCATCTTCACCGTCGTCGCCGCATCCTTCTCATTCTTCTTATAGTGAATTACTTCTAGAAATAAAGTGAGGACAACCTCAAAATTTCCAGCCGAATGTATAGAAGAAACCAACGCGCTCGTGCCGGAATTCTCGCAGAGCAGCAACGAGATGACGATCGACAAGCGGATAATGATCGAGTGAGACAACAAAATCAGCCAGAGGACATCCAAATGCAAGTGATGAATCAAAATGAGATCTAATCAACTCACTGTTAATCTTATTGTGATATTTTCCTGAAATATTTTCACTAATTTGATCTCTATTGTAATTAATCGATATTTTGTCCAATTTATCTCGTGTATTTTCAATTTTAATTCATGTAATTCCCTTATTCCTGTAAATTCTATCTCATTTCATTCGAATGCATTGATTGTTCTTAACTACCGATTCCAGAGGACTCCTCCCCTCCCTCTGAGAGGAGGTGACCCCAAGCCCTAACAGTTCAATTCGAAAAGTCTTCTAGTAATTTGATCGATCACATCTTTCTCCAACTCATCCAAATCCCAGTCCTGCGCCTTTAAATCCGCCCAACAAAGAGCTTGAGCCAGTTTACGTGGCTGAAAATTCACAAATCTCAAGAATCTAGAAATCCCTTTCCCCCCACCACAATATCCCAGAATGACCACTTCTCTGCCAACTCGACCATCTGATTCGTCGTCATTCCACCCAATCCATTTATCATCTGTCTCTTACAGTACTCGGTGACACGTGGCACTTCCAGATGATAAGCCAAATCGAGGAATTCGCTGATGTTTTCGTCTGAATTCGATTGGTTTCAGAAGTGTAAAAACGTGATATCTCATACTATCCAATTGGAGATCAACTCCATGAATAATTTGTAGGAAATCATGGAAAATGTGGAAGAAACAACCGGTTGGAAGATCCGAATAATCAATATTTTGAGATTCAATCATGTGATAAAGATGGGGAGATTGGAGAGAAATCAACTGAAATAATTATTAGTTAATTGGCTAATTAATTAGAGAGTAATTAACCTTTTTCGACAAGAACATCTGGTGTCCGAGAACATTGACTTCCACATCGAAAATCGTCGAATCGAAATGATAAAAATCGAAAAGTTCAACAGAATCGTACAATCTCGACGACTTCACAACTATATAACATCGAATTTTAAACGATTTCTCCTCTGCTTTTTCATCGAAAAACCCTTGTTTCCCATCGTGAATTCTATCGTATCCCGGAATATCGATGATCATTTTATTCGTGTCTTTTGTGAATTCATACCGCCCGATTGCTCTAATCGAATGCTCTGAACTCTCCAAATTCTCAACAACTAGTCCCACTTCCAGTTCAATTGAACCATACGCTTTCGGCTCTTTCTTCTGGGAAATACTGAATTTTACAATGTTCGTTTCCTCGGAATTTGTGGTGTCCACTGTGAATTTCCTGGAAATTTTTGAAATTGAGAATCTGAAATATAGGCTTTCCATCCGGGCGGCCGTTTCTGCGGGGCGGCAAAATTTAAAAAAAGAAAACAAAAAGTTTGCACCAAAAAGTTCGAACTCGGGAGAAGCAAATTCAAAAACAAACATGTTAACCACTAGACCAAAGCTCCGCATGAGTAGAGCCAGGGAAAGGGGATAAAAGAAAGGAAGGTGACACGCCAAGAAGTGTAGGGCGTGCATTTTGCGCCCGGATTGAAAACCTAGGAATCTGAAATACTCCGTACTTACCAATTAACATTATGAATCGTTGGAATACAAAAGAAGTAAGTGATACGCTTCTTTTCGATCGGAAAATCCACGTAACGACAATTCGATCCCAGTAGAAATGGGTCTGGAAGCGATTTTCCAGTAATTAGGTAGATCACAAATACTTACTTGGTTTTCCAATATAGTCTTGATGTAGCATTTTTCAATTGAAGAAACTCTGAAATAATCTCTGTTCGTCTTGTTGTTATTCCAACTAATGACACGTGGAATTCCGGACTGCAAAACGACAAAATGGAAATGCCACGTGAAAACTTGAACTCTTCCAATCAAATTTTAGAAAAACTACTCATTTCCACGTAGCTACAACGATTGGAATGGTGAGTTTCCTTCTGAATGAAATTTCAAATTCCCGCCCGTTCTTCAGTATTGCAGTCGACTTATTCTTCTGTTCCCTCTAGCAATCCATCTGGTTAGCTCTTCTTTTTCTTGTGATACAGGTAAGAACTTTTTGTAAATAGACTACCAACCACAAAATCGATTCTCTTCTTACATCCATCTCATGAAGCAGTTCTTTTCCAGTAGTTTCCCCACCGAAAGATTGTAGCAAGATAAATTTGAAATACGTGAATGGAACTGCACTCCTCCAATGGCCTGAATGGTGTGAAGTGTTTCATGGAGAGTTGAAATTAAGGAATATCGATTTGGAGAGGGCTGATTTTAGGAAATTGGTAAGTGTGGAAAATTGAGTAATGGGAACGAATAGGTATAAGTTTTGTGCTAATCTAGACTATTAAAAACAGAAAAGACTGAACTCCGTAGAGTGGTAGTCTATCGAATCTGAAAATAGCTGAATTTTGATAATTTATTTTCCAGTTTCCTAAAGTCTTGAAACTCAATGCAAACAAACTGAATCTGTTGGTATCTGTGGTAAAAATGTTTTTATTAAAGTAAAAATTCCATGGAGGAAACTTTGAATTAGGCTCAGAAAATGTCAACATGATTCCAAAACTATACAAATTGCTCTTAATTACCGTCAATTCAACGGAAGAATCCAGCCAAAATAGTCTAGATTTCTTTCCTAATTCCCCAAAACTTTCATTTCTGAAATTCTGGCACTCCGTAGACTTTCAGCAGATCCTACTCACTTGGCCCTTCTTTTTCGATAACATACTAGACTTGCCTAGAATCTTCATTGCTTGGTTGAAGTCGGTCTGTAAAATACATATAAATTTTCTTGTTTATTCAGAGTAGTCATCTTTTGATTTGTTTAATGGCATTCTCGAAAACCAAGTAAATAATCGTTCTCCAAAGATTACACTAACTGACAACCACTTTTCGAAAATTGGCCCGCCTGGCAATCGTGCCACAGACATACAGAACAGCTCCTTTATTCAAAAATGACGATAAATCTGCTAATTAAGTCATTTTGAGATGATTTTGAAAACAATTAATTTAGGCAACAGTCACACACCAGTACTAATGTACTCTCACACCCCAGAAATACAGTAATTGAGAAACAGTGATATTTTTGAATTCAAGTAAGCCTATGCTTGTTTTCACTTCTTTTCATCAAAAAACATTCCCGTAATAGGACCAACAATCTCTTCTCTCTGTATCGCATCTAGAAATAGCTGAATTTTGATATTTTATTTTCCAGTTTCCTAACTTCTTGAAACTCAATGCAAACAAACTGAATCTGTTGGTATCTGTGGTCAGAATGTTTTTATTAAAGTAAAAATTCCATAGAGGAAACTTTGAATTAGGCTCAGAAAATGTGAACATGATTCCAAAACTATACTAATTGCTCTTAATTACCGTCAATTCAACGGAAGAATCCAGCCAAAATAGTCCAGATTTCTTTTCTAATTTCCCAAAAAGTTCATGTTCTGGATTTCGTGATTCCTTATTTTTCTCAACAACATCGGATTTCAGTATACAAATTTTTTTGAATTGTTATTCACCTATTTGAGTTAAGTCGTTGTTAGAAATTGTTCTGTTTCACAGAGTTTTTGAGCATCAGATGTAACTAAAATAGTCGATGGGTGGCATCTATGTATCGTGCAGTAAGATATACAATTTGGCCGTTTTCAGTCGAGAATGACTAACTTTAAGAGGGCCTTACGGTACCACTCAATGTCTCACAAATTATGTATAAACCATACAGATCAAAAGTAGATCTTCATTTTTGTAGTTGACCTCTTTTCTGTACGGACACTCCCTAGAGAGTTATGGTCATTTTAAAGGGACAGCTCAAAAATCACTCATTTTGCACTGAAACGGGACGATTTGAGGAATAAATTACTTTGTCGATATGTAACTTGCTAGGGAGTGCTTGTGCAAAAATGTTGTCAACTACAAAAATAGAGTTCTACTCTTGGTCTATTTGATGTGATAATAAGTTATTTTGTTGGACAATCACTGATACCGTAACACACTCTCAAAGTTGGTCACATTCAACTGAAAACAGCCAAATTGTATATCTTACTGCACGGCACTGTATCTACAAAGCTGGAATTAGTCTTTCTGGAATTTTGGTTTTTTTGTTAATGTTGTGAAACAGTAAATTTTCTTCCTGTAAATTATAATGTTTCTCGAAACTGCAATGATGATGCTAATTCTAAACCTGTAATTTCCCAATATCTCCTCTCCTTCAATTCCAGCGTAAAATCAAGGGAAGTGTGGAACTAATCAACACTGGATACTCTCGAATGCCCCAAATGCCGTGTCTGTCTGAAATCGAAACGAATGGATCGTATCCGGGAGTTGTGATCCTAAACAACAAACGACTCCGTGATATTCGTGGATTCATCAACTGGGATAGACACTTTCGAATTCAAGGATACACTCAATTTCCCGTCTTTATTTCTGGAAATGAGCAGTTGGATACTGTCAATATGCCATCGATCATTCATCACCAATTCTCTCCGATTTCTTGTGAAAAACGACTGACGCCCAACTACAGTATCCAGTATGCAGAAGGTTTGTTCCAGAAGTTTCTGATTTTCTTATTTTATGATTTCAGCCATGTCCCTCTCATTCGTCCTCATTTCTCTCATCATCTCTGCTACAGTATTCCTCTATCCATTGAGTTTGGGCAGTGCAAACATCTATTTCGTTCCCGGATATCATAAATCTTGACAGCTTTTTCTGTGAAAATAATTAATGAATTTGAATTTTTGAATTGTTTTATTTTAATGCATTTTGTGTTCACTCCAGTGAGAGTACTTTTTCTCAAATATTCATTTTCCGAAACAGAACAAAAAGTTCACTTCTTCTCCAACTAACCCAACCTCTCGGGATTAAAAACCATCGGTCTCATTCTTCCCGTTTTGAAATATTTGAACTGTTGAGCCACCAGAATAATTGCATTCATTGATCTACCAATCAATTGAATCGTTTCTTGTCTTCTACACATTTGATCTACCTTCATCTCTTCAATTACACAATTCACGATAGTCTTGAAATCACTCGTTTTCTTCTTGTTTATTCTCACAACATTTTCGTAATAAATGTGATTTGCTTGGAAGCAATAATTGATTTTTGGGGATATCTGAATTTGTTCTGAGAGTAGTAATGTGAAAAATATAATTGTAGTTCAAATAAATTTTATGTGAAACAGTTTATATAAATATTCCCCCTTACTCACATTGTGTAGACACCTGAAAACAGATGGGCGGTACAATGTCTCTCCGATAAATGCGAGAGAATCCAGGAAGAATCGATAGTGACGGGCAGTGTTGCCGACGGCATTCAGACCAATACACGTCGAAACATTCTTTGTGAATTCCGAAAACTTTTTCATGAAAATTGGATCGAGAATCTCGTGACCAGACACGTTGAATAGGGTGGACGAGATGTAGATCTGAATGAGAAATGGGGTTCTGCGGCACGTGTGAATAGTTGGGGTTGAGGTTGTGAATATTTCTCGAAAGCGGGAAACAGTAGATATTCAAAATTTTCATAACTGCAAGTGCGCTCTACTGAGAATTTCACAAATTTGTGTTCTGTTACTCAGTTTCTATAGAGGGAGTGCTCGATGAACCGAAGCAATAATGAAAAATTTTATGGAACGTCAAAGTTACGAAATGTCGCCGATTCCCTCTTACCTGATACGGTTCAGTGCATTTCGCCAACATGAGATCCTCTTGTGCAAATATTCCGAGATTTGAATTATTTTGAGATGTGACTGATATAATGATGACGAATAGGATAATCATTGAATTCAAACAATTGGACATCATTGCTTCTTTTTGAAGTAGAATAAATGGTTGAAAACGAGAGAAAAATGATAAAAGGACGGGAAATAGAAAACCGGAACAGCGGGAAAAAAATGGAATCAGGGAAAATTTGGGAACGTGTGAAGATTGTTATCATTGGAGATGTATTAAGAGTAAAAAGATGAACAGTTTTACGATCAAAAGTTTAATTTACAGTAATCCTGAAACAGCTAAATCTGAAAATATTCGTGTTTCTGTATATTCTCAAATTCTCAATTTCATTTTTCGAAACAATGAGTCGTTTCCAAAAAGAACTTATGAATAAGGACTGTAAATACATTGCTTTATATGTACGTGTCCACCCCATTTCCTCATTTCATCCATTCCACGTGTCATCTTGAACGTGTATTCTTTTGGAAGAAATCTGACTATTTCTATTCTACGACAGAGTCCGAATGACTAATTCAAAAAATGATCAAAACAAGGAGAAAAGTGACAGGAATTGTGAGTTTCAGCAATCCTTGAATTCTGAAAAAATCAATAACTGTTTCAAAAGTTTTATATTGTTTTTGGGTTATTTGTCACAATGATGGTCGATTCACATAATTTATATTCAACAATCAAAATTTTCAGCGAATCGAAGTCCTCCTCGAAATGAGCGAATTCAAGAGAAAGCTGAAAAAGATGAAATGACACTAGATGTGACTCAAGAAATGTCTGAAAAATCATCACAAAAAGCTCAAATTGATAAAGAAAAAGGAAGTGAACAACACCAGAATAAGATCATTTTATCGGGTTACTCGACGAGGAGAGTCAGATATAAAAGTGAGGGAATTTCAGGAGAAGAAGATTGAATTGAAAGAGATTTCAGACAGTGAACCAGATGAGAAATCAGTGAATATCGATGCGGATCTGGTGAGAAATAATGATAAAACATTGAGAGATGAGGACTGGTTTCTTGACAAGATTGAAAAGTGCAAGTGAGTTGTTAGAGAATATAAGATGGAAGTATTCTATTGAAGTAAAGAATTTTGAAACTTTACTCAAGGAGAGGTTGAAACAGAAAATTCTGGTGGTTTCTGAAAAATGGCATAAGACACAGAAAAATACTGTTTCATGTCATCATCATAATCTCGTGGGGTATTTGGCTATTAGTTCCGCAGTTAGCAAAAGTCAAACCACGGTGTGAGGAGACTAGGGTTATATTTTTATCAGGCAGGCATTTTTTTTCGGTAGATTTTTAAGCCTAGTGTTTCGATCACGACCGAGATATTTTAAGACATGTACATTGAAAATTCGAGACATTGCAAAAAACAGAGGAATTTCTAATTCCATCGATTTTAGAAGACTAGGTGTGACCGCTTTTTGAGGGACCAGGTTTCGAAAATGAGACCACTCACATTAGAGGTTCACAGAATTATGTATCACCAGTTTGTTCCCAAGTTTCAAAAAGTTTCAAAACACCCAATTTTTGTCGTATGTGTAGGGACCGCAATGAACGTGGGCGGAGTTATTCATTTTCTTCTCTTGGGCCGTCATGGGGAGCTTATTGAAATGTTTGACGGACTGTCCTGCAAGCCCAGTACGCTAAAACAGAATGGAAACTGTTGACCCCTATGTAATCGAGTACGTAGAATTCAATGAACACACTTTCGTTTCACCCAAATTTTTAGTTTTCTCGGAAAACTGAAAAAACATTTTGCTTTTTTCAGAAAAATGTCACGTTTAGGATGTTCTAGGTCGAACACGCATCATTTTTTGACAGTTTCTAATAGTTCTGGACATACTCTAATAGGTTTTGAAAGAAAATTCGATTTTCATGCTGTCGAATTTTTTTGGGAGCCATCTGAACTGCGAGGCATCACATCAAAAAACTTTCTGTGATAACATATCTATTTTCTGACATATTCTTTTTGGTCATCTCTTCAGGTACCTGGGCTCAAAATTTTGAAGCTCATTGATTCGTAAAATGTAGTTTCCTCTGTGTCGGAAAACAACGGATTCAAAAAGAAAATCAGTTTTCCCGGCAGTTCAGGTTAAAGGAGGTCAAACACGCATCGTTTTTTGACGGATTCAGATTCTACGCAAAATTTCGATCTAGATCCACTTGGAAACAAAAAATTTCGTGCTGTCGAATTTTAGATATTTGATGTTTTATCTCGAAATATGCTGAATATCCTTCAAAAAAAATCTCTTGAATTTTTAAAAATCACGTCAAAAATATATTTTCCTATTATCAGCATCACTTTTGTGTTCGTTTAGTTCAGTGGATAACACGTTGGGTTTTTTAATCAAACAGTTTCTGGTTCGAACTTTCCCAAATTTTGCAAAAATTTGACTGACTGAACGTGAAAATAGAAAATATTTTTTGCGTGGTCAGGAAAACGAAAGAATTCTCCAAGAGAATTCAGTAGAAACCATGGCTGACTAAAGGGTCCTGTAACTTCGGAGAGAGTGAATATTTTCGGGAAAAAATTTGGGAATGTACTTCCATTTACCTGAAAAAAAGGTCAGGATGGAAATTTTTATGAAAAAATGAGTTTGAAAAAAATGTTGCGGTCTCTACGTATGTGATACTGAAAATTTTAGTTCAGAAACACCCCGGTTTTGGAATTTAATTAGATGGTTTCTTGACAAGATTGAAAAGTGCAAGTGGGTAACTAATGAGAGGAGGGGAATTGAAATGCAGAATTGACTAAGATTACTCACGGAGAGGTTGAAACAGAAAATTCTGGTGGTTTCTGAAAAATGGCATAAGACACAGAACCGGGACAAAAGTCCTCTGTTTCGAATATGAGACGGTTAACACCCGAGGTACCAGAATTTCCCGGTTTTGAAACGTCACAGTTTTCTCTGAAACCCTAACAGTTCAATTCGAAAAGTCTTCTAGTAATTTGATCGATCACATCTCTCTCCAACTCATCCAAATCCCAGTCCTGCGCCTTTAAATCCGCCCAACAAAGAGCTTGAGCCAGTTTACGTGGCTGAAATATCTAGAAATCCCTTTCCCCCCACCACAATATCCCAGAATGACCATCTCTGTGCCACCTGGACCATCTGATTCGTCGTCATTCCATCCAATCCATTTATCATCTGTCTCTTACAGTACTCGGTGACACGTGGCACTTCCAGATTATTGGCCAAATCGAGGAATTTGCTGATGTTTTCGTCTGAATTCGATTGGTTTCTGATATGGAAAAGTGATGGAATGACATACTATCCAATTGGAGATCAACTCCGTGAATAATTTGTAGGAAATCATGGAAAATGTGGAAGAAACAACCGGTTGGAAGATCCGAATAATCAATATTTTGAGATTCAATCATGTGATAAAGATGGGGAGATTGGAGAGAAATCAACTGAAATAATTATTAGTTAATTGGCTAATTAATTAGAGTGCAATTAACCTTTTTCGACAAGAACATCTGGTGTCCGTAAACATTGACTTCCACATCGAAAATCGTCGAATCGAAATGATAAAAATCGAAAAGTTCAACAGAATCGTACAATCTCGACGACTTCACAACTATATAACATCGAATTTTAAACGATTTCTCCTCTGCTTTTTCATCGAAAAACCCTTGTTTCCCATCGTGAATTCTATCGTATCCCGGAATATCGATGATCATTTTATTCGTGTCTTTTGTGAATTCATACCGCCCGATTGCTCTAATCGAATGCTCTGAACTCTCCAAATTCTCAACAACTAGTCCCACTTCCAGTTCAATTGAACCATACGCTTTCGGCTCTTTCTTCTGGGAAACAATGAATTTTACACTGTTCGTTTCCTCGGAATTTGTGGTGTCCACTGTGAATTTCCTGGAAATTTTTGAAATTGAGAATCTGAAATACTCCTCACTTACCAATTAACATTATGAATAGTTGGAATACAAAAATTGTGAGTGATACGCTTCTTTTCGATCGGAAAATCTACATAATGACAATTCGATCCCAGTAGAAATGGGTCTGGAAGTGATTTTCCAGTATTTATGTAGATCACAAATACTTACTTGGTTTTCCAATATAGTCTTGATGTAGCATTTTTCAATTAAAGAAACTCTGAAATAATCTCTGTTCGTCTTGTTGTTATTCCAACAAGTCATACGTGGAATTTCATCGAACTGCAAAAGTGGAAATGGAAATGTCACGTGATAATTCGAACTCTCTTCCAATGAAATTTCAAAAACTATTGATTTCCACGTAGCTCCAACGATAGGAATGGTGAGTTTCCTTCTGAATGAAATTTCAAATTTCCGCCCGTTCTTCAGTATTGCAGTCGACTTATTCTTCTGTTCCCTCTAGCAATCCATCTGGTTAGCTCTTCTTTTTCTTGTGATACAGGTATCGTCACACTGACTAAAAATAACCAATTTAAAAATTGATGATCTACTTACATGTATCCCATAAAACAGTCTATTTCCAGCAGATTTCCCACCGAAAGAATGTAGCAAGATAAATTTGAAATACGTGAATGGAACTGCACTCCTCCAATGGCCTGAATGGTGTGAAGTGTTTCATGGACAGTTGAAATTAAGGAATATCGATTTGCAGAGGGCTGATTTTAGGAAATTGGTGAGTGTGGAAAATTGAGTAATGGGAACGAAAAGGTATAAGTTTTATGCTAGTCTAGATTATTAAAAAGAGAAAAGACTGAACTCCGTAGAGTGGTAGTCTATCGAATCTGAAAATAGCTGACTTTGAGAAAATATTTTCCAGTTTCCTAACCTCTTGAAACTCAATGCAAACAAACTGAATCTGTTGGTATCTGTGGTCAAAATGTTTTTATTGAAATAAAAATTCCATTTATGAAACTTTGAGTTAGGCTCAGAAAATGTGAACATGATTCCAAAACTATACTAATTGCTCTTAGGTAATTACCGCCAATTCAACGGAAGAATCCAGCCAAAATAGTCCAGATTTCTTTTCTAATTTCCCAAAAAGTTCATGTTCTGGATTTCGTGATTCCTTATTTTTCTCAACAACATCGGATTTCAGTATACAAATTTTTTTGAATTGTTATTCACCTATTTGAGTTAATTCGATATTAGAAATTGTTCTGTTTCACAGAGTTTTTGAGTATCAGATGGAACCAAAATAGTCGATGGGTGATATACCTTGCAGTAAAATATAAAATTTTGCTTTTTTCAGTTGAAAATTACCAACTTTGAAAGGGCGTTACGTTATCAGTGATTATGTATAAACCATATAGTACAAAGATAGAGCTTCATTTCTGTAGTTAACAACTTTTTGGTACGAACACTCCTTAGAGAGTTATAATTATTTTAAGGGAACAGCTCAAAATCTACTCTATTTTACACTGGACGACTTGAGGGAGAAATTACTTTGTCGATATGTAACTTGCTAGGGAGTGTCCGTATAAAAAAGTTGACAACTACAAAAATGAAGCTCTTCTTTTGTTCTGTATGGTTTATACACAATTTACATTGTTGGACAATCACTGATACCGAAACACCCTCTCAAAGTTGGTCCTTTTCAACTGAGCACAGCCAAATTGAATATTTTACTGCATGGCACTGTACAAAGGTGAAATTAGTCTTTTTGGAATTTTGGTTTTTTTGTTAATGTTGTGAAACAGTAAATTTTCTTCCTGTAAATTATAATGTTTCTCGAAACTGCAATGATGATGCTAATTCTAAACCTGTAATTTCCCAATATCTCCTCTCCTTCAATTCCAGCGTAAAATCAAGGGAAGTGTGGAACTAATCAACACTGGATACTCTCGAATGCCCCAAATGCCGTGTCTGTCTGAAATCGAAACGAATGCATCGTATCCGGGAGTTGTGATCCTAAACAACAAACGACTCCGTGATATTCGTGGATTCGTCAACTGGGATAGACACTTTCGAATTCAAGGATACACTCAATTTCCCGTCTTTATTTCTGGAAATGAGCAGTTGGATACTGTCAATATGCCATCGATCATTCATCACCAATTCTCTCCGATTTCTTGTGAGAAACGACTGACGCCCAACTACAGTATCCAGTATGCAGAAGGTTTGTTCCTTGACAGATTTTTCTGTGAAAATAATTAATGAATTTTTGAAGTTTTGAACTGTTTTATTTTGTGTTCCATTGTCGAGCTGCGGTCTTACTGCAGTACCAGTACATTTCTCTGAAATATTCATTTTCCGAAACAGAACAAAAAGTTCAATTCTTCTCCAACTACCCAAGTGTCTCCGGATTAAAAACCATCGGTCTCATTCTTCCCGTTTTGAAATATTTGAACTGTTGAGCCACCAGAATAATTGCATTCATTGATCTACCAATCGATTGGATCGTTTCTTTGTTTCTACACATTTGATCTACCTTCATCTCTTCAATTACACAATCCACGATAGTATTGAAATCACTCGTTTTCTTCTTGTTTATTCTCATAACATTTTCGTAATAAATGTGCGTGTTCTCTTGGAAGCAATAATTGATTTTTGGAGACATCTGGAAAGATTGAAATTTCCACAATGGGAATAATAGGATTGTAGTTCAAATAAATTTTATGTGAAACAGTTTATATAAATATTTCCCTCACTCACATTCTGTAGACACCTGAAAACAGATGGGCGGTACAATGTCTCTCCGATAAATGTGAGAGAATCCAGGAAGAATCGATAGTGACGGGCAGTGTTGCCGACAACATTCGGACCAATACACGTCGAAACATTCTTTGTGAATTCCGAGAACTTTTTCATGAAAATTGGATCGAGAATCTCGTGACCAGACACGTTGAATAGGGTGGACGAGATGTAGATCTGAACGAGAACAGAGTTGAGCGGAATGCGATTTTTGAAATAGCGGAAGGCGGAAGGCGGAAGGTGGAATTCCGCTCAAGTCTGAACGAGAAATGGGAGTTCTGTGGTATGTGAGAATAGTTGGGGTTGAGGTTGTGAATCTTTCACAGGCATGAGGAAACAGTAGATATTCGAAATTTTCATAACTGCAAATGCGCTCTACTGAGAATTTCACAAGTTTTGTGTTCTGTTTCTCATCGTCAGTTCCGATAGAGGGAGTGCTCGATGAGCCAATTGCGTTTGAAGGATCGTATGCTTTTCCTTGATTTCTTGACACCGCGACACTTCCCTACTATCCATTTCGCAACTACATGAACGTCTCAGTTGCAAAATGTCGCCGATTCCCTCTCACCTGATACGGTTCTGTGCATTTCGCCAACATGAGATCCTCTTGTGCAAATATTCCGAGATTTGAATTATTTTGGGATGTGACTGATATAATGATGACGAATAGGATAATCATTGAATTCGAACAATTGGACATCATTGCTTCTTTTTGAAGTAGAATAAATGGTTGAATAATGTTGAAATGACAGAAAAAAGCAAACCGGAACAGATGGAAAAAAATGGAATCAGAGGAAATTTGGGAACGTTGTTCAGATTGTTATCATGGAAGATAGAAAATGCTAAAAAAGATGAACAGTTTTACGATCAAAAGTTTAATTTACAGTAATCCTGAAACAGCTAAATCTGAAAATATTTGTGTTTCTGTGCATTCCCAAATACTCAATTTTATTTTTCGAAACAATAAGTGGGTTCCAAAAAAAAACTTATGAATAAGGACTGTAAATACATAGCTTTATATGTACGTGTCCACCCCGTGTCCCCATTTTTATTTTCCCAAATCGTCCATTCCACGTGTCATCTTAAACGTGTATTCATTTGGAAGAAATCTGACTATTTCTATTCTACGACAGAGTCCGAATGACTAATTCAAAAAATGATCAAAACAAGGAGAAAAGTGAAAGGAATTGTGAGTTTCAGCAATCATTGAATTCTGCAAAAGTCAGGAACTGTTTCAAAAGTTCTAGATTGTTGTTGTGTTATTTTTCAAATTGGTAAATTTACATCACGCACATTCAACTATCAAAACTTTCAGCGAACCGAAATCCTCCTCGAAACGAGCGAATTCAAGAGAAGGTTGAAAAAGAGGAAATGACACTAGATGTGACTCAAGAAATGTCTGAAAAATCATCACAAAACTTCCAAATTGATAAAGAAAAAGGAAGTGAACAACACCAGAATAAGATCATTTTATCGGGTTACTCGACGAGGAGAGTCAGATATAAAAGTGAGGGAATTTCAGGAGAGAAGAATAATTGAAAGAGATTTCAGAGAGTGAACCAGATGAGAAATCAGTGAATATCGATGCGGATCTAGTGAGAAATAATGATAAAACATTGAGAGATGAGGACTGGTTTCTTGAGAAAATTGAAAAGTGCAAGTGAGTTGTTAGAGAATCTAAGGGAGCGATATTCTATTGAAGCAAAGAATTTTGAAACTTTACTCTAGGAGAATTTGAAACAGAAGATTCTGGTGTTTTCTAGGACCCAGAAAAATACTGTGTCATGTCATCATCATAATCTCGCGGGGTATTTCGCTATTAGTTCTGCCTTAACCAGCGTTAACAAAGTTAGCAAAAATCAAACCACATTGGTGAAGTGAAGAGACTAGAGTTATATTGTATCAGACATCCTTTTCTGAAGATTTTTAAGCGTAGTGTTTCGATCACGACCGAGATATTTTAAGACATGTAAATTGAAAGTTCGAGACGTTCCAAAACAGAGAAATTTCTAATTCGAGAGATTTGGAAGACTAGGTGTGACCGCTTTTTGAGAGATCAGGTTTTGAAAATGAGACCACTCACATCGGAGGTTCATATGATTATTTATCCCCAGCTTGTTCCCAAGTTTCAAAAAGTCTCAAAAGACGCAATTGTTGTCGTATGTGATACTGAAAGTTTTAGTTCACCCTGGTTTTGGAATTTAATTAGATGGTTTCTTGACAAGATTGAAAAGTGCAAGTGAGTTGTTAGAGAGTCTAGGATTGAGAAGAGGATTGAGATGAAGAATTGACTAACTTTACTCATGGAGAGGTTGAAACAGAGAGTTCTGGTGGTTTCTGAAAAATGGGGTAAAATTCAAAAAATACTGTGTCATGTCATTATCATAATCTCGTGGGGTATTTGACTATTAGATCTGCAGTTATTATAAGTTCACAGTCTGCTGTCGTAGGGTGTTAAAACATGAAAACCGTAGTAGAGTATGGTTTATCACTCATTTCAACTACGAGACCCACCCGAACAAATTACATGCGCCTTTAACTTCCTCTGACAGCAAACAGTAATACAACGTCAAACCACGTTGGTGAAGTGAGGAGAGTAGAGTTATATTGTATCAGACATCCTTTTCTGAGGATTTTTAAGCGTAGTGTTTTGATCACGACCAAGATATTTTAATACATGTACATTGAAAATTCGAGACATTGCAAAAAACAGAGAAATTTCTAATTCCATCGATTTTGGAAGACAAGATAAGTAAACAGGTTCCGAAAATGAAACCGCTCATATTGGAGGTTCATATAATTATTTATCCCCAGCTTGTTTCCAAGTTTCAAAAAGTTTTACTCATTAATGAATTGGTTTTGACATTTTACAGTTTCAAGATGCCTTGATTTGACTTGCCATCTTGATTACCCAATTTTTGTATACTGAACATTTTAGTTCTGAAACACCCCGGTTTTGGAATTTAATTAGATGGTTTCTTGAAAAGATTGAAAAGTGCAAGTGAGTAACTAACGAGAGGAGTGGAATTGAAATGAAGAATTGACTAACTTTATTCATGGAGAGGTTGAAACAGAGTTCTGGTGGTTTCTGAAAAATGGCATAAGAAACAGAAAAATACTGTCTCATATCATCATCATAATCTCTGCGGCGTTTTCCTCTATTAGTCTTGCGCATACACAAAAAACAAAGAACTTTCTAAATTAGCGCTCGAAATGGGGCGTCCCACTTTTTTTTCTTGAATTTTGGAAAACTGCCAGTTTTTGACGGAGAATTGTGAAACTTTCACAGAATCTGAAAACATAGCTGGGGACGCGATTCCGAAATTTTCAAAAAATATTCGTTCATTTTCAACCGTTTTATGACAAGTCCCAACTCGTCCCATTTCGAGTGCTATTTCTAATTCAAAAGACTTTGAGAGACAAGGTGAGTGATCAGATTCCGAAAATGAGACTACTCACACCGCAGGTCACAGAATTATGTGTCAAAATTATGTGTGGACTTGCCATCTAAACTACCCAGTTACAACGTGTGTTATTGAAATGTCTCCGTGAACTTTTGATATAATGTAGCCTAAGGTCACTTGAAAACCGAGACATTTGTGTTATGACGCATTTGTAAAACGAGATATGCAACCGGTTTCTAGATGACCATGTTCCAAAAATGAGCCGGTTCCAGAATGTTCCGATTTTGAATTTCAAAACAACTAGTTCCAATATGTCTCGATTTTAATTTGTCTCAATCAATACGGTTTTGACTTTTCACTGTTTCTGAATGTCTTGATTTGAATTTCTATCAAAACAACTCAGTTACACTGTATCTGTTCTTCGAAAGTCGAAATCCAGAAATGCCCTGATTTTGGAATTCCAGGCTTCAGGAGAGATTACAAACTGTCTCCCGGTTTCAAAACATCCATATACACAACATTCAAATCATCAATCTCCCCCCCCCCCCCCCCCCCCCCCCCCCCCCAAATTTCCTTATTTCACAGATCGAAGAAACTGCAACGAACATGCGTGTGCCCATTCCCTCCGTGTTACCGTATTGTCGATGCAATCGATGGATTAAAAGGGAAATGGCAACGAGTGAAACGTGTCTCTTTCTTGTGTTGTTGTCCACCGTTCTGTTGTCTCATTCAGAGGGTTAGTGGGGGGACGTTTCGCAACTGGGGACGTTTTGAAACTAAGAAATCACTTTACTCGGTTGCAAAAAGTGCTAGTTTCGAAACGTCCCTGTTTTCGCAGAGTGCATTCTGGCCGCCCCGCCGTGAATACTACTTCTTCAAACCGCCTCCAAATGACATTTCATTCCAAGTGAACGAAGAATCGGAAGCGATTTTAATGAGGGATCGAAAGAAGAAATTGAAGAAATTGAAGAGAGCGAAGGCGTGTATTCCTGGAGAAATGTATCGTTTCGGGCTGAGTCATCCGTGTGCAGAAGACGTCAAACACGCGAGAGGATTCGCATTGAAAACTGCAAATGGAAATGTATTCTCTTCTTCTTTTCAAAAATTATCAGAATATCAGATATTTGCAGACGATAGCATGTATCCATATCCCGTGTCCAGATGTCTCCTCTTCACCTCGTTTCACTCTTTTATACTCTCATCCGAATGGTTCTGATCTTTCGGATCATCTCGTCGGAGTTCCCTCACTGATAGATTTGGCTCGATTCTATCGGTGTGAAGTGTACAGTTATGATTACTCTGGATACGGGATTAGTGGCGGAATCGCCTCGGAACACAATCTATACGCTGACATTCGGGCCATCTATCAGGTAATTAGACAGTTAATTGGGCAATTAACTAGTTATAACTAATTAGTATATAACAATGGAGAAACACGTGGATCCGAGTCGTATCGTTCTTCTTGGATTCTCAATTGGATCAGCTGCGACTGTTGAGTTGTTAAAAGAGGAAAAAGATCGGAAACCGCCAGCTGGAGTGATTTTACAAGCCCCGCCCACTTCACTTCTTCGAGTTTTCGGAAATATGATTGGAAGGAAGAAGCATTTGGAGAAGCCCACTTGCTGTCTGGATCGATTTGTAACCATTGATAAAGTGAGAGTGTGCAAGTGCGCTCTATCGGAATTCCCTTAATTTCAGATTCATGAAGTCACGATTCCAATTCTGGTAATTCATGGAAAAGATGATAAAACTGTTCCGATTGAACACGGAGAGTTGATATGTCAGAGAGCTGTTACAAAGGTATTCCCACTTGTTTCATCTTCGCTCCATTGATAATTTTGTAGGTCACTCCTGAATGGGTTCCCGATGCAGCACATGACAATATTGAGAATTGTCGAGTTGTTTGGAAACGAATTCGCAAATTCATCAGAGAGTGAGTTCTGTTTCAGGAATGGGCGGAGTCTTCACATGTTTTTTCCAATTTCAGAGAACTCAAGCTCAAATGAATTTCTTCCTAAAGTATTCTTCGTTTTTTTTTTTCCTGAAATGAATTTTAATTTTACCTAAACTAGAGAATACAAAAGTTAACACAGAGTTTATGAGATTTTAGACGGATTAAACGAAATGAATATACACGAAATGGTAGGATAATCAAGTGATAAAATGACTAGTGAGTATCGATTAGTTACAGATTAAATTGAATTCAAAATAATGAGAATGTTTTCAAAAGACCAGTATATACATTAACAAATCGCATCAACTCCAACTGGCGTATGAAGCTAACGGGCATGACGACGATGCGGTGGAACGTTCTGTCTCTGGTTTCTTCCTCGACGCGGGTTCGCTTCGTCACCCTCCCGGGAATCATTCTGGCGGCGGTGACGGCGGTTCGGTGGCGGTGGAGGCTTGTTGATGACGGCGCGTTCCCCTAGACGCCGAAATCTGAAATTTTAGATGATATTGAGGTGGAAGAGTTGAAATGAAACAAAAACTTACAATACGGCACAAGCAGAGAGCACGGCGAGGATGAAAGCGAATTCAATTATGCTTTCGAAGGTGATAGCCATTGTTCTGTCGATCGTCGTCTGTAACAAGATTATTATTTTAAAATCAGGTATTTCGAGGTAATATGAGAAACACGAGTAGACAAACTTTTCACTAAAAACCAGAAATTTCAGTCATACTTGTCATTTGACGGGTGGAAATTTTTTTTTTAATTTTTGCACACCAAAAATAATTTTCAAGTGCTTTTTTATCACTAAATTCACTGTAGAACTAATAAAAATCGTGAATTCAGTCGAATTTTTGCAGAAAATGCCCCAAAAACCACTTTTTCAAAAATTACTGCTGAAAAAAACATGTTTTTCGAAAAAAGTCGCTTCACCCGGGCCGATCGGGCCGACCGGATTGACCGGGCCGGCGAAAATTTGGAAATCGGCCCGGGCGCCCGTGACAAGTATGATTTCAGCGAAAAATTGCAGAAAAACAATGAGTAATAAAGCAGGCGGTTGTGAAGCGGAACATTTTCTGGTTTTATTTTGACTTTTTGAGCAAAAACCCGAAGAAAAACGTTAAAAAATCAGAGAAAATGCTGAAAAATGACTCGAAAAACACAAATGATGATTAATAAATTAAAGGCGCAAAAATGGCGCCAAAATCAAATTTCGATAAAATACTTCTTTTCCGGAAGGTTGTAGGCCTACATGTAGGTCTGCTCTCCACCGGCTTCAGTCAAAAAGAAATAAGCAAAACACTGATTTATTACAAAGTGCAAAAGTTTTACATGAAATTCATAGTTACATGAGTGAATTATACAAGAAATGTCAGCATAATCAAGTGATAAAATGATAATTGAGTATTGATTAATTACAGATTAGATTATATTTAAAATAATGGGATTGTTTTCGAACGACTCGTACACATCAAAGAACTGCATCAGGTCCAACGGCAGGGCGTGCCCACGTATTAGGATCTTGCTGTGAATGTACAAACTGCCGATGCTCGATCATTCGTATGTTTTCCGGGTTTTCCTCATCGTTTCCTTCACGATTTCGATTCCTCTCCCTTCGCCTCCTATCCGCTGCAGTTCGATCTTGACATCCACACTTGCTGAAAAATAAATAGTTTTGAATGCGAAGTTGCCAAGAAAAACTCACCGTGTGATAAAAAAGGACACGACACAGACGGCGATAACACTTAGAAAACCGAGAATACAAATGCCCAGCGTCCAATCAAAGTCATTTTTATCACCTACGAGCCATTTCAGATCGACATCCATTGTTGTGTCGATCGTCGTCTGCAATAAAAGAAAATATTTTTGAAACTAAACGGAAGTAAGGAGAGGGAAACTAGATTGTATAGAAAACCAAAATTCTAACTATTTTTCATCTGGAAAACTGTAAAAATATCATGAAAACAACGAGAAAAACGAAGGAAAATGATTGAAAAATTGGGAAAAGCTGATAAATAAATTAAAGGCGCATGGTATTTCGAGCCAACGATATCTCGACACGAACGGCGCGAAATTTGAATTTTGATTTATTTCATTTTTCAGAGACAATTATTTTATTGTTTCATGAATTTCGGCACGATTTCTATCAAGTCGATATGAATTTTATCATAAAAATCGAAAATTGAGCTCTCAATTGCTCTTGAAAGCAACAATTTCCTATTTTCTAATCGTTTTCTTTCTTTATAAATCTATTTTAATCTTTAAAACATAACTAAAATACAATTTTTCAGACCACAATGGATAATATGATACATGTTGATGATGAAGACACGTGGAAGTCCGTTATGCCCGTCTATGGACCAGCTGCCGGAGTCACTTTCCTTGTCGCCGCCGGCTCATTTTTGTATTTCGGATAGTGAGTTCACAGAAATTGTAAAACTTACGTAGTGTTCTGAGCAGTTTTCATTGCTGGAATCACTCATTTTCTGCTAGAAACTCCCAAAAACCTTTGAATTTTCAGCAAAATGTACAAAAAACACAAAGCCCGCCAAGCAGCGATCGCCGAATCGAAACGACAAAACGAGGAGAATCGAGAGAATCATGAGGCGATGAGACAAGAAAGAGAGCAAAGTCAACCGAGAGATATGCCGATTGAAATGCAAACTTTCTAATTTTGAGGCCTTATTTGTAATTTTTCGGATAATATTGTAGCGAAAACTGTTAAACTGGAATTTGATATCCCATGTAATATGATTATTCTCATAATTTCTTGTATATTGTAATCTGTAATTCACCCTAACTTGTTTATTCTGCCATTTCTTGTATTTTATTACTCATTTTTCATAAAATTTCTTCACTTTTCAGTTATTTTCTTTATTTTGCTCATAAATTTTCCAAAATCAAAATCTCTCTACGCTTTTATACGAAAACAAATAGTGACCGTTTTTTCTCAATTTTCATCCGCTTTTCATCATTTCATTCCTTCGGAACACTAAAAACGCCCCGCCGCCGCTCCTCTCTCCGCGTCCGCCATCGCCCGTGAGATGTCGGCTGCTTCGTTTGCCTCTATTTATAAGTAAATCGACTTCCTTTTACTGGTTGCCGACGGTCCGGCTTGCAGGGTCTCCAAGTGTGTGTGTGTGTGTGTTTTCAGGAGTCCGCTCGGTAGTCCGCTCGGTTCCAATCCCTATCTTTGACCCTGCGGCACTTTGACCGTCGTTTTATAAAAATAATCACTTTTTATTGATAAGAGAAACTTAAAATCTGTTCATTGTATTGGTAACCGACATTGTTGAGTCTTCAATTTTCTGAAACAAATCCAGTTTTTTTCATATATTTGATGTCTAAAATGTACCTTTCGTCTGCAAATGAGTTTTCTAAACTCCTTCCGAATAGTGTGATTCATAGTGATATAGATAAGTGCAGGGCATCCATGATTCACAGACCAGCAGATTTGACCTATAATTTTGTTAATTGGGTGTAATTTTCAAAATACGAAAACTTACCCATCAGCAAAATCCATGGGTCAGGAGTGATCAGAGTGAAAGAATTATAGACAAGAGCGCATACTGTATTGAAGAAACAAATGATGATGCATTGAACGATTATCTGAAAAAAAAAATCAACAAATTTTTGGAACGAATGACTCGATTGAGAATGGAAGTGCTGACTTTGTTAACTGTATGATGCTTATATACGATTTCTCGGTTTTCAGATTTTCACTGTTTCAGAAGGCTCTGAATCGGCTTCTGAAAAAACTTGTTTCCAATGCATATCAGTTCATGCCTCAAACATTTTTTCAAGAAAATCCTCATAACCTCCACTCACCGCGGCCGACGCCTTCGACTTCTGTCCTCTTGCCACTTTCCTCACTTTCAGAAAATAAGCCACGTAGAACACGCCCATAATGCTCACAAAAATCCAATTACCTATTCCATGCTTGAGGAGTATTCCGATAGTAGTCCGTCGCCTCTTCCGTAGGAGTCTCCATAGCCAATGGATCAGGGAACCATGCCATTCCAATCGAGTTGAAGCATACTGTTGGGGTGAAGAAGAACCAGAAAATGAAGTAAATTACGATGAGGAATATGGATAGATAGGCGAGTTTCCCGTCGATAATGTGGGAGTATTCGGGGAGAGTGATGAAGACGATTCGGTTGATGAAGAGGAGGAGAGTGCAGGCACAAGAAGTGCACCAAGTGGCTGGAAATCATATTTTAATTACTAAATGACTAATGATAAATTTTGTTCGGTTTCAAAAGGATAGTATCTTTTTGAGCTTATACAACCATTCATTGAGTTTTTTGTCGTGGTTGGAAGGGTCTCATAGTTGAAATCATGAAAAACCGTAGTAAGAAATTTGAAACCGTAGTAAAATACGGGATTTCACCCATTTAAACTACGAGACCCATCTGAACAAATTCCATGCGCCTTGCTGTAAGGATACAGTAACCGTCAACCGAATTTCAGTTTCAGAATGTTTTGATATAGGATATTTGATAACCAATATTTAATATGTCAGGTTTTGGAAAACGAGCACCTATTAAAAACATGATGTGCTTATCTATGATGTCCTGCTAACACAGAATTTAGAAATTTGTCTCTAATTCCCATACAAAGCTTTTGATGGCAAAAGTTGTTCGATACTTTCTGAAATTGTGGGAGACCTTCATGGTATTTAGAGGAAAATACTCTTTCAATAAAGACTGTTAATGCCTATTTGTTTTATTTGAAGATTGTAACTAGAATTCGGATTTTGAAAAGTTGACTCATTTTTCTCAATAAAATGATGTCATAACTTATCACGAATAATGCATTCTAGAACTACATCATCCGTTTACGTATTGAAAAAAAAACATGAATAGAGCCACTCACAATCAGTATGATTTTTCTTCCATACGCTTCTCATCATCTAACTGGAAACACTTTCTTTCGGTTTCAAAATAAAAGTAATTGAAATCTGATTTCACAATTTGGTGATTCACTTCACAAAAAAAACCTGCAGATCATTTGTTTATTTTTAACTGATTAGTATTGGTTTTTTTCAAGTCTCTTTTTGCTCATTATAAAAATTATTCCAATAATACAAAGCATCCTTTCTAGTAACTTCCAGATAGTTTAGATAACCAGCAGAGTTGCATGGAATTCCGACTTCCGGGCATTTTTTTCATTCCGACTTCCGAATTCCGGATAAGAAATTTTCACTTCCATGCAACTCTGATAACCAGTACCAAAGTGTATTATATCAGTGTTTATCGATTGAATTTCATTATCAGAATGTTTTGAAACTGAGTAATTCTAATTACCCAGATTCAACGAAAGGTGTCAGGTTAGTTGATTCGTAATTTTCAGAAGAGTTACGTATTCTACATAGCCTAACTCACATTTACATATTGAAAGAGTTGAATGTTTCGTATGATTTTTATCTTGCCAGCGAAACTAAAAGTGTTAGTAGAGTTCATCACTTACCTAGCTTTCAAAACACAAAAAATTTTAAATGGATATACATAAACCTTGATTTTAAAAAACTCACTTAACACAAACATTCCAGTGACATAAATGAACTCTGGGTACGCACAAAAGACAGCTCCTTTGATGAAAAGTGGTCCACTGATGAGACAACTGCATGCTGAAAATTATTTAGTTCTTAAGACATTCGAAGGCGCTGCGTCTATGAAGATGGAAAAAATAAGTGGAGAACTTGAATCAGTAAACTTTGACACATTTCGATTTTTTTGAAAAAATGTTTCAGTTTTCCATACAGGTCAAAAATGTGAGGACTGTGATGACATGGTCCAATGAGGAAACCAAGAAGAGAATCTCCATTTAGAGTATTAGAGAGCCCAGAACCACCCGAGAGGCTTGAAATTTGTGAAGTGTTTAGATTGAATGAAGAAGCTATGTAGTTTCTCTGATCGAGCATTTTTCTGTGCAAGTATAATCTCTAGATAGGATTTAGAACGCAGTACAGTAATTTTCCCCGAATACTGACTAATTTAAATCGGAAATGGGAGGAAACGCTTAACTGATAGAGAGTGTCCGTATCATGTTCAAATATAAGTTACTAGCAGAAATTGCATTCTGCAGACTATTCATGACTCCATGAAACACTATCCAAGTTTCAAACCAAGTGATTCGCACAATTATAAATAGAAAATTTGAAAACAAAACCGTTTCAAAAAGTTGATTTATATAAAGTACGGACAGTATTTGATAGTCGGCAAAGACAAACGAGAATTTCTATTGAATTGTACTGAAAAAGTGCACGACGAGGAGCGGTTTTTTTGCACTTTGAGGTCTCGTAACTCGCTTCAGACTGATTTTCGGACCTCGCTCCAATACGATTTTCCCTTTTTCATGGTTCTCTGAATCGATTTATAAAAAGAAATCTTCAATTTCGGAATAGTGGTGACCCGTTTAACCATCTGGGACAATAATTGTAGCTTACAGCTTACACATCGAGCAAAAATAAAACACTCTTCCACGTCTTCTATGAATTACCAAACATCCTATGGCAATATTCTTGCACCGAACTACTCTACTCTTTCCCTCCCCACCTGTAGCAGTCATATCCACCAGTGCCAACATCACAATAATCTTATAACACGCATGTCTGATCAGTTTAGTCTTGAATATAATATAGAGAATCGGTGGGTACAGTAACTCAATGAACACTCCGAATACAGTAATCGGATAACCCAGTAGGGGTCGTTTCAGTCCTGTTTCCAACCATTCGGATTGAGATTTCCAGGAGCAATTGTAGAATGGGATGGATTCAACACTTCCGTAATACAATAGACGATTCATTTCTTTTTTTTTGTTGAAAGATGTTCCGAGACCTGCTTTTATATCATTTTTTATACTGATGTTAGGTGTTAGTTCCTGGAAGATTTTATTATTATTGTAGGACATATTTGAGCGTCAAAACGTGTTATTCTGCTCGGATAGAATAGAGTCAATTTAGTGAAAAAAGAGAGTCTAGACCTCTCGCTTCGTTATAAAATATGACCGATTTTCGGTTCTTCCTCTGAATTGAATAATGACACATTGAGAACGCATGTACTTCGTTACGTCTCACATTATAGGTAACATGTCTCACTTGATAACTATTTTTTAAACCGGGAAACTTATAAAACAATTAACCTTTGTGTTTCTTTTTTCGAGAAAGACATATCAAGAAAATACCTATTAGTACTAGATTGTAATAAAATTGAATGCAAATTCAGAATAATAAAACTTGTTTGAAACATGCGAAAATGTACTGTAAGAGGAGTTATTCGGTACAGTTTTCTAGAAGATCTTACATTCATTTTTTTCCTTCAAGGGAAGCCCTCAAAGTTTTTCAAGCGACTCAAGAATACGGTCCCTGATACTTTCGAATTTGTAGACTACGAATCTGAAATAAAAGTCTGCTAAATCTTTCTGAAAACCGAGTTATGAGCCAACACAATTTACTCTTGGTAAAGCAATGGTTAACAGGAAATTGGAAGACCCTTGTTAGCAGATTGTCATTTTTCGATATTGTACTTGTGACGCTAATGAAACAGAAAGATCCAACTGTAATTCCAAATTCTTTGGAAAAAATTGAAACGACTAAAATTGCCAATAAAATAGTTTTGTTTCCAACATCAAACAGAGCAATTACCGTTCATGAAGTATTTATAGAAGATCTCACGAGGATTTGAATTTTATTTTAGTTCAAAGAAATAGGTGGAGAACAATATATATTACCATTTTAAAACTGTTTCAACATTACCAGACAAACGAGTAACAATTTGTTTTGTCGATAACGATAGAACACAGGTGAAAAGTATTGTTAATCTTCTAGTCTCATTATAACTTTGCTTCATATTTTGGAAATCTGAAAGTTGAGCGTGTTTTTTTATTTTCCAAAGCATTTGAGATTAAAAAGTAATTTCTAGTGTTTATTCGATTTTTTTGACAGAAGCATGAAAAAATGGAGAGTTCTGAGAATTTATATCACATTTTCGAAAGAACGTGTATTTCATTGCTCCGTTAGCAAAACTCATAAATTTAAATACACTCTACAAGATTTCGAATTTTGGCGAGTATACCACAAAAGTTTATATTCATACTTAGGATTGAAGTATTATTGTTCCTCATCAATTTAAACATCAGTGAAACAGAATTCTGTTCTAAATATTTCAGAATGTATTTCCTCATATCACCTTTTCAACCCTCCTCAGAGCATCAGTCACCTTTTTTCTCTTTTTCTGTGACTAAAACATTGCCATTAAAAACATTTTGTATCAAACATCAAATAGGTAATGGCAAAATGCACGATCCTTATTGAGATCTCATAAAGTTTCAACATTAATATTAATTCAATAAAACCGTTAGAATTATTTTTCAACTGATTGAAAACTGACCCCTCGTTCAGATAGGTAGTTTCCAGATTCTAGCAAAATGTAATATTCAGTTAAACCTATTTTAGCATGAGCACACGAGTGAGAACGTGCGCCACTTTGATTATTTCACTTTCTGTAACTTGTGAAACATCGTTATCTGAAAAATAACAACATTTGACTATTGGAAGAGTAAATACAGAAATTTTCAACTGGTTCCCAGAGAAATGTTGTGGTTTCAGAAACCCATTAAAAAGAAACGGAAAAACATTTTTGGACGTTCTATTTGTTAATTTAGAAGTTACTAAGCACGTTGTTTCTAATCAAAACCAAGAAAGACCACCGAGATAATCATATTCATGAATTCTGAATATAGGCGGGGTGCCCTTATAATACAGTATTTACGGTATCCTTCAGTCGATCGAAGCACCTCGTTTTGTTGGCTCTGTTCGACAATAGCGGGACAATGGAGAACAAGCGGGACAATCCCCGAACAAGCGGGACAATCACCGATTGAACGGGACAATCACCGATTGAACGGGACAATCACCGAATGAACGGGACAATCCCCGAATATCCCCGAATAATCACCGATTGAACGGGACAATCACCGAATGAACGGGACAATCCCCGAATGAACGGGACAATCCCCGAATGAACGGGACAATCACCCAACTGATACACTCATCACATTTTTAGTACTTGTGCCTATTTCTTTTTCTGTTTTTTGTTATCGAAAGAAGTTATTACAGTCATTTATTTATTTAATTGTTTGAGTAATAATGCAAAAATAACAAAAGGCTAATTTAAGCAGCAGAAGTTCTTCCACGTGCTCCTCTTCTTGCAGTTCCTCGATTTCCTCCACGTGCTCCTCTTCTTGCAGTTCCTCGATTTCCTCCACGTGCTCCTCTTCTTGCAGTTCCTCGATTTCCTCCACGTGCTCCTCTTGTTGCAGATCCTCGATTTCCTCCACGCGCCGCTCCTGTTGGCGATCCTCGATTTCCTCTACGTGTCGCACCTGTTGGCGATCCTCGATTTCCTCTACGTGTCGCACCTGTTGCCGATCCCTGGTTTCTTCCACGCGCCGCTCCTGTTGCCGATCCTCGATTTCCTCCACGCGCCGCTCCTGTTGCCGATCCTCGATTTCCTCCACGTGTCGCACCTGTTGCCGATCCCTGGTTTCTTCCACGTGCTCCTTTTGTTCCACGGGTTCGCTCATCTCCAAAGGAATTTCCATGGACACTCCGGAAGTCCAAGAAAATGTCGACAATTCAACGGAAACGGTATTCATCACAATCCAGTAGTCTTACATGCCTTGACCAGTTACAGAATTCGTCAAAATTGGAGCACGTGGGAAGTAATTCTGCTCAATTCCCGATAGTGGAGCACGGTCACAACTTCGTCTACAGTACGTCTCTTGAGCTTCGCGTAGGCGCCGAAATTGCAATCGACGCAATCATCCAGTCCAGGTTCCTTATTGTCATTTATAACCACAATAGACGCTTATTTAGATTTGACACATACATCCATTCTAATGGAACAGGGAATCGAGAGGAAATTCATTTTTTGATGTCTATCCGTGAAGAGTTTGGCGTAAGTGGTACATAAGTGTTACTTCAACATTTTTTTTTCCAGAGCATCGTCAATTCTTTTTTCCGAAGAACTTGGGACACTGAAGAGAGACGAATTTATCCGGCCCTCCCCAATAATTTCATCTCGATTCGCATCCAAGTGCTTCAAGCAGGATTTCAGGTAATTTCATCGCTTGAAACACACACATACACACAAGTACACTTTCAGTGCTTCATCAACAACAGTTGGTTCAAGTTCTTCGAGCACCGACTTCCCCTTTCAAGCATAGAAGCCATTACAATCCGTGGCAGCCACCTCGTTCGTGTACACCTTGACACCGAGGACTACACTGAGGGAGAGGAAATGGTTGAGGATGAAGAGCACACTGAAGGAGAGGAAATGGCTGAGGATGAAGAGTACACTGAAGGAGAGGAAATGGCTGAGGACGAGGATTTTACTGAAGAAGAATAACCCATTAATGATAATTAAATAAATAAATGACTGTAATAACTTCTTTCGATAACAAAACAGAAAAAGAAATAGGCACAAGTATTAAAAAATGTGATGAGTGTATCAGTTGGGTGATTGTCCCGTTCATTCGGGGATTGTCCCGTTCAATCGGTGATTATTCGGGGATATTCGGGGATTGTCCCGTTCAATCGGTGATTATTCGGGGATATTCGGGGATTGTCCCGTTCATTCGGTGATTGTCCCGTTCAATCGGTGATTGTCCCGTTCAATCGGTGATTGTCCCGCTTGTTCGGGGATTGTCCCGCTTGTTCTCCATTGTCCCGCTATTGTCGAACAGAGCCGTTTTGTTTCTCATCAAATTAAAAAGACACTGAAACTTAACTTTTTTTCAAAATGCCTCTCTCTCCCCCAATCACCGCCCTTCCGTCCCCAACGGAGCATCAATCACTTTTCTCTTCGTTTCTTCTTCTTCACTCACTTCAAATTCAATTTTATCTCCTCTGTTATCAGTATCAAAAACCTATTTCGTACTCCCGCCAATTTATTTTCCCATTGTTCTACCGGTGTTTCTTCACCCAAAACGAAAACTTTCAAAATGATATTTCATTTCGAAATAGTATCGCCACTAGTAGCAGATGCGGAGGGTGTGAGTCGTCTCCCTCTCCGCGGGGTACACTTTGCGGGGAGAGAGAAATAGTACACAAATGGAAGAGAGTCGAGACATTTCTCCACACAAATTTCTACGTAACCGTCTGAATCTCTCGTCTCTCTTCTATTCGTGTTGTCTCTCCAATGGAACATATTGAAGTATTGCAACGAATAAGAAAACTCGGCTTTCTTTTTATTTTATACTGATTGCGCCAATTTAAAATTATATTATTGTAAAATATGGACGTATACTAATCATTTTATGGAAATGTTGAAACAAACTTGTGTTGTTTTATTTATTTGAGAAAAACTCGGAGCCTAACTTTATATTTTATATTATTTTAAAACTCACTGTTTCAATGAAATTTCAAACGTTTTTAATTTTTCAATACCAAACTCTTTCGTTGACTCTTATTTTTTAGATAGACCCAGGTCCGGAAAATGTTTGAAGGCCCGGCTTAAAAATGACCCTATTTTTAGAATTTTTTTTGGATTAAAAAAAAATTTTCTTTGAAAATGTGAAAATTTTTGTTGAATTTTCAGAATTTCCTTTAATTCTGAATG
Organism: Caenorhabditis remanei; assembly: GCF_010183535.1. NCBI lineage: Eukaryota > Metazoa > Nematoda > Chromadorea > Rhabditida > Rhabditidae > Caenorhabditis > Caenorhabditis remanei. The sequence continues at coordinate 7,929,120 of NC_071331.1, forward strand.
ATAGTCGAACATTTGACTTTTTTGTGAAAAAATTTGAATTCTGAATATAGGCGCCAAGAAAAATTTCCTCCCTTCAAAGTCTTGACTCATTTTTTCATTCTTCCCAAAACTATCTGTTCCACCGAGTTCTAATTTGAGCCCCCTAATTTTTTAGGGTAATTCCAAAAGGTTTTTCTCACCCTCTTATTATTAATTTGTTTGCACACGTGAATTAGGTCTGGTAATTGGGGGCTGTGGTCTAGGACTACACTCTCACTACGTCCTTTTTATTCACCCTATCTGCTCAAATCCATCAAATCTCATTTATGGGTACCACCTTCCCCCCTCAAAGAGTAAGATTTTGAGTATTTTATAAATGTACTCATTGTTTCAATGAATTGTCATTGCTTTTGATGAATCTTATACCATATTACTCGCCAGATAAGTTTATTGAGTTACAAAACTATCTGTTTCATCGAGTTTTCATTTGAGCCCCCACATTTTTTAGAGTGGTATTAAGGCATCATCAATAATTTTTTATTTGTACTACTCATGAATTGGGTGTGGTGCAACCAGTTTAATTGGGGTCTTCCTTATTCACCCTATCTGCTCAAATTCATCTTATCTCATCTACACATTGTCTTCCTTGCTTTCTTTCCCGCGATTTACACTACTCTACGCAAATACAGTCAATTCACATTATTACAATTAGGCTCTCTCATTTTTCAATATGATTGACAGTCTCTCCTCAAATAAACCAATTAGCACTCATAAATCCATCTAATATTACACATTCACTCATCCAATTCCTCCTCTTCATCTGCTGTAATCCATATTGCCTTATATGTATGTTTTGTATCTTTTATTATTCTCTTATTTACCTTCATGCGCATTTATAACTGTTCGGTTTCTATAGATTCTTATTGCTGTGGGATTTTGAGTAGTTATTCGATTCGCGTTTAATTTGCTATTATCTACCTTAATAATTTCCTATTTCAGTATCATCGTTTACTTTTAATTTTTCGTTTTGCATAATTTTGCGAACAGTACACTGGATCAAAAGTTTTTAATAGTGTTTTAGTTTTGAATGTTCCACTTGTCACGCTCTGATGCCTATTTTTATAGTTTTAGACAGAGCATGTTATCTAAGATAAATTTTTTTGAAACAAATCACGATCCTGTCTATAGATTCCTATTACTGTGGGAATGAGTAGTTTTTCCATTCGCATTGAGTTTACTATTCTCCTGTATCTCAATAATTTCATGTTTCAGTAACATCATTTACTTTCTATTTTTCATTTTCTATATTTTCGTACGACTTTATCTAAATCAGCTTTGTATGTTCCACTTGTCACGCTCTGATGCCTATTTTTATAGTTCCAGACAGAAAAAGTTATCTCATTTTTAAATACATCAAGGTCCAGTCTCCGAGAATTGATTGTCTTGAACAGTCGGGTTCAATTTCAACTTTTTGAATCTAATTTCTTTGAGTGGTTTTGTGTAGAACAAAAACTTGCTCATGTCCTTTTGGAATGTTTGTTCTCAACTATTTTGGTTTTCCGAGTGGAACTTTTCCATACTGTTCGATAAAAATCCAAATTCATGTTTCATTCAACTTTCATCCATTCGAATGATGATTCATTGGAATTCGGTCCAGAACTAACAAACCCGTATCATCTCTTTCCTCGTTTTTTGTCTTCTCTTTCCTTCCAAAACGATTAAATTAGGAAATTTTTTTTATTATTGCTTCTTCTTGCTGCTTATTGCTAATCATGCTAACCTTCTGATCTGAACTATACATTCTTGCGTTAACATGGATATTTTGAAATTCAAAATTCTTCTTTCAAACTTCTTTTTCATAATTCTATAAACCTTTTGAATTTCTGAAAAAGTAACTAAACCCTATTTCTTTCTTGCTTTTCTGTGTCTGAACGCTTTTCCAACTTTCTATTCCCTGCTTCAGATAAAACATTAAAATAACGATTTTCGAATTTAGTGATCGCAGGGTACTTTCTTACTCATAAAAGATATCTCCTTATAATGACTCATATAACCCATTCCCATGACCTCTTCTATTCCTCCTGTTCTTCTGTTGACACCCACCTTCTCTCATTTGCATCGTGAGTGTAGTTTTGCTCAAATCGTTTCCCAACATCTTTATTTCAATGCTTCAAAGTAATTTAGTCCCAAAATTTGCTGTTTCAGTAACGGCATTTTCTAGTTTGAATAATTCTTTATCTTTGATAATGAGATAGTCAAAATAGAATTTCATTGCAATGTTAACTTTTTGTTTTTAAACTTTAAAAAGTAATTTTATGTTCATTTTCTGCTAGAAACTACCCAAAAGTTTAGTGAATTTTCACAGTAAGATTCCAAACCACTGTTTCCGTTGAGTTACTTGTTCTGTACTGAATTTTCATTTTCGTTAGACAATTTGGCAAGTATAGTAGATAACCGTTCCAAAACATTCCCTTGAAGAGAAAAAATGTCACATTTTTGCTTTGCTTCGCGTAGTCATTACTGTAGAATTCATCAATAGCGGGTCGGCTTATTTCTAATGTAAGTATCACAGCAGTTTCAGTTATATCATATCAAATTGGTTTGATATTGTTGAGCAGTTGATCATAGAACTTTGTTCATGACATTTCCACCTTTTTTCGGTAACAACTTTATGTCATTTTCAAGACTGTGTAATCGACTGTTCCTTTTTTCAGACTTGCAAGATTCCGGCCCGGCCCGGATTTGAATTTTTGAACCTTTTTCACCACAATTTTTTTTTTCAAAAATATTTTTTCTACAAATTTTCCATATTTTTTCTCAAGTACATTTCTCAAACACCTTTGACATCTACAGAAAATTGATTTTAGAACTTTTTTGGGAAAAAATCGGAAAATTTTCGAAAAAAAATTGAATTTTTTCAGTACTGAAATTCCGGGTCGGGCAATAATGGCATTAATTTTTTGAAACAAGATTTTTTGACTCTTCGCCAGTGTCATTTCCCAATGGTTTCAGTTGAGTTAGTTGCACTGTACCAAATTGTTAGAGTTTCAAAAACAGTCAATAGCCATTCAACATCCTTCCTTCAAAATAATAAATTTCCTATAGCTTTTCTTTGATAGTTTCCTACACATCACCGTTACCTTTATGCACCTTACCCCTTTGACTCTACAATTACTGTTGCATACTCTCTTTTTTCTCTCGCAATTATTTCTGTATTTATTGAAATTCTGTTAATGCAGCACAAATGAATCAACATCCGAATCTAACCCAACCACACTCCAACAACACGGGTAGAGGAGGCAGGAGAAACAATAGGAGAACGCCTAAGAAATCTAATGGAAACCATCCAGACCGCCCATTCAGCTCCGCCTCCAATCACAGTACGAATCAAAATGGGAATCGGAGAAACAACAGAAATTTCAATAGGAATCATCAAGGAGGCGAGCAGGATTCTGGAAATTTCAGACAGAATAATCGGGACTCGATAGCACCAATTGACGAGAATCGGCGGTTCGCGAGTCAGAGTGCTCGGGATTCGGATTATCAGGGAGGACATCGGGATTTATCACCTCATAGTCATAGCGCCAGAGATCACAGTGACACATGGTAAGGAAACAGTTTTCAGATAATTAATTTTAATTCGCTTTTTTTTGCAGGGGTCCTGACGATCGTCGGAGCTACTCCTCTCCCAGGAACAGTGACTGGCACCCAAATGACTTTGAGAATGATGGACAAGGACCATCCAGAATAGACTACGATGACTACAATCAAGGAGGACGTAACAGCTACTCGCCACCGGATAATCGTCAATATGAGAATGAGGATCATTCGAGAAGAAACAACAATTATCGAGAAGAGCAGAGTAATAACAGCAGACTTGATAACCAGGATTCACCACCGGGGAACATCAACACTCCGTCGAAGAAAAAAAAGAAGAGGCCTAATAATACGGCGAGATGGAATAAAGCCCTAAAATTGGAAATTCAAAATGCAAATGGTCAGAGGAGACGTCAACAGCGTACACCTACAAAAAGCGAAGGACCAAGTGCCGGAAGATTTGGGAATGGCGGTTATCAAGAATCTGAAAGGACTGACCAAAACCATGAACGTAGATCAAGAAGCCCAGGGTACCGGAATGCTCCTCCACCGAGTTACGTAAGTCAAGACGTGAGAATTTCTGGGAATCAATCGAGAAGACCGGACTCCTCAATGAGTTCAAGAATGTCTCGTCTAGATCAAAATCAGGATAGGTACCCAGATCAGAGGAGTCAACAGGGCTACTCACCTGTCAGAAGTGAACGACATGGACTGTCTGAGGAAAGATTTGTAAATGACAATGGACGGAATTCTAATGGTAGTTTTGATCAATATATCAATCTTGACTTCAATAATTTTTTTCAGATAGAAACGGTGACATGTTCAACGGCTTCGGGTACAGAGACTCTCCACCGAGATACTTCGAAGGATTTCAAAGCCAAACCGTGCGGAATGACTCCAGGATGTCAAACCGTCCCAACAACCATCACTCGCCACCACGACACCAAGATAGGTTCAGATCATCAGATCACTATCGTAGCAACTCTCCATCGGGACGTTTTAAAGGTTCGGATGCTCATAATGATCAAAGACGATTTGAGAATGGAAATCATGGAAGCTATTCTCCAAATCCACCAAACTGGCAAAACGATGTGAGAGGCAGGTCGGATAGTCCCTGTGGACAAGGCACTTCGAATTTCCGTGAAAACAGTTGGTCGCCAATTCCCGGAGAGAGACGGTGCCGTTCACCAAGTGCACAAAACGGTTATAGCTTGAGGAATAGATCTCCAAGCCCTCGCGGCCAAGGATCCTCGAATTGGCAACCGAGCCCACCGCGTGAACAATTTCGTAACCGTTCACCGAGTGCCCAATGCGGGTATAAGCAGATAAGGAATCGGTCTCTAAGCCCTTATGGACAAGTAAACTCTAACTACCATCAAGACAATTGGCAACCTAGTCCAGAACGATTCCGTAACCGTTCACCAAGTCCAGGTCCTCGTGATGACTGGTCACCAATTCCGGGAGAACGTCGGTGTCGTTCACCAAGTCGGCAATATGAAGATGACACTCAAAGAAACCCAAGGAATATTTGGTCACCCCCACAAAACTGGAACAACCAACAGAGAAATAGGTCTCTGAGCAGACAAGGATCTGGCCCCTCTACTAGCCGCCCATATGATGACAGAAGCCGTGCCCCTAGCTATCAGTATGACCACAGCTCTTTTAGTCCAGAAGGGCAAGGAACGTCAAATTACCGTCAGAATTGTTGGTCACCAAGTCCAGCACCTGCCCTAGGACAACAACTTCAAGAGAGGAACAGATCTGGAAGTCTACAAGGACCAGGTCCATCGTCTCATAGTCGCGACAACAGTTGGTCGCCTATCCCTGGAGAAAGAAGGTACTACCGATCGCCAAGTCCGTACAACCCGCAAAGACGTCATTCCCCAATTCCACAAGGGAATTATCGATCAAGCAGTGTGGAGCCAAGACTGCCAGTTTCCGGTTTCCAGCAATCTGTGGTTCAGTTGCAAAACGAGACACGGTCAGAATCCTCTTACCCGAATGAACGTCAACGAGGGACACCAAAGGATGTGGAGTTGGAGCCAAGGGAGGAAGAAGAAGAAGAACCATTTGATGAGGAAGAGCGCAGAGAACTTTTCGCTGCGTTGATGCGAGAAGAACCGATGAGAAGAATTGGTTAGTTGATTTTTTAAATTGAATTTTAGAGACTTGAAGAAGGGCCAAAATAGAAATAGAACTTATTTGTTTATCCCAAATTTTATGGAATTTTTAAAACGGGTTTTTGCAAAGTTTTAGGTTAGAATTGACAACGTTTTCATTGATTCTTAGAGCTTCCCACGTCACATTGATAGCTGCTGTCTTGCCAATTATTAAAAAGTTTGTGAAACTGGTAAAATTTTACATATCAGTAAGGTGACACAGACTACCGATGATTGTGTCCTAGTCGTTACGATTAGATTTCGCTCAAAGCCGCTCATAAACTTCACCGTTTCAAAAAGGGGATTTGAGTGTTCTAGTTTAAAGGGTATTGATGATACAATTGTGACCGATCCTTCCAAAAATCAGGAACAAGAGAAAAACTAACTTTATTTGACTATTTCAAAATTTATGTAAACCTTGAAACATTTGAACTTTTCTATTGACATCGTGACCATTCCTCCAACTTCTTTCTATTTCCATTAACCGTTAATTTCCAGAACCATCCGACGGAAAGTGGCAGTTGTCAATCACCGAAACCAGCTGTGACCCCTCATTCCTCTGGGACAGACCAGAACCAAAAGGAAAAGTGTCTCAAGCGACACGTCGTTTCGTCACGAAGGACTACGTGAACCCACATCTACGGAACAATTGCATATTCTGCAATGGGAAACACAAACCGGATGAGTGCCCGAATGTGGTTTCCGTCGAGGATCGGAGGGAGATCCTTGCTTTCTACAAGCGATGCATCAGATGTCTCCGTCGTCATCGTGAGGAGCCGTGCCCGAGGAAGAATCATGGAAAATGTTACTATTGCTTCGATGAAGATCCGGAGGAGCCGAAGCATAATTCATCCGTCTGTAGAACTGCATATATACCAGAACATATGCTGGAATCAAATCAGTAGTTTACTGTATATTCATCTGCATCTTTTTCAAGGTTTCTGTTTAATCAAGTGTAATTTTCTCAATCAACTGTGTTTGTTTTCCATGACAATCATGTACTGCTTCATAATAAATTTGATTCTGTTACAACATGAACGGTTTCCGGATGACTGTTTCATATAATAAAAACATTTCCGAGTTCGTAAAGTCGCGGTTTCCACCAATTGACTAATAATAAAAGAGTTTGATTCTATGATCACTACTGTGCTGGATCCCCAAAAGCATTCGTCTATTTTTGGCAATGAAAACATATACAAATATTCTGTTAAACAAAAATTTTGTCACAGATTCACGCATTTTGCAAAGTTTGTTTAATTACGAAACATCTTAAATTAATCTGTCTTGTTATCATTCAAACCAAAAAACTCCATTTCTAATTAATTTTCGGTTAATCGGAATTTCAGTTTCAGTCAGCACTTTTAAATTCCTAATGACTTGTTGAAGATGTTTGACGAACGTAAAGAAACAATGTGTAATATTTTCTTTAAATTTTCATTGCCGCAGATCAAAGATTCTTCGTTGAATGCGGAATTGATGATCTATGTATTCTCGGTTTGCTAGACCAATGATCCTCAGAGAAAACTAAATGAAGTAACAATAATGTTCAATTAATGTACAGAAAGTTCTGTCCAGAAAAGTTCGAAATTGAGGAGCTAAATTGTTTTGAAAAGTGACCTGAGCTTATGGCGATTATTCGATTAGGAAACAATTTTCTAAATTATCGTTCAATTTCAATATTTGAGAAAAAGATCGAACAACCTAAAGTTGTGTTACTATATACAATCATTTTGTTACCAGTAAAATCATCTTGATCAAGATCAGAAAATGGAACTAATAACGTTTTGAAGGATGGATCGGATGGATCCCTTTCTTGATAAACGCGAAATGACATGAGTACAAGGGTGCGAAGCGTAAGGTCCGAAGAAAAATGTATTAATTTTTCCGAGGCGCGTTGCTTTTGCGTCGCGGTTTATACTGAAGGATACAACAAATAACGGTAAAATTTGAATTTAGCACTTAGCCATGTCTTTTTGGCACCTTGCCAACAGCTGTGCGACGGAGCGAGTTTCCGCGACCTCACTTCTTGCATTGCTGTGCAGGAATAATCTAAAAAGTAAGTAATTTAAAGCAAAATACAAGTATTCGAGAATTTTCAAATGTTCTAGTTGAAGTCCACTATCAAAAATTGCTGTTCTGATTGGGCGTGATCGCACAGAATCTAGTGTATGTAAAATTACAGAATTCTTCACGTGATTTCTGTACAATGTTAAAGTTTCACAGATTTGTTAAAGCATAATTCTAAAGTCATGTGCCGTTACCACGAATCGTGTTAATGTTTTTCTGTCCAAAACAAAAAGTTACTGTTTCTAACACACGTGAGAAAAAGAATGTACTCGATGCAATATTCTTCTTGGTTGCAAAATTTCAATTATCATCACACCTGTCATTAATGAGTCCTGGAACGGGAAAATAAAATATTTCTAGATTTGGACACATTTTTTTCAGTTTCCAACAGTGGACATCATCGAAAAAACATTACAGTTAGATTGTAGCGTGCGGGACACCATAAACTTTTAGTGATTTTCGAAATTCAATTTGAAACAGTCTCAATGTGATGGCAAATCCTCCTGAAAATATAAAATGTTTCATGTTAGCTAGTTTAATCTCTTGTATAAATTCCTGATATTCGAATTCTTATTTGTTCCGACTCACCTGCAATATAAGTAAACGTCGGATAGACACAAAACACGGAGCCAATAATCAGCAGGGGACCGGTTATCGAACAACTGCAGGCAGTGGCTGTCATGTCTGTGAAGGCAAGTAGGACCATTATCTTGTAACATGTCATTTTGATGAGTTTTGATTTGAATATGATGTAGAGAATTGGGAGGTAGAGGATCTGAAAACTTATGCAATAAAAACAGCATAATTCCAATCTGTTAAAATAATTATTTCGTGGAGCGACCTAATTAACTATAACATTAATTATTAAAATAGCATCCTTTCAAGTTTTATTGAAACCGGAGAAAAATTATTTTCTCTGTTCCTCCTGCGGTTTCTCCTTCTGTCTTCTCAACTGCTTCTGATTAAAAATTGTAAGCAAGAATAAAGCATATTATAGAAAAGCCCAAAAGCTTTAAAGATCTAATAAAAACATAATCATGTCTGCGTTTTTCAGTTTCACTACTTTGTGAAAGTGTAAATTATTTCTCAAGAAAAGATGATACTGATTCAATAATATCCCACGGAATACCAGATTACCCAAAACTTTCAAAGGTTATCAATCATGAGTTTGTGAAAGTGAAAATGCTGTTTTAGTTTGATGAATCCAGTCCGAAATTTTCAGCGACATTTCACGGAATCTTGAACTTTGAAATGACAAACTTTCTCACAACATCATATTTTTTGTTTTCAAAGAAAATGTTTTTACGGTTTCACGACTAACTGAAACTGATTAGGCTCCTAGGCCCGCAGTAACAAGATATTACTACGCGGTGACAAGCGCTTCAAAATAAACATGCTTTCTGTTCATCATACAATTTATTTTGAGAATATGAATATGTTTCACTAATTTGTGACACTGGTTGTAAATTTATAGCAGAGCTGATCCGATTGTATTCAAAAAATGACCTCCTACTGTTTTTCTGTTTCTATTGAGTTTCATCGATCATGAATATTCAAGCCCTCACTAGTCGGTAGTCTACCGAAAATTGGTGGGAAGTATTTGGTTTTGTGCGTTTTAGTGCACTGCCAAGACTGATTCCATCTTGAATGAGTTGACAAATCTTCAAATATTTCTACGTTAACCTTTTTTAGTAGCGCCAACAACCACGCGCCCGTAAATCTCAAAATAAATATACTCTTTGAAACATAACTTTTCAGATCCTCTATCTCCCAATCCTCTACATCATATTCAAATCGAAACTCATCAAAATGACATGTTACAAGATAATGGTACTCCTCGCCTTCACAGACATGACAGCCACTGCCTGCAGTTGTTTGATAACCGGTCCACTGCTGATTATCGGCTCCGTGTTTTGTGTCTATCCGACGTTTACTTATGTTGCAGGTGAGTTTCACAAATGAAAGATTGAATAGCAGAAATTTATACAAACTTATTTGAAAATATTTAATTTTAAACGCAGATCACTCCTCTTGCTCATCTCCAAAAAAGTTTCCAAAATACCTCCACCTGTATTCGTAGAAAATGTTCCTCTAGAGTCTTGACTCATTATTTCCATACTTGTCAAGGCCCGGAAAGATCCAAAGACACCCGAACCTCAGAAAATTTTCGAAGACTCGGCCAGGCTTCAAAAAATGAAACAATTTTTTTCAATTTTTTTCAATTTTTCATCCGAAAATGTGAACGTTTTAATGATTTTTCAGAACTTCTCCTAATTCTGAATTATAGTCGAAAATTTGACTTTTTCGCAAAAAAATCAACGTTTTTCAAAATATTCGAAACAATTTGAATTCTGAATTTTTGCGCCAAGTACCCGGACCGGGCCTTGGCATGTATGAAAAAACCTCAATCTGATTTTGTTGAAAATTGTCCTTCCTCTGGAGTCTTGACTCATTTTTACATATTTCCCAAAACTTTCTGTTCCACCGAGTTGTTATTCGAGTCTCCATTTTTTTAGAGCGATACGAAGTAATTTTCACAAATCGCTCGATAATTTTTTATTTGCACTCATAAATTGTGTCTGGTAATTGGGGGCTGTGGTCTATGACTACACTCTCACCTTTTTATTCACCCTATCTGGTCGAATCCATCTTATGTATCTCTTCTATATACCCCTAAAGTACTCACTGTTTCAATGAATTGTAATAGTTTTTGATGAATACCATATTACTTTCTTATACCATATTACTCGACAGATAAGTTAGATAAGTTACGAAACTATCTGTTTCACCGAGTTTTTATTTGAGTCTCCACATTTTTTAGAGTGGTAATAAGGCATCATCAATAATTTTTTATTTGTACTACTCATGAATTGTGTGTGTGGTACAACCAGTTTAATTGGGGTCTTCCTTATTCACCCTATCTGCTCAAATCCATCTTATCTCATCTACACATTGTCATCCTTTTTTCTTTCCCGCTATGTACACAATGTGTTCTTCCCAAATACTGAATTTTCACATTGTTAGACTCTCTCCTTCTACAATGTGATTGACAGTCTCTCCTCAAATAAACCAATTAGCACTCGTAAATCCCTCTGATATTACACATTCACTCTTCCTATTCCTCCTCTTCACCTGTTCATCTAATCCATCAAATCTCTTATGTTTTGTCTCTTTTTCTGTCGGTGTCTATAGATTATTATTGCTGTGAGCCATATGGGAATCAGTAGTTATCCGAATTACTATTGAGTGTAACATCCTTTATCTGAATAATTTCCTGTTTCAGTAACATCGTTTACTTTCAATTTTTCATTTTGTCTAATGGCATTAAGTTTCAGTCTTGAGTTTTGAATTTTTCACTTGTCACTCTGTGCAAGTTATCTCATTTTGAAATACATAACGACCCTGTCCCGGAATTAATACGGCTCAGTCGTAACTAATCCAGGTAGTTGTAAAATAATTAAAAACATAGAATCAGTTCAAAGTAATTTCACGCGTAGGATTATGTTTAGAACCTGTGGTAAAAGAATACTGAGAACTGACCCAAAGTACGTCCAGGCAAACCAACGTTTAGTGAATTATCAACTCCAATCTTTATCTTCCCGACGAGCCGGATTTGATAAATTCTTCTTCGGTAAATTAATAATAGGAAAAATAGATACTGACTATACCAATTATTTTCAACTTTCATCTCACAATACCAGACGAGGCTCTACCATTGGAAAACTCCAAGATCTAAAATTCGTGAGCATTTTTTCACTCACCGCTTCCTCAGTAAAATAGTTAGCCCTACAGCTCTATAACACATTAAGCTTTCAAGTATTGCGGTACAAGTGACATGAATAAGTAATCGCCCATCCAATAACATTAACAATTCATTTACCTTCCACGTGTTCACTATTCGCCCTCTATTTATTTCAAGTTCCCCCCCCCCTCCCCCTATTGACCTTGCCACGTACTCTCACGTACGTATGTTAAATAAATAAATAAATAAATTACATGTCTTAAACAGGATTTCAATTTCAACCTTTTGAAAATTTACACATGTCCTTCTTGAATGTTTGTTCTCAACAATTTTGGTTTTCCAAGTTGAACTAATCCATACTGTTCAAAAATCCGAATTCATGTTTCATTAAACCTTCATCTTAATGAGAATTTATCTGAATTCGGTGTACCTTTTCTAACTTAAAACAACCATATCATCGCTTTCTTTCACTGCAACTTATATAACATTGTTGTTTTGTACTCTCAAATTTGAGAATTCCCTCTTATGGTTGATGCGAGATTTCATATTGCTAACCATGATAAACTTCTGATCTGAAATATACATTCTTGCGTTAACATGGGCGTTTTGAACTTCTAAAAAAAGATACTACAGCCGTAGTTTTTTCCAGTTTTTCCGTATCTGAAAGCTTTCCAACTTCCTATTTCCTGCTTCAGTTAATACATTAAATGCTTATTTGACTTTCCCGTTTTTATTGTCTACTCTTTTCCTCATACTCCTTTACTCCTAAAGTATACGTCCTCATATTACCCAAATAAATATTCCCATGACCCCTTCTATTCCTCCTGCCCATCTGTTCACACTCGCCTCCTCTCATTTGCATCGTGAGTGTAGTTTTGCTCGAATCGATGTCACTGTAGCCATTGTATATGTCGATGCTGTTTGATTCCTATAACTTTTCTGTGATGGTTTTCTGATCGCCATCGCTTGTATGTACCTCACTCCTGTGTCAACTCCCTTGTGTCATTTTCAACATTATCCTCGGTTTTTTGAAAGTTTTTTCTACAATTACTGTTGCATACTTCTCTTTTCTCCTCTTGCAATTATATCTGTATTCTTCCAGTGAATTTCAAAGATTTATTGCAGCTCAAATGAATCAACATCCGAATCAACACCTTCAAAGTGGAAATGGTCGAAGACGTCAAGAGAAGGAGGAAGTAGAAGAAGAACCAATTGATGAGGAAGAGCGCAGAGAACTGTATGCTGCGTTGATACGAGAAGAGCCGATGAGAAGAATTGGTTAGTTGATTTTTAAAATTTAGTTTTAGAGACTTAAAGTAAAATGGACTTATTGATGACTTTTGTTTATTTCAAGTTTTATGAAACTTTTGAAACTGGCTCTTGTTAAGTTTTAGGATAGAGTTTCTAAGGTTTTTATTGATCAAAATCGACTTTGTGTATCATTAATATTGCTTCCTTGAAATTGTTTGAAAAGCCTACGAAACAGGTAAAATTTTAAAACGTAGTAAAAGCAGAACCTTGGAGAGAACATCCTTGACAGGTTAAAAATATCAGTAATTGACAAAAGTGACACAGGCTAAAGAAACTTTGTTTCTAGTTTTTTCAATTCGATTGTTTTCAAAAAAAAAATAGAAAGCGCTACCCATCGTCTCATTGATTGCTGTTGTTTTGAGCCAATTAATACAAATTTTGTGAAACTAGTGAAATTTTTAACCGTAATATGAACGGAATCTTGGAGAGAATCGCTTGGTTAGTTGATTTTTTAAATTGAATACTAGAAATTTTAAATAGAAAGTTATCAAAGCTGGACTTGATTGATAACTATTGTTTATCTCAAGTTTTAGGGAATGTTTGAAACGGATTCTCGTTAAGATTTTGGTTAGAATTGCTGAAGGTTTATTGATTCCTAACTTTGATTAACAATTAATTGATAGCTGCTAAAATTTCAAAACGCAGTAAAAACGAAACTTTAGAGGGAGCCTTGTAGGTGTGACACAAAACACAGAGGATTCTTCCTTGTTACACTAGATTTTTTGTTCAAAACCGGTCATAAACTTTTCATATTCAAAAAAGTGACTTAAATGCTCTTGTTTAAAGAATTTTGATTCTAGTATTGTAGTAGGTGATTCAAAAAAACAGAACTGACTTTATTTGGCTATTTCAAAATTTATGTAAATATTGAAACCTTTGAAGTTTTTGACTGTTAAAAAAGGAAAAGTTTTTTATTGCCATTACCCATATCCATCTTATTTCCAGAACCATCCAATGGAAAGTGGCAGTTGTCAATCACCGAAACCAGCTGTGACCCTTCATTCCTCTGGGACAGACCACAACCAAAAGGAAAAGTGTCTCAAGCAACACGTCGTTTCGTCACGAAGGACTACGTGAATCCAAATCTCCGGAACAATTGCATATTCTGCAACGGGAAACACAAACCAGATGAGTGCCCGCATGTGGTTTCAGTCGAGGATCGGAGGGACATCCTTGCTTTAAACGAGAGATGTATCAGATGTCTCCGACGTCATCGTGATGAGCCGTGTCCGAAGAAGAATCGAATCAAGGACAATGTCACTACTGCTTCGATGAAGATCCGGAAGAGCCGAAGCATAATTCATCCGTCTGCCGAACTGCATTTATACCGGAACATATGCTGGAATCAAATCAGTAGTTTACTGTATTTTCATTTGTATCTTTTTCAAGGTTTCTGTGTAATCGTGTATAATTTTTCTCAATCAACTGTATTTGTTTTCCATGACCATACTGCTTCATAATAAACTTAATTGTGTTACAACATGTTCTCGGAGATTTTTTAGAATTTCTCATTCGTTTCAGGATAGAACTAGCCATCGTTATTTCTTGGATGTTTTCTGAAAGAACCCGTGGCAATGTTCATAAGTTTGGATGGAGCCTGATGCTCCAATAACCTCATTTAAATTTCAGATTTTTTTTTCGGTTTCAAAAAAAGATTAACAGAACATGATGGTTTCTCAATGAATGTATATGCTTTCAGCTTCAGTAATAATCAAACTACAAGTTATTGCTATTAGTTCTGCACCTTTTTCCAGGTTTCCCGATTTCATAAAATTTCATTTAATTGACGGAAAATGAAGCATTCGTCTATTTTTCGCAAAGGAAACATATACAACTGTCTTGTTTTTCTTTCAAAATTTGTCACAGATTCACGCATCTTGCAAAGCTCCTTTGAAATGTTCCATTATTATTATTCAATCAGTCGAAATTTCAATTTCAGTTTCAGTCAGCACCACTACTGACCTGCCACGTGCTGGGTCAAATAGTTAGTGAATTGCATTTTATTATAAGTTTATTATAAAAATAGAATAAACTTCGCAAAATGTGATGTTTGATGAAAGTAAAGAAAAACACTGGTAATATTTTCTTCAAATTTTCATTGTCACAAATGAAAGACTCTTCGTCGAATGTGGAATTGATGAACTACATATGTATATATTTTCAGTTTGATAGACCAAAGATCCTCAGAAAACTGAATGAAGTAACAATAATTCTCGATTAATATGAAATATAGAGAAAGTTCTGTTCGGAAAGATGCCAAATTGTGTCGCAAAATAGTTTTCCGAAGTGAACTGAACTTTAAAACTGAAACATTTTTTCGATTATCGTTCAATTTCAATCTGTTCGGTGTCAAGACCTTGACAAAAAGATTAATCAACGAACTTTGTTACTGTTACGAGTGAAAACTTTGCTACGAGTGAAACTTTCTTGATCAAAATCCGAAAATATTACTGAAAACGTTTTGCGAGAGCACTTTGGAGCCCCTTCTTGATAAATGGACATGAGTACTACGATGCGAGGCGTAAGGTCCGCAACGAAAAGATTTGAATGTTTTTCCGAGTCACGTTGCGTGCACGACGTGGTTTATATAACCTATTCTCCGTAAGACTCGAGCATCACTCCTGTATGTAGGGGCGTAGAACCCACAGGAAAGATAGCGTTTACACAGTTTGTGTGCATGCACTATGGGTCTTCGGTAACCCATATGCAAAATTTTGGTACCCACCTACCGGTCCCTGGGTTACTGTAGGTGCTCAAATGTGCAAAACTTAAATTTTTTCTTTTGAGTCGAAGAAGCCCAATTTTTTTAGTGTAGTTTATAAACGTTTATTATAATTTTTCCACAAAGTTTCAAAAAATTTCAAAAAAATTTTGTCGAGTTATTCGCAAAAAACTCATTTTTTGGAGCATTTTTTCTGTATTTTTAAAGTTTTCGGTTCTTAAAACAAAAAACACCCTCGGCAAACTTTATTTAAAATAAAAGTCTTTTGATGAGTTTACAAATAAATGTTATTTGAATAATTTTTAAGTCTGTGCGTAGGTCGAAAAGTGCCCATGTAAAATACTGAAATTTTCAAAATTGATGATAAGTCAATTTTCTTTATAAAAATGATTAGAACATCGTTTTTTGAACATTTTTTGTATTACACTTTCCTTACCAACTTTACTGTATCGTGCTAAAATTTTGAGTTTTTTCCAAAAAATCACTTTTTTCAACATGTTTTCAAAAATAGTTTTTTCGCAATTTTGCAACCTTGCGTTTAGTTTCAAAAGTCTCCAAAATAAGAAATATGTTTTATATTTACAGATGTATGTGCACATCACCCGAGGCAAGACGTTTTTCAAAAATGATCACTTTCTGATTTCACGAGTAATGTCAATTTTCGCGTTATGACTCGTATCTTTCCAGGTTTCAGTTTTGGTAAATCAGTTTTTTTTAATCAGTTTTTTGTAGCCTACGTCTTCACCTTCTTAGATCATTTTTAATTCAAAGAAATCCTTCGTAGTAAACAAAGTTGCAATGTCTCAAAGTGACTCAATCAAAAAAAATCGACCAACAAATAAAAAGTGTGTTCAACTTCATGGAAACGGAGTTGTTACACGTAAAATATATAGTTTCTTTTTAGTTTCAGTAAGGTCTATCTTCTATCAAAATATCGTTGACAATCTCGCAAAAACTCATTTTTTGGAGCATTTTTTCTGTATTTTTAAAGTTTTCGGTTCTTAAAACAAAAAACACCCTCGGCAAACTTTATTTAAAATAAAAGTCTTTTGATGAGTTTACAAATAAATTTTATTTGAATAATTTTTAAGTCTGTGCGAAGGTCGAAAAGTGCCCATGTAAAGTACTGAAAATTTCAAAATTGGAGATAAGTCGATTTTCTTTATAAAAATGATTAGAACATCGTTTTTTAAACATTTTTTGTATTACACTTTCCTTACCAACTTTACTGTATCGTGCTAAAATTTTGAGTTTTTACCAAAAAAATTTTTTTTCAAATTTAAAAAAATGTTTAGCTTCAATGATGATGTTAATTTTTCTTTAGCAAAAACGTTGGAAATTGCTGCGTAATTGCACATATTCTAGCCTCTGTGTGATCACGAACAATCATAACAGCAATTTTTGGTGTTGACTTCAACTAGAACATTTGAAAATTCTCGAATGCTTCTATTATGCTTTAAATGTCTTACTTTCTCAGGTTATTTAAACACATCAGTGCGAGGCGTGAGGTCACGGAAACGCGCTCCGTCTCACAACGATTGGCACGGTGCCTTTCAAATTTACGTTAATTTGTCAAATTTTTCAATATAACGTGTTCTCTGTAAGACTCGAGCAACATGTGCCATAGGAACAGATTTATTTATCAGCACGTACCATTGGGCTTCGGTAACCCATATGCAAAATTTTGGTACCCACCTACCGGTCCCTGGGTTACTGTAGGTGCTCAAATGTGCAAAACTTAAATTTTTTCTTTTGAGTCGAAGAAGCCCTATTTTTTTAGTGTAGTTTATAGACGTTTATTATAGTTTTTCCACAAAGTTTCAAAAAATTTCAAAAAAATTTTGTCGAGTTATTCGCAAAAAACTCATTTTTTGGAGCATTTTTTCTGTATTTTTAAAGTTTTCGGTTCTTAAAACAAAAAACACCCTCGGCAAACTTTATTTAAAATAAAAGTCTTTTGATGAGTTTACAAATAAATGTTATTTGAATAATTTTTAAGTCTGTGCGTAGGTCGAAAAGTGCCCATGTAAAATACTGAAATTTTCAAAATTGATGATAAGTCAATTTTCTTTATAAAAATGATTAGAACATCGTTTTTTAAACATTTTTTGTATTACACTTTCCTTACCAACTTTACTGTATCGTGCTAAAATTTTGAGTTTTTACCAAAAAATCACTTTTTTCAACATGTTTTCAAAAATAGTTTTTTCGCAATTTTGCAACCTTGCGTTTAGTTTCAAAAGTCTCCAAAATAAGAAATATGTTTTATATTTACAGATGTATGTGCACATCACTCGGCAAGACGTTTTTCAAAAATGATCACTTTCTGATTTCACGAGTAATGTCAATTTTCGCGTTATGACTCGTATCTTTCCAGGTTTCAGTTTTGGTAAATTGGTGTAATCAGTTTTTTGTAGCCTACGTCTTCACCTTCTTAGATCATTTTTAATTTAAAGAAATCCTTCGTAGTAAACAAAGTTGCAATGTCTCAAAGTGACTCAATCAAAAAAATCGACCAACAAATAAAAAGTGTGTTCAACTTCCTGGAAACGGAGTTGTTACACGTAAAATATATAGTTTCTTTTTAGTTTCAGTAAGGTCTATCTTCTATCAAAATATCGTTGACAATCTCGCGTTTCACTCTGGGCCAATACATTGTCAAAGAAAAAGAGGTTCCTCTTCTTAAGAAAAAAGGAAAAACTATTCCCAGCTCACATATTAGTATCAGAGTAAACAAAAACACATAATCGCAGCAATTTCCAACGTTTTTGCTAAAGAAAAATTAACATCATCATTGAAGCTAAACATTTTTTTAAATTTGAAAAAAAAATTTTTTGGTAAAAACTCAAAATTTTAGCACGATACAGTAAAGTTGGTAAGGAAAGTGTAATACAAAAAATGTTCAAAAAACGATGTTCTAATCATTTTTATAAAGAAAATTGACTTATCATCAATTTTGAAAATTTCAGTATTTTACATGGGCACTTTTCGACCTACGCACAGACTTAAAAATTATTCAAATAACATTTATTTGTAAACTCATCAAAAGACTTTTATTTTAAATAAAGTTTGCCGAGGGTGTTTTTTGTTTTAAGAACCGAAAACTTTAAAAATACAGAAAAAATGCTCCAAAAAATGAGTTTTTTGCGAATAACTCGACAAAATTTTTTTGAAATTTTTTGAAACTTTGTGGAAAAACTATAATAAACGTCTATAAACTACACTAAAAAAATAGGGCTTCTTCGACTCAAAAGAAAAAATTTAAGTTTTGCACATTTGAGCACCTACAGTAACCCAGGGACCGGTAGGTGGGTACCAAAATTTTGCATATGGGTTACCGAAGCCCAATGGTACGTGCTGATAAATAAATCTGTTCCTATGGCACATGTTGCTCGAGTCTTACAGAGAACACGTTATATTGAAAAATTTGACAAATTAACGTAAATTTGAAAGGCACCGTGCCAATCGTTGTGAGACGGAGCGCGTTTCCGTGACCTCACGCCTCGCACTGATGTGTTTGAATAACCTGAGAAAGTAAGACATTTAAAGCATAATAGAAGCATTCGAGAATTTTCAAATGTTCTAGTTGAAGTCAACACCAAAAATTGCTGTTATGATTGTTCGTGATCACACAGAGGCTAGAATATGTGCAATTACGCAGCTGAATTCTAAAGTCATTGTTAATCTAGAGGATGCTTTACTGTCCAAAGCAAGAAGCAAGAAGTTACGGTTTCTAACACTCGTGAAAAAAATAATGAACTCGATGCAATATTCCTTCGAGGTCCCAATCATCGTAGTCGTATCACTATATACACAAGTCCTGGAACAGAAAAATGAATTATTTATAGATTAAGACACATTTTTTCAGTTTCCAACCATAGAAATCAATGAAAAAACATTACTGTGAGATTCAAATCATTCAATTCAAACATTTCAGAGACTTTCGAGATTTAATTTGAAACAGTTTCAGTGTGTTGTTATTTCTGTTTCTAATCTCGTGCCCCAATTTGTCATAAATTAGGCCCGTCTTCGGCAAAAAATATGTTTGATGGCACCAAAGTTAGTACATATTTTGGGATGTTTTTTTCTGGATACACATCGTCACAGATCAGAGATTCTCGCATGAATTCGCAATTGATTCCA
Organism: Caenorhabditis remanei; assembly: GCF_010183535.1. NCBI lineage: Eukaryota > Metazoa > Nematoda > Chromadorea > Rhabditida > Rhabditidae > Caenorhabditis > Caenorhabditis remanei. Next base: position 7,948,840 of record NC_071331.1, read on the forward strand.
AAGGTCTGCGGTGGCATACAACATAAGGAAATATAAGGAAATGTTGGTTTTTTTCGCAAAAAAAATCAACGTTTTTCAAAATATTCGAAACAATTTGAATTCTGAATTTTCGCGCCAAGTACCCGGACCGGGCCTTGGCATGTATGAAAAAACCCCAATCTGCTTTTGTTGAAAATTGTCCTTCCTCTGGAGTCTTGACTCATTTTTACATTCTTCCCAAAACTTTCTGTTCCACGGAGTTGTTATTTGCATACTTGTCACGGGCCGGGCCGGGCCCGCTAAAAAAATTTTCCGGCCCGGCCCGGCCCGTTCGGCCCGTCAAAATATTGAAAAAAAAAATTTTCGTCGTTTTCCCATTGTTTTTTCGTTTACTACTTTATGGCAAACATATTATTGATTAGAAATTATAAAAAGACAACAAGTGCAAACGGAGATTGTCAGAATAAGTTATTTTGTCACTATAAACTTTGAGCCTCTCAAAGTCTCTGTGATGATCAGCCGATGATCAGAATCAGGATCAAGAACTGCTGGAGGCTTCTGAAAGTAGTCTAATCGAATCCCCCGACCTTGATTTAGTATAGACCGAAGAAAAAATTTAATTTCCAAGACTTTCAATTCTATTTTTCAAAAATAATTTTTTGGTTCCGGGCCCTGCGGGCCGGCCCGGGCCCTGAAATTTTCAGCGGGCCCGGCCCGGCCCGTGATTTGACAAGTATGGTTATTTGAGTCTCCATTTTTTTAGAGCGATGCGAAGTTGTCAAATCCATCTTATGTATCTCTTCTATATACCCCTAAAGTACTCACTGTTTCAATGAATTGTCATAGTTTTTGATGAATACCATATTACTTTCTTATACCATATTACTCGACAGATAAGTTAGATAAGTTACGAAACTATCTGTTTCACCGAGTTTTTATTTGAGTCTCCACATTTTTTAGAGTGGTAATAAGGCATCATCAATAATTTTTTATTTGTACTACTCATGAATTGTGTGTGTGGTACAACCAGTTTAATTGGGGTCTTCTTTATTCACCCTATCTGCTCCAATTCATCTTATCTCATCTACACATTGTCATCCTTTTTTCTTTCCCGCTATGTACACAATGTGTTCTTCCCAAATACTGCATTTTCACATTGTTAGACTCTCTCATTTTTCAATATGATTGACAGTCTCTCCTCAAATAAACCAATTAGCACTCGTTAATCCATCTAATATTACACATTCACTCTTCCTATTCCTCCTCTTCACCGGTTGTAATCCATATTGCCTTATATGTATTTTTTTCCTTTTTTCTCTTATTTTCCGTCATACGCATTTATAACTGTTCGGTTTCTATAGATTATTATTCCAAGCCGGAGCAAGTTATCTCATTTTTAAATACTTCACGACCCTGTCCCAGAATCATATATCTTAAACAGTCGATTTCAATTTCAACTTTTTGAAAATTTGCACAATTCCTTCTTGAATGTTTGTTCTCAACTACGTATTAATTGAAATTTTGGAAACTTGGGAACAGTGACGGGTAATATTTCTGTATATCTAATTCAATAATTAAGTTTCATTTGTTTTTAAACATCAATATATTTCTACATAGGTGAAGATTATTTCCATGAATCTCAATCGATTGAACTTTTGCTGAAGTTTCTTCAAAATGTACAATCTATCTATAAAAATAATCTCTCCTCAGGGAATTTTAAGCGAGGGTTTGGCGCCTTGCCGGCATTTTGCCTCTATTTTCGGCGAATTGCCCTCACTTTGGGCAGGTTGCCCACTGGGCGAGGGTTGGGCAAGAGTTGGGCAAGGGTGGGGTGGAAGAAGTGGGGGTATGCGTGAGGATGGAGTAGGGCAAGTTGCCCATTTGTAGGGCAATTCGCCCTCTTTATAAACATGCGCTCTACTGCACTCTAAAAATCATCAAATTTTTTGCTGCGTCATTTATTATTTTAATTTATTCGTTTAAATACACTATTCTATCAAATGCATGTTTTTAAAATCCCAGAAAAGATGCTATTCGTAAGTAAAGGAGATATTCTTAAGTGAAAAAAACTTATTAATTCAGAAGAAAATAATTTGGGACTTCAGAACACTTGTTCGATGGAAATAAAAACCGTCTATCTACGGAACTTCTAACCGCCAGCTATTGATCTGACTGCCAGCACTTCGACTTTCTGATGCCACATGGAGTTGACTCATTCAAGTAAGTTATCTTATAGTGGACACGACAGCTCATGATTCGACGTCTCCCTTCGCTAAACCGTCTCTTAATGCAAGTGTTATGATGAAAAGCGAAATCTTTTCGAAGACGAGGATCACTGCTGCTACTAACGAATTCTACTATTATAAATATCATTTCAGGTCCCTCGCCGAAGACTTCTCGTTTATATGAAACGTCGAAACACCTCCTGCCAACCGTTCTCTCCAATACTCATATATAACTTGTTTCCTTCTAACCCTTTCTTCGTTCACCAACTCTTCTCACATTCATATTTTTGATTTTGATTTTGTAATTTTGAACAAATTAATAAATGCTGATTAAATCCATAAATTTTCTTCTGTTTTTCACTAAATGAATATATTGCGACGAGGGGAGCAAGCGAAGCGCACGCTAGAAACAACATAAAATGGGCAATTCGCCCTCGATTTGGGCGGCCTTGCCGCCATCGTGGCGGCAAGCCTGCCCAATTGGTGGGCAAATCGCCCAAAACGGTGGGCGAATTGCCCAAAATTCCCTGAGTCGTCTCTCTTCTATTCTCATTGTCTCTCCGATGGAACATATTGAAGTACTGCAACGAATAAGAAAACTCGGCTGGCTTTTTGTTGTATTGTGATTGCTTTGATGTGATTATTGAAAAATATAGGCGTAGACGAATCATTTTATGAAAATGTTGAAAAAATTTTTTGTATTCCTTCGAAAAAAACTCAGAGCCTATAACATTTTAACAAACTTTTAAAAAATGGTGCTCACCGTTTCAATGAATTTTCACAGTTTTTGATGTTTTTATACCAAACTGATTAAATTCTACTACTTGCAAAACTTTTGAAAGCCCAGCCCGGTCCGAAGTCCCAGATTCAAAAAATGAACAAATTTTTTTGAAATTTTTTGAAATTTTCTTCGTAAATATGAACATTTTTTGTGATTTTTCAGAATTTCTTCTTATTCTGAATGATAAAATTTGACTTTTTTCGCAAAACTTTTTTCGGACCTTGACCTATACATATGAGATTTTTTTTTTCGAAAATTATCTGTTACACTGACTTCTTATTGGAGGCTTCAAATTTCTTAGAGTGATTCACACATTTTCACAAATCGCTCAATAATTGTTTATTTGTACTCATGAATTGGGTGTGCCAGTTTAATTGACGTCCTTCTTATTCACCCTATCTGCTCAAATCCATCTTATCTCATCTACACATTGTCATCCTTTTTTCTTTCCGCTATGTACACAATGTGTTCTTCCCAAATACTGCATTTTCACATTGTTAGACTCTCTCATTTTTCAATGTGATTGACAGTCTCTCCTCAAATAAACCAATTAGCACTCGTAAATCCATCTAATATTACACATTCACTCATCCAATTCCTCCTCTTCCCCTGTTGTAATCCATATTGTCTTATATGCATTCTTTTTCCTTTTTTTTCTCTTATTTTCCGTCATACGCATTTATAACTGTTCGGTTTCTATAGATTATTATTAGTGCACTTGCCATGTTCTGATGCCTATCTTTTAAAATCCAGTCAGAGCACGTTATCTCATTTTGAAATACATCACGATCCATGTCTTGAACAGTAGAATTCAACTTCAACTTTTTGAATCTTCTTTTAACGAGTTTTTCTTCAAAAAATTTACGCATGACCTTCTGGAATGTTTGTTCCCAACTATTTTGATTTTCCGAGTTAAACTTGTTCATACTATTTGAAAATGTGAATTCCTGTTTCATTCAACCTTTATCTAATAATCCACTTTAGTTCTGCATTCATTTCAAGTGGAACTCAGAAACCTTTTTCTCTCCTCACTCTCTCCAGAACCGTCTAATTAAGAAATTCTCTCGTGTGGTTCATACGAGATTTATAATTGCTCATCATGCAAACCTCTGGATATATATTTTTGCGTTAACATGGTCATTTTGAAAAAAATAATTTTTTTCAGATAGAAACGGTGACATGTACAACGGCTTCGGGTACAGAGACTCTCCACCGAGGTACTTCGAGGGATTTCAAAGCCGAAATGTGAGGAACGACGCCAGGATGTCAAACCGTTTCAACAACCATCACTCGCCACCAAGAAAGCAAGATAGGTTCAGAACTCCAGATCACTATCGCAGCAACTCCCCATCAGGAGGATTTGGAGGTTCGGATTATAATGACCAAAGACGATTTGAGAATAGAAACCAAGGACACTATTCTCCAAATCCACCAAACTGGCAATACGATGAGAGAGGCCGATCAAATAGTCCTCGTGGACAACAGACTTTGAACTTTCGTCAGAGCAGTTGGTCGCCGATTCCAGGAGAGAGAAGGTGCCGTTCACCCAGTGCACAAAACGGTTATAGCGTGAGGAATCGATCTCCAAGCCCTTATGGACAAGTATACTCTAACTACCATCAAGACAACTGGCAACCTAGACCAGAACAATTCCGTAACCGTTCACCAAATCAAGGCCCTCGTGATGACTGGTCACCGATTCCGGGAGAACGTCGGTGTCGTTCACCAAGTCGGCAATATGAAGATCACTCTCAAGGAAACTCCAGGAATAGTTGGTCACCTCAGCAAAACTGGAACAACCAGCAGAGAAACAGATCTCTTAGCCCAGAAGGCCCTTCCACTAGCCGTCAATATGATGATAGAAATCGTGCCCCGAGCTATCAGTATGCTAACAGCTCTTATAGCCGCGAAGTGCAAGAGACGCCAAACTACCATCAGAATAGGTGGTCACCAAGTCCAACACCTCACCAGAAAAATCAAAACAGGAATAGATTTGGAATTCTACAAGAGCCTGGCTTGTCAAATAATCGCGACAATAGTTGGTCGAATGATCGAACTCGCAATGTGGAACCAAGCCTACCAGTTTCCGGTTTTCAACAACCTGTGCCTCCACTGCAATACGAGAGACGGACAGAGTCCCCTAGTTCGACAGAACGTGAACAAGAGAAACCAGAAGATGTGAAAAAGGAACCAGAGGAGGAGGAGGAAGAGGAAGAAGAACCAATTGATGAGGAAGAGCGCAATGAACTGTTCGCTGCGTTGATACGAGAAGAGCCGAAGCGCAGAATTGGTTAGTTGATTTTTTAAATTTAATTTTAGAGACTCCAAATCAAAATAGTTCGTGAATGGACTTATTTGTTTATTTCAAGTTCTATGAAACTTTTGAAACGGGTTCTTGTTAAGTTTTAGGTTACAGTTCTTGAGGATCTGTTTATTCTTAGCGCCTCTTAATACCAAGCGTCTTATGCCTTGACAGTTCTTAAAAAGTCTTTTTCAATGTAAATCTTGAAACATTTGAAGTCTTTTATTGCAATGGCCAATTCCGGAATGCATCATTATCCCAATTTCCAGAACGATCCGACGGAAAATGGAAGTTGTCGATCACCGAGACCTGCTGCGACCCCGCATTTCTCTGGGACAAATCTGCCGAACTCCATTTGTACCAGAACATTTGCTGAAATCTGAGTAGTATTTTACTGTGTTTTTTCTTATCTGTATCTCAAAAAATCTGGGTCCTCTTTCTCAGTAATCAAGTGTATTTTTCTCAATCAACTGTATTTGTTTTCCATGACAATCATCCACTGCTTCATAATAAATTTAATTGTGCTACTACATGTTCTCGAAGATTTTTAGTACTTTCAATACACATTTCAAAATTGGACTAGTCGTTATTTTTTGCAAGATATCTGAAAGAACCCGATGCAATATTCATGTGTTTGGATGGAGCCTAATGCTCCACCAATATCATCTAAATTTCAGAAAGTCTCGGTTTCTATCTACTGTTATGATGAGAATGAATCAACAGAACACAATCATTCTAATATAAATCGATCTGCTTTCAGCTGAAGTAAGAATCAGACCACAAGTTATGAATATTAACTGTGCTGTCATCTCTTTTTGCGAAGTCATAATTAAATACGGAATATACTGAAATATACGACAAATAAACGTAAAATTTGAATTTAGCACTCAGCCATCTCTTTTTGGCACCTTGCCAACAGCTGTGCGACGGAGCGCGTTTCCGCGGCCTTACGCCTCGCACTGCTGTGTATGAATAATCTAAAAAAGTAAGTAATTTAAAGCAGAATGGATGTATTCTAGAATTTTCAAATGTTAGTTGAAGTCGACTATCAAAAATTGCTGTTCTGATTGGGCGTGATCACACAGAATCCTGTGTACATGTGGAACTACCTGATTCTTCACGTAATTTTCGTAATTTGTTACAGTTTCACATATTTGTTAAAGCTGAATTCTAAAGTCATAGTTAATCATTTAGCCCAAGGCGTGCAAATGTTTTACTGTCCAAAGCAAGAAGTTACTGTTTCTAACTCTCGTGAAAATAAGAATGAACTCGATTCAATATTCCTTTGATAAACCAATTTTTGGCTGAAGAAAAGCCTATTTTCTGTCCTTTTAGACCATTTTTCCTTGTTTTTCTGCAAAATATACTTTTCGGAAATTCCAAAATTATGGAATGACGGAAGTCGGAAGTAAACATCCGGAAACGGAAGTCGGAAGTCGGAAGTAAAATTTTGAAAACGGAAGTCGGAAGTGAAAAACAGCCCGGAAGTCGGAAATCGGAAGTCGGAATTCCGCGCAACTCTGCACTGGCCCAAAGGCGTGCTAATCATACTTGTCACGGGCCGGGCCGGGCCCGCTAAAAAATCTTCCGGCCCGGCCCGGCCCGTTCGGCCCGTCAAAATATTGAAAAAAAAAAGTTCGTCGTTTTCCCATTGTTTTTTCGTTTACTACTTCATGGCAAACATATTATTGATTAGAAATTATAAAAAGACAACAAGTGAAAACGAAAATTGTCAGAATAAGTTATTTTGTCACTATAAACTTTGAACCTCTCAAAGTCTCTGTGATAATCAGCCGATGATCAGAATCAGGATCAAGAACTGCTGGAGGCTTCTGAAAGTAGTCTTATCGAATCCCCTGACCTCGATTTAGTATAAACCGAAGAAAAAATGGCCCGGGCCGGGCTCAAACGGGCCGGCCCGTGATTTGACAAGTATGGTGCTAATGTTTTTCTGTCTAAATCAACAAGTTACGGTTTCTAACACTCGTGAAAAAAAGAATGAACTCGATGCAATGTTCCTTCCATATACCTATATTCGTAGACGTATCACTATATGAGTTCTGGGACAGAAAAATGAATTATTTTTAGATTTGTAAACATTTTTTTCAGTTTCCAACAATAAACATAATCGAAAAAATATTACAGTTGAATTCAAAAATTCACTTTCGAATTAGAAACTGTTTCAATGTTTTGTTATTTCTGCGAGCATGAGATGATATTTTGCTATTAATTTCGTGCCAGAACTCATCAAAAATTATGACTTCACAAAAAAGAGGTGTTTGATGACACCAAAGTGAGTACATACTTCGTGATGTTTTGTCTGGATACACATCGTCACAGATCAGAGATTCTCGTATGAATTCGCAATTCATTGCTTTCATTTTCAAATAGATAGACCAAAGGTCTGCAGTGGCGTATAAATATAAGGGAATGAAGTAAAATGTGTCATTTTTCGTTTTTATCAATCGCCGTTAATTTGGAGAAGGATTTGAGTTCTTTTTTCAAAATAAGGATTTTCTGAAAGTTTTCTGTTACAAAACTTTCAGAAATTTTGTTTGCCTTTTGTGATTAAGTTCCAAACCAATCGTGCTATTTCGAAACATTTTTAAATGATCTGGAGAACAAGAACCACAAAATTTTTCTTATGCTCAACAAGCCGCAGCTACAGTATTTTCGTATTTTCTGCTCGCACTTATTCAACATCTAAAAATATTAAATACGGAGATCAACTCCTAATCCTTTCCTATTCATCTAGAGACAATACACTCGCTTTACCCTTAAGACTCATCTTATGATCTTAACAAAACCTAAACTTCCGATTCAAGTACCCAATAAGTTAATCCTAATCCTAAAAATAATAAGATGCACTTCGTCATTCTTTTCATAAGGAAGTGTATATAAGGTCTACGTGCATGTACCATTGGGTTATTTTCATCTTTTTAAACTTTTTATTTTTGTGTTTTAAGTGCTACATTTCAATCATTCTCTATAAATGAAAACAATGTTTTCTAAATGCATTCAATTCAGAATCCACTCCAACTTGACCTAATTTAAATGAACCGTCTCATCGAGTACGGTAGTGTCGACGAGATCCCCTATTACAACTGCAGTGCAAAGTCTCAAAACGAGTGGTTGGCGACTGGAGTGAAACGACCATGGCTTGGATATCCAATCACGGTTTTTGGAGTTTTTATTGAGGTTAGTGTGGAGGAAATGATGACATTCGTATTGAAGATTTGGTATTATTTCTTTTTGTCACGAACTTTAGAAACTTTTTTTCTATCAATATGTTTTTCCCCGGTTTCACTGAATGCTGAAACTGGTAATTTTTTTTCGGAATGAGTGGATTTCATACACATGTAACAACATTTTCAAAATTTGAAAATATTCAGTTTGTACTTTACAGAAAATTTCCGGAAAAGTTTCAAAACAGATGTTTCATGAGTTTGTGAATTGTTCAAGTTGTGATTACATACAATGTTTCGTGTGTTTTCCTACACTTGCTAACATAATTATTGCATTATTAGATCCTTAAAACTCATGGACTTCTCTAAAACATGCTAAGCTTCCAGTCCATTCTTGCTATAATTAGTGGCAGTTGAGAAGAAAAAGATACTCGTGATATCCGATTGTGAATTCTCTTTTTCATATAATCATCAGATTTTCTCCTGTGGAGCAAGAGGTGGAATGGAATAATTTTGCTCCGGTTTCAATAGAATTTGAAACGGATGCTACTTTTAATAATTAATATTATCGATCAGATAAGGTACAATTAAATGTTTGAAAACATCGTATTCATGATTAAAGAAAGCCAGAATTTGGAAATTTTTAATTTCGCATAACAAAATACGGAAAACTTTAAAATTTCTGTGACTTTTCACAGGAAAATTTGCTTTTCGCAAATATTGGATTATCCCTGTGAAATTCAATATTTTTGAACAGAAAAAGTTGCAATCAGAGCAAATGATGATATTTCTTGTGGGGAATTCCAGTAAAATAACAACTATGAGTTTTTCCTGTTTCGCGTAACATAAAAGTTGTATTTTGTAAAACATAACACCATTGATAAAATAAATACGTGAACTTTATTCGAATATCAAAAGCACGGAATTGGCAGCTTTGCCAACTCTGTGAAAAACAAAGGAATTGAAGGAAAAATATAAAAAACACGTGAACTAAACAGGGAAGAAAAGGATTTCCAGAATCGGCAAAGTTGCCGATCTTGTTATTAAAAAAAGATATTCCAAAATAATTAATTACGTGAGCTTTGTGACAGTAGGAGAAGAACATCTTCGTGGTTGAAATCGCTCATCGAAAAGAAAGATGTTGATAAGAGCAGTAGAGGAAGCCGATCGATGATTTGTATTAAATTTATTCAAGTCTCGTTGTCTGAAATTACCATCAGGATTATAGAGCTCTTTGGTTTTGAATACGAACCTCTTTTAAGGTAAAATTCCAGTTGCTTCAAAATAATTTTAGTGATAAACCAACACTTATGTATGTTTTGCAGATGTATTAGAGAATAAATTGATAGGTTCGGTCCTGAAATACGAATTTTTACAATACATGCGCCTTACCTGTCCGCGAGAAGAACACTTTTCCAAAATCTTTCCACTCGCATGTCAGAAAATGACAAACATTGCTCTAAAACTATGTTTTTTATAAATCTAGAGCACGTTGATATTTTTTCAACGATCTTTCTTCGCTGATATTTATTTGAATGTCAAAAAAATTCATTTCTCATTCTGCAATGTTTTTCATTTTCGGATTGGGAAGATTTTGGAAAAGTGTTCTTCTCGCGGACAGGTAAGGCGCATGTATTGTAAAAATTCGTATTTCAGGACCGAACCTATCAATTTATTCTCTAATACATCTGCAAAACATACATAAGTGTTGGTTTATCACTAAAATTATTTTGAAGCAACTGGAATTTTACCTTAAAAGAGGTTCGTATTCAAAACCAAAGAGCTCTATAATCCTGATGGTAATTTCAGACAACGAGACTTGAATAAATTTAATACAAATCATCGATCGGCTTCCTCTACTGCTCTTATCAACATCTTTCTTTTCGATGAGCGATTTCAACCACGAAGATGTTCTTCTCCTACTGTCACAAAGCTCACGTAATTAATTATTTTGGAATATCTTTTTTTAATAACAAGATCGGCAACTTTGCCGATTCTGGAAATCCTTTTCTTCCCTGTTTAGTTCACGTGTTTTTTATATTTTTCCTTCAATTCCTTTGTTTTTCACAGAGTTGGCAAAGCTGCCAATTCCGTGCTTTTGATATTCGAATAAAGTTCACGTATTTATTTTATCAATGGTGTTATGTTATAATGCAGGATGTTTGCTAAGGAATATAAATTGAAAGAAGCACAGAATTATTACCTTTTCGAATAAAATATGATATATCTGATCGAACCGCAAAAATGTCCCAGAATCTTTTAGGAATTCATGTTTTCTTGATTTTTGCTGGTGCCCCAAGAAATATTAGAAAACTTTGATTTTGGAGTTTCAAATTAAAAATTTCCAAATTCTGGCTTTCTTATTAGACTAATTTTGTTTTTTTTCTGAAAACGAGATTTGATGCACTCTGAAATTAAAAAAAGAGGAAGAGGTTTTGTGACAATTTTCGATTGAATAGTTCAAGTTTTTCTGTAATTTTCTTTGCATGTATCACAAAACCTAGTTTTATATGCTACGTTTAATGATTACTGCCCGAATCAAAACCGGTACGAACCAGAGCTGACTAAGAAATGAGAAATTGTCATTAATCTTATTCGGGCGGCACTCATTAAGATATTAATTGTGTTCTTTCGTTTCGCTACTTTGTGAAAGTGGCAATTATTTCTGAGGAAGAAATGGGATTTCGTCAATCAGGATTATCTTTCATTAAACTGACACGGATTTCATACTGCATTAACCAAACACCATTTAAAGTTACTAAACTTGTGAAACTGAAAATTTTGTTTTAGTTTGATGATGCCTGTCTCAAATTTTTCGCGATATTTCACGGAATATTGAACTTTGAAATGACAAACTTTCGCACAACATCATACTTTTTGTTTTCGGAGCAAATCTTTTTTCCGGTTTCACGATTTGTTGAAACTGATCAGGCTCCTAGGCCCACAGTATTCCTAAAGTCTACATAGTATCATGCGCTTCAACATAAACAAGCATTCCATGAAACAATTCATTTTTAGAATGTGAATATGTTTCAATAATTTGTGAAACTGAATGTTAATTTATACCAGACCTAATGAGGTTGAACACGAAAAATGACCTCCCACAGTTTTTCAGTTTCTGTTGAGTTTCATGTGTCCTGAACATTCAGTTTGGTTAGTCCACCGAGGAAACAGGTTATATTGATGGGAAGTATGCTGATTTTGTGCTCTTTTGTGCACTTCTAAGACTGTTTCCATCTTGAATGAGTGCATAAATCTTCAACTTTTATCTACCTAAATCAAATCAATCACCAATTCCAAAAACCACACGCCTTGAGAATTTCTCTCAATTCTGAATCATAACTTTTCAGATCCTCTACCTCCCAATTCTCTACATTATATTCAAATCAAAACTCATCAAAATGACATGCTACAAGATAATGGTTCTACTCGCCTTCACAGACATGACAGCCACTGCCTGCAGTTGTTTGATAACCGGCCCCCTGCTGATTGTTGGCTCCGTGTTTTGTGTCTATCCGACGTTTACTTATATTGCAGGCGAGTCGGGAGTATAATATCAGGAATTTATACTAGAGACTGAACTAGCCAACACGAAACATTTTTAAATTTTCAGGAGGATTTGCCATCGCCACGTGGTGCATGTCGTGCTCCGTCACCACTTCCCTCTTCCTTAACCGTGTTATCTCTGTTGCATTCCACGGATTATCCAATTCCATCGAGAAGAAACTCGCCTACATCTGCATCTTCCTCTGTATTTTCTATGGATTCTATGTTCTTTTCTTCACTCCAGTTGTCTGTTTCAACTCTGAATGGCTCATCTGGCTACCCGATCCCTTATCTGAGATGAAACCATCGGAGCAGGCAGCCGAATATTATAGAAATCGAGTTCAAGCATGGAATAATTGGATTTTTGTGACGTGTATGTTCGTGTTGTTCACTTTGTATTTGGGAATGATCAACAAGATTTCAATGGGCCAGAAGTCGAAAGCGGCTAAGTCGGTGAGTGGATTTACTCGAAGCTCGTTACTCCAAAAATGAGTAGTTGCCAAACGTCACAGTTTTGAAATGGTTAATTGTAAAGTGTAGAAAAGCAAATTCAGAAGAATGGACAAGAAAAAATATTGTTGTTTCAAACAAAAAATAAATATAGTCAAGCAACTGTGCAAACATTTTTGAACTGTTGGCTGTATTTGAAAAATGATCAGTTACGAAATGTCACAGTTGCGAAATGACTGGTATCGTTAAGCCAATTAAAGGAGGACTGAAGTCATATTTTTTTATTTCAGATTCTGATACTTCAGAAAATTCTGAACAACTTTCATCATTGGAGTATGTGCTAAAAATTGATCTAAACGGCCTAAATTCACGTTTTCCCAGCTCAAAAGGAGCCTAGATGGAAGAGTTTTCCCACGCGAATTTTTGCCCCCGTGTAGTCCTCTCGGACGAAATTATTTCTTTTTATTTCTCGTTTTTTCGTTTTCTTGATTTTTTAAACAAATTTTCGTGTTTTTTCTTCTTTTTTTACGATATAAATTGAATAAAAAACGAAATTTTGTATAAAAAATCAAGAAAACGAAAAAACGAGAAATAAAAATAAATAATTTTGTCCGAGAGGACTACACGGAGGGAGAAATTCGCGTGGGAAAACTCTTCCATCTAGGCTCCTTTTGAGCTGGGAAAACGTGAATTTAGGGCGTTTAAAGCGATTTTTAGCATATGCTCCAATGATGAAAGTTGTTCAGAATGTTCTGAAGTATCAGAATCTGAAATAAAAAATATGACTTCAGTCCTCCTTTAAACAATTAAGAATGCATTATGTAAACTCTTTGAAAAGCATTAATACAAATCCTTCTTTTTCTACTTGAGACATAAATTTTGAAAAAAAATTCTGTTTCAGTGTGTTAACATTTTTGACTGAACACAAAATAATAGATATTTTATAAGAAATACTCATGATCCCAACAAACCCCTCCCTCCATACCTAGTTCTTCTACTCAGATCTTCATTCAATGCTGCATAATCTGTTTCTTCAACACCGTCATCGCCCTCGTCTACAATGCTCTCACCCTCATCACTCCCGATTACTGGATGCTCCTTCTCTGTCAATTCTGTTGGTCTGTCAATCATGGATGTCCTGCTTTGATCTACATCACAATGAATCAGACAATCAAACGGGAATTCAAGAAAATGATATTGGGAAGTGACAAGAGAATCGGATCAGTCAGTACTCATCCAGCATCACTCACTCATTTGTCTACGCATTGATTCAATTTGTGGATACTATTGAACTGTGATGAATGAACCTTGTCATTTATCATGGAATAATGAAACATTATTTCATATTTGCTAATTAGTATCTTACATGAAGATTGTTTTCATGAAATTCTGTTAATAAGATTTCAGCTCTTCTTATATTACCGGTGTGCGAACCCCGGCCAGCTCGATTTAAAGGAGCATGAAAACATGCGAAACCGTAGTAAAATACAGTATTTCATCCATTTTAACTACGAGACCCTTTGAACAAATTCCATGTGCTTTTAAATCAAACCGGCTGTTGTTCGCAAAGCGATAATAAAAACCATTACTTGAAATTGCGTTCATATAAAGGAAAGTAAACTTTGTATTGTGAATCAAACATCTATATCATTCTCGTTATCAAAAAGTGTTAATTTCGAAACAGTTATTTTTTTTTCAAAAATCCTTTCATAAAATCGGTAACATATAATATATACTTGTCACTAGTATCGCCTTAAAATTTGATCAATTTTCCATCAACGTGACCCTTGAAAGGTATGAGTCTGTCAGAAGGAACCAAACATTTAGTGAACGATAATTTCTGGAAGACTCTTCGTTATTACTAACTTTGTTTTCTCTATTCCTAAAAAAGGTAACAGTAGACAACACTTTTTCATAACTCCTCAAGAAAAGCTAGATCTGTTTGAGCTTCTGATTACAAGTTTTTTGTTGAGTACGCAGGGATTTGAACAACTTAAACTGTGTCTCGGGCGCTTATTTTGGAAGGAAAACTTCGAGATCATCAATATATCGGCAGTGAGTCAGGGATTTTAAAATAAGAACATCTTGAAACGGGAGTTTTTTTTATCATAGAGAATAAACAGGGGAAGAAGAAACCCATCATCCAATCTTTGGAGTTTAGAATATTTTAAGAAAAGGAAACAGTAATAAATGTAATGTTACCACCTACTAACTATTTTAATGAAATATTTCCAGATACCTGCTCCAAGGATTGTTTTACAATATGCAAATTTATTTTTCTGCTTCATTAATTTTCCTTAAAATTGAACATCGTCAATTTTGTAATCGCATGAATCATGTCCGCAAAATAGTACGATTTTGTCTAAAAATGACAATAACACTCTTGGGAGTGCCCATACAAAAAATTTTATAACTTCAAAAATGGAGCTCTACTTTTTTAAAGATTGTTTTACAATTTATACATTTATTTTTCTGCTTCATTAAGTTTCCTTAAAATTGAGCATCGTTAATTTTGTAATCTTCCGTCCTTCTCCTCCACTCCATTCAAATCACATGTTGATGAGAGACCGTGATTGGATGAGTGTTGTGACCACTGTTAGTAGTTTCCACTTTCTGTAAAATTTCATTTCCACAGGTCAACAAAACTCGAAACTCACCGAGACTTTATGTCTACAGAATAACTGTAAAAAACTATTTCTGATAGTTTCATTCATAGTCAAATAGATGATTGCAGGGCATCCATGATTGATAGACCAACACAGTTGACCCAGAAGAACAATCCATGGAGCAGGTGTCATGAGGGATAATGCATTGTAGACGAGAGCGGTTACTGTGTTGAAGAAACAGATTACAGCGCATTGGATGAATATCTGGAAATGTTTTATTGGTATAGATGGTAAAATTAAATTTATTACTGTTTCCTTTTCTTAAAATATTCAAAACTCCAAAGATTGGATGATGGAGGAGCCCTTTCTTCTTCCCCTATTTTCTTGTATGATAACACATCTCCCGTTTCTATCTGTCTATATTTCAGTTAATTTCAGTTATTTCGCAATAATAGAAAAAAACTTCCAAACTGCTTTCTTTTCAAATTCCCATTACTCACCGCTCTCGATTTTTTGGATTTCTGTCCGTGAGCCAACTTCTTCACTAAAACACAATAAGTGATGTATAAGAAAAACATGATAGCGACGAAGAGATAGTTATTCCATGATTGCCATTCATTGTCGTACTGAAATAATTGGAAGAACTGGATCATACAAGAAGAAATGTAATTATGAAAAATGAGAAACCGTGAATCCTCAATGAAACTATAACTGGTTTTTTTTTCCAATGAGTGCCTTTGCAGAATCATTTTTTAAATAAAAGCGACAATGAACAGTTTACCACTTGGAATTGTCTGTTCTGTCATAGTTCTGCACCGGAAAATTCTAGAAGCCCACAAAGCCGTTCAGTGCTCAATTGGTTTAAACTCTTAACGATTAGGTCACAAAGTTTTTCTCTGCTCAATAAAGTCAAACATCCTGCTCATGAAAAAAGCCTCGGGGACGTTATGAAACCAAGACAATTGGCAACCTTCACGTTTTGAAACCATTAAATTTCGACAACAAACGAAGAAAAATTACTGGCGATTCACGTAAATTGAACAAAAATTGTCCGAAAGGTCATGATTTCAAAATGAATTGTGTCGAACTGTCAAGGCTTCGGTTTTCTAACATTTGGTTTTGAAAAGCCCCGGAGGTTGAAAGAAATCTGATTTCAATGTTTCAAGTTTAAAATAAAATTATGCTAGAAACATATTGATTAATAAAAAGAATGTAAATTTTAGTCAGCCATTGAAAAGGCAATTGAATTGTGGGATACTCAGAGCTATTCAGATTATTTTTATACAGGCAGAAGAAGTTTCATTAAAGTTTTTCCTCGATGAGATAAACTTTTTTTTTAATAAATCAACCGTTACAAAACTCTAACAAATTTCCATAGTTCCAATCTTGGAAGATACTTTGTCTGTTTTCTTTCTAGTCATGCAACTTTTAAGGATTCTTCGGAAAAATATATTCTCTTCTTCTGAAATTCTTATTAGGTGCTAATAAACATTTCTCCTCAATACTGTGATCAATTGTGCAGTCTCATCTCACTATTTCAAATAATTTTGAGACAGTGAACAATTCACCGAAGCAATTGAATTATTGCTAGGATAAATTAAGACAAGACGAGCGAAAATATTATGTCAACTGCGACAAAACTTTTTCTGAACATAAAACATATAAATGAAACTGTGTTCAACATGTTTTGGAAAATGGTTATGTACCTTCAGAATGGATTCATGATTTAGCTTCACACATTATATAATTCTTATATATAAAAAACAATGATCTCAAAAAGACAGCATTGATTAACTAGTGAGTAAACTGATTGAAACTAAGTAAACCGGTTGAAACTGTGTGCTTTGGATTACTGTTTCCATAAGTTATAAAATATTTACTCAAGTTTTTGAAGTCAATACGTTTCAAGTTTTTGTGAGGGCGTTAAAAAATGATTTAACTGGTTTCGTTATACCTTGAAACCTAAAAACAAAATCATCTTCAATAAAAATAGAAATCTCAAAAACGACTCCTGTCTTGTCAGTCTTTTTTTCAGAAGTTCACTGGCTTAAGTCTCGTCATCATTAGCGTATTTTCAAAATGTAGTTCTTCCTCAAAACCTAAAAGGGGCCCTAGGAGTTCACAAAATATTTCATTCGGAACCAGAAATACACTAGCAGGTCACATACTGTCAGAAAGCTAAAAAAAAAGCTAGTTTTCGCACTCAAGTTCGTTCTCAAAAAAACTTTCAGAGGGGTCTCTTGGATATAGTTTTCACCTTTTGGTGGTTCGAAAGAGGTCGACTTCGTAATGGGGGGGATCTGGGCACTCGAGTCTCACTCGTAAAGTTGATGATTCGAAACTGGGAACTTTCCAAAAAACAGATGTCCTTTGATCTGCACTACTTTTTTCTGTTTTAAGTATCTCATAAGTCTCCATACATATTCCCATACCAATTGTCGAATTTTATCTCGTTCTTACCATTTCATCAGCTTCTTGACTCTCTTCTCTCTCCGACAATGGCTCTGAAATCCATGCCAACGCAACCGAATTGAAACAAATAATTGGTGTGAAAAACAGAATGTACATCCCATAAATCCCCGATATAACCATACTAAAATACGTCAATTTCCCCTCGATGACGTCGATGTATTCATGAAATGCAATACTACATACTCGATTGGTAAACAACGAGATGTTTATGGCACATGCCATGCACCATGTATCTGGAAAATGAAGATTTTGATCTCGTTGTAACGTGTGAATAGTCACTAATTGCAAATCCGCCAGCGATGTATTCAAACGTCGGATAGGTGCAAAACACTGCTCCCTGGATGTAAAGAATCCCACTGATTATCGAACTGCACACTGAAAATTCAGAAGTGTTGGAGAACTGAGATTTTAATGAAACCTGTAGCACTCATATCAGTCAAAGCGAGAAATACTATAAGTTTGTAGCAGGCATAGCGGATAAGTTTGGTTTTGAAAATGATGTAAAGAATGGGCAAGTAGAGAACCTGAAAAAAAACTGTTTTAAAGTTTTCATTTCTGGCTTTGAAATTCGTGTTCCATACTTTGATAATGCCATCATAATGGTCTGCTGGCACAGTCGTTTCTGTGGGTCTGTCTTCGAAATACGTACAGTTTTCATACAAATTCGAGATTTTATCTCCGAAAAACTCAATTTTTCAGACAGTTTTTCTTAACATTTTTCTGTTATTTTCGGTCAAAAATTTTCGGAATTTTTTTTTGCACAGTTCTTATCGGTTCCAAGAACCCACCATATTCTAATAAAAGTCTCAAGAAATATTCCATTTCTGAAACTGCAAAACGATTATTGAATATCTTTAAACTCACCTCAACAGTTCCCCCGAATAAAACCAAAAACCATCCGAGTACTGGTCGTTTCAGTCCCAACTCATTCCACTCCTCAGATGTCTTCCAGCTACAGTTGTAGTAGGGAATTGCGTCAACACTTCCATATCGGATGAGTCGTTCCATTTTGAGTGGTATAGATGACTTAGAGCCTGGGATGAGACAGGTAAACAAGTTTGAGGCGGAGCTGAATGGAAATCGAAGAGTGGTTCAGAGAAAATATATTTCGAGAAAAGAAGGGTAGACAACAACAATAGGAGTTTAATGAGAGGTAGTTTGAAAACGGAACTGATTCATGTGCTCCATATAGTGATGCATTCAGAAATCAACTTGGTTCGGGAGAAAAACTCGATTTATATTGCAAAAAAAGAAAACTACGAAAACTTTTAAAAAAAGCAAGGAAACTAGGAATAGGAGTGAGCCGAAAACTTGTCCGAGAGGACTACACGGCTGCGTCAAAAGCTCTTCCACCTCGGCTCCTTTTAAGACAGGAGAACGGGAAAAGTGGCGTTTAGAGCGATTTTTAGCATATATGTACTTCAATGATGAAAGTTAGAATTGTCTGAAGTGGCATAATCTGAAATTTTAAAAAAGACTTCAGTCCTCCTTTAAATTGGGTAAGGGACAAATATTTTTTATTGGTGAATGAACAAATCTCAGTCTTTAATTGCTTATCATACATTATAGCCTACTCACTCTGAAATGTGAATTAGTTTCTAAAAAACTACCAGTTTTAAAGTAACCCTGCTGAAACTGAAAGACATGGGAGCTCATTACCCGATTGTCCTCCCGAATTGGCACTCGTGTTTTCTATGATGAAAAATTAGCAAACTTTCGGAGCAAAAAAGTCCAACTTTTCGGGAGTTTTGCACTTTTTCACTATTATCATTGTTTAGAGCAGATTCGAAACTATCAGTGTGCAAGTTTATAGAAAATTCTGAACGCATACCGAAAGTCAATTCCCTTGTATGTAAGAATGTTTCAATCAGTAATTTTTGAAATTACATTAATCTTGAAACATAAAATTAAAGCGAAAACATGCAAGAAGAATCTCTATTTATTCTTTAATTCCAATATCTTCTTGTTCGAGAAGTTCAATGAGGGCGTTCTAAGAATATATGTAGTATTTTTGAATAACAGAAGTTCCTCGTAGTTACATACCCAATTGAATTGTACCCGTTTTGACGTAAATACACCAGGGAGAAGTGAAGTGTCATAACACTTTATTCTTCTCATTTTTTATATTAAAACTGAGAATTCATCAAAATGAAGAAATGGATATACAGTACTGATCATAAAGAATGCGACAAGAGCAGTTTTTGGCTGAAAAAGGTCAACTTTGTGAATGTGTCACAGCCTCCCTGATTGTATCACAATATCGATTGTTAATGGAGTGTATAGATTACGAATAAAAAATCATTTTTGTGGTTGATGACTTTTTTGTACAAGCACACCCTAAGAAGTTACAGGCAGTGAAAGTAATTTCTCGCAATTTTTGCCCTTTTTCAGTGCTAAAAGGAGAGATTTTTGAGCTTTTTAATTTGACTGTCTGTAACTTCTTAGGGTGTGCTCGTACAAAAAAGTTGTCAACTACAAAAATAAAGCTCTACTTGTGATCTATACACTTCATTAACAATCGATATTGTGATACAATCAGGGAGGCTGTGACACATTCATAAAGTTGACCTTTTTCAACTAAAAACCGCTCTTGTCGAATTCTTTATGGCCAGTACTGTACGTTGAGATAGATGATAATCAGAGTAACCGTCTGTGTTGAAGTATCTTAAAATTATGGCGTTCATAAAACCGAAGATGATTGATTCAAACTGAACTGATTAGGTTTTACCAAACATCAAGGAAGATCAAAAGCTTAGGTATAGTTGAAATTGTATGTAAAGTAAAATATTAAACGGAGATTTTAAGAAAATTGGGGAATTTGGTCTCGTCTCCGGCCCATCCTCACTTCTATAAAAAACTGCATTAAATGTGAACCTGACTTTTCACGACGTTTTGATTCAATTTGTTCCTTTTTATCCAGTGTTTTCAGATTTTCATTGTTGGACTTTACGCTCCTCAAAAATATTTTTTAAAACGATTTCCTTGTTTTTGTTCTTTATTTTATTTTGAGTCTGCTTCAATCTTATTATATGAATCGCTGTTTTTCATGAATTGTCGCTAATTCGGAAGTCGAACTCAACTTCCTGTTTTGGTACAGTATAAAATTAAGAATCTCGGTTAAATCGCTTTTGTTGAACACACCAGTCTCGACAACAAAATCATCGGTTTCACCATCCACATATCAACTGTTCACTTCTATACCAAATGTTTAATGAAAACACTTTCGTACGGCCAATAAAACACTAATGCTGTCTATTTTCAAATTAATAAATTGAATTAAATTACAGATGGCAAAATTTATAATATAAAACTGAAAAATTTTTGTAATAACAATCTATGTGGAAAAAAACTAAACTGACTAAACTTTTGAAAATTCTTCGAAACACTTGTATCAGATCAATGCAGTTTGAAACAATCCTTTTTCTAAACAAACACCAAAAACTTGGTACAGTTCAAATATTATGTAAAGTATGAAACGGAGATTTTGAGAAAATTGGGCACTACGGCCAACCCTCACTTCAATAAAGAATCGCATAAAATGTGAACTTGAGTTTTTGATTCAATATTTTCATTTTTGTTCAGTTTTTTATTGTTAGACTGTGCGCTCCGGAAAAATTTAGATAGTTATTTCCTAGTTTTTGTTCATTTTCTTGTTGGTTTCTTGTTTGCTACAACCGTTTTATATAAATCGCTGTTTTTCCAAAATCGTCGCTAACCTGTAAAGTCAAAATTCCTGATTTAATGCTCTGTAAAAATTTAAATTGCATGCCTGTTCCATTGCTTACCCTACTAGTCCCGCCAATAAAATTTACGGTTTCACTCTCTACATATCACCTGTTCACTTCTATCCCGAATGTTGCCAAACACGAATACTAGTCCGGCAAATAAAATCTGATATTTTCAAAGTTTATGATGTTGGTGAAACCGAAAATATTTTTTAAACAATCTGTAAATTTGTTGAATAACTGAACTGACTAAACTTTTGCAAACTCTACACATCAGAGCTGTGCGGAATTCCTTCCTTCGACTTCCTTCTTCCTTCTTCCGGGCTTTTTTCACGTTTTTATTCCTTCTTCCTTCTTCCTTTTCAAAAATTTTACTTCCTTCTTCCTTGTTCCTTCTTCCGTTGAAAAGTTTACCAAAATTTTGTACATTTCGACGGAATTTTGGCGGAATTTTGGTGGTTTTTGGCGGAATTTTGTATGAAACAACATCAAAATTCGTTTTCAGAGATGACTAGAAAAAAGTTTCCTCAAATTTGTCATTTTCAAAATTAACTTCCGATTTCCCGGTTCGGAACTCAACTTCCGTCTTCCTTCCTTCTTCCTCCCTTCTTCCTTCTTCCGGGCTTTTTTCACTTTTTTCTTCCTTCTTCCTTCTTCCCTTTTGAAAAAGTTACTTCCTTCTTCCTTCTTCCTTCTTCCCTTTTCAAAAATTTCAATTCCGCACAGCTCTGCTACACATGTATCAGATCAGTGTAGTTTGAGATAATATTTCCTATCTCAACAATTGTTGGAAAAGAGTTTTAGCCCATATTATTAGACTTTCTGTTTCGTGAGATTCCGTAATATTTTAAAAATTCATTTCCTTGTTTTTGTTCTCTTTCTTTTATTTTGAGTCTGCTACAATCTTTTTATATAAATCGTTGTTTTTCTTAAATCGTCGCTAATTCGGATGGCGAAATCATTCTGAGTCTCAGATCCATTGCTTTTGATGAATATAATATTCCGGCCGATGAAACGCTAAGTTTATGATGTTTATGAAACCGAAAATGTTTGTGGAAGTACCTGATATTTAGGAGAAACAATTTTCAGATGATGCGAGTTGTCGATTTTAAAATTTTGAACGAGGTCACTATCTTTCGCATCATCAGTACCGCTCAAAAGTATATTAAGTTTTGGTTTTTTCAGTTGAAATGGTCCAACTTTGAGAATGTGTCATGGTTATACTAACTGTACCAGCAAGTAGATTTTTATTGCCACAGATCAAAAGAAGAGCTCTATTTTTGTAGGTGACAATTTTTTTGTACGGACAGTCCTCAGAGAGTTATAGTCATTTTAAGAAGACAGCTCAAAAATCGCACTTTTTTGCATTGAAATGGTTCTTTTTGAGGAAGAAATTACTTTGACGATATGTAACTTGCTAGGGAGTGTCCGTACAAAAAAGTTGCCAACTACAAAAATAGCGTTTTACTCTTGATCTGTTCGATCCCATAAAAATTGATTTTGTGGGACAGTTAGTTTGACTATGAAACAGTCTCAAAGTTGGGCGTTTTCAACTGAAAAAGAAAAAACTTAACACACTTTTGAGCGGTACTGCAGATGCGAAAGATAGTGACTTCGTTCAAAATTTTAAAATCGACAACTCACATCAGCTGAAAATTATTTTCCTGCACCAGCCCACTTCAAGCAAAAATTTTCGGTTTCACAAACATCATAAATTTTGACTATATCAGATTTTTGTTTGCCGGACTAGTATTCGTGTTTGGCAACATTCGGGATAGAAGTGAACAGGTGATATGTGGATAGTGAAACAGTAGATTTTTTGGCGGGACTAGTGTGTTTAGAGGTGGGACCGAAATTTGAAATTTTTCTTATACCAGAAGTCCGAATCAACAATTTCACAAAAAAGAATGATTTATATAAAGCGATTGTAGCAGACACAAATAGAAAAAAAATAGAAAAAAAGAAACCCAGAAAGTCCATTTTGAAAAATGAAGAAGTGAAATTCGTTTCAGCGTTGGAGAATAATGACGAGACATTCTCATATTGGCAAAATATAATTTTCTGTCACAGATTAGCATTTTTCAGATGTCTCTGCGGAATTTGATACTCAATATATTGAGGGAAACCGCGGACCATTAGATTTTCATTAAAGGTGGAATATGAAAGTTTCCTTGATACGAATCTGATAATTTTGAAAAACGAAGAGCGGAAATCGGAAGGCCGAAGGAATACGGATAATTGATCATTTTCGTCTAATAAAAAAGTTGAACATAATGGAAACTAAAATTGCAATATTGAAGCAGAAAAAATAACGAATTTCTAAATTTTTAGAAATGAAATATGTTGTTCTTAACCGCGTCTCCTGTAAAACAGTGGGGCAGAAGCGGACAACTGTGTACAACGGAATTTAAGAAAAAGTAATAGTGATTTTCAGTGGTGAAATAGAGCCGAAGAGTACAAATATTCTGAAGCAAAAACTATTTTTCGAAGTGATTTGTTTCCATTGATGACTCAAAAATTTATTGATTTTTTCCAAAAGTTCCGGAATATGAGTTCTGTTTTAAAACGAAAATTTTACGGAGAGATTATTTCATACTTGCAAGCCGGGCCGGGCCGGTCCATGACGTTAATTTCCCCGGCTCGGCCCGAAGGCCCGGCTGAAAAAATTTGAACTGAAATTTTGAAAATTTGATTTTTTTCCCAAAAATGTCGAATTTTTGACTATACTTCAGAATTCAATCAAAAGCTAGTTATGCATCAAAAAAATTGACGTTTTGAATATGAAATTTCAAAAAAAAATTCAAAGAATTCGGTAAAAATAGGTGCGTTTTTTTTGAAGCCGGGCCTTGAAAATTCTCTACCTGCCCGGACCGGGCCGTAAATTTGCAAGTATGGATAATTTGAATTTTTTCTAAAAAATATTAATACACAAAATATGAAAAAAAAATTTCCGCTATTGGCAAACATTAAAAGGTCATGTTTCTTAAGCTATGTTAATGAGTTCCTAACTTCGTATTTTTGACTTTAAAAGTACTAAATTTCTCGAACATATCGTTTCCATCAAGACCAATATTAGAGAAACCGTTTAAAAAACATCGTCTTTAAATTTTAACTAAAGGCTTTATCAGAAGAATGAAAATCTAGAAACTCTAAAATAAAAAGTACCTCTTGACTACTTCTCCTAAATGGTCGAATCCAAAAACTTGACAACTTTGGTCTTCTTGGAAATGGGAGTGGACACAATTGTACTTTTTGTTCACCTCTATGTCAAAAAAACAATTAAAACTTCAAATTCACCAACTCAAAACAGGTACACCTGAAACTGTGATTTTCCACTAAAAAGAATTTGTTGAAGCTCAGCAACTCTCACTAACAGACTTGTTTTTTAACGTATTTCCGATTCACGAAAATTTCAAAAAGCATGTATTTTACCATCCCTAAATAACTGTTCGGGCAGCATTTATGCACACATTGTAACAGATAAAGATTTTAAAAAACAACCATCCTCATTCTATGTCATTATCCTCATTTTATGTCATCATCCTCATTTTATTGAAACATCCTCATTTTATTGAAACAGGGAATGTTATAATTGATTTTTCCAAAAGTTCCGGAATATAATAAACCAGCCTGTCTCCCCCGCCTTCGGCGGTTGAGCCGGCTGGTCTCTCTTCGTTCACGTAGTCATTGACTTTCGAATGTGCCCGCATGGCCGAGTGGTCTAAAGCGGCTGTCGCTGTCAAAAGCACGGCAGTTCGGTTTTGCCCACTGGCTCTGTTTCTCTTCTCTTTCCAAAACCGCTGCGGACAGTGCCTCAGACAAACAGACAAACACCACTTGTCTTTTATATATAAGAATGATACCACACATTGGCTTATAAGAGATTGTAAGATGTCTCACACTTGAAAAAAGAACGTGTTTCATGAACAAGATAAGGCTTCCAAATAACTGATAATGATAGTAAATTATGAATTACCCGTTTTATTTCGCCAAAAGTTTCAAATTCATGATAAAGCGGTATTTGCAAATTTTTCTGTGAGCCGAAAACTGACCAACGAGTTTGGGAGCACATGAAATAATTATGATGAAGGAGTGAAATAAATTGAATGATTGCCACCAGCAACGGAGGAAATATTTTCCTGTTTCCCAGCAATTATATTTCGTGCCGTTGACATGACTCACTGGTCTCTTCCTCAACACATGAATAATACATGACTACCATATTTGCAAAAGGAGAAATGAATCTGAGAACAAGTAGGTGACTGATTGAATGATTCTGATATAAAAAAAGATGTCTAGAATGTAGTTGATGATGTCAAGGAAGTGCGTATAAGGCGGGAATGAGTGCATCTTCTTTATAAAATTACCCGTTTCATTTCGTCTTTGAATAAATATGCAAAACTGAGAATTAGTATGTTTTCGATCGGCTTTTTTGAAAAATGAGAAAACATTGCAAGCTATGAGTACAAAGTAGCAAAGCCGGGAACCCGATTCAGAAAAATACATAGTTATTGAAACTGGAAAAATATGAATAAAACCTTTTCATCTAAATTTTTTGATTCCGGTTTCAGTGTCACCTGATTAGTTAGGTTAGTCTGTTTTCTGATTACCTCTATAGTTCTTATATCAAAACATGATGCAGTCCAGGTTATCACTAAAAGCTCTTCATTAAAAAAAAAATGTTCTGTTTTGATTATCCTATCAAGTTGTAATGCTCCATTTCTCTTTTTAATGCAAAGCTAATCCCAAAGAACAAAATCAAGAGTAGGGTCAAAAATTCTCGTCATACGAAATACAGAATTTAAAAAATATCACATGATCGCATTTAAGTGAACTTTCAGTTTCAATTTTTATTAAATTCCCTGAAAATTATTGTTCTAATAAATATCTTAAATCCCCACGCTTATCCGACTTTCAAAATGTATACATGTGAATGGCGTTTCAGAAACTTGTAGCTTTATTTTTAAAGACTTTAAAAACCTTTTTTTCGGAATCGTCTTTTCTACAAACATTTCTCGTTGTGACAGCTGTGCCAAACTTTTCTGTTTTACAATACTCTTATTATTTACATTATCTCCTTCTTCTGATGGAAACAAACTGATTTCAAAAATGCATATAACATCCTTCACTCCACACGTCTCCTTCCAAATCCTTAACTTTTCTATTCTTCATCATTCTGGTTAAGCCCAACCTAATCCTTATGAAGCTTATGTTGTATGTATGTAGTTAGGTGAGAAATACCAAAAAATCAACATCTTTATACTAATAATATTCAACAGAGTATGTCTGTCGATTTATTTGTTGCATGTCATAACTCCCTCCGTAGTGGACCGATTTTTATGAAACCTACATAGATAGATTGGAAATTTCCCTTAGATGATGCCCGAACTTTTCTTTTTTCAAAAATATAAAATTTGACGTCTTCTGGAGACGATGTCGATTTCAACAGTAGAAAGCGTTCAGAAAAGATGTGTCCCGACAGGGTGGTTGAAAACTCAAAACTACTGACTCGGTGTTTCTTGACTGCATTCTGGAGAGCGCCGCGGCCGCGCGTATTTGGTGTAGCGGTCTACGCAGATGACTCTCACCCATGGGGTAGTGAGTTCGTTCCCGCCAGGTCCGAAAAGTTTTTTGGTTTTTTTGTTTTGATAAGAGCATAGACAGTCAGTATATGAAAGTTGTAATTATGGTCGAGATTTTAGAACAAAAGGGTGGAGTAGTTATCTTTCTGTTGACTCTGTACACACCGCTACAATTCTGTCAGAAGGGATGATTGATGTCCAACTTTGACGGTGTTTAAAAATTCACAATCCTACAAACACCGATTCAGAAACTGATATTAGTTAACAATAAACCTTTCGTCCGAATCTTCATGGGGAAGTCATGCAGCATTGCCTCCGATCGTTTAAAAACTCAAAATATTTTTCTTTGTTTTTTTTAGTTATTTAGTTTTTATTCGAGATGATGGACCAAAAGCCACTAACGCAATCACAATAGAGAAAATAAAAGAAAACGACCAGGAACTTAGTAGGTAGACATGTTAAGAGTGAGATATTTCGGGGAATCAAGAAGTTTTGTTTTCTTTAAGAACTTTGAGAATTTTTGTGAAGTACTGTCAGGTACGAATGAGAAGGATTGAAATCAAAATAGACTGAACCAGCAGGAAATTCGCGGCTACGCCGCGATTTTCGCTGAACTTAGATGACTTGATCGTTCAGCATAAGGCGCGGTACAAAAGATTTCTGACATTTCCACTATAGGTATTCTTGATTCCGGCTCTAACACAAAACTTCAGTCAGTTTCACAGCAGCTCACCCGGCCGCTGTTTTTTTAGTTGTTGGAGGCAAAGCTGACCCGAGGCCGCGGCCTTCCTTGGACGGCCGTATGACAGCTTTGCAAATTTGGCAAAATTCGAAACATTTTGTAGTTTCTAGAAGGTTCTGGAATCTTTGAATTCCCGCCGATATTCAAAACTTTTTTTGTAGTTTCTAGAAGGTTCTGGAATATTTGAATTCCCGCCGATATTCAAAACTTTTTTTGTAGTTTCTAGAAGGTTCTGGAATATTTGAATTCCCGCCAAAATTCAAAACTTTTTTTGTAGTTTCTAGAAGGTTCTGGAATATTTGAATTCCCGCCAAAATTCATAACTTTTTCTAGAAGTTTCTAGAAGGTTCTGGAATATTTGAATTCTCGCTGATATTCAAAACTCTTTCTAGAAGTTTCTAGAAGGTTCTGGAATATTTGAATTCCCGCCAAAATTCAAAACTCTTTCTAGAAGTTTCTAGAAGGTTCTGCAATATTTGAATTCCCGCTGAATTTCAAAACTCTTTCTAGAAGTTTCTAGAAGGTTCTGGAATATTTGAATTCCCACCAAAATTCAAAACTCTTTCTAGAAGTTTCTAGAAGGTTCTGGAATATTTGAATTCTCGCTGATATTCAAAACTTTTTTTGTAGTTTCTAGAAGGTTCTGGAATATTTGAATTCCCGCCGAAATTCAAAACTTTTTTTGTAGTTTCTAGAAGGTTCTGGAATATTTGAATTCCCGCCGATATTCGAAACTTTTTCTATTCTGGAATCTTTTGGAAGGCTCTGGAAAAGTCAGGCTGGAATTTTCTGGACGGTTCTTTTAATTTCTAAAACTTTCTAGAACTTTTCAGATGTATCTGGAAATTTTTAGAAGTTTCTAGAAGTTTCTGGAACATTCTGGAAACTTTGGGAAATTTCTGGATGTTGCTGCAAACTGGCTCAAACTTTTCGGAGTATTGTCTTAAGTTGCCAAGGGTGTCACGGGCAAAGTATTGGCCCCGTATTTTCAGTTGGAACCTGCTTTCCCGATTTTTGGGTTACGGTAGCTACAGTACCCCTTTAGGGGTATGTCAGTGGAAAATCTGCAAAGTGTCCCAAGGAAAAGTACGGGACTATAGAGTTAACAAATTTATCAACGTACTCGATCAGTGGGAATCTGAACCTTCCAAGGTATTCAGATTCGACTGTAAATGTTCAAAACTCTGTAACTACCGTAATCCTACAGTAACCGGCCCAACTTTTTTTGGGTGTCATGCTGAGGGGTCAAGGTTGTTACCACCCAAGTTTGGTCTCCCCTCGTTCTGTTTGGAACCCTTTTTCATTTTTTGGGTTACGGTAGCTACAGTAATCCTACAGTAATCTGACACCCGGGGTCCAAAAAATTGAAGCGCTCGGAGGTTCATGGTTATACCCCAAAGATCTTTTGGAACGGTTCAGAGAGAAAAAAGTTATTCAGGGAGAAGCGTCGGACACACAGACAGAACTATTCCATTAGTAGGAAGAAGATAAGGAGCTTCTTTAACTTTTGAACTTAGAAATATGTGAAATAGTTTTAGTTTCGAAGTATTCCAGAGAAGAGAGGCGGCATCGCCGCCGAACAGTCCAAAATTTAGGAAGCAGAACGTTTTGGATCAAATTAAACTAAAAGAAGATTTCCGTGTATATGAAACAAAATCTTTAAAGAATTTGAGGGAGGGAGGCGGCATCGCCGCTGATAAGTCAAAATCTTCAAAAGAATACTGTAAACGCATCTTTTGAAGATGAGAAAAGGAAATTCTCTTTTGGTAAAAGGTTTCTCAGTCAGGCAAAGAACACATTCCCTGTATTTAGTACAGTTAATTCTGAGACCCGTGATTTCTGAATGAGGAACTTTGTCGTAGCTCGGTTACCTTCAAAAAAGAAGCAAATTCTAGAATAAGAATTTGTTTAAATATGGCTTTAGTTTGCCATATTTGCCATATTCAGAGGAGGGTGGCGGCATCGCCGCCGATCAATCAAAAGTTGAAACTTTATATTTAGAGGATCGCCTGTCTATTGATGAGAGGGAAAATAGAGTTACCAAGTTCCTGTTCTTCTGAAGTAATTTATCGAAATCTTATCAGAAAAGTAGGAGTGTTTAAATTGTTCTCTCTGGAACGGGTTGCTCAGCTAATAAAAACTACCAACAATCGAAGAAAAGTTATAGGACCAGAAGAAAAAGAGAATTCTGATACTCCAATTTTTTGAACCATGTGAGAAGCGCCGCAGGCGCTGTAACACCTAGAAGGGTGATGTTGAGAAGGAGGTTCAGTCGCCGTTAGGCGACGTGAACCGACTGGTTGAATAAGAATTTGGGCACAAAAAATATATTAGAGATGTGTTTTATTTTCGAAATCAATATAAACAAAAGTGATCGGTTTCATGACCAAAATACCTGTATCGAGTTTTTGGTCAGAAAATTGTTCAGCTTTTTTGAAGGAGATGGAAAGTTTCTGTTTCACAGTGTTGTTATTTTTGTGAAAATTTGGGAAAAGTTGCTATGGGATCGCCATCGTAATCAGTTTTCTGTAAATTTGAGTTCCAAAGTTAGTGATACGTCACTATTCTGATAGTGAGCATAAACCAAATGATGCCAGTTCTAAAACATGATTCAGTCAAGTTACTTCTTCCAACTCTGAAAAATACGAGTTGTTTCCATTTCCATCTTCTACTTTCAGTCTAGAACAGAAAAAATGTAATCGCTCAAAGATCACAGACTGGTGATGTAATATGTGTATGGCTGGTCTGTTTGTAAAGGAATCCGAGCACAATTAAGTAACTGATTGAATGAGGCGGAACTGAATTCTCACACAATAGTTTTGAAGATGTCTGGAGATGAAGAATATTGATGATGATATCTAGGAAGTACGTAAAAAGCGGAAATGTGTGAATATTCTTTTTTAAAAAAACCCCGTTTCATCTCGCCTTTGAACATGCAAAACGGCGAGTAAGTGAGTTGCAATTTTGGTTGGACAAGGAAAAAAAATCATAATTTGTGTTTACAATCGGTAAATCAAGCTGCCGCAAAAATATACAGTAGCGAGCATAGGTGAGGGCAGATTCATACTTTCATGTGTAACTCAGCTGAATCGTGTCCGTTTTGCATAAACTTTTTTTTGAAAGATTGCTGTAATATCCAGTAACAAGAAAATATGTTTTTTGTAAAAGTTTCAGTTTTGATTTTTTTCAATAATTGATTTTTCCTGATCGTGATTTGAAAATTCGAAAAAAAACTTTTTATTTTTCTCTTGGAGTTATTTAGTTATTGATGGCAAAATGATGGAAAATGCTCAGATAAACAAAACATTATGTTGAAATAACTTCTGAAACCCTGAGCATCGTGCCAGAGCTCCAGAAGTCAAATATAGTGTACTCGGGAAAATCATCATAACTCATCAAAAAAAAAACTCCAAATTAGCCAAAACATGTATCAAAAGACGTGTTTTGAGTTCTTCTACAGACCAACATCAAAAAATTTTAATTTTAGAAAAAATAATTTTTCAAATTTTTTTCACTCAAAAATTATTTCATTCCAATTTTTTCCTGGATTATTTTCTAGCTATAAAACGAACAAAAAACACAAACATGTGTTTTATTATTTATGATAAAGAACTTTGCATGCAGTATTTGAAACGTATGTTCGTATAGCTAGAAAATATCGGAAATCCAGGAAAAAATTGGAGTGAAATAATTTTTGAGTGAAAAAAATTTGAAAAATTATTTTTTCTAAAATTAAATTTTTTTGATGTTTGTTAGTAGAAAAACTTAACAAGTCCTATTTTTGGTACTATTTTTGACCAATTTGGAGCATTTTTTGATGAGTTATGATGATTTTCCCGAGTACACTATATTTGACTTCTGGAGCTCTGGCACGATGCATACGGTTTTAGAAACCAATTCAACATAATTTTTTGTTTATCTGAGCATGTTCCATCATTTTGCCATCAATAACTAAATAACTCCAAGAGAAAAATAAAAAGTTTTTTTTTCGAATTTTCAAATCAGGAAAAAACAATTATTGAAAAAAATCAAAACTGAAACTTTCAAAAAAAAAACTTATTTTCTTGTTACTGGATATTTCAGCAATCTTTCAAAAGAAAGTTTATGCAAAACGGACACGATTCAGCTGAGTTACACATGAAAGTATGAATCTGCCCTCACTTATGCTCGCTACTGTAGTGGCTTCGGAACTTCGATATTTTCCACTACCAAAAATCAAACCTGTTTGAAATCGCACTTTTTGTGTTTCCCAATGACCACATATGGGTTCTGTATGGCAGTTTAGGTTATCTACCAAGTGCCTTTTTTTCACTGTTTTGGTTATCCTATTTATATTGAACGCCTTTTTTCATTTTAATAATTCGTAGTTTTCGGAAAAATAGAGTTTCGGAAAATAAAGATACTTGGCAAGAACAAAAACTGTCATGAATCAGTCGAATGCTTTTTGTGTATAAATATGTAGACTGGTAGACTGGTTGTGCGATAACGGAATAAATCAGTTCGATTCTTCGAATGAAGAAATATTGTTGTGGGATACGCCTGGAAAAAATACATGGCTAACACATTTTTACAATGTTTCTTCAAACTTTTTTCTTCACCAAATTATTTCCGCGAAGTTGGCTTTTTATTCCAATGACTGTTCTTTGAAAAGTTTTTCAAGTTTCGGAACTAAAAATTTTTCACACACACACAAACGCAAGTCTGTGGGAACTAATCTAAAAGTTCCGTAACTCTCAGACCAAATTTGAAAAAAAAGTCTGAAGTATTATAATTTGTCTGAACTTCTGTTCTGATTTATGTAGACATATGTATTAGGTTCTCACCTACTTCTTCTGATCAACTTCTTCTGATCATACGACCAAATTCATTATTCCCATCAGATCAAAAACACGAAAAACGTGCTTGAGTCCATATCCTTCCTAAATCCTTAACCTTTTCTTCTCACATTCTGGTTAAGCTTGAACTAATCCTTAGTAACCTAATCTTGGGTAAGGAAAAGTGCATGACGTATGAGTACTCGACCACCTATATAAACGAGTGGCTTATTCAGGAACTGATTACACCTTTTTCAGTGCCAGACTTTTTGATATCTGATAAATAGGTTCTTGATAAATTTCATAGCTTCTTGGAACAGTATAACATATTTTTCCTTAAATATGCATAACGACTTCTTTTGAATTTGATTTGTTAGTGCTGAATTTCAACGGAATAACTTTATTTTCCGAAAAAGCTTTTTTTAATACTGCCATCAACATATTCTGGAATATTCTGTAACTCCAGTTTCATGTTTTCTAAGATTCATGAAACAGTAATTAATGTAGTTTTCTCTCTTCATCGATGCGTCTCCTGCTTTCGACTCCATTACTGTTATTCGATTACTACATTATCTTCCCTTCTTCCCCTTCTCAACCTCCCTGTTTCCAGCCATGAATCGTCTCATCCAGTACGGTAGTACTGACGCCATTCCCTTCTACAATTGCTCATGGAAACCGGAATCCGAGTGGTGGAGTAATGGAGTACAACGTCCATGGTTAGGGTATCCAATCACTATATTCGGGATACTCATCGAGTTACTGTACATTCCAATTATTTGGATTATCTTCAAGACTAAATTGATTCGACATACCTGTTACAAGATTATCGTGTTGTTGGCAATCACTGATATGTGTGCAACAGGTGAGGACTTAGGATGGACTATGACTAGAAACTGATGAAAATGAATTGGCTAACCGATAATACTTTGCAAGGTGAATATATCAACAATTCGTAAAAAAACAAAATTATTTACTTCCTTGGTGAATCCGTAGATGTTTTTCAACTTGAGATACCTAGATTTTCTGTTCAGGGTTTATCGGAATCACGTCTTCCGCCTTCTGCCTAGGTGATATCAGTTTGAAGCATGTGTTCGCCTACTCGAATTTACTGATATTCTTAGACGTTTTTTGCAGCAAGCTATCAGTTTTTACCAAAAAAAAACACATTTAATATACTCAACCATTTTTAGGGGGCTTTTACAACAAAATAATAATTTCGCTTCCGCGCTCCGGTTCCGAAAATCCGAAAACCGCATTCAATTCTTTTTCTGTTCCACTATCTGAATATCTGACCTCAATCTAGTTCATGACTGATTTTAACTCTCTTTATATTTCCAGCCTGCAGTTGCATCATCACCGGAATCCTCTTAATCCAAGGAGCCGTATTCTGTGTCTACCCCACATTCATCTACATCATTGGCGGAATCGCTCTGTGCACTTGGTGTGGTGCTTGTGCCATAACTCTTTCCTTATTCCTCAATCGAATCGTCAGTATTGGATTGAGAGACTATGCGGATAATATCGAGAAACCAATGGCTTATATCACAATGGTTTTATGTGTGGTTTATATGTTTTACATCAGTTTCTTCACCACTCCCGCTTGTTTTAATTCCTTGATTATGGCATGGCCATCGGATCCGTTGTCAGAGAAAGAGCCGAGTCAAGAGGCTTCGAATTATGTGAGTTGGAGGAAAAACGAAGATAATAGCTTGCTGTTAAAAACGCAACTTTCATATCCTAAATCTGAAACCGTATTTTTCTTTCAGTACCGTAACTCGTCTCAAGCCTGGAATAATTGGATTTTCATCACTTGTATGGTATTCTTGTTCACAATTTATTGTGCGTTGGTCAACAAATTGGCAAGAGGACAGAATTCGAAGGCGTCGAGAGCGGTAAGGAATCTTCAAGCACAAAATTTTAGAAAAAATTAAGTTTTCGAATACAAACTGTCATGTTTCAAATATACCATATCCGATCTTTTCACAATAATTTAATAATCGTTTTGTCTTTAGATCTTCATCCAATGCTGCATCATCTGTTTCTTCAATTCATGCACTGCCATATTCTACAACGTACTTGCATTCATCACTCCATCACCAGCAATCCTCGTTTTCGGTCAGCTGTGTTGGTCGATTAATCATGGATGTCCTGCGTTGATCTACGTCACAATGAATGACACTATTCGGCGGGAATTCAAAAAATTGATATTCAGAGTGACGTCGACGAAAGTGGAAGAGGGAACTTCGAGTGCTGGCGTCAAAACGATGACTCAGTCTAGGATTTGAGGATTTTTAGATTTTTAAATGATTGACAGACTATTTTTCATACTTTAACATAAACTTATAATATATCTGTGAAATACTGATAATTTGATCTTGACATAAGAAAATTTAATAAATGATATTCCCATTTCAAACAGATGTTGAGTGTACATTAGAAATGCGACTACATTGGAAATAAAGCGCATGCTATTTGTATGCAAAAATCATTCGAAAATGTGTCAGTTTTTCTAGTCTATTTTGGTGTAGCATATTTTTCAGGGCTTTAATAAAAAATTTACTCTTACACAATTCTTTATTATTTTCTTGAAACATTATTGACGTGTTGATCAGTAAATGTCACATTCTCCAAAAAAGACGAATCAAATTCATTTCCATAATCTCTTCGTTCAAAATAACAGTCGGTTTCAATAAATGTCGACTACAAAGTGTCGTATTTGCAATGAGGAGACGAATGAGGAGGATGTTCAGGTAGGGGAAGAAAGTATTTGGCCGAACTAACAGATAAATAATGGTCTGAATTGTTCTGTTTCGGTAGGTCCATAAGACCGAATTTGAGTCATCTCAATTATTCCGTCTTTGATCTAGCAAGCTAAAAGAGTGTTTGTAGTTGTTTGTGAGAGATGATTTTAGGAAGCTTTGTAGTAAAAATTTTCAGCTAAAAAGTAAGTTCAAATTTCAACGATTATGTAAAAACCCTATAGCAATTGAACCAAATAAAAATCCATGTCCCCTTCAAATCAGTTTTCTAAAACAGAAAATGACATATTATTTTTTGCTGTTTCCTTAATGTTAGTTGACGAGACAATGCACCTTCCAAGGGTTGCGCATCTGTGATCGTTTCGATTTTTAAAATTTTTTTATTTCGAAGCTCAATATCGAACACGTTTCCTCGGACACTAAATTTTTTCAAAATTTTTAAGTTTTCACTATACTTGTAAATGAACGCATAGTTATTGATTGCTTATATGATAACATAGAAGACTCATTTCTGGTTCAAACATTAAATGAGCTGAAAAGTTTTTGTAGATTTGTACTTTCAAATCGATCCGACGCATAACTCGTTTCAAACTCAATATTATGATATGAAAAAGATACCGAATAGTTAATCTACCGGGGGATCTAACTAGAATGATTACTTTGGCACTTTAGACCGGTCCTCGTCACCTTAATCATCCGTAATTCGGTATGTAGTGGGTCACGGACATTGCAGACTTAGAACTCGCCGAGATCTGCATATTGGTATATTTTGCAAGTCACACTATTGAGTTGGAAGCTAGGTTTGCCAGAAAGCAGTAAACCAACTACTACATTTTTGCAGTTTCACGTTTCCTAAATCTGATCGGAAAATCAGAAAATTAGTGATCCATAGACTAAATTGAAAAAAACCAACTTAATTCCAGGAGCTCAGCTGCCACCACACATTCTGCAACCTGTGTATGACAGTTTATCAAGGAATTCTGTGTCCAGTTCGATTCTGTGAAGGTACTCGATCAACTGATGTGATTGTGGATGAGATGGAAGGGAACAGTGGATCACAGATCTCGTTTGGAGCTGCCACGTCCACATTGTTCAAAATTGATATGAGAGAGAAATTGAAGTGAGTTTATGTCCTAGGTTGTGGTAATGGGGTGCTGCGGGCAAACTATCAACATTGACTCAATGTTATTACCTTCTATGGTAAATTCTAATAGTGAAACCAGTTTTATGAAACGGGACTTACTTTCATAGCGCTTTACTTTTTCCTGTTTCTCGTTGCTCATGTTTTTGGGCAGTTTCGCTTTTTGGTAGTTGCTATAGAGACGATTCTCTCAAAT
Source organism: Caenorhabditis remanei (assembly GCF_010183535.1). Lineage (NCBI taxonomy): Eukaryota > Metazoa > Nematoda > Chromadorea > Rhabditida > Rhabditidae > Caenorhabditis > Caenorhabditis remanei. The sequence goes on from NC_071331.1 coordinate 7,985,345, forward strand.
TTCCCGATTTACCGCAGTGTTACACTTTGCTATTATGATTCAAATTTTTCTGTGATAGAAAAACTCGCAATTTTTGAATACTGTCGCAAGAAATAGGCGTTGCTGCCGCAAGGGGCGGGGCAAGCGATCCTTTCACAGAGAAAAAAGAATTCATAATAATTACACATGTAAATATGTTTCAACTTGCCCACATTAGTTTTCAACTACAGTACAAATTAATATGGCGTTACACAGATGCGAAGCGCGAAAGAAAGGACACGCATGTGAGAATATCGCCCGGATGGTTCTCACTCATTGTCGTCATCGTCTTTGTTATGATTGTCTCCTGAATCGAGTCATGTTTGCACTGGAGAAAAGTACGGTTTCTGGGAATTCATTTTTCAGGAATCATTTAAATATTTATATTAGTCGATAAGGTCAAAAAACGTATTTAACTTTGAAAATTTTAGAGTTTCCACCAAGATGTGCCATCAGCCGTTGCGCCAACACTTTGTCATGGTCGGAGGTGAGTGCGAAAACAATATTCAAAACAAAATGAAATCGTTTCAAGAAAGTGTGATTACCTAACTGACCCTATTGAAACATTACATTTTTCTCATTTGTAGATCCAATCAATGGCTTGCCACACGAATCAATTCAATCGTATCCATGAACTGGCTCAAAAACAATCGATAATGTTCATTCTGCCATGCGAGAAGCGTCCGAATGAATCGGAATTATTGATTGAATGTTATCTGTATACGAATGAGAATAATATGAAGACAATTGTCCTTCCGAAAGTGATTGTCGTTGTCGATGCGATCACTGCAATCGTTCAGTTGTTGAGAGTTTCCAGTTCGAAATCTCTCTCGGCAATTGATGTTTATGTAAGGAAAGCATGTACTGAGAAGAGAGGAAAATACAAGTACGAGAAGGTTCCAACAGATGGGAAAATGACAATTAAAGAAGCCGGATGGGCGGATAAAGCAGGTGGAGGAGAGGTCTCGAAGGTGGGAGAGAATTTACTGTTGCAGAAAGTTTTTTAAAAAGTTTTTTAAGGCTTTTATTGCTTTTTCTGTCAATTTAATTCTACAAGATATTAATTTTCAGGTGACCGTTGTAATCGATGCCGACCGTCAAATTGTTCGTCTTCGTTGATTGAAATGAAACTTTTAATGGACTGTTTCTAGTTTAGCATAAAGTCATTGTGTCAGGAAAAGTAAATGTTTGACGTGTTCAGCATACTGCCTACCAAGAAATTCAAGCAATTATTAGAGAGAAAAAAAGGTTTTGTTAGAACTAGATAATTGGAAAAGAAGACTTGCAACGGGCCGGGCCGGAAGTTCAGAACTGAAAATTTTTTTTTTTCGAAATTTTCCGATTTCTTCTGTGGAAAAACTTCTTAAGACTGATTTTATGTAGGTTTCAAAGGTTTTTGAGAAATACTCTTAAGAAATAATATGAAATCACTGACTCCTCCAGAGGGGAAGACTAGAACTTCAAAAAGTGAAACAGAAAATAACTATCAGAAAATTGAAAATCGAATCAAATCTTCGATTGGCTTGTTGCCGTTGTCTTTCCCACCGCTGCACTCGAGGTTCCATCTTCCACTTTCTGAAATTTCCATTTATTTTCTTCTCCCACCCCAACGGTAACCCACTTGTGTCAAATGAAGTCTGAAAACCAATCGATAGAATTCCCTTCGGATAGTGTCATTCATCGTGACATAAATGATAGCTGGACACGCATGATTACACGCCCAACATATCTGTCCAAATGCGAGAATCCATGGAGCTGGAGTGACGATTGCAAGGGTGTTGTAGACGAGAGCAGTGGCTGTGTTGAAAAAACAGATGATGGAGCATTGGATGAAGATCTGGAAATAGGTAGAGATTTGTGTTTCAAGGACTAGAGAATAATGTACGATTGGTTTCATGCACGTTTCGGATTTGCTGGTACAAATTTTTATCAATGTTACATCAAATTTACCTACCGCTTTCGACGCCTTTGACTTTTGTCCTTTCGCCAATCTCTTCACCATGGCGAAATAAACAGAGAATAATACGAACATACAGGTGACAAATATCCAGTTGTTCCATGCTTGGATAGTGTTTTTGTACTGAAATTAGAACGGAAATGCGTTTAAGAGCGGAATTGAATACCGTGTGACTTTAGTGACTTTAATTTTAGTGGGTAACAGTAAGTTAGTGGGACATTGCAAAAAAATACATGAAAAAAGTTTAAATATTCAAATCCAGGCGACAACGTTTTCGTCCCGCGCACTCACCATAGCAGCCGCCTCCTTACTCGGTGTCTCTTCTGACAATGGGTCTGGTAGCCATGCCATAATATCCGAGTTATAAGCAAGAGAAGGAGTGAAATAATAGATGTAGAAACCATAGGAAAGAACAAATGCAATTGATGAGTATGCGAGTTTCTTTTCGATCACATCTGCATATTCACGGAATCCGATACTGATGATACGGTTGGCGAAGAGGGATACGGTAGCTGCACACGCCATGCACCAGGTGTCTGGAAATATAATGTTTCATCGGTTACTGACAAAACTGGAAAAAAAGCAGACTTGCAAAATTCCGGGCCGGCCCGGATTTGAATTTTTGAACTTTTTTCACTACAATTTTTTGTCCAAAAATTTATTTTCTGAAATTTTTTCATATTTTTCCTCAAGTATATTTTTCAAAAACCTTTGAAACCTACAAAAAATTGTTTTTAAGAAATTTTTTTCAAAAAAAATCGGGAAATTTTCGAAAAAAAAATTTGAATTTTTTTCAGTACTGAACTTCCGGGCCGACCGGGCCGGGCCGGGCCGGGCCCTAGAAATTTTCATTCCGGCCCGGCCCGGCCCGGCCCGTTGCAAGTCTGGAAAAAAGTAGCCAGCCGAATTTTCAAAAAGTGTAACCAAATTACTGTTACAGATAGGTAACAATAAAATGGAAACTAACATCCCATAATGGACAACTAATTCCCAACTCACTCAATGCAATGCCTCCAGCAACGTAGGTGAACGTCGGATACATACAGTAGACCGATCCAATTATAAGCAATGGTCCAGTGATCAAACAGCTACAACACGTTGCACTCATATCAATCATCGCCAACATCACAATAATTTTATAGCACGGATGTCTGATTAGGTTGGTCTTGAATATGATATAGATAATTGGGATGTACAGGAATTCTATAAAGGTTCCGAATATAACCAACGGCCATCCAAACCATGGTTTCTTGACTCCAGTTGTCTCCCATTCTTCAAACGATTTCCAGGAGCAATTGTAATATGGGATAGCATCGACACTACCGTACTCAATGATACGGTTCATATTCTTTGGATGGGTGAATTGGAAAGCTGCAAATCAGTTTTTATAGCCCAGCTAAAAATGTCAACAACACCGTCATCGCCTGGATGGGATCTTGGTGGTCTTGTTTTGGCATTGAAGAAAGAAAAGCAGATCACACGGAAGAATATATTTTCTAAAGAATGCAACTTCGTCACGGTCTAGTCTTCTTTTATTTTACCTTCTTATTATTTGGGTGGTGACAAGATTAGGGATCTAGGGATTTAGGTTATTTGGGTACGAGATTAGGGAGATGTGTGAGTCAGAGGAAGTGAATAAATATGAAAAGACCGATTGTCGTTTTTTAGAAGCAAAAGGGGATAAATAAAGATTTCTGAAAAAGGGCAAAGTATGGGAATATTCATATAATGCGTTCTTTGTAAGACTCGAGCAGCAGAGGCACTCCGGAAAGTTCGGAAAGTTTGTTATATAAACATGTACTCTGGGTCTTGGGTAACTCATATACACAATATTGGATTGCAGCTCCGGGTTACTGTAGTACGGTAGGTGCTAATATGACAAAAGATGAACTTTTTGAGAATTGATCGGGAGAAGCCCGGAGCTGCGACCCAATATTGTGAATACGTGTTGCACATGTCATCATATACGTTTTTTCGGTTGCAGCAAAATCATATGTCTTGCTGAGTTTAGCGAATTTTTAATGGTTTGGGAATTCCGGCTTCTGACTCCAGTAGTGAAAACATTTTAATAAGAAAACTGTTATATGGCCTCTGGACTGTCTGCTCATATTCAATAACTTCAGATTTCTGCATCTGTTCTCCTATTCTGACTTCCTGAACGATAATCTGACTATGAGACTTTGTTATAAATGACCATACACAACTCAACCTTTCCAAACTTTCGCTCGCTTTCCCATCCCAACATTCAACTTATGTTTCAGAAGTTGCATATTTACATAGCACTTCAAATTTCGAAATTTCCAATAGCTTGCTCATTCGTTTTTCTATAATTTTCATAATTATTTTCTCTGGGTTTAGGTTATTTGGGTACGGGATTAGGGAGATGTTTGAGTCAGAGGAAATGAATAAATGTGAAAAGACCGATTTCATTGGATACAAAAAGAGAAAAATAAAATTTGGCCGACTGCAATAATATCCACACTGCAATAATATTCTTATTAATACTAAAGTTGGGTATCTGAAATTGTAAGTTTTCTGTTTCAGAAAAGTCATATCTCTTGAAGAATTCAAATAGTTTTGCTAGATCGTATACGGCTAACCGACACTTAGCAATTCCGACATTTCGCTACTACGACGTTTCGCAACCATAAAACTAGCAATGATTAGTCAAAAAATGGGTCAGATAACTTGTTTTTCTATTTAATTGTTTCCAAATATGTTACCAGGCCCTTTGGTTCTCAACATTATCAATGGACAAAAATTTGCAAATGCGGTGTGGTTGCGAAACATTGTGGAGTTTAAAAAAGTTTAAAGTATTATAAAACCAAAAACTAAAATAGTATTCTTATTAAAACTCGAATAAAGTCGGATATCTGAAACTTTTTAAAAAAATTCGGTTGCAGCAAAGTCATATCTCTTGATGAATTTAATTAATTTTAATGCAAAAGTGGATTTCACATAACCGCAACAAATTTTTACAAATTTTTTAATTACGGAACTGAATCTGAATTTTGTGGGGAATTTCGACTACTGACTCCAGTTGTGAAAACTTTTAAATAAAAACTGTTATATGGCCTCTGGAAAGTTTTATATCTGCTCAATAACTTCAGTCTTTAGTCCTCATATTCTGACTTCCTGACCGATGTTCTGAAACCATGTTACAAATGACTATAGAATAGACAACTCGCTCTCTCCAAATTTTCGTTTTCCAATATTATGGTTTCATTTTTTTCTGTGCTTGAGAAGATCGCGCCGCACACACGCGGCCACTCCCATTTTAACGCTGCCTTCCATCTTTCAACACTGTCGCAAAAAATGGGCGTGGCCGCCGCGTGAGTACGGCGCGGTCTTCTCATGCACAGAAAAAAATGAATTCATAATATTCAAATTGTGTTTCAGCAGTTGCATATTTTAACGTGGTACATAGCATGACACTTATATTAGCATCCATGTCGTTTTTCTTTCCGTCTTTTTATATTTTCCATGATTATTTTTACTAAAATAGTCTTGTCTGTTCTTCCCTCAAGTACAATGTAATTGATTCCGGTAGGAAGAATTCTGTAAACTTTTTCCGTTTCGAGTTTGAGGTTATGATATCGCATAGAAATGAGACACTACTGAATGCAGTGGTTATGTATATCAAATGTTTTGAAAATTCAGTAAAAATTGAAACACTGAAACTGTGTATCTTGTAAACATGTTTCAGTAGGGTCACTTATTCTCACTCTTGTTTTTCATCTACTTTTTCTCCTTTATCCATATCGTTAATCAAACCGGTAGCTCTGAAATTTTTGAAAATTTCAAATAAGTTAATGATTATTATATTATCTGCTGGTCACCATCAGAGCGATTACCACAAACTTTGATTTTCAAAAAAGGATCATAAAAAGAATACGACATTGGAAATTTTTCGCGACCATTTCGGTAGACAGCTGAATCTCTGTTTCAAAATGTGTTTTTTCTAAGATAGACTTATTCCTTTTACTTTATGTGGTCCCCCCATTTCTTTGTCAAAATGAAGCAGAATTTTTAATTGTAAAACATTTTTTTACGTGCAAATTCATCCTTTGCAATAAAAACACACAAGAAATTTTCTGTTTTCACCGTGACCATCCCGACAACTATTCCACTTTTCCACGTTGACCTCGCCCCGCCCCATTTCTTTTTTATACTATCAATCGATAATCTCCTCATTATTATTATTTTTAGCCCATCCCGTTGATTGAATATAATTTCAATCTGTCGTTTTATAAAACTAAACGGACAAATGGAAAGTATGGAAGACTTCAAATCAAATGACACAGTACAATCAACCCGATCTGATGATAGTTCTGATGAGGAATTTATGGTTAGTTTAGTTTTGAAGTCTAAAGAAGATGTAAGTGATAAGAGATTTCAGTCGAATATGGGAATAACCAATTTGGTGCCTTCATTTGTTCGTGATATGTGTACGAAACCACAAAATATTGAACTAAGAGTCTGTTATGACGCTCCAACTCATCAGTAAGTGAATTTGAATAGAGATTTTCAGGAAAAGTTATAATTTCAGATCAGCTTACACCTACTCGATCACGTGGGAAGATGATTCAGAGGGGAAGGAGAAAAAGATTTTGGAGGAAATCAAGAAGACAACTGCTCGGAAAAATAGTTTTGAGAAGGGAGTCAGTGGTGAGTATGGTTCAGGAAATAGTAATCGATCAGATAACATTTCTAATTACTTTTCGGTGATATTCTAAATATGCGAAGAAACATTTTTTTACAGTTTCAACTTACTGTATTGAATACCACCCCGTATATTCCATTCGTTCCTAACAACAATGACGGAGGTTCATTTAGACGTAAATGAAAAAAAGTTCCGTTTCAAAGATTCTATAGAATCCTCCAAAAAAATTTTAACGGATTTCTTTTTTATCCTACATCATGTCGAATAATTCCAGCCCATCTCGTTCCGACTACTGTCACCGACAGTCTCATCCACCAGCCTCTTCCCTACCCTCCTCCAGTTTTTGCAATTTGTGATGGTCCATGCAAAAAGTCGTTTCCATCGAATCTTCTGAATACAATCGGAAGATGTGGACACTATATTTGTGCTGCATGTTATGGAATCGTCCGAAATTCGGATGGAACATATGGATGTAGTTCAGCACATTGTAATTGGGAAGGAGAGACGAGAAGTGATGCAAAGAGATTCTTTCGGGAAGAGGTTCAGTTTTCGACTGATTAGACACTCTTAAAACTTTGGAATTTCAGATCTGTCCGAAACAGAGACAACGTGCTCGTGAGATGAAATCTCTCGGAATAGATGTGAAATCAGCGTCCACGTCGTCATCGAGTAAAAGTCATTCGAATTCGATGAAATCATCTCCAATTAGTCAGAATACTTGTGGATATTCAGATGAGACTGACTGTATTCTCAAGTCTTCCAAATCTTCATTCAAACTGATATTTCCATCGAAAAATGAGATTATCGGAGTGAAATTAATCATTTTGGAGACGATCCAATTCGATGGATCACAACAGTAAGTGATTGATTTTGTGAGGGACTTCTCAATCATTTTTCAGTTTATCCAGAAACGTTGCCGAGTTGGAATTCCAATCGACTACTAAAATCAAGAAGGCAATCAGTGCTCTTCTCTTCCAAAAATTCAATAAATTCCCGCCTCCTGGATTACTGTATCACGTGGAATTACAGCCGAATATGAAGAGGAAAGTCCGGAGAATTCGAAGCAAAGAATACGATTCGATGGCACTTTTTGATTTCTCTCAAATGTAAAAGATTTCAAAGAATTTCTGAATTTTCAATGAGATTTTTTACAGTGCCGAGTACATTGTTTTCTTGATGGATTTCGGTGGTTTTGTGAAGGATGGATCGGAGATCAATTATTCATAGACAATGCAGAATTTTTTGATCGAAATGAAGTTTTATGACGTGTTTCACCTTTTTCATCAGTGATTTTTCGTTTAGATTTAGAATACACGACTACCGATTGAACCTAGCAACTTTCAAAAATTCATCACCAAAGTGAACACTGAGAAACAGAAAATAATTCAAAGTCATTCTGCAACTTTCCCACAAACAAATCCCCTCATTGCATTATATTGATTCTCTGCTTCGTCACATGGTGCATCGTCTGCAGCTCCATTCGGCTGACTCTCAAAATTCCAAGTCGGTAACTAGTAGTCTGACCAGGTGAATTCCTGAATTGCAGGGTCTGATTATTACCTGATCCGTGTACTCGAGTTTCTTGCTGTTTCAAAACAGTACAAAATGTGACTTGGATGAATCCGATATCAATTAATCATAGAAAAGATTAAACTTTCAGGAATTTTGAAAATTTTTTAAAGGAGTTTTTTACGTGGGACAGCTTCGTTTTCTCGTTCACAAATATTCTTGAACCTAGAAGATATAATTAATCCAGACTTATAAGTTTCTAGAAACAGACACTACTCTAGTCTCCAAATACGAAAAAATGAGATGTTCACTTGTAGTCTCACAAAAAATAATTGAGAGCAATGAATCGTTTCCAAGGTTTCCATGCTCTTTTATGTTTTATGAGCACACATATTGAACAAGATATTTCTGTTTCCCTTGTTTCATTTCGTAATTTCATTCTCATCATTCCTTATGCTACATCGTTCTATATTGATGCTAATTATTCTTCTGAAACAATCAACTTCTAATCCCAATTCCGTTTCCAAATCCATGATTGTAACCTACGGGAAACCTTTGAACTACTCATTGAACTACGAAACATATCCAACTAATCTCTGGGATGGTTGTGTGAGACACTGTTATTCATTGGATAGCTGTGTGGTAGGAATCTAGAAAAGGAAAAGGGGGAAATACCTAGAAAAAATAATTGCAGGCCGCCCATTCCCCTGTGTCTCCAATAACCTGCGAAATATTCAATGCGAATCTACTTTGGTCTGTGAAGAGAATGAATTCTAGTCAGGAACAGTTGATGGCAATCAAGGTGAGATTTTACAGTATCGTATTATCTCCTTGCTAAAATATTTCAACATTTATCAAGTTTCGGAAACACTAATTTTTTGCGAAGGGTTTATACATTTTCTATAACACGTTTCAGATCCACAGCCCCTCCACCATCTGCCCAGTCTCTATGGATTCAGTTTTGTCTTATGCAGAGGTAACTCACCATCATTACAGTATCGTGCAGTAAGATATACGATTTAGCCTTTTTCAGTAGAAAATGACGAACTTTGCGACGGTGTTACAGTATCACTGATTGTCCCACAAAGAAAATTATGTACATATACACCATACAGAACAAAAGTAAAGCTTCATTTTTGTAATTGACAACTTTTTTGTACGGACACTCCCTATCAAGTTACATATCGACAAACTACCGTAAAAACTGTAATAGAAGCGCCCCTTTATTAGAGGCGCCCCTCTAATAGAGGCGCACCCTAAAAGGCGCTTTGAATAACAGTGGCGCACCCTCTAATAGAGGCGCCCCCTCAATATGCTTGAAATATTTTTTCTGGTTTTCAATCACTATTTTTTAATGTTTGTCAAAAAAAACAAGGAAAAACCCAATTTTTTCGTTCAAAATACTGCAAATTGTGGGGTTTTCGTATAATTTTGTCAGTGAAAATCTTGGTTTGGTTGAAAATTGATGATGGAGAGCTCGAAAAATAGCCAAATTGAAAAATAAATAGCCAGGTTGAAAAATAGAGGCGCACCCTCTATTAGAGGCGCCCCTGTAATAGAGGCGCACTTTCGAAAGGGGGTTGAAAAATAGAGGCGCATGCGCCTATATTACAGTTTTTACGGTAATTTGTCCCTCAAATCGTTCCAAAAATAGAGTGATTTTTGAGCTATCCCCTTAAAATGATCATAACTCTTTAGGAAGTTTCCGTACAAAAATGTTGTCAACCAAAAAAATGAAGCTCTTCCTCTGCTTCGTATGGTTTACATGTAATTTACTTTGTGAGACAATGAGTGGTACCGTAAGGCCCTCTTAAAGTCAGTCATTCTCCACTGAAAAAGGGGTAATTGAATATCTTACTGCACGATACTGTATGTATGTCACCAATATTCCCTCACTTTCCCATCAGGGTTCCTCATCCGATCCTTCAAGTGACTACGACTATTTCATAACTCAAAACGATCCGGAGGACACTTGGTATATTTCTTATCAGAGTAAGGAGTCCGACACTTTCAGTATTAGAAACAACTGTTGAATTGTTTCAGAGGTATTAAAATGTCAAACGGGGTGGCAAATGTTTCGGAGACCACTTGGTTATTGGTGTATTCAGGTAAAGTAGTATGTGACAATAATTTTTTCTGTTTCATTTTCCACATTTATCCCTCAAATTGAAAACAATTTACTACCAATGCTCAGGAGGTTCGATAGTAGTGTAAAATTTTCATGAAAATTGGTTCATTTTTGATTTTTCCCGCATCACTCGGTACGCGCGGAATACAACAGGACTCTGTTTCAACCCCTGCTTTAATTTATATTTGAATCAGAGACTTTGATAAATTATACTTAGTTGAAATACATTAGTTTCAGATATTCGGAAGTCCCAATCAATCCTACATTCATTCACAAGCCGAACAACTGTGCTCTCTACAAAATGCTCAATTGTCTGGACTGGAAACACAAGAAGAAAGAACATTTGTGATGGGTATGCGAGATATTTAATTTAATTTATTAAACGTTAGATATACAGGAATGTAACCGGAGGTAAGGGACAAAGGAAATGAGTAGTATGATTAGTCAAGGCATTCCAGATGCATAGGTATTGCAATCGAAAAAAAGGTTATGGACCTATTCACAAGGTAGCAAAAAAAGCAACAAACTATTTTTTACTAATAGCAAAAATAATTGTTTGTTTTTTGATGCTTTGTGAATAGGTCAGCTAAGAGCTGTTTAATATTGTCTTTTAAGAAAATTGCAATGTTATCATTTTTATGAAACAGAAAGCTCACGTTTGTATTTTTCACCGTTCAGTAGTTCTCAAAATCCATCACAATGCACTTGGATTTTCACTTGAAAATATTTTATCTTTCTCATTGTTTTGATTTCTGCAAATATAAGTAAACAGGAGCCTGAAACAGGTTTTGAAGTAGAATCGCACCGTTGGTATTATCTAAAACATTAAAGGCTTCATGAAAATGTAAAACTTTTCCCAAGAACTTGATATTGAAATGAATACATTTTCAAAAACTAGGCATAAATGACTAGACGCTCCGATTTCCGACAAGTTCATCATTGAAATATTTCTTGTTTCTAAAATTGCATTTGAAAAATACTCACTAGTCAGAATTACAAAGCCGATCATATTGAATACCTACTCGCCGTGCTTCCGGGAGTCGTTTCTATATTATTAACGAAATTCAAATTTCCATGAGAAGACCTTCCTGAAACATTAAATTTTGAGAAACTGCATTGTCTATCATTGGATCAAATTACCCGAACTTCTCAGCCTTCTGGATATCAGGAGTACGTAAACCGGAATGTATCGAAGATGGATGGCAAACTATTCCTTACTGTATTGATTATATTCAGGTGAGTCACTTTTTCTTGCTGTTTCTGAACAGTAGCATAAATAGTATACCGTAAATACTGTATTATAACGGCATGCCGTTATATTTTTCAACCGGCTCCCAGAGAAATTTTGTGGTTTCAGAAACTTATTAAAATTTACCGGAAAAACTTTTTTTGGGAGTTAAATCGGCTGATCAAGAAGTTGCTAATCACGCTGCTTATAATCAGAACCAAAAAAGACATCGGGATGATCACATTCATGAATTCTGAATATAGATGGGGTGCCGTTATAATACAGGTGCCGTTCTATTACAGGTGCCGTTATAATACAGTATTTACGGTAGATGGGGTGCCGTTATAATACAGGTGCCGTTCTATTACAGGTGCCGTTATAATACAGTATTTACGGTAACTGCACTTTGCGGCAATTTTGAGTAAACATTTTAGGAATTCACCTGGTCGGACAACTATCTTACCAACTATTCTGGAATAGTTTGGGATCTGAATCAACCGGATAGAAACACTTCTGGATATTGGCAGAACTGTATGCAGATATGGATAAGAGAGGAATTTCAGTCACCGACTTGGAATTTTGAGAGTCAGCCGAATGGAGCTGCAGACGATGCACCATGTGACGAAGCAGAGAATCAATATTATGCAATGAGGGGATATGTTTGTGGGAAGGTTGCAGAATAACAGTGAATTATTTTCTGTTTCTCTGAATTATCTTTGGTTATGATTATTTTTAAAGTTGCTACGTGCGGTTGGTAGTCCGGCATTCTAAAGCTAAATGAAAAACCACTGATGAAAAAAGTGAAACACCTCATAAAACTTCATTTCAATCAAACAATTCTATATTGTCGGGTACATTCTATTATAGACCCCCGTAAGATTAGGTTATACACCCCCCTGGGTAAACGTTGGAATACACCCCCACAATGCGTGATTTAGTCATTTGGATGGGGGTGTTTATTGGAATGTTGGGACTATATTATGAACATTCTATTATAGACCCCCACACATTACAATATAACCCCCCAAATTTCAATCAGATGTGGGGGTATATATTGTAATGTGAGCATCATTTTGATATAGGCCCCCCAATGACTGAGTATCATTGTTGGCAGTCAAATTGAATATTGATTACACTCAAAAATAATTATTTTCATTCGATTTTTCTTCGTTTTTTTGGGTTTTCTGTGCGTTTTTCAGCAGTTTTTCGCTAAAACTTTAAAATCTATCTGTAGGTTAAAACTAAAACGTCGATTTATGCTGAAATTCCCCCTGATTTTCCACAATTCTTAGGCTTAGGCTGAAATTCCCGTATCATTCTATTACACACCCCCTAAGCTCAGCGCCCTGGAAGTGGTGATTGCCTTAAAACAGGACACCCTGGAGCTTGCTCTCGCCCCGCCCATAAGCTTAGCGCCCTGGAAGCTGATTTTCCTTAATTCTTAGGCTTAGGCAGAAATTCAGGAGACATTCTATTAAACACCCCCCGGGGGTGGTATACCAACATGGCGTTTTGGGGGCGTTTATTGATACACGTGGGGGGTTATAATAGAAGATTGCCTGGTGTTTTGATATGAACCCCCACTTTCCACTGTGGGGGGCTTTAATGGTTTCATTATAAACCCCCACACTTTCTGTTCCATTATACAACCCCACAGTTATAACCCCCCACTTTTCAGTTGGTGGGGGGTGTATTCCAACATGCGGGGAAGCTATCGGTGTGGGGGGGTATAACCGAATTTTCCCATATTGTCTATGAATAATTGATATCCGATCCATCCTTCACAAATCCACCAAAATCCATCAAGAAAACAATGTACTCGGCACTAAAAACAATGAAATTGAAAATTCTGAAATTCTCTGAAACCCTTCACATTTGAGAGAAATCAAAAAGTGCCATCGAATCATATTCCTTGCTTCGAATTCTCCGGATTTTCCTCTTCATATTCGGCTGTAATTCCACGTGATACAGTAATCCAGGAGGTGGGAATTTATTGAATTTTTGGAAGAGAAGAGCACTGATTGCCTTCTTGATTTTAGTAGTCGATTGGAATTCCAACTCGGCAATATTTCTGGATAAACTGAAAAATGATTGAGAAGTCCCTCACAAAATCAATCACTTACTGTTGTGATCCATCGAATTGGATCGTCTCCAAAATGATTAATTTCACTCCGATAATCTCATTTTTCGATGGAAATATCAGTTTGAATGAAGATTTGGAAGACTTGAGAATACAGTCAGTCTCATCTGAATATCCACAAGTATTCTGACTAATTGGAGATGATTTCATCGAATTCGAATGACTTTTACTCGATGACGACGTGGACGCTGATTTCACATCTATTCCGAGAGATTTCATCTCACGAGCACGTTGTCTCTGTTTCGGACAGATCTGAAATTCCAAAGTTTTAAGAGTGTCTAATCAGTCGAAAACTGAACCTCTTCCCGAAAGAATCTCTTTGCATCACTTCTCGTCTCTCCTTCCCAATTACAATGTGCTGAACTACATCCATATGTTCCATCCGAATTTCGGACGATTCCATAACATGCAGCACAAATATAGTGTCCACATCTTCCGATTGTATTCAGAAGATTCGATGGAAACGACTTTTTGCATGGACCATCACAAATTGCAAAAACTGGAGGAGGGTAGGGAAGAGGCTGGTGGATGAGACTGTCGGTGACAGTAGTCGGAACGAGATGGGCTGGAATTATTCGACATGATGTAGGATAAAAAAGAAATCCGTTAAAATTTTTTTGGAGGATTCTATAGAATCTTTGAAACGGAACTTATTTTCATGTACGTTTAAATGAACCTCCGTCATTGTTGTTACGAACGAATGGAAATTACGGGGTGGTATTAAATACAGTGAGTTGAAACTGTAAAAAAAATTTCTTCACATATTTAGAATATCATCGAAAAAGTAAGCAAAAATGTCATCGTTCCCTTAACCAAACTCACCACTGACTCCCTTCTCAAAACTATTTTTCCGAGCAGTCGTCTTCTTGATTTCCTCCAAAATCTTTTTCTCCTTCCCCTCTGAATCATCTTCCCACGTGATCGAGTAGGTGTAAGTTGATCTGAAATTATAACTTTTCCTGAAAATCTCTATTCAAATTCACTTACTGATGAGTTGGAGCGTCATAACAGACTCTTAGTTCAATATTTTGTGGTTTCGTACACATATCACGAACAAATGAAGGCACCAAATTGGTTATTCCCATATTCGACTGAAATCTCTTATCACTTACATCTTCTTTAGACTTCAAAACTAAACTAACCATAAATTCCTCATCAGAACTATCATCAGATCGGGTTGATTGTACTGTGTCATTTGATTTGAAGTCTTCCATACTTTCCATTTGTCCGTTTAGTTTTATAAAACGACAGATTGAAATTATATTCAATCAACGGGATGGGCTAAAAATAATAATAATGAGCAGATTATCGATTGATATTAGAAAAAAGAAAAGGGGCGGGGCGAGGTCAACGTGGAAAAGTGGAATAGATGTGGGGATGGTCACGGTGAAAACAGTGGGTTTTATGTGTTTTTATTGCAAAGGATGAAATACAGTACGTAAAAAAATAAGTTTAACAATAAAAATTTTGTGGCGAATCGAGGACGAAGTAACTGGATAAGTCTCTTTTGGAAAAATACAGTTTGAAACAGAGATTATTTGTGTGCTATTACAATTTCTTTGCGCTGCACGTACACGTGTAATTATCAGCTGTCGCAGTTGCTAAAACTTGCTAAATGACTATCAACATACGACTTTCTTTTTCTCATAAAAAAATTCTCGAAATCAAATTGAAGGGTATCTGATTGTGAGTCCAATTTATGGAACTCGGTCCTCGTAATTAACAACGAGCCCGCCAAATGAAGGTCAATAATGCTGAAATAATGAAAACTTAGTACACAAGAATTCCATATCTTTCTCAATATTCGGAAACGAGAAAGAATTTTTACATTTAGGGTTTGTATACGTTTTATCGAAGATATAGATCACAGTCGATTACTTCTATAAGAAACCTGAGAATATTTTGTCATCTCATTGAAACACATTATTTTTAGTATGTTTGGACAGTGGCCTCCCTTGTGTGTCAAGATTATATACATAACTATTTTGAAAACATGATCCATGTTCGGTGAATACATCTAAGATCAGGATGATCTGTATTACGTCAGTTTTGTGGTTCTGTATTATAACTGCTATCACAATCAAACCACAGAGTTTGTATTAATTTGAGTAAACTGTTACCACTTATCTCTTCTGATTGAAACAACTTTTTTTTTGAAATCTGGTTGAACACTTCAAAAAATTTTATTCTGATATTCTGAATCTTAACCAACTGTGTCCTCACCTCTCATCTTATTCCAAACAACACATTTTTTTCTTTCCCTCCTTTCCTTTTTCATATGCCCGAAATAAAAACACCGTTGTCATGCACTTCCGTTTTCAAAAGACATTTCCTGTGTTCTATGCATTTTTTGCACTCTTCTCATAGACAGAAGATTAATTCATTCTGCAAAAAAGACTTCACATGAGATTGCAATTTCTACTATTTCAGCTGGTTCATATCTCGGTTAGTTCAATTGGAAGATATTTTACGGTCGATATCAATAAATTTAGTTTTCGTCCTACTCAATGATAGTTTTCTGGGGTCGTCCGGTTTCATTCAACAATGGGAATTCCTCAGCTTCCACTATAATATCCGCGAGTTCCTGGACTGAATGTGTTACGTCTTGCTGGAATTCTTTGTATTGTGTACTGGCTTGGAGTAGCATTGACTCTTGTGTTTTATATGATTTTGGTACGGTTTTGGAAGGGGAAAAGTTGGATTCAAGTAGCAATTCGAAAGTGGCAATGAAGGTAAGCGTAAAAAAGATGAGATAAATTTATTTAGCTATATATTGTATTGCAATTAGATTTCAGTCTTGAAACAGTACTTCAAAAACATAATTCCTACTGAATTGCAAAGGGATGGTTTGCAACTGTGCTTGCGAAAACGGTGTTTTTCAACAATCGCCGGT
Organism: Caenorhabditis remanei; assembly: GCF_010183535.1. Taxonomy (NCBI): domain Eukaryota; kingdom Metazoa; phylum Nematoda; class Chromadorea; order Rhabditida; family Rhabditidae; genus Caenorhabditis; species Caenorhabditis remanei. Next base: position 8,001,881 of record NC_071331.1, read on the forward strand.
TTCATTTACGGTATTTGCGGCAAACATAATTTTTTTCAAAACTTGTTTCTGATACCGGACTATTTATTTTCATTCATTTTGAGTATATTTTCTTACGAAAAAAAGGGCGACGGAAGCAAGTTTTTAAATTTAAATTTAATTTGAAAAGGGGATACCACTATTAATTTGCAAATTTGCAGTTGGTAGTCTGGAAACTGCACCAAAGACAGACATTTTGGAGCGTTAAACCCCGGGAGACGCTGAAAAACAAAAAATGTAACTGATATTACCCAATCGCCGGTGGCTGACCACTCGCTCAAAGTTCGGCTCGGGACGCGGGGTGGGTCTCGTTGCGGAATTTCGATTTACGGCGGCTCTTGACCATACTTTAGCCATAAAAAGTATTATACTACGGTAGTCGCGTCGAGACCGACTCCGCGTCCTCGGTCCGAACTTTGAGCGAGTGGTCGGCCACCGGCGAATGGGTAATATTGCATAAAAAATAAATAGAGATATTGAAATAGTGTCTTCTCCAGCGAGTTCACAGTAAATGAATGCGATTAATCAAGAAAAGTGGAAATTTTCATAAACAGACGTTTAGAAACATAACTCAATAGTTGCGATGCTTCTTTATTCTTTTCCTTACGAGCCCCTGAAAATCCTTTTAATTTTCAGATCGGATCAACTGGTTCCACGTGTCCAAGCCCGTCTTTCGAGTTGACATCTGTTGAAGTTGTCATCAATGATCCTCTTTTAGAGTACACGGAGTTTCGTTATTCTATCATACTTGCTAGTGGTCGATGGAGTTTTTTGTATAATGGTGAGTATTGATACGACATAAAGGTGCTAATGAGTTACTAAAGAATTATAAATGAAAACTTCTGTTTCATCGCGTTTCCCTAAACAATTTGAATTTTTTCAAAACATTTCATTCTTTTGATGACCTCTTTCCAGTAAAAAGGTCCTGCCCTCCAACTTGGACCAAATTCGTCCGATCAACCACTGAATTCTGTTTGAAAATAATTGGATCCCCAGATATATTCTTCACTAAACTTCAACTTGAAGCTTTATGCGTCAACTCGAAAGGCATGTTAGCTGGGTTGGAAAGTGACGAGGAGAGAAACTTCGCGACAGGTATCATATGAAGATCATGGAAGTTGAATCTGAATTCATCTGAATTTCAGAAGAAGCTCACGTAATCAACATTCAAGATACCTACTTGGGCAACATGTTTTATATATCGGGGGATCGGAAGACAACATGCTCAACGTGGGCGCAAGTACAGACACCGGAGTGTGCTGGGCTGAATGTAAGAACCTAGCGATACCTACAACAGTTTGAATAGTTTCGAACGAGTCGAGTTATATGTAAATTGTGTTTGAAAAAGAAAACAAGTATTGCGAAAAAGTATTTAGTCATGGTGGACTTTTTTCAATACATTCAATTTCGCCTTTTTCAGTTAAAATGACCAATTTTGAGTTGGTGTTACGGTATCACTGATTTTCCCACACAGTAAATTATGTATAGAGAATTACTGTGTCGTTATGTAATTCTCTGGGGAGTGTTTGTACAAAAAAGTTGTCAACTACAAAAATAATGCTCTACCTTCGTTTTGTATGGTTTATACATAATTCACTTTGTGGGACAATCAGTGATACCGTAACACCCTTTCAAAGTTGGTCATTTTTACCTGAAAAAAGACTAAACATCGTACCTTTTTCCACATTGTTGAATATTGATTAAATAGTTCGGAACGAGCTTTGTTATATTATACGTTGGGTGTGAAAAAGTAACAAAGTGTGTACAGAAAATTCGTATAGTCCTATCGAAATCCTTTCAGTCTATGCGCCTGATGCGTTTCGACACCAGAAATTTTAAGACCAGTGTGTTAGCGGTCGCGGCTTTCGGTGAAGAAAACCGACCGCAGCCGACCGCCAAAAGTTTCACGAGCAAAAATTTTATTTGAACAGCTAAATCGTGTTTATTTTGTGCGTTCTCCAAGACCTCGGTTACGAAATGTCTTTGTTTTGAATCGCCTAGTTTTGAAAGCCGAAAAGTGAAATTCGATAATCGATTTTCACTTATTTGCCTATCGTATTTTCTGTACCTTAAATAGTGATCACATGTCACTGAACCCAAGTTTTTCTTCAGAGACACTATCACTGACAGTCTGAATACTTGAATTTCATTTCATTTCGGAAAGAGTGACCCTCAACTATCTTGTTCCAGGCTTTCTCCCACTCTGACAAATATCTATCCACCAAATCTGGCTACAAATGGGCACCCAACAATCCAGATGGAGTGACAGTCAATGGAACAACTGCCAGATGTATGATTCTTTGGAGTCAGAAGAATGAAACAAGTGTCCGCGGACTAGTGGACGATGCACCATGTGGTCACAAGAAGACTAATTATGCAGCAGTTCGTGGTGGTCTTTGTGGCAGAGTTGCTGGAGTTTAGTATATTCGTTAATCACCAGTTTTCATAATGAAGTTTTCATAATGAATAATATTATATCTTATATAAAATTCAAGAAACTGCAAAAATTTGACGTCATCCAAACCAAACCACAATTTATTTCCGTCCCCGATGTTCGTATTCTGCAAAATAAGGAAGAAAACATTTCTTTGGAAAAATTTGCAACAAAAACATGTGTTCTTTATTCTAGAGCGTCCCGAAAAAGAATCTTTGTTTTTTCCTGTTGAACCAAATGAATTTCGGATATTTCCATAGCAATTATTTCTTGTGTCTGTCTAGTCTAGGGGGAAGAAATTGTCTGTCGGATTAATCATTCTGTTCTTTAAACTATGGTCCGAACTAGTGGATTCATGCTTCTGATGCCTTGTGGAATCATATTTGGGGTGAGTGAGAGTATTACTATACGATAAAAGGACAGTTACTATCATAAACATTGAAAAATTAATATTTTTGAGGTCTACGTAGAACAGTATAGTTTGAGAAGCACCTCACATTTAGGAGCATAAACCAATGCAGAATCCATTAATCACCTTTAAGCGACACTCAGTTTAGCAATGAAGGAAAATTAATCATAGAATATTTGGATACAACGAAACAGAAAACTTTTCAAAAGATTTTGTCATTGGAAGCGGTGTAATATGAGACCGCTCTGGTAACTCTAGGATGATAGAATATTAGGACACTTTGATAGATACTATTAAAACGCAGGCGGAATGGTAGGTAGAAGCGTGCTAATAGGTTTTTTTTCTCGGAATGTCAAAATTATAATGGAACAATACATTTACTGAAAAAGTTATCCATATGTTTTCTGTTTCTGATGATTCACAAAGGCTTTTCTCAATAGGCATTCATCATTCCTGGGTTGATATCGGGTACTTATTAAGCTTTCACACTACGTGATCACTGTTAAAAATGAAAAATGTTCATGGCCACAATTAACTTTTTCAGCAAGTAAACCATAAGTCATTTTACTGTACCCTTATTTGGCGGAAGTTATTTATGACCCTCTGAATATTGAACTATTTGAAGCAGAGCTCTTTGAGCCCATATTGAGCCCAAACTTCAAATCCCACCATACGTTTGGAAGGTCTGGTGATTATTGAAAAATTGCCTGATTTTGGATGTTATTGTTCATTTCATTAAATCACACCATATTCTGTTCATCGTGTAGCAGTGAAAATAAGATGCTCAAAAAATAACTAATGTTGAAATATGTATAGTGTTTGGATGAAGTTATTTATCAGTCTCTGAATATTGACCAATTTAGTAATGCAGAGCGGAAATATCTCTATTCAGGAAGTCCATCAAAAATTGAAAATTGATTCTTAACCATTGTAATGTCAGCTTTCTAAAAACATAGGTTGAATCCCAAAACTCCACCATTCGTTTGGAAGGTTCCCTGGTAATGGCAATGTCAGTTTCATTATATGAGCCAGTAATCGCACTATATTCTGGTCACCATATAACAGCAAAAATGCCAAGATGTTCAAAAAAACTATTGTCGAAATAAGTATAGAGAAAAGTTTAGCAACTGTCTATTTCCTCGTTAACAAGCAGTTATTCAAGTGGTGAAAAAATTCCGCGGTTCAATAAAATATAATATCACATGAAAATTGCTGTCGTATTAAATTTTCTCGAAAGAATACTGAAAGAAATGTTCTCTAAAACAGAATAAACAACTATTCAAATCGAGCGAAGTCGGACGCTCAGAACGTTTTGTTCTATTCGAATCAAGTATTGAATCAAGTGAGTGTTACTTTACGATTCTGTTATCATCAATATTGAAAGATTTTAGCCTTTGAGATCCACGTAGAACAGTATAGTTTGAGCAGCACCTACTCACATTAAACCAATCCAGATTGCACTACTCAGCGGGAAAGTTTGCAAGGACGCCGGAAGGTTTATGGATGGAAGGGGATATCGGAGTGTCGTTGCCACATTTTCAAAAATTCAAATTGCTTTTACAACTTTATATCACATTGTATGACGCACAGCAAGAAATAAACACAAGAAAACATGAAATCTTTATTTTCTGACATACTGAATATGTTTATCAGTCATTAAAATAATATGTCTTTTGTATGGCTCTTTTTTTTAGTTGATTCTCGAAGGGCAAAGTTGTAAAAGCAATTTGAATTTTTGAAAATGAGGCAACGACACTCCGATATCCCCTTCCATCCATAAACCTTCCGGCGTCCTTCTAAACTTTCCTTCCGGCGTCCTTCTAAACTAAAACGAGTAGTCACCTTTTAAAGTTAATCCATCGCTCAATTCAGCAATGGAGGCTAATCAATCATAGAATACATGGAAACAGACATTTTCTCAGAATAATTTGTAAACCTTAGAATTATAGCATATTTTCAGACTTTGATGGTTAGAGAGACTCTAAAAACACAACAAAGGCAGAAGCGTGCAATTGGTTATTTTCGAAAACTCAAGACCACCATAGAACTGAAAAATATATCCACATGTTTTCTGTTTCTGATCATTCACAAAGGCTTGCTCAATAGGCATTCATCAATACGTTCTATGCCTGACAATCACCTTCTTATTAAGTTTCCACACAAAGTGATAATTGTGAGAATGAAAAGTGTTCACGGCCATAATCAATGTATTCCGCTTGTAAACCAGATGTCATTTTTGCAAAACCATTGTTTAGCTGGAGTTATTTATGAGCCTCCGAATTTCGACTAATTTAGTAATGCAGAGCTCTTAGAGCCGGAATATCTCTGTTCAGGAAGTTCATCGGCAATAATTGAAGTTAAGTTCTGAACCACTGTTAATTCAGCTTTCTAAAAAATATAGGTTCAATCCAAAAATTTACAGTTTCTTCCATTACGTGAATCTGAATATGAATCGGAATTCGCACTTTATTCTCTCCATCAGACAACAGTAAAAAATGAAAGAAAAAAATGAAAAAGTTAGCAAATGCCTTTTTTTTGGTTAACTTCTTCACAAACAGTTGTTCCAGTGGTAAAGAAATTCCGCTGTTGAATAAAACATCGAATGAGAAATAGTTCGGAAGGCACCTTTGTAAGTATTTCTAAGAAGAAAATTGAACGAAGTGTTATAGCTGAAACAACAAAAAAAAATCAAGCCTAGCTGGACGCTAAGAACTTTTTGTCAATTTTGAATCAAGAATTGAATCGAGTGAGAGTAGTTTTCGGATAAAAAATCTCTGTTATCAGCAATACTGAAAAATTTAAGTTTTTGGGTTCTACATAGAACAGTATAGTTTGAGGGGAGCACCTACTCACATCAAACCAATCCAGATTCCACTAGTCACATTTAAAAGTTATCGTTATTCACTCGGTTCAGCAACGGAGACGATCAATCATAGGTTCTCTGGAAACAACGAAACAAAAAATGTTCAAAATATTTTGTCATAGGAGGCGGGTGATATGAGCCCGCTCTGTTAACTTTAGAATTGTAACGTATTATGACACTTTGATGGTTAGAAATATTCTTAAAAATGCAGTTGCGATAGGTAACCGGAATCCGGAACCGGAATGCCAAAAAACCCGGAATTCTGGAATCCGGAATATCCGGAATCCGGATTCCGGACAACTCTGATACATACATCCCACAATTTTGAAATTCTCAACCACCTGTTTACTTGTAAAACATGTCTGTACCTTTTTTTCTTCCTAGATACAAATAACTCATTTGAAATTCATAATCATGTTTCATAAACCCTATGAAACCGAAAAATAATCAAGAATAGCAATATCCTTCAATTCAGCATTGCGAGTACGCCATCATAGTATTCTGGGGTAAACCTACCAACTACTCCTCCATTAACTCCACAACAGTCACCACATCTTCATGGAATGATTGTGTCAATTACTGTTTCAATGAAGTATACTGCGTGCTGGCAGCAGGGAACGATAGTAGTTGCATTATATATTATTTCGATACAGTTTTTGAAGTGGTGAGATTGGAGGAAATGAATGGTTTGAAGGTGGCAATGAAAGTGAGTTTCAGACAGTTTTTTTTAGCCTAGAGATGTGATTTCAGATTAACTCTACTAGCGAAACATGTCCAGAGTCTACATCTACTTCATTTTCAAATTTAACTATTTCCGATCCAACATATCCATATACAGTTTTCACCTACTCAATTTCTTATTTGGATGACTCGTGGAAATTTGACTACAATGGTAAGAACCGTCCATTTTTCTTGACCTACTTGACTTACACAACTCAATTTTAGTCACCCGCACGTGCCCACCAGACTGGAAATTATATAACCGACCTCTATCAGATTATTGTCTGAAACTCTATGGCAACCCGAACGCCACGTATAATCAACAACAGGCGACTGACTTTTGTGATACGCAGAATGCCACGTTGGCAGGATTGGAGAGTTATGAGGAGAGAAATGCAATGACTTGTGAGTTGAGTGGGTGGAGAGGAAATATTGTGTTTCAGAGGTGTAATATTCAAGGTTATTTTACATGATACTATTTCGTGAAGACCCAATGCATCGAGCCTTAAAATCAGAAAACCAAATTCCAGCACAAGGCTTTGCAATAAACTTGCAAGACCCACGTGGCCTACCATATTCCGGATTTTGGGTGTCCGGGATACGGAAATCATCATGTTCAACACTGGCAGAAGTGAAAACAACAGCATGCAATGGGACTGGTGTGAGTTTTTTTGGGAGGGAAATATTTTTCTGTTTCGTACTCTTTGTTTGTATCACTGGTAGTTGTTGGTTCATTCTAGTAGCAACATACGGTGTCAATATTTCTAATTATTAGCAGCCCATCCCTTTTACAACTGCTCCAGATTTTCACAGTTTCCTATTTTCCCTGTTTTTTATAACAATTCACCAAAATAAGTTTTGCAAAATAACGAAAATAGGTCAAAACTGTAAAAATTTACGTCGGTGCGAGAAAAAACTCTACTTCTTATGCCGATACTCTCTCATTTGCGATGGAGCGTAGTTGTAAGAGGGGTGGGCTGCTAACAGTTTAAAATCCAGTCAAAATGTTTTTCTTGGATTGATAAAAAATATGTTTCAATAACTACATTTCTTTTTTTTTTTTCAATAACTACATTTTTTAGCCTCCCTCATTATATATATAGCCAATGTTGATAGGCTATATATAATTCAATGAAACTTCTCTAGGGGTTCGACTACACTGACAAGTATCTTTCAACACTATCCGGATACATCTGGGCACCTGGAAATCCAGATGGAGTCAATGCTTCCGGTGCCTATCAGAACTGTGTCATGCTTCGAACACAGACAAATGGAACTCTCTTATTGGGAGTCGTTGATGATGTGCAGTGAGTTTTATTTCGGTTTCAACATGTGTAGGTTTTTGGATGGATTGTACGATTCGATTTTCAATACCGGAGAGTGTCTTGATAATTAGAATATTTATCAGTTTCCTGAAACAATTATTAAATTCTTGTACTATTGTTAATAAACTAATTGTTTCCTTTGTAGATGCACCTACACAACTGGAACTGCATTCGATATTCATGGATTTGTATGTGGTAAAATTCCAGGAATTTGATAATCTTTTTCTGTTGATCTTTGTACATAAATAAGTGTAAATAAATGTAATGAAACAATTGATACGGAAACAATTTCACTGTTTCGATGAACAAGTTTCAAAAGCACTTGAAACTGTGATGGCATTGGAATAGAAGAGGCAAACAATTCAGATCATGAATGAATTCCCACAATGAAAACTGAATTAGGTTACTACTTTTGAAAAAAAAAACCTGAATTTGATTTCACAGTTTTGATTTCTAGAATAGCTGAAGAATATACTAGATAATTTATTTCATGGTGATGTCAACAGAACTTCTAAAGTGATATGAATTTCCTAACAAAAAGTTACACCATATAACACTTACGTAACAAAATAATTTAAAAATAGTAATTTGTTAATTGACAATGAAAGAGAACATTTTATGACGTATTAAAACATTTCTTTTCTGTTTCAAACACTGTTCAATAGCTTTCACTGAAGTTCCAACTTGGTTAATCAAATCGCCTTTGCCACGGACTCAAACTCTTAGAAAGTGTGCTGAACATTCTTTAAAGAAAACGCTTATTTCAAAGCCCGGCCCGCGATACAGTAATGAGGAATGATATAAACATAAAGGTAGAATACATGTATCATACTTCCAATTGGTACGGAAAAATTATAGAACGTTTTCACTCGGGATCTTTTGCTAAAAAGGTCACATGAGCGTATTACAAACATAAACTAGAAAAAGAGAAACGCTGCTTCAAAAAATTATCTGTTCCTCCAAGTCTATTTCTATTTGAATATTTCTGAGAAAATTATTTCAGGCGTAAATTGGTTCTCTTGTTTAAAATAGTATGACAGTATCTTATTACCAGTGAACAATTAAAACTTAACGTTTGAAGATTTCTACTCTATTTTTGTGGAATACGTTTTTTGATTACCAAATTCACATTCCAAAAAATTCTACTGTTTTATGTCATGTTTTTCAACTTTCTGCGTCAATTAATTCATTGCTTACAAGGAAAACCAAAACCACTATATGAAACATTAAATGTATTGTTGACCAAAAACACCATCATTTTTATTTATTTTTATTCTATTTCTGTCTTATACTCCTTCTAAAATAACCTAACCTTCTTTAGTCCCCTTTCCATTTCCCCGACAACAAGACCAACTCTCCCAATTCTTACTCCCCCCTATACATACGTCACGTGTTCACTGACCCATAACGAAATTAAAATTTATTGAAGAAAGAATTTCGAAACCGGAAACGTCTCCTTACTCACTCGAGATTTCCGACTCAACTCTTTCATTTCCATTTTTCGTTTTCATTTCGTCTACGAAAATTTTCCGTCTAGTCCACAAGTTGTCACTGGCGGCGCAAGCTTCGCGCAGCATTAACATGGGAGTGGTTCAAAATGAACACGAGATTCGGGAAGAGCTGAAGAATGAGTTGACTTCGTTGGTTAATGAAGTGGATTTGATTCCCGAGTTGGATCGGATGTTGGATGATTTCATTGAGGTGGGTTGGGTCAAATTAAAGGTAAATTGGAAATCTAACTAGGGAAGGCCACCGAGTGACCGTGAGATATGGGACGTAACCAATATAATTGGAAAGCTGAGAAAATGCTTATTTCAAATATATATTCAGTTTTTCCCCTCGAGGCTTGATTTTCATTAATTCGTAATTCAATTAATTCGAGAAAAACGAGGCGAAGTTTGGACCACTGAAAAGTCATTATCTTACTAACGTATAAAAATGCCGGCAACGTTCGAATATTAACGCCTCCAGGGCAAAAACTGAATATATATTTGGATTAAGCATTTTCTCAGCTTTCCAATCATATTTTTCACGTCCTATATATCCACGGTCATTCGGGGGTCTTCCCTAGTAAACATACTGTTTCAATGATTCCATGAATTATTATTTTTAATTCTAAATTGATGGTTTCTCCAATCTGTCCGACTGTACAAAAACTTTTTAAAAAACTTCGATGACAGTCGGTCGTCACCAGGGCTGTGCGGCAACAAGTTGCCGGTTGCCGAAATTGCCGAAATTGTCGAAGTTTTAGTTGCCGAGTTGCCGTTGCCGAATTCGGCAACTCATGTTTCGGCAACAGTCTGAGGTTGCCAAATTTCGGCAACAGTTTTTCGGCAACTCGGCAACAACGTTAAATTTTCTTTTCGTGATAAATTTTTGCAATTTTACAGAAAAAATCAGTGAAAAGACTTAATCTGGGCAAGACCCGCGGAAAAAAACTAGCCATGCAAAAAACATACTGTAGTCGAATTTCGGCTTTAACTTCAAAAAAGTCTTGATCTTGACAAAAACCATAGAATTAATGGAAAATAGTTGATTTTAAGAATGTTTAGTGTTTTCACAAGCTCTCATGATTTCTTGTCTCGTTTGTAGATTTTTGTTATTAGGTTTGAGTGAACATAACTTTTTATGAGACTTTAGTAAAAAAATACTACTGTTGCCGAAAGTTGCCGAAAATTGCCAAATGTTGCCGAGTTGCCGAAGCATGAATTGGCTAGTTGCCGAGTTGCCGAGTTGCCAAAAAAAGCTGTTGCCGCACAGCCCTGGTCGGCACTATTTGAAATCTAATTTCTTAAAAAGAACATTAATCCCGCCCATTTCCAGAACAAAACGTGGAACGAGGACACCCAAGAACTATTCACTCGTGTCGTTTTGAAACCCTTTAAGACATTGAGAACAGCTCTGTTGGTAGTGGATTTTCAGAATGACTTCGTTTCCGGAAGTTTGAGTATTAAGGTAACAACATTAGTCAGTTTCCCGTTTCAAAAGTTTTTTATAGATTTCATGTACATATGTTGTCGTTCATTCTTTCAAACCTGTATTATTAATAAAAACTTTTCAGGAAGGAGACGCTGAACAAGATCCGTTGGAAGCCCTTCCCCATGTCAACAATTTACTTCAAAACTTGAATTGGAATGTGATTGTTTACTCTCAAGATTGGCATCCATCCAATCATATTTCATTTTTCGAACACGCAAGAAATCCTGATAGAGAATTAGCTCCGGAGGATAAAAGTCGGAAACTGAGACCGTTCGATATTGTGAGATTCGTTAAACCAGTTTCCACTATTCAGGTTAGTCAATTTAGTTCTAACTGATGGAGATGGAAGACTACATGACATCAATAACTTTGAGATTCATCAATATTTTGAAACAGTTTCGATTTGTAATTTGCAGGTTTTGTATCCGAGTCATTGTATTCAAGGAGGATGGGGATCTCAATTGCATTTGGGGCTTCAGGTAATATAAAATAAGAGCAATGACATCAAATCGCTGTGAGAGATGGCTTGTTAGATTTATGAATATTTTGAAACATTTAAAAATGTTTAATAGAATATAATGTAACTGTAGTTAAAGTAACAGGTTCATAGACATCTGTGCGGGACAAAATTAAAAAAAACACTGTTCCAGACATAAAATGTCTTTCAATAAGAATGTCTCTCAGTAATCATCAATCACTTCTTCAATAATTCTTCAATAATTCTTCAATAATCTTCAATAATTATCATCCATACTTATCTCCCCACAATTTCAGCGTGTCGAAGGAGCTCACTACATCAAAAAAGGGGCGGATGTCTATGTGGATGCTTACAGTGCGTTCAGTGACAATTGTGGAATCAAACAGTATGTTTTTTCTGTCACGTACACTGCTCGACATAAGTATACAGCCACTTCATTTTTCAAATTTTTTTCATAGTCTTCCATGGAATCTCAAATGTAGAAAAATACTGCTTTGGAGGCACAAAATTATGCGATAAAAGAAATTAGATTCCTCTCTATACTTTTCGAAAAAATTGATTTTTTGTGAAAAACAGCTTTTTTCGACGCGACATAAGTATACAGCCAGTACCTGGAAAATGGCGTGGAAGTTCAAAACTGTGTCAAATTACCAATAATCATATTTACAGTCCAATAGTGACTGTTTTGATGCACTTTTTGACATTTCAAGTTGAGAAATTAAAAAAATTTTGAGCACAACATGGAGAAAAATGCAAAAAAGCTTGTAACGCATTTATGAATTTATTATCACAATGATATTTTTTGTTAGCAATAAGAAAACTACAGGATTTATCTGGAATTATGTTTTGAACCTGTTTTAAGAACTTCTATCATTCAATGAAATAGGGATTTGTGCCCTTTTATTGCTAATTCTTTGTTTTTCATGTATGTTCTCTCACTTTGGTCCAATTATAACAATCAGAGGTGAGATTGGCCCAATATAATTTTACAATTTTAGGGTTCTTCATGAACATTTATTCCACATCTTACCGGGATAAAACTTGCTTACTTGAGACCAGGGATGACATTTTTGTTAAGAAAATTGGGATGTAAATTTGAAAACGGAGTCCTGGGTTAAACAACAGAATAACAAAATTTTTATGGGTCTATAGGTTCAAAACACCTACTACGCCCTAGCTTTCTTGAATTACAATAATGTTTTAACCATTCAAGACTCTTTTTTTGCTCATACTTATCTTGTCGTTTATCTGTATTTGTTGGCAACTAGTTTCTTTCACTGCCGCCTCTCCAGACATCGAGTAAGCAAGTTTCATCCCGGTAAGATGTGGAATAAATGTTCATGAAGAACCCTAAAATTGTAAAATTATATTGGGCCAACGTAAATCTCACCTCCGATTGTTATAATTGGACCAAAGTGAGAGAACATACATGAAAAACAAAGAATTAGCAATAAAAGGGCACAAATCCCTATTTCATTGAATGATAGAAGTTCTTAAAACAGGTTCAAAACATAATTCCAGATAAATCCTGTAGTTTTCTTATTGCTAACAAAAAATATCATTGTGATAATAAATTCATAAATGCGTTACAAGCTTTGTTGCATTTTTCTCCATGTTGTGCTCGAAATTTTTTTAATTTCTTAACTTGAAATGTCAGAAACTGCATCAAAACAGTCACTATTGGACTGTAAATATGATTATTGGTGATTTGACACAGTTTTGAACTTCCACGCCATTTTCCAGGTACTGGCTGTATACTTATGTCGCGTCGAAAAAAGCTGTTTTTCACAAAAAATCAATTTTTTCGAAAAGTATAGAGAGGAATCTAATTTCTTTTATCGCATAATTTTGTGCCTCCAAAGCAGTATTTTTCTGCATTTGAGATTCCATGGAAGACTTTCTCATTTATGAAAAAAATTTGAAAAATGAAGTGGCTGTATACTTATGTCGAGCAGTGTATTATCCGTCGTACTTGAATTGGTTTTCAAAAATGATCTGAAAGTAAATAACCGTTCTGAAACATTAAAAGTTCTGAACTGGAACAAACTTTTTAATAGTTTTAATAAACGGTTTCATAGTGTTCCTTTGTATCCTAGCGATTAATTCTTTTCATTATCATTTCACACATTGCCCCTTCCTTCTTCATCATTCCCTTTCAAATTCCAGATCAGAATTGGAAATGTTACTTCGTAAAAACGACATAAATGCAGTGATTGGATGTGGATTGGCATATGATATTTGTGTGATGCACACCCTGAAAGACGCCTCGAAACATGGATTTTTGACTTGTATTGTCAAAAGTGGAAGGTAATTTCTTTCTGTTTCTCACACACAGTTTCATTTGGAGAACACGTTCATACTTTGCTATATTCCGAGATCACGTGAATAGAACTTTTCAATTCCAGCAAAGGACTCTCCTCACTGAAAATGGACGAGGCTAACAAGATGTTTCAGAAAAGGGGCGTGGCTATTATTGATGACGAAATGGCTCAATTGATATCGAGAAGAGAGGCTTTTCCGATTGAATGGGTTGGTAAAAGAGGGCTTTGATTCATTTCGGAGATTTAAGAAGAAGTTAGAACATTCTGAAACCCAAAAAGATATTTTCACTTTAACTATTTTAATTTCTATCAATCTTTTTAGAAGACTCGGATTTCTAAAGCTTTCAGTTTCAGCTAGCTTTTTATATTCAAATCGAACAGCTGTTTCATTACGCAGTCTTTGTGTTGCCAAATTTTCCAAACAGTTTCATTTTTCAGATTTTAGCTTTTTAACTTTTTTTTTCAAAACCTCTACTAACATCGATATCGTTCTCAGAGTCTATTACATAATATCCAAATGTTTTCAGATCCGTCTCCTCGTTCATCAAGCACACAACGAACTCCATGGAAAGAAATAATTTATCTTATCTGAACACTCTAATTGTTCAAGAAATCTATAAAAAATCTATGGTTTTCAAGTTTTGAAAATGAATAAATCTTACTCCGTTTAATAAACACCAGTCGGTTAACGCAGCCTAACGGCTGCTCAACCTCCTTTTCTGCACCACCCGTGTTGAAAATTTGAAGAAATGAATTCATTTGAAGAATCAAATGTTCTATAATTATTTCCCCCGTGAACTCCTATTTCCCTATTTCGGAAGCGAAAACCACTGAAAGGCTTGAAAACCGTGTTTTTCACCTAGTGACCTAGTCGAGACCTATTCTAACTAAAAAAAAATAGACGGGCATTGCGAGGGGAAAATTTCTGATCTTTAGGTCCAACTTCGAAGAAAATCGGTTCAGTAGGAAGGGCGGTAGGATCGGCGACATACGGACAGACAGACAGATCTGCTGAATATTATTAGTAAAGATTTTCGGCGTCAGCAAAATTTTTTTCAGTTCTTACTGATTGTGAAAAGAAATTTTTCGCAGCAGTAATTCTCTCAAACATCGTAACTAAACTATTATCTAACGTAAATATATTTTCTATTTTTTCAATCGTGAAGCCGAACATTTTTTCTGAAACACATAACATCTTCACACAAAAAAGAAACCCAACAAATCAATTTTATCCGAATATTCCCAAAATTTCAAATTCTAAAATACAACTATCAAACGATGAAGAACTATTTTGGCATCGGAATTCTTCTTTCTCTCCTTTTTTGCGGTTCGTTGGATGAATCGTGCTAGGAGTATTAACTTTTTCAGTACATGGAACTTATGTCAATGCTGAAACGGGAACAAAATTTGACAATAATTATTGACGGCAAATAATTATTGAGTGAGATAAACGAGAAACGAAGGGAACGGGCAGAGAAGTTTCAGATTTCAAATATGAATGAGTTGGTGAGTTTTGCAATTAAACCTATACTTTCACTTTCAACGTTATCATCACTCATTGTTTCATATAATTTTTCTGAAATAGATGAAACAGTAAGTTGCCTAAATCCTCCACGACAGACGTGTCAATTGGCCTATGTTTTAATTTTCTTATCTTTTTGATAAGAACTCTAAGGATATCTGCAGGGGAGGAACTAAACTCCACGACAGACGTGTCAATTGGCCTATGTTTTAATTTTCTTATCTTTTTGATAAGAACTCTAAGGATATCTGCAGGGGAGGAACTGAAGCCTCCACGACAGACGTGTCAATTGGCCTATGTTTTAATTTTCTTATCTTTTTGATAAGAACTCTAAGGATATCTGCAGGGGAGGAACTAAACTCCACGACAGACGTGTCAATTGGCCTATATTTTAATTTTCTTATCTTTTTGATAAGAACTCTAAGGATATCTGCAGGGGAGGAACTAAACTCCACGACAGACGTGTCAATTGGCCTATGTTTTAATTTTCTTATCTTTTTGATAAGAACTCTAAGGATATCTGCAGGGGAGGAACTGAAGCCTCCACGACAGACGTGTCAATTGGCCTATGTTTTAATTTTCTTATCTTTTTGATAAGAACTCTAAGGATATCTGCAGGGGAGGAACTGAAGCCTCCACGACAGACGTGTCAATTGGCCTATGTTTTAATTTTCTTATCTTTTTGATAAGAACTCTAAGGATATCTGCAGGGGAGGAACTAAACTCCACGACAGACGTGTCAATTGGCCTATATTTTAATTTTCTTATCTTTTTGATAAGAACTCTAAGGATATCTGCAGGGGAGGAACTGAAGCCTCCACGACAGACGTGTCAATTGGCCTATGTTTTAATTTTCTTATCTTTTTGATAAGAACTCTAAGGATATCTGCAGGGGAGGAACTGAAGCCTCCACGACAGACGTGTCAATTGGCCTATGTTTTAATTTTCTTATCTTTTTAATAAGAATTCTAAGGATATCTGCAGGGGAGGAACTAAACTCCACGACAGACGTGTCAATTGGCCTATGTTTTAATTTTCTTATCTTTTTGATAAGAACTCTAAGGATATCTGCAGGGGAGGAACTAAACTCCACGACAGACGTGTCAATTGGCCTATATTTTAATTTTCTTATCTTTTTGATAAGAACTCTAAGGATATCTGCAGGGGAGGAACTGAAGCCTCCACGACAGACGTGTCAATTGGCCTATGTTTTAATTTTCTTATCTTTTTGATAAGAACTCTAAGGATATCTGCAGGGGAGGAACTGAAGCCTCCACGACAGACGTGTCAATTGGCCTATGTTTTAATTTTCTTATCTTTTTAATAAGAATTCTAAGGATATCTGCAGGGGAGGAACTAAACTCCACGACAGACGTGTCAATTGGCCTATGTTTTAATTTTCTTATCTTTTTGATAAGAACTCTAAGGATATCTGCAGGGGAGGAACTGAAGCCTCCACGACAGACGTGTCAATTGGCCTATGTTTTAATTTTC
This sequence comes from Caenorhabditis remanei, assembly GCF_010183535.1. Lineage (NCBI taxonomy): Eukaryota > Metazoa > Nematoda > Chromadorea > Rhabditida > Rhabditidae > Caenorhabditis > Caenorhabditis remanei. The sequence continues at coordinate 8,018,444 of NC_071331.1, forward strand.
TTATCTTTTTAATAAGAATTCTAAGGATATCTGCAGGGGAGGAACTAAACTCCACGACAGACGTGTCAATTGGCCTATGTTTTAATTTTCTTATCTTTTTGATAAGAACTCTAAAGATATCTGCAGGGGAGGAACTGAAGCCTCAACGACAGACGTGTCAATTGGCCTATATTTAATTTTCTTATCTTTTTGATAAGAACTCTAAAGATATCTGCAGGGGAGGAACTGAAGCCTCAACGACAGACGTGTCAATTGGCCTATATTTAATTTTCTTATCTTTTTGATAAGAACTCTAAAGATATCTGCAGGAGAGGTACTGAAGCCTCAACGACAGACGTGTCAATTGGCCTATATTTAATTTTCTTATCTTTTTGATAAGAACTCTAAAGATATCTGCAGGGGAGGAACTGAAGCCTCAACGACAGACGTGTCAATTGGCCTATATTTAATTTTCTTATCTTTTTGATAAGAACTCTAAGGATATCTGCAGGAGAGGTACTGAAGCCTCAACGACAGACGTGTCAATTGGCCTATATTTAATTTTCTTATCTTTTTGATAAGAACTCTAAGGATATCTGCAGGAGAGGTACTGAAGCCTCAACGACAGACGTGTCAATTGGCCTATATTTAATTTTCTTATCTTTTTGATAAGAACTCTAAAGATATCTGCAGGGGAGGAACTGAAGCCTCAACGACAGACGTGTCAATTGGCCTATATTTAATTTTCTTATCTTTTTGATAAGAACTCTAAAGATATCTGCAGGAGAGGTACTGAAGCCTCAACGACAGACGTGTCAATTGGCCTATATTTAATTTTCTTATCTTTTTGATAAGAACTCTAAAGATATCTGCAGGGGAGGAACTGAAGCCTCAACGACAGACGTGTCAATTGGCCTATATTTAATTTTCTTATCTTTTTGATAAGAACTCTAAGGATATCTGCAGGAGAGGTACTGAAGCCTCAACGACAGACGTGTCAATTGGCCTATATTTAATTTTCTTATCTTTTTGATAAGAACTCTAAGGATATCTGCAGGGGAGGAACTGAAGCCTCCACGACAGACGTGTCAATTGGCCTATATTTAATTTTCTTATCTTTTTGATAAGAACTCTAAGGATATCTGCAGGGGAGGAACTGAAGCCTCCACGACAGACGTGTCAATTGGCCTATGATTTAATTTTCTTATCTTTTTGATAAGAACTCTAAGGATATCTGCAGGGGAGGAACTGAAGCCTCCACGACAGACGTGTCAATTGGCCTATATTTAATTTTCTTATCTTTTTGATAAGAACTCTAAAGATATCTGCAGGGGAGGAACTGAAGCCTCAACGACAGACGTGTCAATTGGCCTATATTTAATTTTCTTATCTTTTTGATAAGAACTCTAAGGATATCTGCAGGAGAGGTACTGAAGCCTCAACGACAGACGTGTCAATTGGCCTATATTTAATTTTCTTATCTTTTTGATAAGAACTCTAAGGATATCTGCAGGGGAGGAACTGAAGCCTCCACGACAGACGTGTCAATTGGCCTATATTTAATTTTCTTATCTTTTTGATAAGAACTCTAAGGATATCTGCAGGGGAGGAACTGAAGCCTCAACGACAGACGTGTCAATTGGCCTATGATTTAATTTTCTTATCTTTTTGATAAGAACTCTAAGGATATCTGCAGGGGAGGAACTGAAGCCTCCACGACAGACGTGTCAATTGGCCTATGATTTAATTTTCTTATCTTTTTGATAAGAACTCTAAGGATATCTGCAGGAGAGGTACTGAAGCCTCCACGACAGACGTGTCAATTGGCCTATATTTAATTTTCTTATCTTTTTGATAAGAACTCTAAGGATATCTGCAGGAGAGGTACTGAAGCCTCCACGACAGACGTGTCAATTGGCCTATATTTAATTTTCTTATCTTTTTGATAAGAACTCTAAGGATATCTGCAGGAGAGGTACTGAAGCCTCAACGACAGACGTGTCAATTGGCCTATATTTAATTTTCTTATCTTTTTGATAAGAACTCTAAGGATATCTGCAGGAGAGGTACTGAAGCCTCCACGACAGACGTGTCAATTGGCCTATATTTAATTTTCTTATCTTTTTGATAAGAACTCTAAGGATATCTGCAGGGGAGGAACTGAAGCCTCCACGACAGACGTGTCAATTGGCCTATATTTAATTTTCTTATCTTTTTGATAAGAACTCTAAGGATATCTGCAGGAGAGGTACTGAAGCCTCCACGACAGACGTGTCAATTGGCCTATATTTAATTTTCTTATCTTTTTGATAAGAACTCTAAGGATATCTGCAGGAGAGGTACTGAAGCCTCCACGACAGACGTGTCAATTGGCCTATATTTAATTTTCTTATCTTTTTGATAAGAACTCTAAGGATATCTGCAGGGGAGGAACTGAAGCCTCCACGACAGACGTGTCAATTGGCCTATGATTTAATTTTCTTATCTTTTTGATAAGAACTCTAAGGATATCTGCAGGAGAGGTACTGAAGCCTCCACGACAGACGTGTCAATTGGCCTATATTTAATTTTCTTATCTTTTTGATAAGAACTCTAAGGATATCTGCAGGAGAGGTACTGAAGCCTCAACGACAGACGTGTCAATTGGCCTATATTTAATTTTCTTATCTTTTTGATAAGAACTCTAAGGATATCTGCAGGAGAGGTACTGAAGCCTCCACGACAGACGTGTCAATTGGCCTATATTTAATTTTCTTATCTTTTTGATAAGAACTCTAAGGATATCTGCAGGAGAGGTACTGAAGCCTCAACGACAGACGTGTCAATTGGCCTATATTTAATTTTCTTATCTTTTTGATAAGAACTCTAAGGATATCTGCAGGAGAGGTACTGAAGCCTCAACGACAGACGTGTCAATTGGCCTATATTTAATTTTCTTATCTTTTTGATAAGAACTCTAAGGATATCTGCAGGGGAGGAACTGAAGCCTCCACGACAGACGTGTCAATTGGCCTATATTTAATTTTCTTATCTTTTTGATAAGAACTCTAAGGATATCTGCAGGAGAGGTACTGAAGCCTCCACGACAGACGTGTCAATTGGCCTATATTTAATTTTCTTATCTTTTTGATAAGAACTCTAAGGATATCTGCAGGAGAGGTACTGAAGCCTCAACGACAGACGTGTCAATTGGCCTATATTTAATTTTCTTATCTTTTTGATAAGAACTCTAAGGATATCTGCAGGGGAGGAACTGAAGCCTCAACGACAGACGTGTCAATTGGCCTATATTTAATTTTCTTATCTTTTTGATAAGAACTCTAAGGATATCTGCAGGAGAGGTACTGAAGCCTCAACGACAGACGTGTCAATTGGCCTATATTTAATTTTCTTATCTTTTTGATAAGAACTCTAAGGATATCTGCAGGGGAGGAACTGAAGCCTCCACGACAGACGTGTCAATTGGCCTATATTTAATTTTCTTATCTTTTTGATAAGAACTCTAAGGATATCTGCAGGAGAGGTACTGAAGCCTCAACGACAGACGTGTCAATTGGCCTATATTTAATTTTCTTATCTTTTTGATAAGAACTCTAAGGATATCTGCAGGGGAGGAACTGAAGCCTCAACGACAGACGTGTCAATTGGCCTATATTTAATTTTCTTATCTTTTTGATAAGAACTCTAAGGATATCTGCAGGGGAGGAACTGAAGCCTCAACGACAGACGTGTCAATTGGCCTATATTTAATTTTCTTATCTTTTTGATAAGAACTCTAAGGATATCTGCAGGAGAGGTACTGAAGCCTCAACGACAGACGTGTCAATTGGCCTATATTTAATTTTCTTATCTTTTTGATAAGAACTCTAAGGATATCTGCAGGGGAGGAACTGAAGCCTCAACGACAGACGTGTCAATTGGCCTATATTTAATTTTCTTATCTTTTTGATAAGAACTCTAAGGATATCTGCAGGGGAGGAACTGAAGCCTCAACGACAGACGTGTCAATTGGCCTATATTTAATTTTCTTATCTTTTTGATAAGAACTCTAAGGATATCTGCAGGGGAGGAACTGAAGCCTCCACGACAGACGTGTCAATTGGCCTATATTTAATTTTCTTATCTTTTTGATAAGAACTCTAAGGATATCTGCAGGAGAGGTACTGAAGCCTCAACGACAGACGTGTCAATTGGCCTATATTTAATTTTCTTATCTTTTTGATAAGAACTCTAAGGATATCTGCAGGGGAGGAACTGAAGCCTCAACGACAGACGTGTCAATTGGCCTATATTTAATTTTCTTATCTTTTTGATAAGAACTCTAAGGATATCTGCAGGGGAGGAACTGAAGCCTCAACGACAGACGTGTCAATTGGCCTATGATTTACAGTAGCGAGCATAGGTGAGGGCAGATTCATACTTTCATGCGTATCTCTGCTGAATCGTGTCCGTTTTGAATAAACTTTTTTTTGACAGATAGCTGAAACATTCAGTAATAAGAAAATAAGTTTTTTGAAAAAATTTCAGTTTTGATTTTTTTCAATAATTGATTTTTCCTGCCTGTGATTTGAAAATTCGAAAAAAAACTTTTTATTTTTCTCTTGGAGTTATTGAGTTTTTAATGTCAAAATGATGGAAAATGCTCATATAAACAAAAAATTATGTTGAATTAGTTTTTTAGTTCCTGAGCATAGTGCTAGAGCTCCAGAAGTCAAAAGTGGCGTCCTCGGGAAAACTTTCATAACTCATCAAAAAATTATCCAAATTAGCGAAAACATGTACCAAAAGACGTGTTTTGAGTTTTTCTACAAACCAACATCAAAAAATCAAAATTTTAGAAAAAATAATTTTTCAAATTTTTTTCACTCAAAAATTTTTCACTCCAATTTTTTCCTGGATTTCCGATATTTTCTGGCTATAAAACGAACAAAAAACACAAACTTGTGTTTTATTATTTGTGATAAAGCACTTTGCATGCAGTATTTGAAAAGTATGTTCGTTTTATAGCCAGAAAATATCGGAAATCCAGGGAAAAATTGGAATGAAAAAATTTTGAGTGAAAAAAATTAGAAAAATTATTTTTTCTAAAATCTTGATTTTTTGATGTTGGTTTGTAGAAGAACTCAAAACACGTTTTTTGGTATATGTTTTGGCTAATTTGGATAATTTTTTGATGAATTATGAAGGTTTTCCCGAGGACGCCACTTTTGACTTCTGGAGCTCTAGCACGATGCTCAGGAACTAAGAAACTAATTCAACATGATTTTTTGTTTATTTGAACATGTGACATCGTTTTGACATTAAAAACTCAATAACTCCAAGAGAAAAATAAAAAGTTTTTTTTCGAATTTTCAAATCACGGTCAGGAAAAATCGATTATCGATAAAATTTAAAATGTTAACTTTTTCAAAAAACTTATTTTCTTATTACTGAATGTTTCAGCTATCTGTCAAAAAAAAGATTATGCAAAACGGACACGATTCAGCAGAGATACACATGAAAGTATGAATCTGCCCTCACCTATGCTCGCTACTGTAATTTTCTTATCTTTTTGATAAGAACTCTAAGGATATCTGCAGGAGAGGTACTGAAGCCTCAACGACAGACGTGTCAATTGGCCTATATTTAATTTTCTTATCTTTTTGATAAGAACTCTAAGGATATCTGCAGGGGAGGAACTGAAGCCTCCACGACAGACGTGTCAATTGGCCTATATTTAATTTTCTTATCTTTTTGATAAGAACTCTAAGGATATCTGCAGGGGAGGAACTGAAGCCTCAACGACAGACGTGTCAATTGGCCTATGATTTAATTTTCTTATCTTTTTGATAAGAACTCTAAGGATATCTGCAGGAGAGGTACTGAAGCCTCCACGACAGACGTGTCAATTGGCCTATGATTTAATTTTCTTATCTTTTTGATAAGAACTCTAAGGATATCTGCAGGGGAGGAACTGAAGCCTCCACGACAGACGTGTCAATTGGCCTATATTTAATTTTCTTATCTTTTTGATAAGAACTCTAAGGATATCTGCAGGGGAGGAACTGAAGCCTCAACGACAGACGTGTCAATTGGCCTATGATTTAATTTTCTTATCTTTTTGATAAGAACTCTAAGGATATCTGCAGGAGAGGTACTGAAGCCTCAACGACAGACGTGTCAATTGGCCTATATTTAATTTTCTTATCTTTTTGATAAGAACTCTAAGGATATCTGCAGGGGAGGAACTGAAGCCTCCACGACAGACGTGTCAATTGGCCTATATTTAATTTTCTTATCTTTTTGATAAGAACTCTAAGGATATCTGCAGGGGAGGAACTGAAGCCTCCACGACAGACGTGTCAATTGGCCTATATTTAATTTTCTTATCTTTTTGATAAGAACTCTAAGGATATCTGCAGGAGAGGTACTGAAGCCTCAACGACAGACGTGTCAATTGGCCTATATTTAATTTTCTTATCTTTTTGATAAGAACTCTAAGGATATCTGCAGGAGAGGTACTGAAGCCTCAACGACAGACGTGTCAATTGGCCTATATTTAATTTTCTTATCTTTTTGATAAGAACTCTAAGGATATCTGCAGGAGAGGTACTGAAGCCTCCACGACAGACGTGTCAATTGGCCTATATTTAATTTTCTTATCTTTTTGATAAGAACTCTAAGGATATCTGCAGGGGAGGAACTGAAGCCTCCACGACAGACGTGTCAATTGGCCTATGATTTAATTTTCTTATCTTTTTGATAAGAACTCTAAGGATATCTGCAGGAGAGGTACTGAAGCCTCCACGACAGACGTGTCAATTGGCCTATATTTAATTTTCTTATCTTTTTGATAAGAACTCTAAGGATATCTGCAGGGGAGGAACTGAAGCCTCCACGACAGACGTGTCAATTGGCCTATGATTTAATTTTCTTATCTTTTTGATAAGAACTCTAAGGATATCTGCAGGAGAGGTACTGAAGCCTCCACGACAGACGTGTCAATTGGCCTATATTTAATTTTCTTATCTTTTTGATAAGAACTCTAAGGATATCTGCAGGGGAGGAACTGAAGCCTCAACGACAGACGTGTCAATTGGCCTATATTTAATTTTCTTATCTTTTTGATAAGAACTCTAAGGATATCTGCAGGAGAGGTACTGAAGCCTCCACGACAGACGTGTCAATTGGCCTATATTTAATTTTCTTATCTTTTTGATAAGAACTCTAAGGATATCTGCAGGGGAGGAACTGAAGCCTCCACGACAGACGTGTCAATTGGCCTATGATTTAATTTTCTTATCTTTTTGATAAGAACTCTAAGGATATCTGCAGGGGAGGAACTGAAGCCTCAACGACAGACGTGTCAATTGGCCTATATTTAATTTTCTTATCTTTTTGATAAGAACTCTAAGGATATCTGCAGGAGAGGTACTGAAGCCTCCACGACAGACGTGTCAATTGGCCTATATTTAATTTTCTTATCTTTTTGATAAGAACTCTAAGGATATCTGCAGGGGAGGAACTGAAGCCTCCACGACAGACGTGTCAATTGGCCTATATTTAATTTTCTTATCTTTTTGATAAGAACTCTAAGGATATCTGCAGGAGAGGTACTGAAGCCTCAACGACAGACGTGTCAATTGGCCTATATTTAATTTTCTTATCTTTTTGATAAGAACTCTAAGGATATCTGCAGGAGAGGTACTGAAGCCTCCACGACAGACGTGTCAATTGGCCTATATTTAATTTTCTTATCTTTTTGATAAGAACTCTAAGGATATCTGCAGGGGAGGAACTGAAGCCTCCACGACAGACGTGTCAATTGGCCTATGATTTAATTTTCTTATCTTTTTGATAAGAACTCTAAGGATATCTGCAGGGGAGGAACTGAAGCCTCCACGACAGACGTGTCAATTGGCCTATATTTAATTTTCTTATCTTTTTGATAAGAACTCTAAGGATATCTGCAGGGGAGGAACTGAAGCCTCCACGACAGACGTGTCAATTGGCCTATATTTAATTTTCTTATCTTTTTGATAAGAACTCTAAGGATATCTGCAGGAGAGGTACTGAAGCCTCAACGACAGACGTGTCAATTGGCCTATATTTAATTTTCTTATCTTTTTGATAAGAACTCTAAGGATATCTGCAGGAGAGGTACTGAAGCCTCAACGACAGACGTGTCAATTGGCCTATATTTAATTTTCTTATCTTTTTGATAAGAACTCTAAGGATATCTGCAGGAGAGGTACTGAAGCCTCCACGACAGACGTGTCAATTGGCCTATGATTTAATTTTCTTATCTTTTTGATAAGAACTCTAAGGATATCTGCAGGGGAGGAACTGAAGCCTCCACGACAGACGTGTCAATTGGCCTATGATTTAATTTTCTTATCTTTTTGATAAGAACTCTAAGGATATCTGCAGGAGAGGTACTGAAGCCTCCACGACAGACGTGTCAATTGGCCTATATTTAATTTTCTTATCTTTTTGATAAGAACTCTAAGGATATCTGCAGGGGAGGAACTGAAGCCTCAACGACAGACGTGTCAATTGGCCTATATTTAATTTTCTTATCTTTTTGATAAGAACTCTAAGGATATCTGCAGGAGAGGTACTGAAGCCTCAACGACAGACGTGTCAATTGGCCTATATTTAATTTTCTTATCTTTTTGATAAGAACTCTAAGGATATCTGCAGGGGAGGAACTGAAGCCTCCACGACAGACGTGTCAATTGGCCTATATTTAATTTTCTTATCTTTTTGATAAGAACTCTAAGGATATCTGCAGGGGAGGAACTGAAGCCTCCACGACAGACGTGTCAATTGGCCTATATTTAATTTTCTTATCTTTTTGATAAGAACTCTAAGGATATCTGCAGGAGAGGTACTGAAGCCTCAACGACAGACGTGTCAATTGGCCTATATTTAATTTTCTTATCTTTTTGATAAGAACTCTAAGGATATCTGCAGGAGAGGTACTGAAGCCTCAACGACAGACGTGTCAATTGGCCTATATTTAATTTTCTTATCTTTTTGATAAGAACTCTAAGGATATCTGCAGGAGAGGTACTGAAGCCTCCACGACAGACGTGTCAATTGGCCTATATTTAATTTTCTTATCTTTTTGATAAGAACTCTAAGGATATCTGCAGGGGAGGAACTGAAGCCTCCACGACAGACGTGTCAATTGACCTATATTTAATTTTCTTATCTTTTTGATAAGAACTCTAAGGATATCTGCAGGAGAGGTACTGAAGCCTCCACGACAGACGTGTCATTTGGCCTATATTTAATTTTCTTATCTTTTTGATAAGAACTCTAAGGATATCTGCAGGGGAGGAACTGAAGCCTCCACGACAGACGTGTCAATTGGCCTATATTTAATTTTCTTATCTTTTTGATAAGAACTCTAAGGATATCTGCAGGAGAGGTACTGAAGCCTCAACGACAGACGTGTCAATTGGCCTATATTTAATTTTCTTATCTTTTTGATAAGAACTCTAAGGATATCTGCAGGGGAGGAACTGAAGCCTCAACGACAGACGTGTCAATTGACCTATATTTAATTTTCTTATCTTTTTGATAAGAACTCTAAGGATATCTGCAGGGGAGGAACTGAAGCCTCCACGACAGACGTGTCAATTGGCCTATATTTAATTTTCTTATCTTTTTGATAAGAACTCTAAGGATATCTGCAGGAGAGGTACTGAAGCCTCAACGACAGACGTGTCAATTGGCCTATATTTAATTTTCTTATCTTTTTGATAAGAACTCTAAGGATATCTGCAGGGGAGGAACTGAAGCCTCCACGACAGACGTGTCAATTGGCCTATATTTAATTTTCTTATCTTTTTGATAAGAACTCTAAGGATATCTGCAGGAGAGGTACTGAAGCCTCAACGACAGACGTGTCAATTGGCCTATATTTAATTTTCTTATCTTTTTGATAAGAACTCTAAGGATATCTGCAGGAGAGGTACTGAAGCCTCAACGACAGACGTGTCAATTGGCCTATATTTAATTTTCTTATCTTTTTGATAAGAACTCTAAGGATATCTGCAGGGGAGGAACTGAAGCCTCCACGACAGACGTGTCAATTGACCTATATTTAATTTTCTTATCTTTTTGATAAGAACTCTAAGGATATCTGCAGGAGAGGTACTGAAGCCTCAACGACAGACGTGTCAATTGGCCTATGATTTAATTTTCTTATCTTTTTGATAAGAACTCTAAGGATATCTGCAGGGGAGGAACTGAAGCCTCCACGACAGACGTGTCAATTGACCTATATTTAATTTTCTTATCTTTTTGATAAGAACTCTAAGGATATCTGCAGGAGAGGTACTGAAGCCTCAACGACAGACGTGTCAATTGGCCTATATTTAATTTTCTTATCTTTTTGATAAGAACTCTAAGGATATCTGCAGGGGAGGAACTGAAGCCTCAACGACAGACGTGTCAATTGGCCTATATTTAATTTTCTTATCTTTTTGATAAGAACTCTAAGGATATCTGCAGGGGAGGAACTGAAGCCTCCACGACAGACGTGTCAATTGGCCTATATTTAATTTTCTTATCTTTTTGATAAGAACTCTAAGGATATCTGCAGGGGAGGAACTGAAGCCTCAACGACAGACGTGTCAATTGGCCTATATTTAATTTTCTTATCTTTTTGATAAGAACTCTAAGGATATCTGCAGGGGAGGAACTGAAGCCTCCACGACAGACGTGTCAATTGACCTATATTTAATTTTCTTATCTTTTTGATAAGAACTCTAAGGATATCTGCAGGAGAGGTACTGAAGCCTCAACGACAGACGTGTCAATTGGCCTATATTTAATTTTCTTATCTTTTTGATAAGAACTCTAAGGATATCTGCAGGAGAGGTACTGAAGCCTCCACGACAGACGTGTCAATTGGCCTATATTTAATTTTCTTATCTTTTTGATAAGAACTCTAAGGATATCTGCAGGGGAGGAACTGAAGCCTCCACGACAGACGTGTCAATTGACCTATATTTAATTTTCTTATCTTTTTGATAAGAACTCTAAGGATATCTGCAGGAGAGGTACTGAAGCCTCAACGACAGACGTGTCAATTGGCCTATATTTAATTTTCTTATCTTTTTGATAAGAACTCTAAGGATATCTGCAGGGGAGGAACTGAAGCCTCCACGACAGACGTGTCAATTGGCCTATATTTAATTTTCTTATCTTTTTGATAAGAACTCTAAGGATATCTGCAGGGGAGGAACTCACTGTTTTGTATAGAAAGTCATCGACGAGTTGATTCCATTGATTGTGATCGCAGTCTCTACTTCATACCTTCCAGTTGTCCTTTGATAATGTAGCACTGTGGTGGATTGTTGTGGTGCTTTTCGTCTGGAATAAATAAACTTTTAATGTTTGAATGAAACAAAATCATGAAAATTCAAAAGAAAATTGAGAGAGTGGTGACGGTTTGGGAATGCCTCTACAATGCACTTGAAAGTGAAATGAAGAAGAAGAAAGAAAAAGAAAGAAGAAAGATATTGAAGAAAGAAAGAATGAGGAAGAAGAGTGAAGAAAATAGAATGAGGAAGAATAGGGTACTCACCATTATGTACGGAGAGATGAGGGACAACTGACCAAACTACATGAGATGGTGACGCAAAGGAAAAGTGGGCGGAGTCAAATATATTGTAGTCATTTGGAGAAATAATTGGAGATGTCTGATGAGCAGATTTCCCATACAGATAAGTCATCAGGCTGTTCTTGTTAACACAATTGAGACAATGAGAAGGCGGTAGAAGAAAAGTAAACAGTTGGAAAATAGGAAAATGTGAAGATGTCTCTATCTGTTTTATTGTCTTGGGAGACAAAAAGGGGAAATCAATCAATAATTCGACTAGTCAGAGTAAAGAAGAGACACAAGCTTTATGAATGTAAAAAATGAAATTAGAGAGATGGTGCTCGTTTCTCAAAGTCATTGTGTGTTTTTTGTATTTGCGTATTGTTTCTCAGCAGAAAAAAGAGTGAAGGATTTAACTCAACAGTTGTTATAAACTGTTGTAATTGTCGCACTATTTCATTGATAAATTGAAAACAAAAAGCACCACCTGAAGCAACCATCCGTGTAAAATAAGGAATCTCCTATTTGTTTGTTGTCTGTAAACGGTCTAGGAGACTACTACTTCAAAGTAAAAAAGTATTCGGTTAAGAGGTGAATGAGGTAAAGAAAATGGTAGGATGACTGAATTTAATGAGATGAGACGACGGGCAATTATATGTGGAGTCAAATACAATGCAGTGAGCTGGGAAGGACAGATGCTCCATCTAATCTGATCGTCCAAGGTTCCAAGTTTCCCACAGAAAAATATGAACATGTTCCAAGTTTAGAGAACGATTCATCTGCTATTTTTTCGAAATTTATAATTTTTCATATACCGTAAAATACTTAATAGAAGTAACCTCAGCAAAGCCTATTTAATATATTTCTTTAGATGAAAAAATTGAGAGCTCAAACCTCTATCAGAGGTTTTACGTTACCTGATAATGATATTCGCTAATTTTAGTTAACAACAAAAGGATTAATTTGTTTGAAAGATAGCAATTTTTGAAATGAAAAGACGAGATGATGAACCCAAAACGCAGCTTTGACTCACACTTCCGTTGGCTAATTGAAGGATACAGTATATCGAGACCAGAATTCAAGGAAGTGGATGTGACAGTTGTCCGAGGAGGAAATCATAAAGTCAGAGAAATTTATAGAAATAAAGATAGCGACAGAAATTGTGTTGTAGAAAAAATAAGAAGCAATGAAGAATTGTGAAAGGAACCCAGGTAGAAATCTAAACTTGTAACATGTTCATATTCTTCTGTGGGAAACTTGGAACTTTGGACGATCAGATTAGAGAGACCACCTGTCCTTCCCAGCTCACTGCATTGTATTTGACTTCACATATAATTGCCCGTCGTCTCAGTTTTCATCAGCCGGTGCCTCGTTTGACAGTTCCACGTGGGTTCGTCGGTGATTCTGAATTGCTTTCAATTCGTCACCGGTGTGGGTTCGGAACTAAATATTTGACTCCGTAAAAACGACATAAATGCAGTGATTGGATGTGGATTGGCATTTGATTGTGTGATGCATACCCTGAAAGACGCCTCGAAGCATGTATTTTCGACTTGTATTGTCAAAAGTAGAAGGCAATTTATTTCTGTTTCTCTCACTCTGCTTCAAATAGTGAACACGTTTATACAGCTCGGGATCGCGCACATAACGATTTTTAATTCCAGTAAAGGACTACCCTCACTGAAAATGGACGAGGCTAACAAGATGTTTCAGAAAAGGGGCGTGGCTATTATTGATGGCGAAATGGCTCAATTAATATCGAGAAGAGAGGCTTTTCCGATTGAATGGGTTGGTAAAAGAAGACTATATTTCGAGGAGTTAAGAAGAAGTTAGAACATTCTGAAAACCAAAAATATAATTTCGCTTAGATTTCTTTCCTTCTTCTAACAATATTCAGTCTCTTCTAAAAGTTACCGTTTCAGCTAGCTGACAAAATGTGAACAGACCTTACAAGATTAGTGTGACTTCGGTTAGATATACAGTGCGTAACACAAGTATAAGGCCACCCATGAGATTGAGTTTATTAGCTCAGCGGAACATTTCTGGTTAAAACTAATAACGGATTCGGATTCCTCATCCAAAAATACCCCTAGGAAAAAATTTTTTTGACATGACCTCCAAAACTAAGATGGTGACGTGGTCAAATGTGAAAAATGCGCATTTTCAAGCGTAACATAAGTATAAGGCCACCCCCGGAGTTGAGCAAAAAGAGTCGACTAAAAGCAAAGTTGCACTCTAGAATTGTATTTTAGGATTGTACAATTACATTCAAGTAGAAAACATCAAAACCATATAGTCCTGGCCCTACTGGTCTGCCGGGAACCTGGATTCAAGTCTCTCTCCATTTTTTCTCTTTCAGGCGCTAAATCTGGGCTCTAAAAGCGGCGTAAGTGGGTAAATTCCAGACTTGCAAGATTCCGGGCCGGCCCGCCGGCCCGGCCCTGTCGGTTTGGATTTGAATTTTTGAACTTTTTTCACTACAATTTTTTGTCCAAAAATTTATTTTCTGAAAATTTTTCATATTTTTCCTGAAGTATATTTTTCAAAAACCTTCGAAACCTACAAAAAATTGTTTTTAAGACATATTTTTCAAAAAAAATCCGGAAATTTTCGAAAAAAAAATTTGAATTTTTTTCAGTACTGAACTTCCGGGCCGGGCCGGGCCGGGCCCTGGAAATTTTCATTCCGGCCCGGCCCGGCCCGGCCCGGCCCGTTGCAAGTCTGGTAAGTTCTTTGAGAAACCATGTCTCCAAATGCTCATTCGTTGATTTCATAAGTTTAGAAACATATCTTGTACGTTTCTGGGAAGAAATTTGAGGTTGGACTCTACGCACAGTCTGCGCCGCTGTCAACATTAAAGGGGTTTGAGTCGCTAGCTCGTCAAGATCTTGATAATCAGAGCTTGAAATGTTCTGTAATAATGCAGATAGATTCTCAGTATCTGCTGGATACAAATCCCGCTCAAATTTGTGGATATCTGATGGATTGTCTTGAGTCCAACTGTCGACATATCATAATTATGCATTAAGAAAAGTGGGCTATGTCGTGGGTGCTCAAGGTCTTCCTCCGATCGATATACAGAGTTGTATCATGCATTTTTAAGTTTTATTATGTTAGTAACATAATTTTTTTAAAGTAGAAAAGTGCCAAGGTTTTTTCGTGAGCAGTCTAGCTACATCAATAGTAACAGTACTGCCCTGGCTTTAGTAACTCAGATGGGGTTTCGGAAAATTGACTACATCATTTGAACTGAACGGTATTTGTATCCAGCAGATACTGAGAATCTATCTGCATTATTACAGAACATTTCACACATATGGCCACGTCACCATCCTAGTTTTGGAGGTCATCTCACAAAAACAATTTCCCAGGGGTATTTTTGGATGAGGAATCCGAATCCGTTATTAGTTTTAACCAGAAATGTTCCGCTGAGCTAATAAACTCAATTTCATGGGTGGCCTTATACTTGTGTTACGCACTGTATTTTTCAAAGTCTATTAGATGATATCCTTTCTTGAAAACTGTTAATGTATTCAGATCCGTCTCCTCGTTCATCAAGCACACAACGAACTCCATGGAAAGAAATAATTTATCTGATCGGAACACTATAATTTTTAAGAAATCTATAAATAATCGATGATAAATATATTTTGGAAATAAATAAATCTCACATATACACTAATTTCAAAAAAAAATTCCTCACCAGCAATATAAGACAGGCCAAATTTGAAAATTTTTTTTCGTCGTCAGTTTTTTCACAAATTTTCAACTTTCCTGTGAGTTTTCACAGAAAAAATTGAGTGTTGCGAAATTCCAAGAATTGATGTGGAAATAGAATGAATCTCCCAAAATTGTTAGAAAACGGAAAAATTTTAGAACTTCTGGGAAATTCAACAGGATTTCTACGAAATTACAGTTTTTCCTCAACTGGTTTGTAGAAACTGATTAAGGTCAGCTGTCAATTTGATTTTTTGAAACAGTTTCAAAAAGAGTTGCGAAAAAATTCGACCAGTTTTTATTGAAAAAGACAAACACAGAAACGTAACAGTTACACTTTTTGTGAAAAACAGAAAAAAAAAGTACGTGAAAATTAGAATAAATTTGATTTCACGTGACGAACTCGGGCCTCCCCAAAATCGAAACTGTTACAACTCTGGAAATTATCCACGTATCGTTGTGTATGAGTTTCAGAGAGCTACCTGAAATTAAAAACGAATTGAACGTATTGACACAAAAAAAGAAAACGACAAACCTCATTGTGACTTAGAAGAGCATTTTGTAAGATATCAACATAAACCAATAACAACGATAGATTGATATAAATAAAATTTTGCTCCAAACACAATATGACCCCAAATAGTCTGGTTGCACCAGACCCAATATAATATATCTGAAAATCTGAAAGGATTATTCTTGAAACCGTAATCGTTAAGTTACCTTCTAAACACTATTGAGAAGTCCAATTAGCATTAAAAACCCAAGTAGAATTGGGAATTGAAAATTAGATGAAAAATCTGCAAATTTGTGGTTTTTTCTTACCTGGATTCAATAATTTTCTCTGGAATAGGCATATTTAAATGTATAGAGCTATATCTCATGTCACATCAAGCAGCAAATTTACCAGCAGGAAGGAATTAAACAAATCATCAAAACAAATGACGTGTCACTCAAAAAACAAAGGGCGTTTTTCAACGTGGCTTGTTATTTGAAATTCTGCCACGTTTATAAAAAATTTTGGAAAGAAAACTACGTTTTGATGATTTGTTTTATTCCTTCCTGCTGGTAAATTTGCTGCTTGATGTGACATGAGATATAGCTCTATACATTGAAATATGCCTATTCCAGAGAAAATTATTGAATCCAGGTAAGAAACAACCACAAATTTGCAGATTTTTCATCTAATTTTCAATTCCCAATTCTACTTGGGTTTTTAATGCTAATTGGACTTCTCAATAGTGTTTAGAAGGTAACTTAACGATTACGGTTTCAAGAATAACCCTTTCAGATTTTCAGATGTATTATATTGTGTTTGGAGCAAAATTTTATTTATATCAATCTATCGTTGTTATTGGTTTATGTTGATATCTTACAAAATGCTCTTCTAAGTCACAATGAGGTTTGTCGTTTTCTTTTTTTGTGTCAATACGTTCAATTCGTTTTTAATTTCAGGTAGCTCTCTGAAACTCATACACAACGATACGTGGATAATTTCCAGAGTTGTAACAGTTTCGATTTTGGGGAGGCCCGAGTTCGTCACGTGAAATCAAATTTATTCTAATTTTCACGTACTTTTTTTTTCTGTTTTTCACAAAAGTGTAACTGTTACGTTTCTGTGTTTGTCGTCTTTTTAAAATTCCTTCAATAAAATTTTTTGTGAACATTGTTCCAGTCTCACCAACTTGTCGTTAATCAAATCCTAATAAAGAGAAAGTTTCAAGTATGAGTAAACTTTTTCAGAAAAATTCGACTAGCTGAGAATTCATAAAACTCTGTTAAAAATCACATACTTTTCAAAAATCCGCCAGATTTTAACAATTATGAGTTTCCCATTTTTTGCCAAATACAAAGAGAAAACTGTCGAGGAAAAAAAATTTTCAAATTTGGCCTGTCTTATATTCTTATTAGTTATTATTTTTGAAACGCAATTTTTCAAAAAAAGTTATACTCTTACATTCTTATTGAATTATCTAACGTAAATATTATCTTTTATTTTTCTAATCGTGAAACCGAATATTTTTTCTGAAGCACGATAACATCTGCATACGAAAAAACAACCCAACAAATCAATTATTATCCGAGCATTTCCCTCAAAATTTCGAATTCCAAAATACAACTATCAAACGATGAAGAATCATTTTGGCATTGGAATTCTTCTTTCTCTCCTTATTTGTGGTTCGTTGAATAAATCATGCTAAAAACAATAACTTTTTTAGTACATGATGCTTATGTCAATGCTGAAACGGGAAGAAAATTTGATTTGCAACAATTATTGAGTGAGATAAACGAGAAACGAAAGGAGTGGGCGGAGAAGTTTCAGATTCCAAATATGAATGAGTTGGTGAGTTTTACAATGAAAACTAGATAATTAATTCATTGTTATTATTATCATTATTAATTGTTTCAATGTTTCTCGTATAGATAAAACAGCAACTTTTATTCAGAAGTACAACATGGACCTTGAAGAAAAAGCGAAAGAAATGAGGACATGTGATAATTTGACATCTGGAATTGACTACATGTATACTGTAGTTTCAATCGATCAAGGACTGACAATCCCTCAAGTAGAATCAGTGGAGGAACAACTGAATATGACTATTAATACATTTCCTGCATTGATTATTCCTGAACAATCAAAAATTGGATGTGCTGAAATGGAGTGTAGAGGGAGAGACAATTCAAAAACTAGAATTGTGTGTCTTACTGGACCAAAGTAATTCAGCTCTATGAGAATCCGAAATAAATTAAAATATATTTCAGATCAGAGTTCCGATATGAAGACTTGAAAACTGGACCACCTGGTTCAGAATGTCCGAATGGAAAAGGGGAAAATGGATTGTGTTTTTCTGAAGAAGAGAGTATTTCGAATGGATTTGGACCGAAAGAAGATTTGGAAAATAGAGAACCGAAGGGAGGAGAAGAGGAGAACTCATCGAGTTATGGGATTTCTGGATTAGTTTTCTGTTTCATTTTTATGATGAGTGGTTTACTTTGAAAATAAAGTTGTTCCATATGAGCTCTCTGCAAACACTTTGATAAAAGTTTTTGTCGTTGAAACAAATTGATGCTAACAATTTTAAAGAATTTATCAACGATGATTCACAGATTCTGCAACGAATTTCATGTCAGATTCCCTATTGGCTCTTCTGCAACTTCCGGTTTCATTGCTTTATTTTTATTTTGAACGATTTGATTGAGGAATGACGAGATTGATTCATCTCTCGTATAAACAAACTTTTCGAAAACAGGCTCTAAGCTCAAGTTCTGAAGTAAGCTGACAGTAGCAAGCTGGCATACAACGGAAGATCTAAGCGAAAATAATTAGAGATCATTACTCAAGTATTAAATGTGAGTTTTAGATGGAAAGTATTCTGGAGAAATTGATACTGAAATTTTCTGTTGCCCTTCATTCAATTCCGGACTGGCTCGCCATGCAAAAAATCATACAGAAACCGTCTTCAATTGAACGAGTCTCTGTTTCACATTAACGCAGTAAAGTGCAAGCCAGCTCTGGTCCACTCCAGATGAGAGCATCACTAAATGCAATGTGAAATATTTTTTGTTGAGCAGCCTCATCGTAACGAAGAAATTTTCAGAAAAGTCGCATCATCGTGACTCTAGCTTTATACAGGATTCACAGTTTCAATGTGTTTTCAAATTGTACCAAAATGGTTTTCCGCTGTTCCAAGTATGAAAAATATTGTATGAAATTAAAGGGATGTGTTGTGGCAGTAGGAAAAATGTGATTGATATTTTGACGAATTCCCTTAAATTTCCTGTAAAATCTAAAAACTGACCAATATTCCCCCAAAGGCTCAAATAAAAAACATTTATTCGATTAACTGGCAGTAAAGAAATAATAAAATTGAAAGTCATTCGGAATAAAAGAGAATTCATCTTGGTTATCATTTTCTTTTGTAAATAACGGGAATGTGAAAAAATAAAAAAAGAGAAAGAAGAAGGGGGAAATGCAAAAACCTAATGAATTGGATTAATAGTGAAGACGGGTTCATCAGCCGGTGCCTCGTTTGACAGTTCCACGTGGGTTCGTCGGTGATTCAGAATTGCTTTCAATTCGTCGCCGGTGTGGGTTCGGAACTGAGAATATTTAGAGTTTATGCAATGGGAAAGAGTATTGAAAGTCATCAATGCCATAAATTTCTTTGATGAAATTAAACGAATGTTGAGAAACTGATGAAACCTGTCGTAACGGTTTCATTGAAACTGTAAGAGACTGTTGGTGTTTTACTCAACATTGTATTAACGTCTTGACCCTCTCATCCCAAAAATAAATTAAAAAATGCAACTCACGCCACTCCTCTTCTTTTGAACCAACAGCTGACTATAAAGATATCCACCCTCATCTCTTCCACAAGCTTGTTGAAGATGTAATTTCGACAATGAGAACAGATTCGCACCGTCTTGACCGTCCAGTAGGTCAATTACTCTGGAAAGGGAACTATGAAAAATGAAAAAAATACTAAAGAAGAAAATATCGAAGAAAATATCGAAGAAATAAATTATGATACTGTTTCATAAACTTCATGAAACCGGATAAACTTTTCTATTTCGCTGACATAAAACCCCATACCTCGGTGAGAATCCCTTCTCCTGTAACCAACGAGTCACGTCTTCCGGAGAAGACTTTTCGTTGATTGCCACTCGTGTTGCACGTGGAACTGATGGTCTCAATATCTCTCCGCCCGTCTTTCCCAGTGTATTATTCATTTCATCAACAAGTTGAGGGTCTGAAAGTTAGAAGAGTTTCGCTGAAATAAAGAAAAAAATAATGTTTCACATGGTTTGTGAAACAAACTTGTTATGACAAGTGGTATTGATCGAATTGATTTCATATATGTTTCAGAATGACCGGTGCTAAACAACTGAAAGAAGTACACTCACTCTGATTTCTCCGTTGAATTTCGATTCCAGCACGTGCTTGTGGTTGTGGCGGTGGCTGATAGACTACTTCTTCTTGTTGCTGTTTTCTCTGAAAATAGGTATACAGGTAATAACAAGGAGCTAATGAAAATGAAAAATGACTTTGTGTCAGAATTCTGAAAAGTCTGGAACAGATGGTTTTTTTTAATTCGATACAGCCATGTCCCTTTTCACCTTTCTCATAAAATCCACTGTTTCAGAGATTCTTTAAACACTTCAAAAATAATTCTCATCGCTAATTAATCTAACTTTTCTCCCAACTCCTCTCACCTGTTTCTGTTGTTGCATCTGCTGTAATCTCATCATCTCGGCCATAGTTGGTCCTTGTATCGGTGGTGGTGGTGGTGGGACGACGACTGGAAGTGGTGGAGGAGCAACTGGCTCTTGACGGATTTCCACTTGAACACCAGCGTCTGATACTAGTTGAGGTGGTGGACGTTGATACACGTTGTGCACTGGAATAGGCAACTAGAGATTTTCTGTTTCAAGGGGTTTTGAAAGTGATTGGATGTTTCTAGTCATGTTGCAAATCTAGCTTGTGGTTTTAATTTACCCTTAGTTTTGGAATTACCGTTTCAAATTTTCGTTACATTTTCAAAAATTGTTTCCAATTTTGATAATTTCCATTTTTGATAAATAAGGTCGCAAGTTTGAAATCGCTCCAAATTGCTATTAAGGACAGCTTGAATAAATTTTTGTTTTGTGCTCGTTAATTGCCGTTGAGAAAAACCGTCTTCACGCCCGTTTTTTGAAGCCATTTTCTGGCTTTTACAGGGTTTAACTACAGGAGTGAACCTTTGAAACTGTTTTCCTCAGCGGCAAGTGACGAGCACTAAACAAAAATTTGGGATATACCTATTCACGCTGTCCTTGATATCTGGTAGCAATTTGGAACGATTCCAAACTTGCGACTCCAAAAGGTTCCCTTGTGAGTAATGCCCCTCCAATTTCAGTGATCTTAAATACATCTGAAATAAAGCGTGGCTCATTTTCCGATTAATATCGTTTTCCCTTAATAGCCCTTTCTCTCTGTAACATTTGATGAGACGTGTAGACAAACAAAGGTAAAATTCAAATAATTTATGATTATAAAAATTGTAAAAATTCCATTTAAAAATCAATTAATTAATATTGAAAAATGTATCTATTTAGATATAGAAATTCTGTCAGTAGTCAAAGATTATCACAATTGATATAGTCAAGGCGGAATCATAAATTATTCAGAAATAAACGAAAAAAAGAGGGGAAAGAAGTGAAACTGAAACATGGACAAGACACATTTTTAGATTTTTAGATGGTTTCTTTTTTGGGGGGAAAAGGCTTGATTTTGAGCAAATAATGTACGAAAAACAGGAGAGGAAACATGCATTTTGGCAATTTTCAGTGACTTTTTATTTCGGAATTTTTAGGAGAGTTTGATCTCCAATGATTCCGAATAAAAAGTAGAAACAAAGGGGGAGGATATAAGCATTTATAAATACAATGGCACTAAACGGGAAATATGGGAAAAGTGAGAAAAAGAGAGAGAGTGAATTGAGGGGATAAAAGCAAAGAGAAATCAATCAATATTCTCAGAAATAGCGGAACTCGCCACGTTTTCCCTGTCGTTCTTTGACATAGGACGGAGCGTCTTCTGGTAGCATACCTGGGCCTTGATGGTGTCCGTTGTTGTAGACGTTTTGCGTGTTGTTGTGGTTGGGCGACTGAAAAAAGGAAATGAGTTGTTTGACAAAAAAACTTGTTGATAATTCAATTTTAAAACCGAGAAGCCAATGTTAGAGTATAAGAAATCATTTTAAGTTTTCTTTGAAGCAGAAGCCATTTGAAAGTACAAAATTTTGTAATCTTCTAACTTAGGAGACAATAGACAAGTTGTCTCTTTTTGTTTTATTGGTACCATAAAAAACTCAATGGTTCCAGTAAAAATGCACCACGGAAATACGTACAGTCCACCAATGTTTTTTTAAACAGAATACCAGTTTATGTTTTGTTTGACACAGAAGATGTTTTAAATATTAAAATGTTCCAACTTTTGGGAGAAGTAAACTCATAGCATCATTTCAATAACACGACATACATATATTAGCTCGGCACAGTTCTTACAACCACGCTCCTGCAAAATGCCTTTGAAAAATGTATATTTTTCTCTGAGCCTCTCAATTTCACACACAATTCTCTTCGGTTTGGGTAGAGCGCGGTTATAAAAAGCGTGCATCTCAGATTTTCCTTCAAGCTCCAAGTACGAGTAAATATTCAAATAATCAATGACCGACTATGAGTCTCACGAAACATTAATTACTTGCGACATTTTTTAGCTACAACTCTATCTTAGATACAGTTGTAACAACAAATATCTCTGTTTCGTGAAACACAAATTTTCTAATGACGAAAACTGATATTCAATAATTTTTCCAAGCAACTTTCAAAGGTACTCACCGCGTATTGTTGTTGCTCAAATGGCACCATTGACAGAATTGTGTGTGGAACATATCCGATTCTCTGATGCATATTCTTACATTCCCACCAGTTACGCTCATCGAATAGTACCTGCAATAAGATCAATTTTGATCCATTTTCATATTTCCCGTTCATACCTCCAAATATTCTCCCTTATGAACAGTCAACTCCTTTGGATTCTGACCTCCTCTATCATAAGTGACCACTGCCAACTTTCCACCTCTTCCAACAATATCATCAATGAATGCTTGTTGACGTGGTGATGTGTCAGAATCTACAGTAACCTTCACGTGAGAATAATTTCTTTGTGGTGGTGGAGAAATGGAAATTGGTGGGTCGTATCGTTTCGTGATTGGTTGATGAGGAGCTTCCACTACTGGCTGTGTGGTTTCTTTCTTGATCAAATCCTTCTCTGCGTGCATTCGACGTTTCTCATCTCTGGAAATAATTAATCTGGATGATGCAAACTCGCTCTATCGACAACTCACTCAATCACTTTCTCTTCATGTCTCAATCGGTTTTCTCTCTCCATTATCTTCGCCTTCTCGAATTCCAATCGTTCGCGTTCCAATGTTAGCCGGTCGAATTCAAGCTGAAAAGATCATTTACTATGGCTAACAAATTGTCATCTCTGAAATGTACATTTCGAAACAGTAAGCACATAGGGATAGAGAAAGGGAAAGAATGAGACATTGGAAAGGAAAAAAAAATTACATTATCCACACTCATATTCCGATGTGGTCTCGATTTCGGAGTTCTTTGCATTGACTGAGGAGTGTTTGGAGCCTGGAAAGGGATAGGATAGAGGATAGACACGAACGGACACGGAAAGGATAGAGAAATACGTGCACACAAGCTTTAGAACACCTACAGTATCTACGATATTTCTCTCTCTTGGTGCTTGACGGTAGTGCTCTGGTGGAGCAGATTGACCACGATGAAGTGGGTTTGGAGTGGTGATGACTCGATCAGCGACACCGTATGGGGCGAATCCGTCGAGGAAGATTGGACGGTATGGTGGTGGAAGGGGTTTTGTCCAGTCCTCTCTGAAAAGGTTCATGGAATTATAAAACAATTTATCGAAGGAACGCAACATCTCCTTATAGCTTTCTCAATACCATAAAACCCCTCTGAAACAGTAATTTAAAAAACTTACGGTGGAGTTCTCCATGCTTCTCCCAAACTCATCCACACATCACTTTCACGACTTGTCAAACAGTTCTGCATGAGCTCACGAGCTTCCAGCGAGAGCAGTGGAGAGGCGACTGTAGGTGCGATATTTCTTCCGAGTCCCCAGTGACAAGCCTCCAGAATCACAGATAGCGGAGTGAAGAGGAAATGAAGAAGCTCTGGAGCATTCGGCTCGTGAATGTGATTTTTGAGTTTAGCCAGAAGGTTGAAAGACAATTTGAACTTCTTAAGAATATCCACAAACTCGGATTCAATGGGGAGCTGAGCTCTCATGAAGAGAATTCCATTCGGGTCTGGTGGCTGTTGGTTCTTTTTCTCACGACGGTTCGCTGTCCGATATCTCGCATTTTGTTGTTCGATCTCTCTTTGAGCCAACGCGGCCGACTGAATACGAGCGACGAATCGTTCGATGTCATCGAAACAACGGTTGAGAGTGTTCACATCTCGTTCGAACATTTCAGATGTTTCACTGCTGATCGATGCGTCATCTGGTGGGTAGAACGGCATTTCTGAAAATAGAAAAAAAGATTAGTGAGTCATTCAGTAAGCCAAGATTTTGAGAAAACACTTGCTACAATTGTTTCTCAATACATACAATTCTCGCGTGGGAACTTATAACCCATCTGAAACCGGAAAAAAATGAAATGGGGGAAAGTCAACGTGGATTTTTTCGAAAACAGACTATTTTCTGTTTCACAACTTTTCCAGGTTCTTGAAAAAAAATAGTAAATAGTAAATTTGATAATGCCAATGTTAAAAAACTTCGATAACTTTATCCATTACAACAGTAAAAATCAGTTTCATAACATTCGGAAATTTATGGAATCTTTGAGATAGCACTCTATAGCATTCATAGCTACTTAACTACACATCTGGCTGTAAGATCACAAATGTCAACCGACTGTTTAATCAAGGCTTTGAAATTTACAGGCTTTGAAACGCTTAGTTCACCTATCATGAATAAATCAGAAAAATCAATTGTTTTCTCTTTCGAAATGTCATGAAATCTAAAAATTCAATTGTGGAGATTTTAAAGAAGGAGTACAGCATAAATCAAATAATTTAATGAACTTCAAGAAAACGCAAAGAAACGACACTGAAACCGAAAGATAGCATCACTAACTATACATATTTCGAAAACCAATCAAAAGTAAATGAGTCATTGCCCTAGTTCTGCAATGAAAATGAGAGAATGAATGGAAAAGTGCGATAAGTCGAAAGTGCCATTTTCTTCCACCCCTTCTACTTTTTTCCCACAACACCAAAGGATTCTTTATCAGAGAAAAAGTGTGTATGTTTACTCCAAAAAATGTTTAGAGGTTTCTTTTGAGAAAAAGTGATGCACAGGGGGGAATGAAGATGTAGTGTGATGTTGAGTTTATAGCATTTTTATTAAACGGGGAAGTTTTAGAGGAGAGGTCTAAAAAATTATGTTTCAGGTTCATGTTTTTTGTTGGTGCAGGTATGATAGGTAATCAGAACGAATTAACAACGAGAACGGATTTCAAATGTCTTTAATTGTCTATAAATCTTGTGCAGATTATTTAATACACTGTGCAGTACAATGGTCCTCAACTCTTTAATAGTCTTGCGGTCCAGCTATTGGTTAATTTAGAAACTGTCGATTTCCCTTCTCTGCTCTGAAACTGTCACTCAATATTATCCTTCTTCTCTCCCTCTAAAACTATGAATCACCTCTCTGGAATTCCTTTCTTTAAAAAAAAAGGTGTGACCTAGACCAAAAACCAAAAAAGTCCTGTTTTTCCTCTCCATTTGACTCATAAAAAGTGTATATAATTCCGAGTCTTACTCTTTTCCAGAGGTTTCTGTTATCAAAAAAATTCAGCAAGAAGTGTGTTCTAATCCTCTGGAAGTGTGGTGGTCTTTGTTGTGTTTGGTTTGAAAACAACGGTAGAGTGGAATTCAAGTTGGAGAATTGTAGAGAAAAAAACGAATTTTTGAAACAGTGATATCTCGATTTTAAAATGAGATGACTCGATCGCTTCGTTACAACTTAGGCTAACCTAACGACTTCTAAAACTTATTGGTAAAATGAAAAGAAGCAAGCAAAAAATGTGGAGCCATTAGAAAGACATGTGCTACGAGATTGGAAAAATCCCCAGAATTACCGTTTTTGCGCAATGCGGTTACTCAAACCAACAGTCTGGAACAGTTATTGTCTTATTATCAAAAAAGATACCCAATCAATGGAAAAACCAGATTGCACGGTATACTCGCCACTGATTTAGGCTAACTCAAACGGTAAAAATTTTTCAAAAAACTAACAAATCATACGAGCAGAAATCAATCGGATATTACTAAACTTCTGCAATAAGGTTCAATTACTCACTATGGATATATCGATTTTCAGACAATGACAACATGATGAAACAGAGAAAGATTTTCACAATACCTATGTACTATAAAATGATAGGGATTTTTCTATAAACCGATCTAGTGACATCTCGAATGATAGATATTCTGACTTCAATCACAAACGCTACATTTTCTCTCGGCCTAATCAATGAGTATGATTTGTGCCACAACATCTTGAGCTGTAATAGGGATAATATGATATCAGGATGATAAAAATATGATGAACCAGAAATTTTTTTGACAGCAATCACTGATTCAGTGTGGGCAGAAATTGTAAGTCTCCTTTGATTCATTAATCTGTTCGATGATGTTTCAACATTATTTTTTTAGTAGTGCGGAAGGCTTCTAACTACGGAAATTATTTCTGTGTAAAATAAATGTTTCGATTCATCAATAAGTATTACGATTTTCACAAAATGGCAACATGATGAAACAGAGAGAGCTTTGCACAGTACGTATGTATGTATTATGAATTTGCGGAACTTTTTTCAAAAACTGATCTAGTGATAGCTGAAATTATAGATATTCTGACTTCGTTCAAATATCCACACAGTGTCTCTCGGCCCAATCGACAAGTATGATTTGTCCCACAACATCTAGAAGCCGTAATAGGGATAATATGATATCAGGATGATAAAAATATGATGAACCAGAAATTTTTTTGACAGCAATCACTGATTCAGTGTGGGCAGAAATTGTAAGTCGGTTTTGATTCAATAATGCGTTCATCATCTCAAATACATATATTGAAACATCGTTTTTTAGTAATGCAGAAGACTTATAACCTATTTCGGGGTCGTTTTTGGATCCCACTCTTTGCAAACAATTTTTTCGGATGGCTATGATTTTACAAAAATTATGAAACATGATTTTTTGTATAGCTTCCAATTTAGCTCTCAAATTTTCATATATCCTACTGTTTCCCCAGCAACTTTTCTGATTTATTCCCTCTTCTATTAAGTAGGTTTTCCACCCTTTCTCTTCCCATTTTCCCATTTCAAACAATGCTTAATTTTATAGTCATTAATGACGCTGAAACCCATAAAACTTCATTTCCCCCCTCGCATTTTCTTATTCTAAATATGTTTCCAATTCTCTCCCTCAACAATACAACTATGTACGTACAAATGTTTGCACAAAATTCACTCCTCCGAAAAATGATAAGCAATTGGACGAAAATGTCGGAGTAAACAGAGAGGCCCCCCGACAAAATGTTGCCAACCTTAGATTTCTTTTCCGCCGGTCGGTTTTCTCTTCGTGCAGAGAGAGAGAGAACAATAAAAAGAGCAAAATAAATCTTTGAACTTACGTTGCTGTTGAGCTTGAAGATGAGGAGGCGCCGCGGTTCGTCGGCCATTACGCACACGACGGAATTGTCCGTGCACATAGTTTTTGAGGTCTTCGGCAACGTCGGTGGCGGATACACGGATGCACTGGAAATTAGATCATTGAGATTTGTGATTGAAATGAGAATATGTTCTCAAGCTATGTCAGTTCTCTGAATCAGAAAATGAAAGGCATAATGAAAGAAATGTTTCAAAGGACTGATAAATATCCCAATCTTTAGGAACACATGGTTGCTTTAGATCTTCTAACCGTGCTTGAGAATAAACTTATCCACACTTCATAAAAACTCAGATAGGGTATTAGAAAATCAATTGTGATTTGATGAGGATAATTTCATGAAAAGCTGGTTAAACGTTGTCTGGATCAGAATTACAACGGGCCGGGTCGATTTGAAAATTTTCACAAACTTCTTCACCGGCCTGGGTCGGGAGCATATTTTGAAAGTCTGCTATTTTGGATAGGAGGAGCATTATTTTTTCACTTTTTGGGTGTTTTAAATAGTGTTTCTGAAACAGTTGACAAAACATATCTGCCGGGCACATTGCTTCAGTCTTTCTGCTGCTGTACATTCACATGAACCATAGTGACCACGACTACAGGCAAAAAACTTATATTACCTATTTGCCGATAGCTGACCGCTCGCTTAATGTTCCACCCGGGAACCAGGTGTGACGATACCCTTCCGTACTTTATCCATAAATGGTTTTAAAAGTACGGTAGTCGCAACGAGACCCACATCTCGTCCCCCAGGCGGTCAGCCACCGGCGAGTGGGTAATAGCCAGAAGTTATGCCTACTACAAAAACCTCTACAGGAAAACAGCATAAGGAATGTAAGAAATACTGCAAGAAAACTATTGAGTAACACTATTCTATATTTTTTGAAAACTAAGTGAAACACATTTTTAGAACAGCCACATTAAAAATCTTTCTATCATCTCAGTTACAGTCTCCAGTTTTTTAAGTGAATGTGCAAAAGTAGTGAACTTTAATCTTGAGGATTGGTAGTGGTCGAAAAGTGTTTTTTTTTAATTCGTCCCAGATATATCTCCCACTCACCTGGAAAATGTGCATTTCAGTCGGTGTGCTCATTCTCTTTCGATCCTCTCGAACCACAAACAACAACACGTTGTTATAGGTCTCCCGACTGTCATTACTGACATGAGCCGTCGGTTGTTCGATGAGTTCCAGTGGGAACTGTTCGACAAGCTCTCCGTTATCATCTTCTACAGTCACAGCGTGGTGTCGAAACCGAAGGATCAGTGGTTGTGCCCAGATGGCTGAGTTCTGGAAATGTATTATTTTGTTATTAAGAAAATTTCAAGTTTCAGTATGGTTTGATAATCGTAATATAGATTAATTTCTTTACTATCATTCATATTGAACTATTATAGTTTCACAAACCTTCTCCATCTGCTTCAATTTTCTGATTCCATCGGCTGGAAAAGTGAGTCCGAATTGTCTTCCGACCGCAAACGTGGCCAAGTGTTCCACATAATACGATGGTGTTCCCTCTTCTAGTCGAGCATCATTCGGTTGTCCACCTCCATTACCGTATCCCGCCGGGCCACGATGATCGGAGCGAGGCGTCATTTGTTCGCTTCCGGTTCGGTAGTCAGAGCGACGCACTGAAAGATATTTTTAAAGTAACATAGGGAAAGAGAACACTCAAACGAGTATCATCATGTAGATTTTTCTAAATTTTCTGAGATTGATCAATAAAGTGGAGCAGAAACATCAGGAGAAAGTAAAACGCACAAAAGATATTAAAAGATCGATTCTTAAATCTATGTACATATATTGAGCTTAATTCACATGCTACTTGAAACATAAAATTTTGTGGACTCTCAGACAATAATAAGCCGATTCTAATGATTCACTGGACATCGAAAATGACTAGATATAACAAAACCTGTAACACGTCTAGAAAGTTTTCCAAGATTACTGTTACTATGGTAAAATCTAGGCAGAAAAAACTAGGCAGAAAGGGCTAACTAATGAAGTTATAATAGAATTTTTACCACAACCATTACCAATCAACAGAATGCTGAAACAGGAACTCAACATTTTCCAGAAAACCTAAACCTAGACATAAGTTGATGTTCATCTCTAACCAGAAAACTTATTTCAGGTTTAGAAGGGATTTTGACGGATTATAGAACCTAGTATGATAAGAGTGGCAGTATTGCGGATTGAGTGTAAAAAAATATGAAGTAGATGAGTTGGAACTGAAGTTTCTATATGACAAGATGGGTGGAGAGAGCATTCGAAAAGAAACCATTTTTCATCTAGAACGAAAACTAAGTTTCCCAACTGAAATACCGACAACTGAATGCTTAAAAATAATAAGGTGCCCAGAACTGAAATTAGTATCCAAACCGAAACCATCTAGAAGTTCAAATTCTGTTCTTAATAACTTTTCTTCAAAACTCAAAACCTATGAAAACCAATGGAAACAGGAAAAAAGAAATGACGACATTTCGGAAAACCACAAATCGGCGAAAAGTGAGCCGAAGACGAAGAAAGAAAGAAGAATACAACAAAGGAAAACGATAGTAAAAAACTGGAAAAAATGATAAAAAAGAGTTTGATAAGAAACATACCGATGGGCTGCGACATTGGCGCTCCTCTCGGATGATGTGATGATGCGGATTGCTGACTGTGGGATGGAGATGGTGCTGGTTGGCCTCCGGTTGATGGACGAGAATAGTAGTAGCCTCCGGGTGATGGGCGGCTGAAAATATGATGGGGATTTTGAAGATGTTTCTCTTGGTACTGAAGACATAACAGTTCCCGTTACTCAAAACGGT
Source organism: Caenorhabditis remanei (assembly GCF_010183535.1). Classification (NCBI taxonomy): domain Eukaryota; kingdom Metazoa; phylum Nematoda; class Chromadorea; order Rhabditida; family Rhabditidae; genus Caenorhabditis; species Caenorhabditis remanei. The sequence continues at coordinate 8,048,856 of NC_071331.1, forward strand.
AATACTTCCAAGATGAAACAGGAAAATCAAAAAAAAATTAATTGCAAACTGACAGTGGGACTGATACTGAAAATGAAGGTAAACTGGGAAGTTCCAACAAAAAACGCCCATTTATCAATGGCATGTTATTTTCTGTGAGTCACTGTCCGGAGTGATTCATTCAGATATAAATTTTAGAGGGTTGGGTGGGAGGTACAAATAGGGAAACTAACATTTTCAGTTAAAAATAAATTAGGTTTACTAGGCCACCGAATTTTATACGACCTGAAGTCTGGTCAGAATTTTTTGAAAATTATCAGTTTCAGAGGATTGATTTCTGAGTAGAAGGCTCTATCAAAATATTCACGATAAGTCATTTATGTGATGAATTGATGTATTTACAGTTCGTTTAAAACTTATTAGCTCGGCACGGTTCTTACATCTGCGCTCCACCTAAATGCCCTTAAAAATGTATCTTTTTCTCTGAGTCTCTCAATTCTGCACACAATTGTTTTGAGTTCCGGTAGAGCGAGGTTGTAAGAAGCGTGCCGTGATAATAACAAAGAAAAATAAACTGTGGTAAGCTAGAACTTTATTTTGAATGTTTTAAGAAGAAGATATAACCACTAACATTCGCTATTACAGAAAAATTTCAAGTGCAAAGAATAAGTAAAACATGTGAAACTGTGTTGGAACATTGCCACGGGAATGATGTTTTTAAACTCAAAAAGGGAACGTGTTCATAGGAACGCATTTTATGTCGTGAAACTTAAAAATTTCGTGTTTCACAAAGTGAGTAAAGCTTCTGAAACTGTGATTTTGTTAATGGGTTGAAGTTTTTTTTAAATATTATTATTTCTAAACTACAGTATACTCTGGTCTCTGACCGTTTCCTTCCAAAACTATTTCAGAATTGTCTGGAATTCCCCGCATCGTCTGTGACCATAACACACTGTGCCAGCGCCAACTCCACCCAAAAAAAGGTAAAAACGTTTATAGATCTTGAAAAAAGGTTATAAAATGTTGTTGAATGGAATGTGCCATCTATACAACAGCTCCTTACTCTCTCTCCTCAACAAAATTCTTATCAGTGTCCCTTAAACATCAAATTGTGGGTACTAACTGAGAGATGGAAACTCAAGTGGAAATAGTATGGAGATTTGAGAGACGCAGATATTTGGCGCCGACACGATGCACGTAACATTTCGATATTTATCAGTTGGACGGGATGGATGGAAATGGGGCGAGAGCATGTTTGTACATACATTTTGTATATAAAAGAGTGAGGGAAAAGGAGGGAAACAACTTATTTTGGAAATGGAAAGTGCTGAAATTATTTTGGAGATAACTGGGGGGAGAAAAAAAATGGGAATCCAAGGGAACACTTCTTCGAACTGAATTAATTGGAAATAGAAAAAAAAATGGAATCTCATTTTAAAAGATTTTGAAACTGACGAGAGATATTTATTTTCGCCCTGCTAACAGAGAGGCGGCTCTAAATATCGGGAAACACTATTAGGGATAATCCGCTTAAGTAATCCTGACCGTCTAAATTCTAACGGTAATTACAATTTCTTGCCCTCTTTCAGTATTTTGATGATTCTGACTAAAAAATGAAATAATCGAGATTGAGATAGGTGCCGAGATAGAAACGTGTGTCAAAACCTAGTTTGTCGGATAAGGGATCAATGAAATTTTTTAATACCAGCCTGGCTGCCGCGCCTTCGGCGCTTCATCCGGCTGGCCTCTTCTTATTTTCCTGTTCACCCTCTCACAAAAGTGTTCACGTGGCCGAGTGGTTAACGCTCACGCTTGTCGCTGAAAAGGCGAGGGTTCGACTTTTGCCCATGGCGCGCTCTGCCTTTATTTCTCAAAAATCTTGCGGACATCCTGAAAAACACACCGACAAATCCACAGACAGAGCCCACACGCGTTTTATATATAAGAATGATGTTTCAAAATTGCACAAGCGGTTTTTTGTTACAACACAGGTGAACCGCTGGGAATCCTATATGTGAAGGTGCCAGAATAGCGCCCTATGTGTGTCCATAAATGAAAAGTGGATCGCGCGTGTGCCGCATATGTGCGGTCGTCTTTTCTGTGTACTGGCAGCGCGTGCACCCATATAGCTCCCATATGTATGGTCCATATTTGAGGGTGGCGGCCGGCCGCCGCAACGAGACTCCGGAATTACACGTGGGCGTGTTGTTTACCGTAAATCGACGCGACATTTTTTTCTATAAGTCCGGGCCCATTTTCTCCGTTTCTCGAAGTTTTTCACCTATTTTCTTCATTCTTTTTGCACAAAACAGATAATGGCAAACTTCAAAAATAAAAAGAAATCTATTCAAACTTGCGGAAACTTATTTTTTCAATACAAAAATTGTTATTTTCTCAAGAAACTAGAATTTTAAGTTTTTGTTGAGAAGTTCGGGTCTGATGTTCCGCTTCACTTCGGTATGATAAGAAATCATATTTTTCAGGTGGATTTAAAGGTAAGAAGGTAAAAATTTGTCATACCGAAGTAAAGTCAAAATGCCGGACTTCGAATTTCTTCGACGGGTATCATTTTCTTTCAGAGCTCAAAGAAAAGATTTAGAATCAATGATTGTGTTATAACCACCAAGCTAACATAAGATTTTTATAGGAAATCGTGTGTGATTTTCAATTTTTTTAAAGTATTGCCATTATCTGTTTAAAAAAGGAAAGAACTTCGAGAAAAGAGGAGAAAATATACAAGTCCGAGAAATGGGAAGTGAACAAGTTGGAAAAAGAAAAGTGAAACAACATGATAACATTACATACCAATCACAACAATGAATTTGGCCTTTCTAGTGTTTCATACAGAATAATCAACCAAATGCGATTGGTAGAATTAATGCTGATTATGCTATCCATATACGTTCCATATGCGCTCCACGTTCTCGGCCGACCGCGCGGTGATCCACATAGACACATATAGGGCCCAACCCTCATTCTTTTTAGCCGCACATACGCCACCGCGCGGTTACATATGTGTTCCCCAGCGGTTCACCTGTGAAGGTAAAGGAATTCCAAACATATATTTTTTAATATGTTTCAAAATTGCACAAGCGGTTTTTTGTTACAAGGTAAAGGAATTCCAAACATAGATTTCTATAAAAAATTATGTCGTTTTGGAAACGGTGGACATTTGTTCAATATCGAATACCTGTAATGAAAACTCTGAGATCAGTTAGAGCAAAGTAGAAGAACAAAAACGGGAAAACTTTGATAATGATACTGTTTCACTGAGGTGATATGCACAACCATATAGAGAGTAGCTCACTTAGTCAGGATGTCGAAATCGTTACGCCTATGTAAGTACCTAACAATCATCGAAATTTAAAGTAAAAGAGTCAATGTGTTGTCAGGCTATCTAGCTTCCTATTCCAGAAAACACTGCTCAGCAAAAGTTTACAAATATTAAAATGTACGTTTAGCCGGAAAACCATATGACCTTTCTACTCCGCTTTCCTTATTTAGACACTCTTTGAGAGTTAGTTAATATCATGTTCGTGAAAAAGCGTCATGCTCACAATTTTCCTTATTTCTGTTTGTGTACTTCACTGTAAGTCGTCCTAGAGTTTTCATTACAAATATTGGCGAAAAAAATAGTTATGAAGCAGATATTTTTGACGGTGGACATACTAGTTTAGATTCACTGTGTGATAAATTTCATTCATTCTGGAGTTGATACTTCTCAAAGGATCGAAAATGGAACTAAATAAAGGTAAAACTTTGGTTGTTATAACGACGAAAAAACAGAAATAAAAACTTTTCCTGATCACTATACCGCAACTTTGGCCAATGAAAAAAGAAAATGTTAAACACATTGATGATAACGGACGGTCTAATTTTCAAAAAAAATCTTACTGTTTCAGACGCTTCAAAAATAATTCTTCCGATACCATATTGCCAATAAACGGTACATCTGAGTACTACTGCGACTCCAATAATGAAATTGGGCTACCACACCCCTATTGGAGGTGTGGTTAATTGGAAAAAGATAATGATCTGGTCAGAAGGAATTTCTAATTAATCATTTCATTTCAATTCCAATAAAATTTATCATTTAATTAACTGGTGAACTGATTTATTGTTATGGATTGATTGATTGGTTGGTGATATCTGATTTTTGTGTCTGATAAGGGGAGATATCAGGATGGGTCTGGAGGAATTGTGACTAACGGTTTCAGAAATATCACAAATGTTGAATCAGAAACATTTTTCTGATTGGTTTCGTATCTAATAACTAATTTTGCCAAACTTCTCTCATTTAAAAAAAACGAACCTCTGATATGGGTCACCACCGCCAGGTGGACCCATCGATCCACCTCTTCTCATCATTTTGATCGACTCTTCTTATTCGGTTCTTCTGATTTTTGCTGTTATTCTTTTGATAATTTTCTTGTTTCAGACAAATGGCATAGTAGGAAGTTGAGCTGTGGAAAGGGAGAGCTGAAAATGGAAAAATTGAAGAAAGACAGTAAGAACGAATGAAGTGATAGGGGGTATGAGAAGAAGAGCTTTTGAAACAGAAAAAAATGTTCCAGAATCTTCAGTGAAGAAAATAGGGAGGCTGGTATGGAGAATTGTGAAAAAAATTAATTAATCATAATAATATATGGCGAGTAATAGCAGAAAAAAAGAAACTGATTATTTATGAGTTGTTGGAAACATTAAAAATTTGTTAACGGGATTATTCGAGACCGGGAAAAAAACGGTTTTCCGGACGTGAATAGCTCCATAACATAAACAAAAACACTAGCAATTTAGCCGTGAGCTTGAAAAATCCCAGATCCAAAACCTGAAAAAAGTACCAGACGCTGGATTAGATAAAAATGAAATAGAGCGATTCTTGTAGAAGTGGTGAAACTGAACTGATTGTCGTTCATAAATTCAAAAATCTGGACGGGGCCAAGCGAAAATAAAAATATCAAACTTGCACTGGAAATTTTTTGAATTTTTTTTTCGTAATTTTTTTAAAAAGTCTACTTTTTGACTAAAATTTAGAATTCAATCAAAAGCTAGTTATGCATCAAGAAATTGGGTTTTTTTTTTAATGTAAATGTTATTAATTTTTTTTTTAATTGGTTAAGAAGCCGGGCCGATATTTGACAAGTTTGAAAAAATATAATTAGAATGTTCAATCTATCCAACCTTCACTCTAAAAAATATTCCGTTTCCTAAAGTTCGTAAAAATTGACTATGCAAATACAACAGCAATAGGGTAGGGATAATTTACGAAAAGGGAACCGTTTTTTTTTTCAATTTTTTAAAATGCAAATTATTGTTTCCTTGTTCGATTGCTATGATGATATCATCATAAAGTTAGGTTTGATTGTGAGATGCTTGAAGAAAAAAAACAAGAAATTAGTTTTCTACTTAACTTGAGTTTCAAAACTATCTTTGAAACTTTTGCATGCACGATTCATACAATTACTAGACAAAAATACCCACAGAACCCAACAGGAAATAGAAACGAAAAAAGTTATGCAAGGAAAAAGAACAAATTCGATAAAGCAAGTCATGAAAACAAAGGGAGTTCATATATCCCTAGCAGAGCAGTAATCAAATCTTCCCTCCCAACCCCAAAAACCTATGAGAAAACGTAAAAAAGAATATAAACGAATCCCCCATATTCCTTCCAAAATCCATCCATCTTCTTCTCATTTTCTCTCTGTCTACTGGATACGCCTAGGGCGTATCCAAGAAACTAGAGAAAATGAGAAAAAACCGTCAGTTTTCGATAGTTGTGAAAAAAAAAGAAAATGAGATGTAGAGAGACGCAGGTAGAGAAAGAGAATGAAAGGAGAGAGTTTTAGGGGAAAAACTGGTTCAAGTTGGGAAAAGATGTATGAGGTGTAGGTGTACGGACATGGTGATAGATGAGGGGGGATGAGATCAATGTCTTGGAATTTAGATAAGGAGTCTTTTGTTTGATAAAATTAATACAATCAGAACGAGCCAAAAAAACAAAAAGTCAAAAGTGATATAAGTGAAACTGAAAATTTCCAGAAACACGCATAAAGTTTACCGGGGAGAAACTAAAACTGAAAATAAAACAATTTGTGGCACGAAAAAAGCTTCAATCAAACTTGCAAACCGGTCTGGTGCGTAACTTGCTTCAAACGCAATATTATGAGCACAATAATTTACCCAAATGTAGATCTCGGCGAGTTCTATATCAGTGACCTACTACGCGCCGGATGGCTAGTCGTTAATGTGCCGTGGGCCGAGCTAGAATTTTTTCTCGCGGTTTTTTGGTATTTTACCCCTATAAGTATGATTTTAACTGTTTCTAAACAATCGTTTAACTGATAGTAAACTTCAGATGTGATATCATGCCTGTTGTTATACGTTTTGGAGCATGGAGTTTTTTTCACAATTTTCACCCAATGGATTTTTAGAAAACAACAATCATTGAGCTCAACTTTGCTTGTAAGGGTTCTCATGTTTCAGAAACTACTTTAAATTACATATAACTGCATCAATCTAACAAACTAGAACTTTCAGCAATAAGTGAAACAGTCAAACTTCAGATGATGAGGCGAGAAGTCAGACTATCCAAGATTTCAAAGCGATAGGAACACTCTAAGTTCTTTGAAATTTGTATTTTAGTTTTCTTTTTGTTTCAGTGGAGTCTTTTTGTTTCAGTCACTAACCGTATAATACTGGTTTTGAAAATTTTTTTATATTTAAAAACTGGAAGAAACTGAGAAAAACGCTACAGCTATATATCTGTAACTTATTGATCATTTTTCTTAAAATAAATCATTAAAACTTTTAAGAAACAGAACAAATTATGTTTCACAGTTATGTACGTTAATACAGATATGGAATTTGAGTATGGCTGCATAAAGAGTTTAAATTTTTGAAAATTAATCAGGCGTGAAAAGTATAAATGTAGCTTATTGATCAGCCTCATCAAAATCTACCATTAAAACTTTTAAGAAACGGAACAAATTGTGTTTCACAGTTACGTTGTCACAGATATAGAATTTGAGTGTGGCTTCATGGAGAGTGTGATGAAAACTTTAAAGCTGAACGTGGAAACTTTCTGAAACTAAACCCGTTCAAAAAGACATTGAACTATCATCTAACAAAATTCATTGACAGGCTTTTCTTTCTCATACTCAGATACAGTATTATTTTAAGAAAATAATTTATGCTAACACACACATTCAAAAGACAATAAATATCAATAGGATGAACACTTCTCTCTCCCGCCCAATTATTAATAACCCCCCTCCAATTCATCTGTCTCCCACACCTCCCCCTTTTGATGACCCTCACCCGTATTAAGGGAAAAAGATGGTAAGGTGGGAGGGGGGGGGGAGGCCGTAATTTGTAAGTCAGTCAACTTCTTCTTCTCCACGCCTTCTTCGGAATGAATCTATACTATTAGAAGGTAGGTGGAAGAAGACGACGGAGAAGAAGACGTGAACAGAACCTTTACGCGCACGGTTGTGTGCGCGAAGGTCGAATATTTTGTATGGAGAAGGAGAGGGGATGGGAAGGAAGATGGATAGAGAGGAGGATGAGAGACAAATAGATAGATAGGATACAAATTGAAAATTGCGGGAAATCTTTTGGAATCTTTTGAGAGAGAAAGATATTGAATAGGTGACGAAGCTTTTTGGGAGATAGGTTGAAGGGAGACGCTGAGGCACGATCGGAATATTGGAGATTAGACAGTGGAGACTAAGTAAATGATCGAACTCTTCAAGAGGAATCAGATTTAGTTTTATTTCCCCGGTCTTCAATAATTTTTCAAATATGTGAAACCTACACAGTAGTTTCCCTATTCATTCTTAAGAATTTAGTAACATTTTGTAACGGAAAAACGCTTTTTAAAGCGTTTTAAAAGTTGATCGGGTACACCAAAAGAAAAAAAATTACGCTAAATCAAACATACATTTAGATATGGTTCCACTGAAACAAAAGAAAAATTTTTGCTGATATCGCTTCATTTTGAGTTATGGCCTATAGCTACCGTAATAAATTTCTTTGTTATTATGCTACATTTAGTCAAGCAAGGTTCGGCACCAAAGATTTGGATAGAACTGTTTCAAACGTCTTTTTTTCAGTTTCTTATTAGCTTTATCTTTATCTTTATCAATGATTCATGTTGTTAATAGCTCCAGTGACGGGTTGAAATTGATTACTTTGATAAATGTGGTTATGGATGACTCGGAACATTTTATTGGGTTTAAAATTGAAGTAGCTGAAACATTTTCAGAAAAAACAACACAAAATATGAAATACTTCTCAAACAGAAATTTTTTGGAAGCTCTGTTTCACAAAGTTCAGAAAACTTTTGTATTGAAACATTTTAGTAGTTTTTAGTAGTTCTTCGTTTTCTCCAAAAAATGTTCGATATCAGCAAAATCACCCGTTAGGGGACATTACTCAACCACGATTTCCTCTTTCAAGGTTAAAGTAAATTCCTGAGAATTTATGCTTTTATGATTGGTGATAAAAATTTCTCTGCCACTTCGAAAAATTTCCAAAAATATGAGAATAGTCAGTGAGACCCAAATGAATTAAAAATTCATTATCAGAGAGTTATTTTGAGAAATCCCGGAAACTGTATTTGTGTTAAACTCGGTTTCACAATGTTCAAATAAATATTTGAGATAAAAAGTTAACGATGACTTAAATAATCAGCCTGAAGATACCTAAAGGTGAGGAGACAGGAATGATTTTGGAGATTGAGGGTGTTTTTTGACGTGATGGTATTTGCAGACAAGGCATCATAATTTACGTAAAATATGAAATCTTGTCTGCAAACCCATTCATGTAAAAATTCAGCCGCCGCTTTCAAATAAAAACCGGCGAATGACGCCGGTTTTCCAGCATTTTTATTCATTTCCAGTATAGTTTCTACGAAAAAAACAGGCGTTTGACGCCGTTTTTTGAAATGAAAACCGGCGAATAACGCCGGTTCAGAAATGAAAACGGCGTTTGACGCCGGTTTGGAAATGAAACCGGCGATGGAAGCAAGTTTCGGAAATGAAATTGCTTTTTAGGCAATTAACGTGAAAATAAGCGGCGCCTGCTTGCCGGTGATTGCCGCAACTAACAGCCCTATCCCCAACTATTCCAAAACAAAATAATCAGTACGAGAAAATGTTTCTCTATTTATTTCGGATCAGGAACCGTGATATACTGACCATGGCAAAAATTCCACCAAAAAATAAAAATACAAAGGCCAAACGTAGTTCAACAGATCGATTTCCTTCAACAACTTATGCAACTTCCCCTTCGAAAAAAGTTCAAAGTTGTCCATCCGGAAAGACTGACTAACCAGATACTTTTTGCTTCACTCTCCCCGTATTTGCCATTCAGATTAAAACCAATTCCCTTGTGTTACCCCTCTCAACAACCGTCACTAATCTGTTATAATCTGAGTTGCCTCCCAGTTGAAACTTGATGGATGGAGAGAGTGAAAGTATACCTACATGATAATGAATGATAACGATTTGAAATGATGATTGAAGTGTTGTCGTCCCCTTTCTTTCCATCATAAAGACCTCATGTCTCTATTGACTGTTTGTCGAAAATGTTGTATGTTTTATGTACATATACACTTTCTTAGGTCCTCTCTCGTCTAGAGAGACGCAGAGGTGAAGAAGGGCGTGTTTGTCGAATTATCATCACTTGGAGAGAGCACACACCTCTCTCTCTCTCTCTTCGATTGTTTTGGCTTTTCTATCTCGGAGCAAATACAATCAATGTGCCGAGGGGGTTCAAGGTGGGGGGGCTCTTACCGGCTGGCGGGAGAGAGCACAACCATAAGCCGACTGGAATCTTTTTGGAGACACAAACGATGAGCAAAAAGTTCGTGGGGTAGGCAACGTTTCTGGGGGAGCGGAAATGTCCGATGAAACTTTTTTTGGGCGGTGGGACTGTCAAGTGGGAGAAAATGTTTATTTGTGTCTAAACGTAAATAGCATGGTTTAGGAAAGAAAAAATGGGTGGTGGGAGAGATTTGGAGCAATGTAAGATTGATGGCGCGGTCGGAGTGATTATTAATTAAAGGTTTGGAGAAATAAAGACGAAGGAACAGGAGAAAAAATCGAAAAAAAAAGTCAAAGACAGTATTTACCGTAAAAACTGTATCACGGTTTTTGAGAGTTAACAAAAGTAATTTTAATCAGAATCATGAAAAATGTCCAGGAGAATGCTAGAGGTGAATTTTGAGAATGTAGAAGGTGCCACAGGTACCGTAAACAATTCTTGCGGAATGTGTATAAAGAATTGACAATTTTTTTACGTGCTCTTCCGGAATCTACGGTCTAGGTTCAGTGGGGCCAAGTTACTAGAGCTAATCCGGTACCAAACCAAAAAACTCGACGATGTCAAATGCTTTTCTGCTAAAGTTTGGTGTTTCTCTAAGATTTCAATAAGCAAATGTATCAGAAACCAAATTGAAGAAGATGAGAAACCAAATTGAAATTACATATGGTGTATCGGTATTCCTACTATAGTTTCCACCTTTCTCCCAACACAAATTCAGGATTTCTAAAGCTCATGAAAGTTTACTGAAAAGTGTCTATAGGCGTTTGTTTTTGATGATTGGGTCTTCAGGCACAACGAAAATACACTACCAAAAAATATTCAAAAACTGATGCCCAGATGTTCAGAGCGGAGACGGGGTGTGGTTATAAAACAGTTATCACTGTAGCTATCAGTTTTGATTTCAAAAAATAGAAGGCAATCTGCACGATCTCGCTATTGGTAACTGTTAATTAGCATTAATTCATAAATAAATGTAATATTTGGAACAGTGAGGGAAACTGACATACATACGAGAATAATATAGAATCCGTACGAGCCTAATAACTCCAATGTGGCACCCAGCGAATTCCGTGATATCAACAAGGTTATCACGTAAATATGAAACTGTGATGAATGGTAAGATTGAATTCAGAAATGTCATAGCAATAATCAAATTTTTAGAGAAATTGCTTAATAACTGTGAGGCTCCTAAAATTATTCGATTACGTCCATTCTGAGCAAATGAAAGGATTAGTGCAATATGAAAAGCGCTCAGTCACAATTTCACTTTCAGAAACAGTAAGAAAACGTTTCAAGTTATGGATAAAATCACAATTACTAAACAGGAATTATTACGGTTTTTTTAAAAGTTCGAATCTTTCTGTGAAAGAAACGCTCGCCACGCCCCGCGCGGTGGCCACGCCTACTATTTCAGCACTTCGTGCAGTTTTTGAACACTGCCGCAAAAAGAGTGTTCCTTGCACAGAAAAATTTGATTTCACAATATATGTGTAGGAACAATAATACAAGCATAAGACAAAAATAGTACCCCAACCAATTCCGAATAACTTACTTATAGAATGTAGTACAAGGGTCAATGGACTACCATTCCCTTATACAATCAGACATAAATAATCATTGAAACAGATGAAAAATCCTAGAAAAATTTCATCTGCAACACTGAAAAGGTTTTGAGATGTGAAAAAACAACAAGGTTCTACAGCAATCATCAAAACAAGCCTACTTTTACAAAACTTCAAAAACTGGTGAAACCGAATATTTACAAAGTTGTATAACGCAACAAAAAACGTAAAAAATAAATCAAACCTATCGCCAACCTACCCATCACTATCAAATATCAAACAGACACCCACTCAACATTTCATTCTTATCACTAAACTCGTAAAATCAAGACTACCTACATAGCAGACAACAACATGAAAATATTACTCGGGGGAGTGGAACATTCTTACTGAAATGAGGGAGGTGACAAGCAACAGAAGTTGTAGGATTGATTTTACAAAATCAGTAGTAAAAATATAAAAATGTTAAGAAACGGGATAAAATTTGAGAGAAGAAAAAAAGGGGAGTGAATAGAATCGATGAGTAATTATTACGTTAATTAAAAACTACAATTGACCTAACTGAAATTGAATAATTGTATACTTGCAATGGTAGGAAAACTAGGGGACACGCTTAGATAGATTTCTTGTGTAGCAAGAAATTTACCGTAAAAACTGTATTATAACGGCATGCCGTAATACTTTTCAATTGTCTTTTAGAGTATGCGGGTTTTAATCAAAACCATGGAAAATGTCCTGGAGAATACTAGTGGTGAATTTTGAGCAAGTAGAAGGTATCGTTATAATACAGGTTCCGTTCCATTACTGGTCCGGTTATAATAATGATAGTTTTTACGGTAGGCAGCTATCGCGAAGCTAAGAAAACCATTTCTCCCAGCAGAAAAAATGCTTAACGAGAGAAATTCATGATCCCGCTGAAACACAAAAGTTTTGATTGTTATCGGTTTCAATGGTGTCAGATAAAAAGTTTGAGCGATTTATATCAATTTGTTACGACTTTTACGATAATTAGAAAAACCAAATTATTGGGAAAAAAAACTTGAAAACGAAATAACAATCAGTTGGCTTCAATAAAATCTTTCTCTTAAAAAATTTACTGAATGAAACAAGTTGACATGCAGATTCGATGAGTTATGAAAAGTTTGCAACAGCAAAAATCTCTTTTAGGGGGGGATATTTTCCTATACCTAGAACGGAAAATACCTTAGATTACGCATAGTTGTCAAGGCCCGGGCGGCCCGGCAAGGTTGAAGTCCCAAAAAAAATGATCCTTTTTTCCCAAATTTTTTTTGAAATTTTTTCAATTTTTCATCAAAAATGGTCACATTAAAAAATTTGAATATTAAACTTTCGCGCCAATTTCCCGGGTCTTGGCAACTCTGAGGTTACGAGATTTTACAGTACTCATGCGGAGGTGGATCGTAGAAACGTTTACAACCACAATAACCGAAAATTGGAAGAAGCGCATAAATTGAACAATCAAAACTATTTTGTAACAGTTATTTTTTTAATACAGGGATGAAATTTCCTTATTGAGTAGATCCAAGTAAAAAAAGTCGATTTGAACCAAAAAGGAAACAAGTTGTTTCTCAATATTAGATAAGTTCTAGAAATCATAAAACAGGAAATTAATAGTAAGTTTAAGCATCTCAAGTCCAAATTATTAGATCAAAAAATCAAAACAAGAAATCAAGAAAAAAGAGAAACTGTGAAAAGAAAACGGAACATACGAACGAACGAAATGAGGGAAACCGAGAGAACAGTTGTGAAACAAGAGAGAGACAGTATAAGAAGAAAAGGAAATCTCTTATTCTCTCTGAAGGTATTGTGTGTATGGGGGTCGCAAAGTGGTCAGCAGCAGTCACACACACACACACACACAACAGTGTGTATATGATGATGATTCGAGGAGAGGCAGCAGAAAAGAGCGCCGAAGGGGGGGCCGCCCGTTGGAAAGGAAGGAAGGGGGACCGTTCTCATACGCAGACAGGCGGATCATTGAGAAAATAGGGTTGAGGGGAGAGGAGACTCAGATGGAGACTTTATCCACCTATGGGATGCAGAGAGTACTGTTTGTCCACACAGGGCGCCGGGGGGAAAGAGAGGAGCGAGAGAGGGAGAGACGCAGACGGAGAGAGGGATTCGGATTCGGGGGAGGGAGAGAGTTTGTGTAAGGAGGGATGGTCACTTTTTAACGAATCGGAAACTTTTTGGTCTAGACTAACATAGGTTAAGCTGGGGGGAAGTGGGGGGCAAACTGGGTTCTTTAGTCATTACAATTACAGTTTCGGAAAATTTAAATGTAATAATTCCAGACTTTGAGATGGTTGAATGTCGCTTACCTGTTTCAAAATAAAATTTCGGGATTATTTCCGTTTCAAGCTCCCCATATTCCAGCGTCATGAAACTCAAAAGTGTTAGTTAAGTTTTACAGTACTTGCCTACAAAATAGTTGCAAACACTACAAAACAACTAGTTTGTTGCTGAAAGTTCTTTTTTTCAAATTTCTGATTCAGAATCTCCGGATTCTAGGTTCGTGTGTTCCTTACTAGACTGCTGCTCACCGTATTTGAAAATTTTTTCACAGTTTCGAGAAATAATTATGTGTTCTTCCAAATCCAATTCTTTAATTACATTGAAAAATCGAACGAGTTACTCAATATCCAACGGAGGCAAACCAAACTATCCAAGTCAAACATACAGTAAGATACTGCTAACAGATTATAAATATACAGTTTCAGTTTGAACTTTTCTATTGTTTCATACTTCATCGTTTAGTTTTGCGATTACTCTATAATACATGTACCAAAAAATTCTTCCGCGCTTTAACAGAACTCAAATTGAAATCACTTTTGCTGCACCAAACTTACGGCAGGATAACTGTGTTTCTTTTCTTTCGAACAATTAAAATTACGTGTAATAGATTTTTTTCTGTTTCACAGAGTTTTTGACCATCAGATGTGACTGATATTGCCACTGAGAGAAAGCAATGTTTACAGTTTCGATTTGGACTTTTTTATTGCGAGACAAGCCTTAATTCAATAGGGTCATTCCCAGTTAATGTGAGCACAAGGATTAAAAAATTCTTCCGCGCTCTAACAGAACTCGAAATTGGAGTCACGTTTGCTAGAAGCAAAGACTTCTGACGACGGTTAGGTTATAACTTTTCTAATAAATTTTTCCGTCTCACAGAGTTTTTGACTATCAGATGTAACCGAGATAGTTGATTTGGATCACCATAAAATCTTTACACCATAATTTTCAAAAGGAACTCTATTGAAATGAGGGGCTCGAGAATTGAATGAATCGATCCAACGAGAAACATGGAAAAAGTAAAAATTACAGTTTCGATATGGACTTTTCAATGGCATGCCATGTCTTAATGTAATCAGCTGATTCAAAGAAATTCTTCGTTATTGAACAGAACTCGAAATAGGAATCACTCTTGCTACACCCAAAGATTACTGACGACGAGGTGGTTAGGTCCATCGAAATCATATGTCAAATAGATCATTTCTGTTTCACAGAGTTTTCGACAATCTGATGTCTCCAAAGTAGTCGATGGTTCTATACAACTTTTTTTTCAAAACGAGCTCCCTTCAAAAGGAGCGACCATGCAAAAACTTAAGGGGATAGCGAAAATTTAAAAAAATTAAGTTTTCTGGAATTCGAGGGATTGCGGTTATCAATCAAAAAGATGACAAAGTGCCGAATGCCAAGACTCTACTGCACCAAATTGGACGAATCAATCTAACTAAGTGTCCACTGAGAAACAGGAAAGATTAATAATTACAGTTTCGATATGGACTTTTCTATTGCATGACATGCCTTAATTCAATGAGCTCATTTCATTTCCAGTTAACGTAAGAACAAGGACTAAGAAATTCTTCGTTATTGAGCAGAACTCGGAAATCAAATCAATTAAAGAAGACTGCTGACGACAAAATGGTTAGGCCATAGAAATAATGTGTCAATT
Organism: Caenorhabditis remanei; assembly: GCF_010183535.1. Lineage (NCBI taxonomy): Eukaryota > Metazoa > Nematoda > Chromadorea > Rhabditida > Rhabditidae > Caenorhabditis > Caenorhabditis remanei. The sequence goes on from NC_071331.1 coordinate 8,064,198, forward strand.
AGATTTGTTCTGTTTCACAAAGTTTTTGATCGTCAGATGTAACCGAAATAGTTGATAGGGCCACAATAAATCTATATACCATAATTTTCGAAAGGAGCTTTATTGAGAGGATGGACCAAATAAAATCCTAGAGGATAGCGGAACTTTTTTGAAAAACTTAACGAAAATATGTATGTTTTCTGAAATTTAAGGAAAATCTAATTTTCAAGTCAACCAAGTTAAATGAATAACTCCAAGTTCTCAATGAGAAACAGGGATTCGATATGACATTCCATAGCATAAGATCTCTTAAGTACTGCGAACTCCAAGTACGATAAAGTAATTCGAGATTCTTCAATGCTGAAACAAGACGTGAAATTTCAAGGGACCTAGAGCTGGCTACTTCTTTATCGGTTTTCCTGTAATTGGTCACAAATGTTTTGTGGAAGTTTTTGTTAAGTTTTACTGTTTCAAAAAGTTTTCAATTGTCAGGATTGAATTAATTTATATTATGTATAGCGTAGCGACTAAACATAAAAGCAATTATTCTGATGATTGACCTTGCAGATCCCATTTTTTTCAAAAACTAGGAATTTGTGAACTGTTTCACAGTTGTCATATTAAAGAAGTTATGTGAAACCATTATTCATAAAATATATTTGCCGAATTAGTCACTCACTGGACTTATGTATCAGCAGATTATGGACGTGTTCCAGCTTAGATAGGAAACTTTCACTGAACATTGGTATAGTTTTTCAAAACTGTTAGCCAAAACATAGTAAATTGTATGCACCAGACTAAAAAGAATAACTTGAACTTACGAATACTAGCAGAATGTATAATGGGACTCCGTGAACTTAATGGGAGCAGAAAAAAAAATGTTTCAGACATAAGCAATTAATTATGGTAATTAGCAAGCTGAAGTGTATTGATAAAAGAGAATTGCTGAACACTGGGCAGGTCTAGAGCGCTTTCGTATTCAATAAGATATCACACTTACTCCACAACTCTACCTAACAAAACTATCTGAAACAGAAAAGTGCCACGTGGCATTCCAATCCCATTGGAAAAACTAAAAGATGGAAGCTAGTCAAAGGGCGTGCCTTTCTTCCATCTTCCTTTCTCTCTCCACTACAGTATCAGTTGGCATTTGTCCAAATGATTAGACGCGACATGTGCCGCCGTTAAAACTTGGGGGGCGCGCATAATTTATTAGAGGAGAGACGCAGGAAGGAATCCAGGTTTACCCCGAAACCGGTTGATTGTGTGTGTTGAAATGGAATTGGAAAGGGGAGGATGTCATCTCTTCATTCATATCACTTTGAATTGCCAATTCTTCTTCTTCTTCTTCTTTTCGAAAATGGATAAGAATTCCTTTGCCTGAATTGGATATATAGAAGACCCAGAAGAAGATATATCTGAAGAAGCTGGAGAAGAACAATGATGCTTCTTCTGGTTTATTGATATAATTTATATTGGGCATTATGTTGAACATGATGAAGATGGAGATGGAAACAATGATGAGGATAATGATGAATATTGGAAGCGACGGGGGGAGGAAATGGAAAAGAATGCGGGGAATTTGGAATGGTTTTTACTGGGTTTTAATGTGGAAATGAGTGTATTCAAACAAAAAGTTATATTTACATTTCTGGTAAAGGCGAAACTGAAATTTCTCTAAAAATGATTGTGAACTTGTTCTTCTATCTCTAGTCAAATATTCTCCGATCGTGAGATGTTTTCAATTTCAGAATAATGCGTAGATCAAAAGTCAAGCTTCATTTTTGTAGTTGACTAGATATTGGACTCAATGCGATTCAACTAACTAACAGCCTACAAAGGAATAAATCGAATTGATTTGATCTTTGTAATCTATAAAAATCGAAAGTTTGGAAAAATTTTTAAATCTATCAAAACTTTCCATTTTCCCTTGAAAAAACAGATTTTTTATGAAAATAAAAATTAATTGTTTCACATGCTTTTGATAAAGGATACCTTCTGCTAAACGCACTGTTTCCATTATTTTATTAAAAATTTATATTCGACTTTTCCGACAGACTCGATACGTGATGTATCAGGAAGAAAACCTTCTGTAGACAATCTATTACCTACCTGCAAAGCACGAAAGTGTCTCAATTCTTCAATTGTTAAAATATTTAAAGTAATAATTATTTTTGAATTATGGCTCCTACTAGTGAGTTTAACAGTAATTTTTGGCCAGCTGTTCTGAGCTGCTCTAAAAGAACGAGTAATAACTTTTGAATACATTTGAGCTTTCTTTTTTCGCCTGAAACTGTGAAAATATTTATAAATGTTTAAAAAAAAAAACAGATCGTAGTTATAGGTTTGACCCGAAGCGAATCTGCCTAGATCAGAACTATTATAAAGATTCCATTATGAAGTGAAATTGTGAAAATTTAAAATTTAAAACTTTTCAGTTTCATTGTCTTTTTATTCTTCTTATCCTTCTTCAACTTCAATGGGCTACCTGTGTCAGTCGGCCTGATGATAAGTGAGTTGTAGATTTTCAGAACGATTTTCATTATAAGCTTTTTTTGTGCAAAATCCTAAATTTATATTAAAATACCTCACAACACAAAATTTAAAAATAAGAAATAATTTGTTGAGAATTTTGGGAACTTTTATTTTTTTCAGTTCCTTTTTCTTTTTATTCTTCTTCTTTAATCTTATTGTCTTCTTTAATCTTATTGTGCGGTTGGTCTAGTTTTCTGATAATAAGTGAGAAATAGACTTTCAGTGAAGCTTTATTATTAGCGTCGTTTTTTCGAAATGCTAGAATAGTTTTGAAAAATTTCACAACATAAGTTCAGAACGGCTGTGTTTTGCAATCTTTTTAATTACATCAAGTCATACTTTGTTTCTGTGATAAAACCTCGTGGGAATTGCTTCTACTGTTTCAGCATGTCAACGAATCTTCGACTTCGTATGTCTCAATACTGAGCAAAATTCGGGTCAGGAGAAAAAAGAGCCAAGAGAAGGAAAATATCAAGATGTTTTTTTTCGTTTTTTTTTTTCAGTGAATCCAGATCATCAATATAATCTTTTATTGTTTTTAATGTGTTTATCTTCTCGCATTTTTAAAAATTCTAATCAAATGTTGTTTGTTTCGGTTAAAATAGTCAAGGGATTACAGTTATATTGGGTTTTAAAATTTGAATGCACTCTCGGATCTTCTGAATTTTCCCGGAAAGAAATATTCGGATGACGTTGATTCGTGTTTCACAATTTTTACATTTTGTTGTCAGATCCGTTTAAATATTCACAGAGGTGCGAGGCGTAAGGTCCGCAACGAAAAGCTGTGAATTTACCGGCCGAGTCGCGATCAGGGCTGTGCGAAAAAGTTTTTCGGACGAAAAATTTTCGGATAATTTTCGAAAAAACCGTTCGAAAAATTTTGGAGTTTTTCGGTTTTTTCGGTACCAAGATTTCGAAAAAAAAGTTTTTCGAAAATTTTTCGGAAACTTTTTTTCGCACAGCCCTGGTCGCGATGCGTGTGCGTCGCGTTTTTCACTGAAAAATACGACAAACACACGCTAAACTTGAACTTGGCACTTAGCCAAATCCTTTTTTGGCACCGTGCCAACCGCTGTGAGACGGAGCGCGTTTACGTGACCTTGCGTTTTGCACCCCTGTGAGTATTTTTGTTTGTTTGTAATTCTTGTATTGTGTTAAACTGATGAAGCATTTCTTGCTTTTTCAATAAAATCAACGATGTAATCAATTTTTGAATGTTTCATAGACATCAGAACTCCATTTTAATGTTACATATTCTGAAATAAACTGCATTTACTCTACACCTTGCATTATCGAATAGTTTCCCTTTTGAGCAATATCAGAATGTTGAAACAATAAATGTTCATTCATTTTTGGTCAAGATTAAAAATAGTTTAATAGTGTACTCAACGTTAAATTTGTCTTCTATTTTCTCTGTTTCTGAAACCCAATTAAGATGTAGTTTCTATCAATAGGCGATCATAGGGGACTGCGATATTTCAAAAATCGAGATTTTTTGATATGAATCGACTCAGAATTTTGTAGAAAAGAGAAAAGTCTCTAGGAGCCAGGTCCGAAAATTAGTCTAAAACGAGTTATGAGGCTTCAAAGTGTCCGAAAAGGGCCTTTCTCATAGAACTTTTCATTATATTTCAACGTAAAATTCTTTCGCCGTGCACGTGAAAAAATGTTTAAATATAATGAACAATTCCATGCGAGAGACCTTTTTTTGACACTTTAAGGCCTCATAACTCGTTTTAGACTAACATTCGGACCTGGCTCCAAGAGACTTTTCTCTTTTCCGCAAAATTCTGAGTCGATACATATCAAAAAATCTCAATTTTTGGAATACCGGTGTCCCCCTTTAACACCGTTTCTCAATCTGAACTAAATTCCGAGTTGAGATTGTTTGTCGTTACGTTGTTTGTTTTGAGATCGTGATTAAGAAAAGTTAATACACACTGCAAGGCGACAGAACACTTTTCTTATTTCTCGAATTAAATATAAGTGAAACATAGTACTATTTCTGAAAAAAAATAATCTTGTATGTAAGTTTCTAGACAACTCAATAGTTTATTGAAACAGAAAGTAAAGTAATGTTTGCTCTGATAATTTATTGATAGCTTACAATGGGGAACAGGTACATTCAGATTCACTCATTCATCCTCCGAGTAGTTACAGATATGGGCATTGATGTCGTCCTCGAAGTTCTGGAATTCAATATTGATTCTAGACTACTTATTGTTATGCAGAATAATTTAATATTAATGTGGCATTCTAGAAACAGAACATCGCATTAAAAATATTTTCCGTTTTCTAAATATGATATCAAGTCTGATGTCTTGTTGAGGACTATTGTATTCATTGTCCGTACTCAATTTTCAAAAAATAAGACAAACCTGAACAGCTCCATCATCCGATCCGAATCCTCCCATAATCACATTCTTCAATTTCTCCCCCATAAACACTGCTTGGTCATTTGGTGACAACTTCGCGTTTTTACACTTTCTCTCTGAAAATTTTTTTGTTTATTGAGCTCATCGCTATTGAATCTTACTAGTGGTAGGCTTGACAGTTGTCGGCTCTGGAATAACAATTGCTGGAGTCGGTGGATTCTCCTCACCCAGTGCAATTGGTACCAGGGTAGCCAGGGTTGCTGAAATGAATTAGTAATCAAAGTAAAGAAATTTGAGATTCACGATCAGACAATGCAGTTGTTGTCCATATTGGAGCTGGTTCGAGAAGTGCATTACACATATTCATGGAGCAAAGACAGGACTCAAGGGCATTCTCGTCGAAGTAGCAACCGGGCTGAAATGATAAAGATAATTTACTGTTTCTAGAACTTTTGTTAATTGGTGGTGTAGTTTTGAATACGTTATCAACTCTTTTCTACTGAGTAATGATTTTCTTTAATAAAATTGGGTTTTAGAACATTTCCATCACTTTGAATGGCATTTTCAATAAAATGTTATCTGATAAATTTTCTCATATTTGCTTAAACTTACCGCCTTCTCCACATCCCAGACTCCTCCGCAATACGAAAACGGTGATTGGCCACGGACTGAAAATTTTGTTTCTTGCGATCTTCGATTATTCAAATATTCCCTTACCTGAAACACAATAATTGCCTTGACACGTGTGATTGTGATCACATGGAATTTGAATAGTCTGACTGCCGACAGTCACACTTCCACACTCCTCACAGTGGACGAAGTTACGATCCGGAAGGGTTAGTGTGATATTGGAGGATCTAGGATATTAAAATGCGAGGAATAATTAGCATTGGCACAGAGTGTATCATAAAAAGTTACGCGAAACAGATAAATTCTGAAAGATTTTGAACAGAAAAAACATTACTGTTACACCTTGATATTATTTCTGTTACTATGCACTAGAGTAACTCAGCCGTCGATTTTTTTAAAGCGTATTATGGTCAGTTATGATATTTTCATATCGTAATGTATGCTTTTCGGCGAATTCATTTTCATACTTTAAGAATGTTTTAAATCGGTGCTCAACCCGCTGGAAACGAGCGCCGAAAAGTTTGGTCAGTGAAATGGTCGAAGAAATTTGGTGTCCTAGAAGTTCGACTTCGGCCGGCTTGGTTCTTTCGATGTTTTCGATAATTTTTGTTGTATTCATTAATAAATTCTATAGAATACGACAAATATTGATAGAAAAACGCAAAACAACTATCGAAAATAATGGAAGAAATATCAGCATACTGAAAAAAAACCAACTATATCGTGTGCGACAGTTATATTCTAGTATAGGTTTTATGAGAATTGCGAAAAATTGCTTCACTAACATTAATACTCTTTTGGAAACCGGATATTTTCAGAATACGACGCAAGTCATAACCTCTCTGAGCTTTGGAAAACTGCAGGGAAAAATTATCTGTTTCAATATATTTTGATCTACTCCTCTCTTTTTTTTTGAAATAATATTCGTTGTCTAGGATAAATAGCATATTTTTCAATATTTATGACAGCACCATCTCCTCCATCTCATCCAAAAACTCACTTCTCCTCGATGCCTCTTCCACCACCCCACCATCCATTACCCCTTCCACCACTTCTTGTCACCAATGCATCTTTTGATCTTGCCAATGAATTACAGAAATCAGAGTTACAAGAACAACTTGATGATACTGTAGAGCTAGAGGAGGATGATGAAGAGCATGTCACATTGGTATTAGCAGATTGGATGGTGGAGCATCCGGCAGACCAACTGTTGTCTTTGTTTAGTTCTGGAACACGGAGATGATTGTTGCATTGAAACTGAATTCAACCAAGGTAGCATCAGCTACTATTTTGAAACAGTATCGGATTAATAAGAAATGTTTCATTTTGTTAATAAAAGGTCTAATGAGAACAGAAAAACTAATCAATCTCTATTTGGAATTTCCCAAGCATTTTCTATAAAACTCCACTCACGAAAATAGCAGGAAGTGCCTTCACACAACTTATCAATCGAGCAATATTTGCCTTGTTCCGTCGAGTTCGCATGACATTCGTAACAAATTACAGATGCGTCTGCTCCTCCATTTATCACTCCGAAAATCAATAGAATGCACAATAAAAAGGTCATGAATTGAATCGAGAGAGAAAAGTGACAAAAAACGATAGTTGGACGGATGTAACGGAAGAGATGAACAGAGAGGGAAGATAATCTCGAAAAACGATGGGATTAAAGTGGTGTTGGTCGCTGTGAATTTTTATGTGGGGAGGGAAAAAGGGGGGGTGGTGAAATTTCATTATGTAATAAATATAGCGGTTGTATTAATGAAACAAGAAATCTGAAAAAAATTCAAATACTGGAAGAACAGTAATAATGTTTTACATTGACACAATTTTTATTCAGATCGAAATACTCAAAAAAAACTGTGAAACATTTTCAAAGCGTATTTACGATCTCAAAGCAATAGTGCCATTCACGTCCAAAAATTGTTATTCCGGACGCGAATAGCCTTATAAGATTCTTTGAATTGTAGTCAATCGACAAAAATTGATTAACCAAGACACAAAAACATCAAATTGAGTGTTCTGAAACTGCAACATTCTCAAATTTTCAGATCTCGGTACAAATGAAATTGTCGATCTGCAAGAATTCGGTTTATAGTTAGACCTATTGCATTATTCCTCTATTATCATGCTCAACATTTCTAGAGAGCTCATAACGGAAAAATGAATATTTTATCGGTCAGTAAAAATAATAAAATAAGAAGATTTGCAGATTTTTTTCGGAAAAATAGGGAAGATATGAATAAACAACTGTGTGTCTTTTGACTTTTAAAAAATGATGAAACAGTATGAAACTGATTATATTTAATAAAAACAGGTCGAATTAGCATTCGAATAGCCTACGCTTTGGTGAGTTAGACAAAACTCCGTTTTGAAACTGTTTTATTTATGTATTGATCGTTTGTAACTGACATCCATTTCCTTTGTTTTCAATTGTATCTTCAAGAATTATTCTCTAGCTTTAAAGTTTCAAATGAACGGAAAATACAAAATCGGATTGGAAGTTGTTCTACACATCTAAAATTTTCAAAGCTGTAGAGTTGCAAGACTTCTGTGTCGAGGCTGCTATACCAGAGGTGCATGGAAATGAAAGTTTCTTATCTGGAAGTCGAAACTCGGAAGTCGGAATTCCATGCAACTCTGATCTATACTATATTTTGCTATTTAGCACTGTCAAATAAAACTGTTTTTATAGGAACAAGTTTGATAAATATGAACATTTCGAAACGGTAAAAAAATATTATCTCAAAATCGGAAGTCATAAACAGTTTGAAGTAAGTAAACACTTATCATTTTATTAACTAAAACTCGTAATCAGTGGTCAATCTACCGTCCATTAAAGGAAAAAATACTCCAGAAGTTATAAATATCTTGAAACTGCAAGTACTGCTCTTCCAACCATGGTCTCTGTTTTATTCATCACCTGTCGGATGGATTTTTTCAGTCAAAACTCACTGTTTCAGTTGTAGCATTTACATTTTCCATCGCCTTGTTTCATCGGTAAGTTTATGATACTTTCGCAGTCTACGCCGCAAGCCCGATAGAAGAGAGGACCACGGAAATCATTTAAGAAGTTAAGCAAATCTTTTCCAAAAGTTGGAGTTTTTCGATTAATCAAAATTTCAAAAACTGTTTCTAAAACTTATGAAAATTGTCAAGATATCCTAGATTTCACTTCATTCTGTCAGTCAGATAAATAATGCATCGAAAACAGTGAAAAAGTCTGTCTGAATTGAGATTTTTTATAGAGATATACTTTATAGATATACTGCGAAACTGGAGAATTGTAAAGTGGTAATTTTTAAAACAATGATCCGCCGCAAGACACTTTGTTGTTTTTAATATGGGTTCTCATGGCCTGCAAAAGATAGCGATAGAAAGAGGAAAAATAAGTTTCGATATGAATCTAGGAATTGTAATTTGCAATCATTTTTGGATAAAGATTGGCTAGTTGTGAATTGGCACAATGCTAATTCCATTTCCCTTTATCTTCTTTCTACATAATTATTGTTCTGGTTGATAATTGAACACATTTCAGAACGGGTTCAAAAAAATAATTTTTCAAAGATAGAGATTCATACACATCTGACCGAGCTCATCATTATTTTCTATTTTAAATATACTACAACAAAACTCGCTATTTATGCACTTAATTCAATCCTGGCATTGATATGCTACTCGATTTTCCAGAAAATACTCGTTTTCGAAGTGCGGGTAGGCAGAGAACGATGGCAACGGGATCACAGAATGGGAATGTGGAGAGGGCGATGACTTCGAGGCAGTTGAGGAATCTGGAAGATTTTGAGTGTGGAGACATGTGGAGTTCGCTGGAGCGAGATTGCAGCAAGAGGCGTATGATCTTGGACACGCGCTAAATTGCAAAACGGTTGGCACGGTGCCAAAAAAGAATTGGTTGAATGCCAAGCGTTTTTACGTTGGCGAATTTTCACGGCATTACCTCCCAAAATGAATATTGAAAATGGGGCTGTACCAACAAATGACACATGGGAAGAAACTGATACATATTGGGATAATAGTTTGAACGGAAAGTGCTTTCAGGAGATCTTTTTGGAGCTTCGCGGTTTTTTGGCTGACTTGAATTGCGTGTTCGTTTAGTTTTTTGATGGTCTGTAATAATAAACAAAAATTTGGCTGGAAGTTTTTAGAATTTTACTCTAGGATTACCAGGTAGCCGAGAATGAAATATGATAGAATAGTTGACACGGAAATAATGGATAAGCTGATAAGAGCCACCCAGGAGCGGAGGATAACTTCTGAAGAGCCTTCCTGCAAGTGCGCTCTGTTGGACTGTGCAGTTGCTTTACAGGTGAACTCACATCATATAACAATGAGAAAATGTTCACCACGTCAGGCGATTCTATGCCATAAATCTTGAAGAATTCGTTTTGAATGTAATCCTTTACTTCACCAGAAGTCCATGCAAGGGTTTGGACGATCTGAATGTAGGCTTATGACATTCGATTGGAGCGCATTTGCTGACAAGAAAACTTACCACATTCCACGTTCCGAAATATACAAGAAAAAGAATCACTGTTCCTGCCATATACAGCTTAAATCTGGTAGTTATAAAACTATTCCGAATCGCTAGATATCTATAAATAAAATGGGATAAAAGCACTGCATAGCTACCAGATACAAGAGAGCATCTGGCGGAGAGTAAGTGGAGTCCGATTCCAGAAGGTTCTAGAAACCAGCCATCACTCAGGAAGAGGAAGAAGCAGTAACGGTAGGAATGGGTGTCCTGAAAACCAACAATTGAAGAAAACGAGCTCAGAGATTTGGTGGAGTGCTTTACAATCGGAACCAGAATAGTGAACATTGAGTAGATCAAATTGAACACCGCAAAATAAAGTAATAAAAATCGATAATTCCCAAAGTTATTCGATTTTTCAGTGAAAATCAAATAGACAAACATTGGGTTAACCAGGAATGCAAGACCTGCGAAAACTTTTGGAATATAGAAGTGTGCCCAGCTGATGTTCATTGTATAGTAGGTAATGAGGATGAAATGAAGTAAAAACTGAAAACATTTGTGTGTGGGAAGTCTTAGGGGACTAGTTGTCTGGGAAACTGTTTTTGTTATGTATTGCCATATTTTATACGAGTTTTTTATTACGGGCTGAACCTCTTCTCAAAACAGACCACCCGCTCTTCCAGCTGTCTCGGATAATTAATTTTGTAACATTGCGTCTGCTCTCTTTATAAATAGACAAAATTATCAGCAGGTACACAGTCTGTCGAATATATTTTGACTGAGAATGGGGGATTCATGACTACTTTGAAACTGGACGTATTTTCTGTATCTTTACTGTTTTGAACAACGTTATACAACTGTTCCAATTCATTTTTTGAGATCAAATCGAGATTTTGGTTTCCATTATTGGCTAAACTATAATAAAAAGTGAACAACAGAGAAAACTTGAGTAGTTCTGAGGAATGGTTTCGTTTTTATTCCTCTGGAGGCCACCAGTAGACGTCAGCAATATGAATGAATGTAAGCATTTTGGAACGACTAGTAATACTTCCTAAGACGAAAAAAAAAAATTTAAAAAAATAAAGATAACTATCACCTACAGAACAAACACATTCCATTTTCAAAACTACTTCGAAAAAACATGAATCCGAATAAAATAGATCCTAATGTAGCTAAAATTATTTATGTCGAAATTATTGGTTTTCTTGGGTCTTTTTTTAATAATCTCGGATGACTGTTGACTTTTTTTTTTGAGAAAATGAATGTTTCGGCTGTATCACATTTATCTCCGTACCATTTTTTAGCTGATAGGCAAATGAAGGATAGAAACAGGGTTTTATTAGGGAAAAAATTGAAACAGATTTACGTTCATCTTCCGTCTGCTGTTCTTTCTCTATGTATTAACTTTTTCTTCCGCACATCTCAGTTTGCAGCAGGGTATTCATTAACCAGTAACATCCCTACAGTGGCTGTAGTACAGTCTACTTCTCTTTAGAAATTTCAATTTCCTTATAAAACCTGTTTGTATCCTTCGTTTGCGAACAATATCAGCTAGAAAATGGTACAGAGATAAATATGATGCAGCTGAAACATTCATTTTCTCAAAAAAGTCAACAGTCATCCGAGATTATTGAAACAAAAAACAAGAAAACCAATAATTTCGACATAGGTACTTTTAGCTACATTAGGATCAATTTAATTCGGATTCATGTTTATTGGAAATAGTTTTGAAAATGGAATGTGTTTGTTCCGCAGATGACAGATGACAGCTCTCTACCAGCATTTTTTTTGGAAAACTTCACCGTTTATCTGCCAACTCTCTATATTTCCCAAAACACTTTTCGGTTTCAGAAGTTTTAAATGCTTGAAAAATCTGGATTCTGTTATTACCACTTAGAATAGTCATTTTTTAAGTAATCAGTCTTTCCGGATGTCTAATTGACTGTTTCATATATTTTCAACTCACTTCGTTAAAGGAAACGTTTTCACTGGTTCTCACGCAAAATTTCTGATAATACTGTGAAAAAAATAAAGTTTGGCCAAGGATTTTCAAAAAAAAATTTCGCGCCCAAAACACTTTAGTGCATTTGTGAACTAAAGCGTTTTGGGCGCGAAATTTTTTTTTGAAAATCCTTGGCCAAACTTTATTTTTTCACAGTATTTAACATTTTTATTCATAATCTGTAACATCACGCCAATTGTTTTTTTTCTTCTCAATCAATCCACGTTTCTCCACGATTTGTTATTTTTATTGACTTTTCCCCATTCTCCCCAACTATTTTTTCACATTGATAATTTATTCTCTGATAAAAGTTCAATACGAACGATGGGATGTATCAAAGGTAATCAATTCCTTCCCACCCACCTACAGTAATCCCTCCTAATTTAAAGGATCATGGCGTCTGGACATTGGTCTAATGGTCCTCTATCAGATGACCCTCTTCTTTTCCGTCCAAATGCTCTTCGTCATTTTTTTGGAATTTATGCCAAAAACTTACTGTACTGATGGTTAGTGAGCTCGGAGCTAAAGTATTATAAGACTATTGGAATTCCAGATGACTATTGTTACAAAATGAAAAACAAATGTCTGACAGATTTTGATCGCACTCCAGATAGTGCAATCTGCCCATATAATTCTTCAAATTTTGTTAGTAGAGCGCATTTGCATTCCACCCAATCAATAGAAATTTCCAGAACGAATGTGTCAAGGAAGCGAAAAGAGTGGACTTCCGGTCTGCTCAATTCGATTATCAACAAGATTGCACTGGTTTAAAACAGTATGAATTTCCCCATCTGGCGTACCTCTGACGCATTTCTTTCTTCAGTTTCTCCTCCTCGACGGCTACATTCATCGGAACTCTCCTTGGAAACCTTGTCCTCGGATATCTCTCCGATACCATTGGCCGCCGTCCCGTCTATATTTTCTCGATTTGTCTCGGTGTCCCAGCTGTCATTCTATCGGCTGCTATAAATGGAGTCATGAATTTCTACATTTTCCGATTCATTGTTGGATTTGCAGTTGCTGGAACACTGACTGTTGGATGGACGTATGCATCGGAAATGATCACTCCGAGTAGACGATTCCGGTTGAGAACTTTTCCCAATTGGGTGAGTTGTACTTGTAAAGAATCACTGAATAATGGGAAAATTAAAGGGAATAAGAGGAGGACCTGAAACACTTTTCTATAGGCAGAGACCTCACATTTAGGGTATTTCCAAGATACAACTGAACTAGAAAAAAACATAAAAACTGAGTTCCAAATTTCGAAAAACTTCGGTTTCACGAATATGATTTTACTTTGAAACTCACAAGGATGGGTGATAATTTTGCGAAATAAGAAAAAAAGAAATATTCTGACGAAAAAATAATGAAATACTATTGAGAATGTGATTTTTTTTTGAATCTTGTGATCACAATTTTCAAAATTTTCGGTTCCAGCTGTATTCAAAATAAATAGAGATTGTTCGGATGGAGGTTGTATCTTTCTATATTATACAAGCACTGTCTGAATGTCATTTCGAGAAGACTCGAGTCATTTTTGAACAATATAAATTGCGATCTGAACTAGACTAGAATCGAAAATTAGAAGTAAAAGTTTTTGAGATTCAAAATTTCTGTTTCAAAAAAGTGGTTTCAGAGTATAAAGTGGTTCAAGAAACGATGAAACAAGTATTATATTATTTTCCTGAAACGTGTATCGTTAGTTCCCTAACGGCTGCTATTCTAACAGCGAATATCTTGTCATATTCCGTTTCAATAACTCTAGGGAGTGCTGCCCCCAATCAGAACCGTCAAATTAGGCCAAATTGCTTAAATATAACGTTTAACCATATTCTAATCTGTTCTGATTAGTACCAGTTCTGATCCGGGCGGTTCTAATTCACTACCCTCTGAAGGTGCAAATTTTTGAGTTTCCACTAACTGACAATATCGAAATCATATTTATGAAAAATTCCAAGAAAACCAGAGTTTATCATTCTGTCCTGTTTCAACTTTTGCATAAATTTGAACAGATATTTCGACAAATAGTTCCACGAAACTGGGAATATGAACGAAAATTCTTGTATGTGTGAATTCTCTGTTTCACAAAGGGGGTTGTTTCTTCAAGGAAGATACTAGTGAGTTGATCACATCAGGATTAATGAGAAAATAAGTTTTCTAGCTTCAAACATCTTGTACTAACGGTTTAATCTGGTTATTTTTTTAGTTATTTCAAAACTCTGCCTGATTTATCCTAGAAAAGGAAAAAACTTTTGATACCATTACTACTTTTGTTTCCCTTATGGATCGCAACAAATGAGGTTTCTAATAAGTATTGAAATACTAATATTATTTTATAGAAGCACTAGTGACCAACGTGATCACTGTTTCAAGACATCCATTTAGGCAGCAAGTTCCAGTGCTCACTTAGATTCTAATTGAAAAAAACAAAATGTACATCTCACTTTTCCAATAAGATTCTGATTCGTTTTCCAGGCAAACGCCCGTATGATGCAAGTGGGAGTGTCTTGGTTGGCTGGTGAATGGCGTCTCGCTTCATATCTGTGTGCAACTCTCTCAGCTACAGTACTCCCAATGATTTGGTATCTCCCAGAGAGTCCCGTTTTCTTGGAGCAAAAGGTGATTCTTCTAAAATCTAGTTTAGTAAATTATTAGTATCCCCCAAATCTCAAAATAGAATTGTGAAACAGTGCTTCTTTTTTTTCAGAAAAAGTTCGAGCGAGCCGAGAGGTCTCGAGAGAAAATTGCAGCGATCTGTCAGCTGGAATACGAACCGAAACCACGAGAGGAGATGGCTGATTTGAAGAAAATCACTCCGATGATGTTGTTGAGAAGTCCCGTTTTGAGGAGCAACTTTCTCGTTCTTTGTTGGATGTAGGTCACACTAGAGTATTGGGACGAATAGGGAATGAGTTTAAGCAAGAATGATATAAACTGGCTGAAACGGGATAAAACATATATGATACTGCATGAGACACTAATTAATTAATTGTCTTTGATTAGGCTCCGCCCAAACTTTCGTTTGGAACTAGTTGATTCTTTGTAGAAAACTTTTATGCAAAACATTCACACGTGCTATCGGAAACGATGTTAGTCCATATTCTTGAGAAATAGGCAAAACGGTATTTTACTTCTTCGGGAATACAAACGTTTTCTGGGATTGGTTTACTTGTATTGTGCGGAGGTATCAGTAAGATTACCCATTTTTTTATGTTGTCATGGAAATTTTAGATGAAATATTGAGCAATTAGATTGAATGATCGATTGAAAATAAACCAGAAGCTCAAATCATCTTCTCTGTGTTCTCAAGCAGTGAAGAAAAAAATGAAAATAGTCTGTTTCAAAAACAACTCAAATTATCAAAGTGGACAGTTCATCGATGGAGACATCATGTGTGTATCCTAGTTAATTCTACCAACAGATCATAACAACTGTTTAGTAAAATAGTTCCAGAAAAACTGAGAACCTGTCAACAAATTATTCCAGTAATCTGTAGAATTGAAAAATGCATTTGAAACCGTAAATAATGTTTTTATTCTTATTTTGTCATTGACTTAATCCCGATAGTTTGAGTTATTGAGATGAACATATTGCTCTGAAATTGGAATAGTGGGCGGGACCAATTTTGCTCTTTTTCTTGAAAAAACTCAACCAAAACCACTTTATTTGTTTTTTTTTTGATTTCCAAACTTACTGTTTCACTGGAAATGGATGTTGTTATCGTTCGGGGTTTCTGATAGTATGCTTTGAATAGTTGGGCACTTGCTATCTCTGACTTTTTTACTTTTCTACTGTTTCAGTTGAGTGTGAATGTTGTCAGCTTTACGGTTTAAATTCAATCATTTAGCAGCGTACTGAAATGGTCATAATTTCTTTTTCAAAATTCTCGATTTCCAGGTGGTTCTACGTGGGAATGTCGGTCTACATAACCGATTTGAATAGTGGAGATATGGCCAAGAACTTTTATGTCGGACAGTTTCTTTGCGGTTTCGTATTGACTATTTCCAAGATTGTGAGTTCATTTTACCCGTTGATTGAATAATTGGATTTACTTTCAATTTTTTATCTTAGTGTTGAAACTGTAATGATTCCAGACGATCGGAATAATCGAACCGAAAATCCCTTGGCTCGGTCGTCGTTTCATCTTCATTGCATCGCAACTCATCGCCCTCTGTGCCTACGTGACTATCCTCACTGCTCTCTGGTCGAAAAACAAGGAATCCTGGTGGTATACTGTATCATACATCTTCGCGTATGCTGCACAATCCCTGTGTCTGGAGACTTGTTATCTATCACTTGCTGAGTTGATGCCAACTGATGTCCGAAGTATTGCTGGTGCTCTTATGAATATTCTCATGAAGATTGGAACTATTCTCGCGTCGACTACAAAACCAATCAAGTTCTGGTATGAACCAATGTTATTCATGATTAATACGGTTCTTTGTACTGCTGGATTACTCGTTGTTTGGAAATATTTACCGGTAAGAAAGTATTTATTAAATAGTATTGAAACAATTCACAGGAATCCAAAAACATGAATATGCAATTGGTTGGCCAGGATGAGATTAGTGAGAGCATTGATGAGGAGAGTTCCACGAATAAAACGTCTTCTGAAATTCCATCGGATGACTCTAATTCCCAGATGACGTCCGTCCTGGAGAGTAGTGAAAAGTCGGAAGTTGTAACAGAGAAATCGGAGAAATAGTAGAATGAATCAATGTTTCCTTTTATGTGCAATGAATAGTTTGTATTTTGTTTTGTTTCATCCAGACATGTTATATTGTTTTGCAGATTGCTCACTGATTCTTACACTGATAAGCGTGAAAATTTTTAGTAAAAAACCAATGCCATGCGGATTTTCAAAATTTTTACACATTTCAAAATAGGAAAAAGTTAACTTGAAACATTTTCACATTCACAATCGCTTTGTATGTACTGCAGTTGTTTCCAATGGCACCAATAAAATATTACTTGCGCCATTTTAGTAACACATTCTTGAAACATAAAACTTTTCAAATATTTTTGCACATGCCCCTTACTTACCCCTAATAGCCCCTACTTGCTTCTAGAACCATTCTGGAGATAAATCGAAATAAATAAGAAATCCTAATAAAAACGAACAGCTACTACGAAATGAAAGTGAACGTATATCAATTTTGATATCGGTATCTGAATGTCAAATTATTTTTAATATTTCCATGAAATCAAAAAAAAATTATATTTGGTAAACGACGATGGATCATTAGGAGGATTTTGAAGAATGTGGATATCTACCATAAAAACAAATTTTTCTGTTTGCAGTCAAACTTAAAGCAGAAAAAATCTATTTCCGACTTCCGGATAATAAATTTTCAGTTTCATGCAACTTTGATAGTCACCTGCTGACTGACTAAGCCGTTATTCGCTTGGTGTAACGAAAAAAGCATACTTGCAACAGGCCGGGCCGGGCCGGGCCGGGCCGTGACGAGAATTTCCAAGGCCCGGCCCGGCCCGGCCCGAGGCCCGGCCCGGCCCGAAGGCCCGGCTGAAAAATTTGAACTGAAATTTTGAACGAAAATTTGAATTTTTTTGAATTTTTTCCCAAAAATGTCGAATTTTTGACTATACTTCAGAATTCAATCAAAAGATAGTTATTCATCAAAAAATTGAAATTTTTAATGTAAATTTTTTAAAAAATTCAAAAAATTTGGTGAAAAATAGGTACCTTTTTTTTGAAGCCGGGCCGGGCCTTGAAAATTTTCTACCGGCCCGGCCCGGCCCGGGCCTTCGGGCCATGCCGGGCCGGGCCGTAAATTTGCAAGTATGGAAAAAAGAATTACTTCCGACTTCGGATTTTTATAAGCCAAAAACTAGTTTTACCCTGATTTTCGCGATCCTTCATTTCTTCTAATTTTTACCTGATAAACTGTAACCGAAAAAAATAAAGTAAATTGTCAATTCCTGATTTTAAAAGATTCCGATTTCACTAATATTTTTTAACTCGCTATACAACTTTTTCATCTCCAACGAGTTTTCTAGAAATTGAATGAGTGTGTTTGCAAATGTTCCACGCAAAATT
Source organism: Caenorhabditis remanei (assembly GCF_010183535.1). Classification (NCBI taxonomy): domain Eukaryota; kingdom Metazoa; phylum Nematoda; class Chromadorea; order Rhabditida; family Rhabditidae; genus Caenorhabditis; species Caenorhabditis remanei. The sequence goes on from NC_071331.1 coordinate 8,082,272, forward strand.
CTAGTATTATTTTATCAGATTTCGCAATTCGTGAGTTCAAAATGAAATGCTGATTTAACATAGTTTGAAAAAATAACATCTGTTTCACATCTGTTATAATAATGTATAGGTATAATTTTTTCACTTCAATCAGCTAATGTACGTTTTTTATTCATCACAAGCATGGGAAGTAAAAATAATACCGCTGCGTCTTACTTCAAACGATAAAAGACGATCCAGACAATGCAATATCTACTTCTGATGGTTTTCCGATTTGAAATACCAGGAGCATTTTTGAAATGTTTTCTGTAGTTTGGCTAAATATCTACTCTTCATCAAAAAATAATATATTTTCAGGCCCTCATTCAAACAGTTTGAAACACATTTCGTTCTTAGAACATAGCCTATCAAAGTGTCACTATTCTAGTTTTTTTTCTATTGCCATTCGAGGTATTGTTTTTTTTTCTGGGAACGTGTCTTGAAGAATGTTTCCAGGACTTTGACAGATTTATTTTTTTTGTTTACCAATTATTTGTTCACATTTCTCTGTTTCAGAAGGGATGTAAATTTTCATTGAATCCAGAGCTAACTAATCAGTTCATTCGACAACCTCTGAACTCCAAATTCAACATTACGTCTTCATACCATTATACCAGTCGTTTCTTGTTCCCAGAAACAATTTGAAACATGATAAGAGCGTTATGCCGCCAAACAATTATAATAATTGCTACATATCAATGAAAACAAACTGCAGATACTATTTGATAATTCATATTTGAAACGGGAAAAACTAAACGAAATCTTGAGTTTCTCCCATAAAAATGTTCTGCTCAAAGTGAAAATGAAATCCAGGATTGCTATTGAAAACGCTAACAAAATAATTTCTGGTGTGTTTTTTTTTCAGTGCATTGTTAAAACTTCGCCATTTCACGGAAGGTGAAAGAAAAACAATTGACTGACAGAGAATAAAAATTAGTTTCTGTTTCAGAAGGCTAACTTTTTCTCGTTAAGTTTCTAACATAATAATTCACATGGTAAATAAAAATACATCATCGCATCCAGATAGTAGTTTCTAGAACTTGAGAATATTCCTTTAATTCAGAGTTCCTCTTGAAATTTGAAAATTCTACAGTATTAAAATCCAATAATTTATTAAATTTCGATAATTAACTAATATCAATAAGCGACAACTCTTCCAATGGAGAATCCGATCCAAGCAATGGTTGAGAAGTGTCTCCGATTGAATTCCTCTGCAGAGTAATTCTAGACTCTCGGATAATTGGTTCCGCACTTCCATCCACGTCGATTAAGTCACCTGAAATATAAAATATGTTTCTTTTTTAAAATCAATAACAGATCGAAAGAATATTCGAGATCTATTTTCAAACCATCCGAAACAGTAACCAACCTTCCAATGGATTATCATTCAACACCACTGCCTCTTCGCCTTCTTCAATATCTCTCTTCCCTCCATTCGATGTCATACTTATATTCAACTGCTCCAAATCGATTTCAATCGGAACATCTATCCGATCCTTCAGAATTTCAGCACATTCCAAATGACACTTGGCCATTGTCTTGGCAAAAGTTGCGAGGTGTTGAGCAATGTCTCTGACATGTTTCTGATCGAGTAGCTCTATTTTAACCATGACGTCATCTCGCATCTTCATGAATCGGGTACGACATTCTTGACGGCAACGGAGCATCATTCTGGAAATGAGGAATAGAGGAAGGGGTGTTTTGAGGAATAAGGAAGATGGAGGTCTATTATTTTTCAACCGCATGGATTCTGTCAATTATCAATCGAAAAATATGTAACGTGTATTAAAATATCAGGAAACAGAAAAAGTCAAAATTTCCATGTTTCAGAATCATTTGAAAAATATCCGTAATCAAGGATGCTGTGTATTGTTCAGACATTTCATCAAAAGTTTTCAGATAGCATAAATGTGGTGAAAAATATTTTAGAAACCATCCACTTTTAATTGTTCAAAGTTTTGTAACAGACATATAAAATTCCGAAATAACTAAGATTATAATCATGTTAGTCTTGCCAAAACTATGCCTATGTCGGAATCGAAAACAAATCACAAAAAACCCTCCGTTGGAAGTTTTAAGTCATCTCGAAATCAAGAATTTTAATTTTGATAGTGGAAAAGTGAAACACGCACGCGTACACTGCTTACAAATTGTAGGGTTGCGAAATGTCTCGGTTTTGAAATGGTAATATGATTTTTGAAGGCGGCCACGCCCACTTCCATTTCAGCGCTGCTCTTAATTTTTGAACACTGCTGAAAGAAATGGGCGTGACCGACACAAGGAGGCGGGGCGAGATTTCCTAGGACCGAAAATTTTGAATTCAAAATTTATTCAAAAACGATGTAAAGCTTATGATGAAGATCTTGGGAATATGACAATGATAAAAAACGTTGATTAGGCTCAAACAAAATGTGAAAGAATCGGAATTTTCATTTTCAGCCATTCTTAAAAATACTGATTTTGAAATGTATTGTTCCGAAATTCCAGAGCAACGAATAATTGTTTTCAAAAAATTAATGTTTCAGAAACTGGTTTTACAATCTACATCTAGCCACAATCTTACTTATCTTTGCTTTCTCACCTATACTCATAATTTCCAGTCTCGACTCGATACAATGGCTCCTGAATGGCAATGAACTCGACTTCCTCATCATCCAACTCCTTCAATTTGAGACAATACGAGAGATACTCGTACTTCACATCCAGATATTTCTTGATTGTCAATCGAGTATCCGGTACGACATGATCTATATAAACTTGTAGATCTGATACCATTTTCTGAAGGGGAACTGCAGATTCCGATTGTTTTTTGGCAATCATTCGGTGTTTATCCCCGAATTCACTGAATGCTTCGTTGGCTGTCTGTTGTTTTTCATGGGCTGCCAGGTCACAGAATATCGAACCGAATTCTGAAATAGTTCCGGTTTCAGATGAATCATTTTTATGCTGAATTTCATAAACCACTAGTGTTCTCCGCCAGCATACCTTTCTGACAATCGGAAATCTTCTGTTGATACTGAAACATATCCCCAAAATAAGCGACCAAATGCCTATAGAATTCTGAATTTTCCTCTAGAATTTTTTCCTTTTCAGCCAATGGATCATTTGTGAGAATAGCTCGAGATAATCCCAGAGCATCTGCAGAGTCTTGATCCATGAATTCCACCACTTTGTGTTTTACTTTCTTGATTAGAATATCTAGGGTTTTTCCTTTCGTGTTGGCGTCGTCCAGTTTGTTTATTGTGATCTGGAAATTGTAGTGTTTCACTGAAGTCATGAGAATACAACTGTCGAAAATTTCCCTAATCTCCCAAAAACTACCGTTTCACTATGGTTTCATTGATTCCTGTTCTCACTGAAAGACTCAATACAGCCTTTGATAGGCTCATACGCCATTAAAAATATCATTTTCCCAAAGAAAACAGACGTGACAATGCATCCTTTGGGCTGTACAGACCGAGAACGATTGTAGCTCGCGTGATTTATTTGCAAAATTGATTTAGTTTAATGGATGACAATGAAAAATGCCATTCTTTTGAGCTATCAGTAAACCTGGAACGATTTTTGAAAGAGTTGTTCAAAAAAAACAGTCGGCACGGCTCGACCCGGTTGTCAAGTATACTATCAACAGGGTATTCTTTTTTTTACTTTTTGAAACGAATGAAATTTCACCAATAATAGTGTTTTTTGAAATATCAAAACGCAATTACCATTTTTCAGAAACTTGATATCTTATGTTTTCTGCAAACTAGGGTCAGAGCAGTTTTCGAAAACAAGCTTCAAGAATTGAGAAAGTTTTGAAACATCAATAGTTTTCTGTTCCATCTGTTTTATATTAGTGAATAAAAATGTTCATTGGTTAGTTCATTCCTCAGAAGCGCGATGCATATAATTTATTCACAGAAAATTAAAGTGCCCCCATACAATAATTTTCTACTGAAAACAAAATTTTCAACTTTTTACAGGAACATTTCTCATGACTTTTTCCAATGCCTGTGTGACTTACCTTAACAGGATTCAAGCTGACTTGAATCAGTTGTGCAACCGCTGATTTTCGTTCTCCTTTCACTGTGATCCCATTGATTGCCACTATCTCATCTCCACATCGAATCCGTCCATCTTTAAAAGCGGGTGACTTATCGAACACTTGAACAACATAGACACAAGGGCAATAGGGACCACCGCCGCCTGGAATAGATAAAGTCCTTTGTTTCATGAAAATACTGGCAGTATACAAAATAGTCAGCAGAAAAAGGGAATTCTAAACTGTCAAACAAAGCATTTTTCACTTTTTCTGGTAAGTTACAAAAATTAAGAAATTTTCGCAATACGATTACTCCAAATTCGATATACCTATAGAAATGCCGACGACTCCCTTCTCATCCTTTGTCAACTCAATTGTTTCCGATTGAATTCGCATTCCGAGTCGGTCTTCTTCTATCTGAAACTCCAAGGAATACTTTAGCAAAAAATGAAAATATCCCTTCCAAATCCCAAATGCAAACGACTCACCTCCATTCTCCTAATCCAGTGTTTTATTTCTTCTCGGATCGATGGAAGAAGACCTCTTCTTGACGAAAAAGAGCATGTGAATGAGAGGGTTGGAGATGGAGAGAAACAGAGGAGCCACTAGAGAGAACGGGGAGCACGAGAGACGCAGAGAATTGAGGAGAGCTCTGAAAATGGGGGAGAAGAAATGGAGACGCAAAGTGGGGGGAAAGAGGACAACCTTATGGGGTGATGGGGAGAGAGGAAGGACATATACACATCAGAATGAATTAGGGGGACAGAAATTAGAAGGGAAGGCAAAAATGTATTGGAACAATGGAACAGGAAGTTGCATTGATACATTTCGAAAAGTTGAGCACTTGTGTACCATCTGCAACATTAATTAGGTCATGTTATAAAAATTTTCGACTATTGGTAGTTACCGAGCAATTAAAATAAACTTGGGATTTCTTGAAACAAGTTGTTTTGAATTTGAGAATATTTGAAAGCCAAGCTTTTAACAAAAATCTATTTTACCATTGCTCATTGTGTCTGATCCTTGGAAGCCGTAAAATTACATTTTTGAAAACTATTTCCATACGTTTTGATATAGAGTTCTTATATTGTTTTATCAGTGCAAAACCGGTCGGCACAGTTGTGCGGAATGAAATGTTTTGATTTCCGGAATCCGGAATTTCGAATGACTTGCTAAATTTGCAAGAGCAAGACTTTTTTCGAGTGCCTTTAATGATTGATTAAGTTTAAAACTACTTTTAAGGATCAAAACCGAAAAAGAGGTACGATAGTCATCTTTTCAACTCACTGAAATACCCGGAATCTGAAACCGGAATGAAAAAACCCTGGAATTTCTGGGCAGAAGAAAAATCCAAATCATGAACGTGCCCGAAACAGTGTCTGGAGATTGCGGAGGTTTTTTTTAATCAGACGAACAAAATTACTGATTTACAATAACTTATTGTGACTGATTTGAGCTAGAACCCTGGTAGCGGAATTCATCTCCTTTTATTGTCCCCTATTTCTGTTTCAATACACTCTGATATGTATAAGGATGTTCAACTTTCCACTAGCTGTTGAACATTTTCAACAAAAAAAATTATAAATCGTACTGTCGAGCGATGTTAAAGTCATAAATACCATCTTGGCCAAGCTGGGCAGAAGAAGTATTCGAATCATATGCCGCCTGAAACAATACGGGAGATTTCTACAACTGGTACCTTGATGAAACTAGTATCAAGACGCTCTCTTACAATTTGAAGTAGTTGTTCAAATTATTCAAATGAGTTTAAAAGTGAACACATATGCACATTTCCTTTGGTGTAAGAAATCACATCTCTGAAACTGATTACTGTATTTTCAAGATTATGATCTGAAACAGATGGAGACAACATTTGTTTTTCTTCAGTTCAAAAACAACATTTCCTTTTCCTGATTCCTAAATCATTTCCTACTTACTATTAGTACCGTTTCAGTCGAACCACCAGTTTCAAAACATGAGATACATATATTAGAAAGTGATGAAACTGTTATAGATTTTTGCAAATTCGCTTCGTCAAACCTAAAAAATTGCATTTTCAGGGATCTATTATGTAGTTTGTGATGCCCGAGTAATTCGGTTCTGATAGTATTCTTTTAGGCATATATCTTAAAGATTCAATTGTGAAGCGGATGTTCTCACAATCAGTTTTTGATGAAGTGGGAAGATCAATTCTGAAGTGATTGGCAACTATTTCAAACTGAGACACGATATCGATATGGAAACTGTTCTTCAGTTGTCTCAAACAGTAAAACACATTGATGCAGACATGCGAAATTCCGGGACGGCCTGACGAATTGGAAAAAGATTTATTATCAGAACATGGTAAATTACAATTGGTGTTTTTTTTACTTGCTCGTTCAATCACTGATGTGAATCTTTAAACACATCCAGAGTCTGATGAAAAAAAATTCCTGAAGTTCACTGGTAATTCAGAATTTGAAAACTGATGGCATACTGCTATAAGGACTAAAACGGTTTCACAGTCACCATGAAGCTTACTCACTGGCATTCTGACTAGTTTCTATGGCATTAATTTTCTAGGTAAAGTCCATGCAAAAAAGTTAAAGTAATAAATGTGCGATTTCAGAAAATTCTTAAAACTGATAGAGATCCGTAAAGTTAATGGTGTTTTATTGAAGATGGAGAAAACCTATACCAATTGGAGCAGATCTGAAATTGAATAAAATTTCACCACGCCCCGTTGTTAATGTTTTTAAAAGTCACAGCGCTGATAGCGTGGTTGGCGAAAAAATAGATAACGAGTGTTTTTGCCCATGACGGTCAATTGGAACATTATTTTCTAGGGGCACTCATAAGCTGTACAAAACAAAAAACAGTTTTTTTGATTGCAGATTTTTGATTTCAGTGGAGCGCATTTGTTGCTTTTTAGCCTCAGAATTTAAAAGTTGATTACGGTCGAGCAACCACCATCAGAATGTAGAGGCTTTTCAATTTTATCTCGTGATTCCTGAATTGCAATTTTGATGAAAGTAGAACCCCACCATCTCAAAAACAGTTACTAAAAATATACATGAATCAGCATAAAGTGGGCGGAGCCTAATCGTCTTCTCCCCATAAATTCCATTCGTTCCGTTTTATAATAGCTTCAGGTCACTCGTCCCTCCTCTCCTCCACTTTTCTCTCTTTTTCTCCCATTGCTCGGTCACCGTGGCGATTTTCCGAAATGTGAAGGTCATTGTGGTTGAAAGGAATGGTTGAGTGGATGAATGAATGTGTCCCCCCTTCTTTTGACAAGTACGTTTTCCCTCTTCTCCCTCCCTCTAATACTTCTTTTTCTGTTTTCACACAGTTCTCCTCTCTCGGATCAAAAGAGAGAGAATGAGAGCAAACACGAAATGTCTTGTATTTGTGTTTGTATGAGCAATTTGAACGGTTTACTGGTACTACTCTTGTTATGAAATATTTCTGTTTTCTCTGTATTTTTTTTTCGAAATGGAAGAATCGCTTGAGAAAGACCAGTCTTGTTTTGATGCATAATCCGTTGAGATTCCGAATTTTTTTAACTGGTTTTGTACTGAAATGACGAATCCTCCCTGAAATTAGAACGACCTTTTTACGATAATATAGAAACACGAAATTCCAATTTTGAATATAAGTGAACTTGAGATACCAAAACTCACACTAATCAGTTTGAATTAAGAGTACGAAGTCAATTTCGTTCGAGATCCGAATCGCCTTACATTGAGATGTTGAAGCTGTAAACTTTAAAAAGACATGTTTTTTTAGCAATGAGTAGCTTTTCCTAGGCCACCGTTCTCTAGGCCGAACAACTTGCCCATACGATTCTTGTTCACATGGAAATGTGATATTTTACGGCCTAGAGATTTCATACGACGCAGTACTAAACCAACCAAAAGTGTCTACAAACACAAATCCTGAAACCGAAGAAAAAGTGGTGGCCTAGAAAGTCCTTTGAGAAAAACTAGTCCCACATATTTAGAATTCACTTAAAGCCAGAATTGAAGGTGATGAATATTTTTTAACTGATTTCAATTGCCTTCGTCCACAACTCTCTGAGCAACGTTAAATCTTCAATACCATATTTCTGATTGTCACCGAAATCTCATTGAAATATCTCTTTTTTTCTCTGAGGTTCTCAATTTCGCACGTGTTCTTATTTGGTTTCGGTGGAGCGCGGTTGTAAGAAGCGTGTCGTGCGAATATTATTCGCCTAAAACATTTTTGAATACAAGAAAAAGGCCGACTGTCTTTCGAGGTTAGGCTTATTCATATCGAATTTGTGAAACAAATTTTTTTTTAAATTTAACTTTTTGCGAGAACTAGATTTTACAGGTTGAGTTTTCTAGGTTGTCCAGATTCTGTTGGCAGGTACTAGAAAACCGGCAGATGAGAAACTAGTCCTTCAGACAATGTTCCCAGAAATCACAAGGCCTAGGAAATTCACTAGAGAAAACTAGTCCTTGATCATTTTTTCAAATTTAAACTTTCTACGAATAGATTCTTGTTGAAAACTGAGCACTCTATTTGAGAGGGACCAAGAAACACAAAATTTTGAGAACGATGTCTTGTAAATATTTATTGGATTTTTTTGGGAAAATCGAAGAATCACTTGAGGAAGACTAGTCTTGTTTTATCCATTGAGATTACGATTTTTAAACTGATTTTGTAGGGGAATAGAGCTTTAAACGAATCCTAGCTGAAATTAGAACGACCTTTTTATGATACTATAGAAACACGAAATTTCAATTTTGGAGATAAGTGAACTTGAGATACCAAAATTCACACTAATCAGTATGAATTGAGAATACAAGGTCAATTTCGTTCGAGATCCGAATCGCCTTACATTGAGATGTTGAAGCTGTAAACTTTTTCATACATGTTTTTGGCAGTGTCTAACTTTTCCTAGGCCACCGTTCTCTAGGCCGAACAACTTGCCCATCCGATTCTTGTTCACAAGAAAATGTGATATTTTACGGCTTAGAGATTTCATATGGCGCAGTACTAAACCAATCAAAAATGTCTATAAACAAAAGTCCAGAAACCGAAGAAAAAGTGGTGGCCTAGAATATTTGAAGTAAGTCAACCTGAGATACCGAAATTCACTTCTGAATTAAGTGTACATCCTTGCCCCGCAATGTCAATTGTGTTTGATATAAGGACAGCCTTCCATTGAGACTTTGAAGCTGTAAACTTTTTCATACATGTTTTTGGCAGTGTCTAACTTTTTCTAGGCTACCGTTCTTCAGACCGCTGAGATGACCTAAAAGATCATCTGCTGAATAACTAGTCCATTCGATTATTGCCCATTTTAAAATGTTATAGCTGTATGGATCGACTCAATATTAGAGCAACCTAAAAATGTCTAGAAACATAATTCCAGAAACCGAAAAAAAATGTGGTGACCTAGAAAATCCTTTGAGAAAAACTAGTCCCCCATACAACTCGCTTTTTAGTCAAGGACTTGTAAATGTTGAATGTTTGTAAAGTGATTTCAAATATTTACAAACATTTCTTTATTTCTCGACCACAGCCGCTCATGAATGGCCCAGCCTCGTCATAACATCGTCATATTATTTATGATTGTCTAGAAACACTATTTTCCAAAAACCCGGTCCACTTGAACTACCAAATTTCTTCTGTTTTATAATAAAATTTTTATTCCGGGTTGGGAAATCCCGGGCCGGCTGACAAAAATTTTTCGGCCCGATCGGCCCGGATTCAAAAAATGTGCACTATTTTTCACATATTTTTTCGAAATTTTCATTAAAAAATAATCAAAATACTCCAAAATTGTAGTACACATAAATTCTTGTTGAAAACTGAGCACTCTATTTGAAGGGACCAAGAAACACAACATTTTGAGAACGAAAAGAACGATGTCTTGTAAATATTTACGTATTTTTCTCTGGATTTTTATTTGGAAAATGGAAAAATAGCTTGAGACAGACTAGTCCTGTTTTGAAGCATAATCCATTGAGGTTCCGAATTTTTTAAACTGAGTTTGTAGGGAATTGAGCTTGAAACTAGCTTCGACTACTCGCTGAAATTAGAACGACCTTTTTATGATAATATAGAAACATGAAATTTCAATTTTGAAGATAAGTCAATCTGAGATTCCAAAGCTCACACTAATCAGTTTGAATTAAGAGTACGTTACTGGTCCCTGAAGTCAATTTCGTTCGAGATCAGAATTGCCTTATTTTGAGACTTTGAAGCTGTGAACTTTATCATACTTGTTTTTTTGCAGTGCCTAACTTTTCCTAGGCCACCGTTCTCTAGCATAGTTGTCTGGAATCCGGATTCCGGAAATTCCGGATTCCGGAATTCCGGGTTTTTTTTGACATTCCGGTTCCAGTTCCGGATTCCGGAAAATGAAAATTTTCATTCCTATTCCGGATTCCGGATTCCGGTTTTTTTGAATTTTTTTTCCGGAATTCTGAAGTCTAAATTTAAAAATTTTTTTGAGTTTTAAAGACAACTGCATTACTTCTTTTTCGGTTTTGAACCTCAAAAGTAGTCTTAAACTTTATATATCATTAAAAACACTCGAAAAAATGACTTGGCCTTGCAAATTTATCGAAACATTCCGGATTCCGAAATTTCGGATTCCGGAATTCCGGGGTTTTTTCGTCATTCCGGTTCCGGATTCCGGATTCCGGAAAATTAAAATTTTGATTCCGGTTCCGGATTCCGGATTCCGGTATTTGAAAAACTTCATTCCGGTTCCGGATTCCGGATTCCGATTTTTCGGAAAATGGCATTCCGTACAACTATGTTCTCTAGGCCGAACAACTTGCCCATACGATTCTTGTTCACATGGAAATGTGATATTTTACGGCCTAGAGATTTCATACGACACAGTGCTAAACACACCAAAAGTGTCTATAAACACAAGTCCAGAAACCGAACAAAAACCAGTGGTCTAGAAAATCGTTTCAGAAAACTAATCGCTCATAGAATTCACTTTTTTAGCCAAAGAATTGAAGATTTTAAATTTTTAAACTGATTTCAATTGCCTTCGTCAACAATTCCCTGCGCAACGTTAAATCTTCAATACCATATTTCTGATTGTCTAGAAACACTACTTTCCAAAAACCCGGTCTACTTGAACTACCAACTATCTGTATTAGCTCGACACAAATTGTTTCACAAATTCGATATGAATAAGCCTAACCTCGAAAGACAGTAGGCTTTTTTCTTGAATTCAAAAATATTTTAGACGAATAATATTCGCACGACACGCTTCTTACAACCGCGCTCCACCGAAATCTCATTGAAAAATGCATCTTCATCTCTGAGTCTCTCAATTTCGCACATGTTTTTATTTAGTTTCGGTGGAGCGCGGTTGTAAGAAGCGTGTCGTGCGAATATTATTCGTCTAAAATATTTTTGAATTCAAGAAAAAAGCCTACTGTTTTTCGAGGTTAGGCTTATTCATATCGAATTTGTGAAATAAATTTTTTTAAATTTAACTTTTTGCGAGCACTAAATTTCATAGGTTGAGTTTTCTAGGTTATCCAGATTATGTCGGCTAGTTCTTCAGACAAAGTTCCTAGAAATCTCAACATAATTCCAGAATAATGAAGATGAAAGGAGTGGCCTAGGAAAACCACTACATTTCTTTTTTTATAGTCTTAAAAGTAATATTGCTGAAAAATTAGTACCTGATTCATGATGGACTAGAAAAACAAAATTTTGTGAACAATTAAGCTGAAAATTCAAGGCTACCAAAATCTTAAAAGACCTAGAAAATCGGTTCACGGAAAACTAGTCCCGAACTCTACCTGAATATATATTCAAGATTCAATCAACAATCTAAATTTTGTAGTTTTCAAACATCTCTATTCATATCATACCGCCCATTTCTCCCTCCTTCCACTCAACAAATACCATAAACTATATCAATACTCCCCCACCTATTCAGAATGCCCCGACCTCTTCTGAATCTTCCGGCGACTACAATATGACGGCTCCAACGACTTCAACGAAACCTACGAAACCGCTAAACTCCCCGTCTATTCCTGGTCCATTACCGAAACCTGAGAGGGTTCTGGCATGGGCGGTGTGGGTTTTTCACTCGCTTTTTGCTTTTGTCATTGCCTATTGGGTCTCGAATGGAAAAGCGAAGAAATGGATAAGTCATTGGATGCAGGATAGGTAAGAGTTGTCTAGTTGAGGGTGTTTATATTAGCACGGCACACTTTTTACAACCGCGCTCTACCGAAACCGAAGAAAATTGTGTGCCAAATTGAGAGACTCAGAGAAAAAAGGCGTTTTTCAAGGCAATTTTTCGGTGGAGCGCAGTTGTAAGAACTGTGCTGAGCTAATAGTTGGATTGTTTAAAGTGTGAAATAGAAAAATAAGTGTTTTTAGTTAAAAAATGACAGAAAATCAACTTTTTTCAATAAAAAATCCAAATTTTTTCCCATAAAAGTCTTAAAAATATTGTTTCAGCTATGTGCCAGGCTGGAAAATGGATTTATCAGACGCAGAGTGGGCGTATTATCGACAAACTGTGTGGCATCTTCTGCTGGATTACTCGATTCATAGTTTAGGGTTCGTTTTTTTCGGGGAATTAACGAAAAATTGCGAAAAATTCATATTTTCAAATTTTCCAACCAAAAAACTTGCAAAACATCTTCCAAACCTCCTGAAAACTCTGAAAAAAGTTGAGAATTCTGCATTTTTCGTTAAAAACCAAACGCGCTCCAATGAACTTTCAAATTAGCGGGAGTTTAAAATGAATTTTTCAACGAAGAAAAATTAAAATTTTTCAGAATCTTCCTGTCAAAACGATATCTTCCATCACCGATCTCAAAATATGCATTCATTGCAATCGGGTTTTTAGTTCAAATTCATATGAGCAGGTATTTTTCCAAAATTCTATAAAACCCCGCCCCTTTTTTCCAGTTTCCAATGTATTCTCGTACTATACTCATTCGCTGTTCTCGTTATTTTCTCCACGTGGATCACGGGCGGTCTGAAATGGACTCCATGGATAATGTGCATTGGTTTCATCGCAAAAGCCACTCAAATCGTCCCTTTCTCGTCTGGAACTCATATTTTCTATCGGGAATTCAATATCTATTTGTATGGATCCATCAAAATACTGAATTTCGCGCTGTTTTTTGCGGAAAATTGGAAGAAAATTGAAAATTCGAGAGTTTTGTTGACAGAGAGTCTGCTGTATTTCTCATATCTTCCTTATTCAATGACTCTGATCGTGAGATTCGAAGATTTTCGAGAACAGTTTCACAAGTGGGAACAGAATCGAGAAATCTGCGTGAACTCATTGAAAAATGCTATCTGGTTCGGGATCAGATTGGCGTTTTGGTTTGGTTTCATGGACTTTTTGCTTCATTTTGTTCATGTGCAAGCGTTATTCAACTCTCCAGATTCACTGGTGAACAGCTTGAATGTCTATGAAGGTGAGTACCTAGACTCATGGATTCCGCGAATTAAATTTTTAAAAAAAGGAAATTTTCAGTTTGCGCGATCGCCTATGTCGCCGGTCAGATGTTCCATGTGAAATACGTCGTCATATTCGGTGTTCCCGCTTTCTTTGCTGCTCTCGATGGATTTCGACCACCTCCGCCGCCGATATGTATATCTCGAGTCTCACTTTACTCGAGAATGTGGAGACATTTCGATAATGGACTTTACGAATTCTTGAAGCATCAAGTCTACATTCCAGTTATGAGAAAACCACTTCCTTTGGTTTTATCGATTTTGAGGGGACTCGGAGCGCTTTGTGCAGTTTTTGGAGTCGTTTTGGCGTGGCATGGAACACGAAGACATTACATTTTCTGGGTTACGTTATCTGCCACTGAACTTATCGTCGAACGAATCGGATGGCAGATCTGGAAAACACGAAAAGTTCAAGAAATTCGGAAAGTGATTGGGGAAAATGGATGTCGAAGAATCATGGCGACATTGATGCTTCTTACAGTGACACCTGGAATTTTTGGAGTTTTCTTCTTTCTTGGCCAGGAAGGCGTCGGAGAGACGATATCGATGAATGTAGTCGTTCAGGGATTTCTAGACGTTCTTTCATTTAATATTACTGCTTTTCCATTATCTGCCGGGTTCGCATTTTTGCATATTCTCACTCTGGGTTACTTTTTTAATAATGTTTGCCTTGATATTGAGTATTTTGATAAGAAAAAGAAACAATAAAGATGTTTTCTGTTTTCTAAATGAACTTGTCTGGGAAGTTTTTGGAAAAAGTCATAGTTGTGGAGGCCCGGCCCGGGCAGATTGGCGCGAAAGTCAAATTTTTTGAAGATTTTTTCGCGAAAAAGTCAAATTTTCGAATATTATTCAAAATTAGAATAGATTCTGAAAAATAGTCAAAAATGGTCATATTTTCGATGAAAAATTCAAAAAAAGTGTCATTTTTTGAAGCCGGGCCTTGACAATTATGAAAAAAGTTACCGAAAAACAAAAAAAAAACAGGAAAAATTGTTCCGATTAGAATGAAAATTTTGAATTTATAAAATTTATTCTAATTTTCGGAGATTATCCTTCTTGGGCACTCCGACGGTGCGTCCTTTGCGTCCTCTGACACGGAATCCCCAATAGTGTCTGAGTCCACGGTGAAGGCTGATCTTCTTCATGCGCTCGAGGTCCTCACGGAGCTTGTTGTCAACGGCGGTTGAGAGCAACTGGAAACAAGAATTCGATGGATTTTTAGGAAAATTACGAAAAGAAGTAGAAAAACGTTTCATTCTTACTCGCCTGTCCGGTCTTTCCATCCTTTTTGTCCTTTTGTCTGTTCTTTTCGGAAGATCAGCGGCATATTCTTGTGATTATAACCTGAAAATAAAGTGTTTCGATTGAAAATAAGGGAAAAAAGTTAGAGAAAAATATTCAGCATTAGCAACTGACGGAAACTTGAAAACCCAACTCGAAGAACGGTGAAAATTGCATGAAAAAACGAATATTTTCGCAAATACACAAAATATGGTATTGTCTTCACATTCGGAACACTTTTTTTTAGGAAAACTTAAATTTTACAGCCGAAACTGGCCGAAAATTTATAAAGAACCACCCGCAACAGAAAACAAAACTAAAAGAATTGAACAACACAAAAATATACAGAAAACTGTAATCGCGGCGAGACCCATATCGTCCGGCCGACATGTTCCTTTAAAATTTGCAGTTTGAAGATTTATTTTTAGTGATTTCTCTTGATTTTCTAACTTTAAAAATTAAAAATGCTGCAAATTAAAATTTAGACATTTTGAAAAAATTTTTAATACATAAACAATAGAGAAGGCTTTGATAAATGGCGCCGAAAAACTAGTTTTTTTAAATCGCCTTGGCTACGGTAGCAATCGTTTCGTGTGTGTTTGTTTGTTGGAATATTTTCCACGTTTCAGCCACGTTTCAGCCTAATACATTCAAATGGCAACGAAACTCGCAGATTTTTTGGTATTTTCAAGCAGTTCTTCTTCATTTTTGACGATTTCTTAATCACAGTTTTTCTTTTGCCGTCTCATCACTTATATTTCAATCTTTTCTTATTTCAGTAATGTTCCTCGACTATGTCAAACCCTTTTGCGCCTATGTGCCAGAGGTGGCGAAACCTGAACGGAAAATTCCATTCCGAGAAAAGATGTTATGGACAACTGTGCTCCTTATGGTCTACCTAGTGTGCTGTCAAGTCCCGTTGTTCGGAATTATGGCTACGGAATCATCAGATCCACTCTACTGGCTTCGTGCCATTATGGCCTCCAACAGGGGCTCTCTGATGGAACTAGGAATCTCGCCCATCGTTACTTCCGGAATGATTATGCAACTGCTTTCTGGTATTAAAATGCTCGAAGTAGGAGATTCGCCGAAAGAGCGGGCACTCTTCAACACTTCCCAGAAATGTAAGAGCCATTGAGATAATTCGAATTATTATTGTTTGTTTTCAGTGTTCGGAATCATTATCACTGTTGGACAAGCCCTCGTCTATGTGATGTCTGGACTCTATGGCCCTCCATCTGAGCTCGGTGCTGGAATCTGTCTCCTTCTCATTGTCCAACTTGTAATGGCTGGTCTCGTCGTGCTCCTGTTCGATGATTTGCTTCAAAATGGGTACGGTCTTGGATCGGGAATCTCTCTTTTCATCGCTACCGGCATTTGCGAAAGCGTCATCTGGAAAGCGTTCTCCCCAGCTACGTACAACAATGGACGTGGAATGCAATTTGAAGGATCTCTCATTGCACTTGTTCATCTGCTCACAACTCGTAGCGACAAGATCCGTGCTCTCCGAGAAGCATTCTACCGTCAGGACCTTCCGAATGTGACCAGTTTCCTGGCCACTGTAGCCGTGTTCTGTCTTGTTGTTTACTTGCAAGGATTCCGTGTGGAACTACCCATCCAGTCTTCAAAAGTGCGAGGACATCGGGCTTCTTACCCGATCAAGCTCTTCTACACATCTAACATGCCAATCATTCTTCAAAATGCCCTGGTATCAAATCTGTTTGTTATTTCTCAGGTTGGTGATTAGCTTAGTGTTATAATTAGAAATGTTTTAACTTCTTTTTCCAGCTGATCTATTCGAAGACCGGTGACAACTTCTTTGCTCGTCTCTTGGGATCGTGGTCTCATGGAGAAAGTGCCAGAAGCTACCCAATCGGAGGTCTTTGTTACTATTTGTCAGCACCAGAATCCCTCAGACACATCCTCGAAGACCCACTCCACTGCATCGTCTACATTGTCTTCATGCTCGGATCTTGCGCATTCTTCTCCAAGACCTGGATTGATGTGTCTGGATCTTCCGCAAGAGATGTCGCCAAGCAGTTGAAAAGTCAAAACATGATCATGCGCGGCCACCGAGAAACATCAACGATCCACAAGTTGAACAAATACATTCCGACTGCTGCTGCTTTCGGAGGTCTCTGTATCGGAGCTCTTTCTGTCACTGCTGACTTTATGGGCGTCAATGGATCGGGAACTGGAATCCTTCTCGCTGTCACGATCATCTACCAATACTTCGAGATCTTCGTCAAGGAGCAACAGGAGATGGGAGGAGGAGTTGCATCCATGTTCTTCTAATAAAAAAGCCCCGGTGTTTCGACTCTAATATTTTTGTTTTTAATCGTTTTGTCTTTTCCCCCCTTCTCGTTTCCCTGTACCATCTTTTCTTTTGCACCCCATTTCGTCTCTTGATACTAGATTGAGTGCATTGTCTTTAATTTATTTGTTTTTTCTCTTTTCGAGTCTATTTGGATTCAGTCAGCTCACGAGTAAAAAAACCGTAAATAAACTCTAATTTAATTATTTGTGAAATTAATGACAAAACTCCGTGCCAACAACACTCGGATTTCAGATATTTCTCGACCGAAAACATTAAACGCTTTCAGAATCATGCCTACGGAAAAAAGTTTCAATTTAAAAGTTTCGGAATAAAGAAAAAATGTAATCGTGGCGAGACCAATTGTCAGTTTGACTCTTTGTTCCTTGAAGTATTACGGTATAATTATTCAATTTTAGTTTTTCTTTAGTATTTCTCTATTATAAAATGTGAATATGATGAAAATTAAAAGCATTCATTCTTATTACTTTTATGAAAGTCAAAACTTTAGGCATCCTACCTAATTAGTGCAGAGAATCACCTTTAAATTTCAAATAGATTACGGTAACAGTCGTTTTGCGTGTGTTTGTTGTTCAGTCTTCGCCAACTTTTCAGCGGGAAAAATTCAAAAGTTTGTCGGCTCTCGCTGATTCTTCGTGATTTTCATTCAGTTTTCTTTCATTTCTGTCTTTCTAATTTGCAAAAACTGAATTTGTAAAATAACTCTGGCTTGTTCAACTATGTTTTTTGTTTTCAATCATAAAATTTGTTTCTCAAACCTTCGTTTACATTTCTTCAATCTTCTCATAATAATTATAATTATTTTTTATTTCAGTAATGTTCCTCGACTATGTTAAACCCTTTTGTGCCTATGTGCCAGAGATGGCGAAACCGGATCGGAAGATTCAATTCCGCGAGAAGATGTTGTGGACAATTATCGTTCTTATACTCTACCTAGTGTGCTGTCAAGTCCCGTTGTTCGGAATCATGTCTTCGGAATCAGCAGATCCACTCTACTGGCTACGTGCCATCATGGCCTCCAACAGAGGTTCTCTGATGGAACTCGGAATTTCGCCCATCGTTACTTCCGGAATGATCATGCAGCTTCTCGCCGGTCTGAAATTTATCGAAGTGGGAGACTCGCCGAAAGAGCGCGCACTCTTTAACACTTCCCAGAAATGTAAGATTTATTGAGATATTTCGAATTATTGATTTTTTTTCACTGAAACTTTTCAGTGTTCGGAATCCTTATCACTGTTGGACAAGCCCTCGTCTATGTGATGTCTGGACTCTATGGCCCTCCATCAGAGCTCGGTGCTGGAATCTGTCTCCTTCTCATTGTTCAACTTGTAATGGCTGGTCTCGTCGTGCTCCTGTTCGATGATCTGCTTCAAAATGGCTATGGTCTTGGATCCGGAATCTCTCTTTTCATCGCCACCAACATTTGCGAAAACGTTGTCTGGAAAGCGTTCTCCCCTGCTACGTACAACACCGGACGAGGACCGGAATTCGAAGGATCTCTCATTGCACTCGTCCATCTTCTCGCCACACGCGCCGACAAGATGCGTGCTCTCCGAGAAGCATTCTATCGTCCGGACCTTCCGAATATCTTTGGCTTGTTGTGCACTGTCCTCATATTCTTGTGCGTTGTTTATTTGCAAGGATTCCGCGTTGAACTGCCGATGCGGTCATTGCGAGCTCGCGGAATACAGCAGTCTTACCCGATCAAGCTTTTCTACACATCCAACATGCCAATCATTCTTCAAAATGCGCTGGTGTCAAATCTCTTTGTCATGTCTCAGGTTCGTAGTTTTGTAATTAAAGATTTTTAAATTTATTTTTCCAGCTGATCTATTCGAAGACCGGTGACAACTTCTTTGCTCGTCTTTTGGGATCGTGGTCTCATGGAGGAAGTGCCAGAAGCTACCCAATCGGAGGTCTTTGCTACTACTTGTCAGCACCAGAATCCCTCAGACACATCCTCGAAGACCCACTCCACTGCATTGTCTACATTGTCTTCATGCTCGGATCTTGCGCCTTCTTCTCCAAGACCTGGATCGATGTGTCTGGAATATCTGCTAAGGACGTGGCGAAGCAACTGAAACAACAGCAACTGACCATGCGAGGACACCGAGAGGGTGGAATGATTCATGAACTGAATAGATACATTCCGACGGCCGCCACTTTCGGAGGACTTCTGATTGGTGCAATCTCAGTTGCCTCCGATTTTCTTGGAGTCGGAGGAGGAACGGGAATGCTTCTCGCTGTCACTCTCATCTATCAATATTTCGAGATATTTGCAAAGGAACAAGCCGACAATGGAGGAGTGATGAACATGCTCTTCTAGAAACGAGATCTCTATTTGTATTTTCCAAATTTGTTACGTTTTTATTAATTAAGGTGACCCGACTCTTATGTATTTCATGTTCTATTGTATAGTGTTTAGTTTTCAATAATATATTGCATGGTTGTTTTACTATATATTTCAAATCGAGCGGAATGACTCATTCCAAACGAGAAGGCTATTTGAGGCGACTTTGGTTTTCTTTTTTTGTTTTTCAGGTGACCAAGTAATCTGGCTTCGACTTTTGGCTATCATTTAACAGCTGAATTTTCCAAATAAGTTTTTTCTTCAGAGGAAATAACTCGGAATTACAGTATTCTCCTGAATAGTCCCAAGGATTTTCAGAAAATTTTCGCACGCTGTAACGAAAGTGTGGCAGGGAGCTGTGGGCGGAGCTTAACGCAAGCCCCGCACCTGAAATTCCTTATTCTTTTATTAACGAGCGACAAAGAACTTCAAGAGAAAATCGATTTTTCACCATTTTTTTTGCCGTAGAAGCATCGGAGAAACCATTTTATTGAGGTGTTTCTTCTCGGGAATTTGATAATTTTACAGAAAGAATGAGATACGTTAAATAATATGAGTAACTGTTTTGGGTAATACAAAATCACATTTTAATGTGTTTTTACATGTTTTAACATCAATTTCTGTTTGTTTTATCTTCAAAAACAAAACTTCAATATCACGCGAAATCACTTTTTGTGCATTTTTTGACTTTGATGGCTTATTTCTCTGAAATAGAATTGACTACTATCCGGAAACGTTATCGGTCATTTGACTCATTTATTTGTGAACCTATTGCAAAAAAGATTTTGGAAAAATACCGACTTCACGTTATATATATTTATTGACGAATAGAATAACAGAGAAAAAAAACATTAAGAAAGGGGGAGACTAGATACATCCCTCACGAGATGGACTAGTAACATATGAAGGAAAAATGTGAGAGAATTGGGATAAGGGGTAAAATAACCGGGAGGAAATTAATGAAGTTAGCAAGTTAAGAGAAGAAAACCGGGGGAAACAGGCAATTAATTGAAATACTAAAAACGAGTAATAGCGGAGTTAAGGAGGGTTTCGAATTTAGATGGAGGGAGGAATTGGGGGACATTAGTAGTAATCGCATTCCAAATTGGAATGGTGGAAGCAAAAAAATCGGGGATAGAAGGATGGCAGCAAATTAACGTCATGGGACGACGAGGGGATTGGGAGATTTTAACATGATAATTGAGGTGGGGGAAATATGAGGCACCACTAATGAAGTTATAAAGGAGGAGAAGTTGGGATTTAAGTCGGCGGTGCCTAAGGGAGACAAGGTTAAGAATTTCGAGACGGTGGGGGTATGAGGAAAAGGAGATGTTACAGCGTTGTAAGACTTTACGAGAGTAGAGACGGAGGGGTTTTTCAAGAGAGTGAGAAAGGAGGCTGGATGCAGGAGGGGAATATACTGTGCAACAGTACTCCAGGAGAGGGAGGACATATGTTTTAAACAAAGAAATGTAGAAATTGGGAGAGAGGGATTTAAAGGACTTAAATAGTTGGTTACACCAGAGGAGAGAGAGATTGACAGTGCGGGTGATGTGGGCGCGGAACTTGAGTTTAGGGTCGGTGAGGAGACCGAGATCTCTAACAACGGGAGAGTCTGGAATGGAGAAGGAGTCAATGTGATAAGAATGGGACATGTTATGAGAACCAAGGCGGAGCAAAGTGGTTTTGGAAGGGGCTAGAGGAAGAAGGTTTGTGTTAGCCCAAGAAACTAAAGTATCAATGCCAGATTGGAGGAGAGAGGGGCTGTGGGAGAATATTTTGACATCATCAGCAAAGGCACAGAAATGGAGGTCGGGAGGGAAAGAGGAGAGGAGGTCATTGATAAATATGAGAAACAGGAGGGGACCACTGCATGTGCCTTGTGGAACACCGGAAGGGATGAGGGAAATAGAGGGGTCAATATGACCGTTTACCATGACAGAATAGGAACGGTTACTCAGGAAATCAGCAAACCAGTTAATAATAAGGGAGGGGACACCAAAAGAGTGGAGTTTGGCAATAAGAAGTCTTTGAGCGGAGTTACATGTCATTAATTCAAAATGACTCCATTTACTACTGAAAACGTGGAAAAAGCAACTGTTTAGATTCAAGTAACTCCGCTCAAAGTCGGTATTTTTCCAAAATCTTTTTTTGCAATAGGTTCACAAATAAATGAGTCAAATGACCGATAACGTTTCAGAATAGTAGTCAATTCTATTTCAGAGAAATAAGCCATCAAAGTCAAAAAATGCACAAAAAGTGATTTCGCGTGATATTGAAGTTTTGTTTTTGAAGATAAAACAAACAGAAATTGATGTTAAAACATGTAAAAACACATTAAAATGTGATTTTGTATTACCCAAAACTATTTCCACGTAAATAATTTTTCTGAAAACCAACTGAAAATTGGTTTTTTCAGGTGGTCCTAAAGATATTTCGCGGCCAAAAAAGTGACTTTTTGGTGGTACGAGAGTATGAAAAGTGATATGTTCTTGAAAATTTGTGTCCGGGGGTTATTTTGGATTTGGAATCGATTGGCATTCACAGATTTTTGATATCTCTTCTGAGTTTTCCAGAACCCCCAAATTTGAGAGGGTCCTAAAAATATTTCGCGCACTGTAGTTCACGCCACAACAACCAAACATACAACCAGTCTGAGTGATACTAAATCTCCTCTTCCTGTTTTGTATCGAATCGAACATTTGCCATTGTTGTATACCAATCACCATAAGCGACTATATCGGAGGCACCATCCCTATATGTTCCATAGTTGATGTCAGTGTAATACGCGTGAAAGAGAGTGGTGTTATGAGAAGGAATACATGCAACAAGAGAACCTGAATTATTTTCATTTTGAAAATATAACTTATTTTTGAATTTCAAATAAAATAATAATTTCATTTTGTTTTTCCCCTGGCTTCTGATATGTGCCTATGAAATATTGGTTTTTGGCTTCTAGGACCAGATTCTAACTTTAATATTCATAGTTTTTCTAACTAAAGGAATGTTTTCTAAATTATGTTAGGAAGGGTGAGGGGAAATAGAACAGAATATGAGTGACTGAATTGAGTCTTTGAGAAACTCTAAACTCTGCGTAAATAAAATATAACTGACATTTTGAAACGACTGAACTGATTTTTAGGTCCGGTGGCTTTTAATACATTGGGAACTTTTGAAAATTTGTAAAGTAGAATGTCCTATATTTGTTTTGAATTATTATTTTGGTTTTCCTTCCTTTCGACTCAATGACGTCAGAATAAAACATGATGGAAGTGACGCCTTTCAATAATTTGTTATCAGTGGAATGATTCCTTTCCGTTTATGTTTAAGAAGAATTAACACCCTTTTTTACGTCCAATATGTCATAAGAATGTTCAAAAATAATGTCTATTCTATTCTATTATGAATTTCTGGGCGGAAAGCGGAAAACGGAATGAACATTCAAAAATGTTTTCTACTCGTAAATGAGACCTTCCTTTTTTGTTGTTAGAACAAACTATCTGCGGGTAAATTCATTTAATGATAACACACGATCTCTGGCCAAACAGCAATTATTATTCCCCCGTCTGGCCGATAGAGTACTGTAGCAGTCACACCATCGTTCCGTCGTAGATCATATCCAAAACTGAAGCGATATTTGATTTGAAATGGGCTGAAAATTGGATCTGATTGCAGGTATTAGTTTTATGAATGCTACCTGGTATACTGTCGCAAGCTTTTTACAAGAACCACATTTATGTCGGCAAACAAAGCATCAAGATCGAAATTTACGGTTTTAGCAGAAAACAGTTTCAATCGTGGACTTCCTCCGGCTAGCCAATGCTTTAAAAATGTATTCATATTAATACTAGTCAAGGAAGATTTGAACAGCATTATTTCCCGTCCATCCATTGTGAGCAAATTGTCTATTGTCACCCATGACCCGTCACTGATGGACAAATAATCAATACTTCTGAAATTCTCTCGAAACTGAAAATTGGGAGGTGGTGATGGATAGATGACAGTTCGAAACGAGGCGGGGCAATCTCTCAGAATATGAGTCAACTCGTCTTCTGTTAAAGTGTCTTTCCAGTCTTCACAATAGACACTTCTGACATGTGACTGCTGTCTACTATTCACCCAATCAATCATCCAAATGTTTTTACGATTAAATGTAATTCCCAATACATCAATATTGAAGAGCTGAGTAACATAATCAGTGAGTATCTTCAATCCATTCACTTCATCCTTCCAATGAGTCACCAAAAATCCCTTCTCTTCGTTTACAGTCAATGCCACGTTTTGTCCATTCATCTCAACAAAACGTGTTTTGTTGGTCATTTTCTGTAAACCTGATGCAACCAGAACAATCTGGTGATCACAAAATTTGTCGAAAGATAGAAGGAAATGTGTGACACACGAAACATGTAAGTGCCTATCGATTGGCTTCCTTCTATAAGTTTTGATTACTGTTTGACATTTCTGGGAGCATAGGGACATGGAGACTCTGAAAATTGAAAATGAGATAAGAAATCGAATGAAAAAAGACTCACAATGAACTGAATTCCATAAAATCGATAATCTTCTTTAACGGGACATAAGGAACACAGAGAAGAGGCAGGGAAGACGTCATCCTCCGACAGATGACGTATGAGAGTAATGAATGGAATGGAATGGAAGGAATGGAAGAGACAAAGAGAGAGAGTCTAGAGAAAGTATGGAAGTGACATGGGAGAACTACAGTAACCCGGTAAGAGCGGGGCTCTGCGGGAAGGTAAACATGTGACGTCAAAACAAAGGTTTTTTTTATAGAAACAAAAGAAATGGATGAGAAGACAAGAGATGAGAGAGTTTAGAGAAAGTGAGGCGGTACTTGCTTATAGAACTGTTACGAAATGGAACTGTTACAATATGGAACTCCTGTGCAGTAGAGCGCGTTTGCTTCACTTTTTCAGTATTGACTTTTCTATCAATTTTTTTTCACTTTTTCCAGTTTTTACAAGAAGGAACGACGATTTATGAAAGAAAATTAAATTATTTGATTAATTTTTCAGAAAAAAATCTTTTTTTGATCAAATTGATTCGAAATCGTTAAAAATGCCTCAGGGAAAGTTGAAAGAAGTGGAAAATATCGATGGCTGGCTGATGAAAGTTAAAAAAGAAATCCCAACTCTCAATGAAAAAATATACCATTGTGCGGAAAGGTAAAAATTCAATCTGCAAGATACTTAAAGAGATCAGAGTTCAGGACAACTAAAGTCCAGTGTTCGGCAGCCTTCGGAGTTCACAAAAGTACCGGTGTAATCAGAGTTATTAAACAACACATTAACCATGATAAAGACTTGTTGTCGAATGCAGTGAGGAACAGAAATAGCAAATTTTTGTAATAATGAGTATGTTTCTCAGGTAAAAATAGGTAGACAAGAGTTAAAGCGTCGAGCTGAAAATGGAAATGTCCGTGATGTGATCGACAGTGTAAGAGCTGATTTCGGTGCTCATGTTTCAGTGGCAATTGGTAAACTTCCTAAACAATTTTTTTAAACCACACAGAATACACAAAATTCAGGTGATTACAATTGTAAAAGACGATTAGTTCATTCTAGTAAGGCCAGAAAAGACCCAGATACAAACAAAATGAATTCTGGAGGTGCTATTTCTGAGAAATACAAACGTACTTTGGGTAATTTTGACCTCTTCAAAACATTGTCTATTCATCGTAATTTCAGATGGTGATGGTTTTCTCATAAGAGATGTTACATTTAATCAAGAACGAGTTCTCATTTTCGGATCGGATGTAGGATTAGAGCTTCTTTCAGCTGGAAAAGTTTTGATGGTTGACGGAACATTTTCATGTTGTCCGGATGGATTTACTCAGCTCTTCACATTTCATGTTTATGTATGTATTTTCAATCATTACGCTCTAGTATTCCAGAACACTGCTCTGTCATAATTTGAGATTTCAGTTATCTGAAGATGTTGTCAAGCCAGTAGTTTTTGCACTTTTGCCTAATAAGCAATTGGCCACCTATGAGTTCATGATAAATCAATTGAAAAGACTTCCGTTTCTTCAAAACTGGAAACCAGATATGATTATTTCCGATTTCGAAGTTAACATCAAAACAGCTTTTGAAAGAAGTTTCCCAACTGCGTCGTTCCATGGCTGCTTGTTTCATCTCATTCAATCTTGGAGGCGCCGTGCAGAAAAGCTCAAGTTATATGATGAACTTCTCAGTAAGATCCGTGATAGAAAACAATGAAAAATTGAAATAATTCCAGCGGGTTCTCTCCAAGATTTCTGGCAACTGCTTAAAGTTTTGCCATTTATTGAGGAAAGTAAAATTGGAAGATTCTTTGAAATCATAGTTCTGGAGACAGTTCCTAACATTGTTGGTCCAGCAGTGAATGGTACATAGTTTCTTCTCTCGAAAACATTGATTTCTTTTTCAGAGTTTATTGATTATGTTGATGAGAACTATGTTAGGGGACCAGTTGGTGGCACTCCCCGTTTCTCACCGTCGCTTTGGTCTTGCTCCTTGCAAACCATCAACGGCATCCACCGAACATCGAATTCCGTTGAATGTTGGCACAGACTCTTGCATTCTGTCACAACGATGCATCACGGTTTCACAAAAGTAAAGCTCTCAGACTTGCTTCACAAACTTCAAATGGAAGAGCGACATACCAGTATGGATTGGGCTGAATTAAAAATTAACCCCAACTTCAAGGTTTCATTCTTTCTACTGACATAATGTTAAATTAATTAAAATACTTAAGGTTATCAAAAGTCGTAAAGTCTCCAATATTATGAAGGATAGAAGATTGAAATTAGCTGTTGAGAACAACCCCCCTCCTCCTTATCTCCCTCTTGATGGCGTCCAACTCTTGTGGTCTTTCGTCAATGCCAAAAAGTATTGAGTTAACGACGACTTTCGCATTTTCTTATTGTTATTTCTTATTTTTTGTTTTTCCACTTATTTTTTCATTTCAAACAATTATATAAAGTTTTTTTGGAACAGGAGTATGAAGTAGCTTTGAAAAATTTTCTGAAAAATTAATCAAATAATTTAATTTTCTTTCATAAATCGTCGTTCCTTCTTGTAAAAACTGGAAAAAGTGAAAAAAAATTGATAGAAAAGTCAATACTGAAAAAGTGAAGCAAACGCGCTCTACTGCACAGGAGTTCCATATTGTAACAGTTCCATTTCGTAACAGTTCTATAAGCAAGTACCGCCGAAAGTGAGAGAGTGACATGGGAAACCAGCTGGGCTACTGTAGGTTTCCTATGCGCGTTGGTCATGAATGTCTACAGTAATCAAATGACTACAGTAATCAATTGATGTGACCGCGAATCAACCAAACAAATTGGATGTTTGGCATCTTTGAATGTTTTCTCTGAACAGTTTCTGACTGATATATTTTCTTCTTCCTACTAATGGAATAGTTCTATCTGTCCGTCCGACGCTTCTTCCTAAATAACTTTTTTCTCTTCGAGCCGTTTCAAAAGATGTCTAGGGGTATACCCATGAACCTCCAAGGGCTTCAATTTTTTGGACCCCGGGTGTCACATTACTGTAGGATTACTGTAGCTACCGTGACCCAAAAAATGAAGAAGGGTGTCAAACAGAATGAGGGTAGACCAGACTTGGGTGGTAACAACCTTGGCCCCTTACTAGTATGAGACCCGGAAAATATAGGGCCGGTTACTGTAGGATTACGGTAATTACAGAGTTTTGAACATTTACAGTCGAACCTGAATATCTTGGAAGGTTCAGATCGCCACTGATCGAGAACGTTGATAAATTTGCTGTAGCTACAGAAACCCAAAAATCGGGAAAGCAGGTTCCAACTGAAAATACGGGGTCCATACGCAATTTGAAGGATCTCTCATTGCACTTGTTCATCTGCTTCCAACTCGTAGCGACAAGATCCGTGCTCTCCGAGAAGCATTCTACCGTCAGGACCTTCCAAATGTGACCAGTTTCCTGGCCACTGTAGCCGTGAGTAGTATACAGATGCAGTTAGGAGTGAAAATAAAGCACAGGGGGCGGGGCTTAGCAAGCTCCGCCCCCCTGTGCTTTATTTTCACTCCTAACTGCATCTGTGAGATTACCAAATCAACTTATCATATCTGAAAATGATTAACTGATAAAATTTAAACTTACTGATAAGATTGATTATACACGAATGAAAATGCTCAGGGATCAGAGTATGGTGGGTTAAATCACGAAATGACAAGGTGATTACTGATAAGGTGATTACTGATAAAATGATAACTGATAAGGTGATTACGGTAAAGTGGTTATCAAAACTACATTGCTCAAATTCCCAAAAAAGTGATTACTGATAAAGTGATAACTGATAAGGTGATAACTAGTGATAAGGTGATTACGGTAAAGTGGTTATCAAAACTACATTGCTCAAATTCCCAAAAAAGTGATTACTGATAAAGTGATAACTGATAAGGTGATAAATGATATGATGACAACAGATATGATGATAACCGTTGAGTGATTACTTTACTCTTCAAATTTGGTGATTACTGATTATTCTATTCAAATTTGGTGATAACTGATAAAAGATATGATTTTAAAAAAGAAAAATAATCAAGAGCTAAAAAAAAACCGCAGCTCGCTAGGCTGCATAATGACAAGAATGAGCTAATTTGAAAAATCAGACTATTATGTACTCTATGTTTCTCTAAACTCTCTTCTCTCTCCTTGAAAACAGATCACTGACTTTTTTGACTCACCCCTCCCTCTTTTCAAAAAAACACAGTTTGGTATTTTAATTAAAATTTATTTTCAAAAAATTTTAATATCAGAAAAAAGAAAATTTGAATAGAAATTACAATTCATTTTGTTCAGTCGAAGTTGATTGATGATTGGCCAAAATTCTCGGTATTGGTTTAGGAAATTTTGCCAAGGTTGTTCGTTTTTGACAATCGACACAGAAATCGTATTCAAGAACCTCATTACTGATGGTGATTGATGGCCGGCAGCAGGGTGCCAATGCAACTGTCACACTTGCGCCACGACCGGTGAGGACACACGGTAGCACTGAAATAATACAGTACATGTTTTTTTTTTAAATTAATTACTATTATGTTTACTTTTCTTCCATTTACTTTCTCCTTCTTCTACCAATTTTCCATCATTTGTCGTTTTCACTTCTAAAAGAAAAATATGTTGTTTTTTTGTTTATCAAACCAACCGTATAACGTAATTGGGTATTTTTGAGCATGTGCAGGATACTTCAGAGCAAAGGTACGCTTCTCACACAAATTGCAGAACTTTGAACGATATTTGCGATTCCGAATAGTAATGGACACGATTCCGAATAGTAATGGAGCACAAAAAAGTATTCAATTACCCATTTTTTAATATGCAACCCGTCAGAACAATCCGGAAAACTATTAATTACCCTCATAATCATACATAAACCACACATGTACTCTCAAATAGCCACACATAATCTCATGTGCACACATTGAAAAGTGTTAAACTACACCAATTTTGGAGGAAAATCGAGAAAATCATCGATAAAAGTGGTGAAATACTTTCATTTTGCAATTCAAAAGGAAAAAATTGAGAAAGCAGTTATAGATAACCCCTCATACACACACATACCTACAAACACACACATAAACAATGAAAATGACTAATTACCACTAAATCCAAACATACCCAAATCAAAATTCAATTAAAAACCTTTTTTTTTTGAAAATGAACGATATCTACACATAGAGTGTGTTCTTCAATCTCCAGTTTAATCTCTGTTTATTGAAAATTTTATAAAAAGGACACACGCAGAGATGAAACAGCGGGGGTCCTCTCTCGTGGTGCGCTTAATTATGTGATCATTTCCCCCGAAAAATAATTTTCTTTCAAAAGAGACGCTAAAAAACTTAGTTTTTTACGTGAGTGTATGAAATAAGTGTGTGGATATTGGCATGAGCTTATGTCTGTCTATGGATATGTATGAAAACTTGTCAATCTTTCCACTTTGGTCCAATATTTTTTCCGTTTTTTCATACAAAAAATAAGGTAATTTATCAATTTTGTGGACTCATTTGTGCGCATGTGCACCCATGAGCGATAATTAGTTACTGTTTTCCAATTAATGTGCACACTTGTGAATATTTCATTAAGAAAGTTGGTTATAGATCATGTTTCGAAAATATTCATAAAGGGAGGCTGTCTCTCGTCTCTATTAAATGTTCACTTCTCTCGTTTCATCTGTCCCCTTTTCAAATAACTGTCAATATAAATAATTTAGATTTTTTTTTTTTGAGAAGAAAAACGAGTGAAACGTTAATCCAACATTGGGGGTCGTGTACGAATTTACGCAAAACAAGGGACGTTAGACAAGGGATGTGAGAAAAGACTCTGGAGGTATTTGTTATTACTCATATTTTCCCAACAGATTCTGTAACGTATTCTTTGGCATGAAAATGGAGAAGTTATAGATGGAACGTTTTATTATCATGAAATGACACGAGTTTTCTATGAACAAGAACACATTTATAGAACTTTGGAGATTCAACTGTACGGGTAATCTTCAACTAAAGGGCAATTTAGATAGTATCCAGAAGGAAGTGTTTTTCCGCCTGGGAGGACTCGAACTTTATCCATCACAGGCTTTAGACGTTTCTCAAATGGAGCCGTCGTAATCTCTCCCAGCACTTTTGTTCGCCTCATTGTCCTCTCAGGAACTGATATAACATTTGTTTGGCCATCAAGAAATTCTCTGACCTGAAAATTTAAAATTTCGAAAATTTTGAAAATTTTAATGATAATTACCGAAGCTTCCATAGTTTCCATGTTAATAGTTCGACTGGTTGATGAATTGAGAACGACTCCTTTAAACTTGATCACAATTTTTTCTTCACCAGTCTCCAAATGTTCCAACAGGTAAGAGTAGACTTTGGAAGCCATGCAAATTATCTTCTTCATTCGGTATCCTTTTGGAATTTCAGATTTCAGCTTGCCCAATCCATCTCCAATGAGTGCTTTTACTGGACTTAGATCCGAAATCTTCTTCTTGTATATCACACTATCAGTGTCTGAAAAATAGTAATTTATAAATTTCTCTTTTTTTTTTGTTTTACTCACCAGCATATATCAGATTTTCAGAACCGACAGCCTCCATTGCCTGTAAGAGACGCAGGCGCGCATACGCTGTGGTGTAAATTCCTTCAAAAATATAATTTTTTAAAGATATTAATCGGTATTGACCTACCGATAATAATACTTGTAAATTGCTTGGTTTTTACAGACTCGGTTTTGGATGACCTTGTTATCAGAGTTCTACCATCATCCCAGTCTTTGATTCCTTTGACTTCATATCCTTGCTCACTCATGTACTCACTTTGAGAAACATGATCCAATGTTTCAAACAGTTTTGATTCTGTTCTGACAGGATTCTCTGCTAGCTTTCCTAAATAAAAAATTGTTTTTTAATATTGTTTTTTTAACGCACCCCAACATGTATTCAAAAAGAGTTTTGACATTTCTCTCATGTTGTCGGCCTTTTTGACATTTTCCATCACAAGGGTGACACCATCTCTTTGCTCAATCTCGTTGATATATGCCAGTTTTTCTTCATTAGTCATGCCATCTCTAGGCCAACCCGATGATTCATGTTTCAATTGAATCATTGACTTTAAATAATTTACGAAATAGGCGGCAGTCTGCCATTTATCATCAGGCCACCACCAAATTTCGTGAAATTGAAGCAGCTGGTAGCCTAAATTGGAATTTTTCTTTTCATCTATCTCTCCCTCTCTCTCTCTCACCTCTTTCAATCGCCGCATTCAATTCGGCATGTGTCCACACGCCAGTCAAGTATCGGTCAGACACTTTTGTATGGTTGCATGCAGTTTTTTGATTCTTTTCGATGCATGTTCTACAACTGGGAAATGTCAAAAATCCTGGTATCTTGTAAGGTAGCACTGTAATCTTGATATCAGGAGGTGCATATATTGAGCAAAAGTATAATCCTGAAATTTTTAAATTACCAATTTGATAATCAATATTTCGTTCACCTTTTTTATCGACACCTTTTCCTGGGATGATTGACGGGAAATTGGTCTTGTAGACTATAGGTTGTCCTCTAGGGTACTGGAACATAATATTGACTGATGGATATAACGAGTTGAAGTCGTCATAACAAATTTCTTCGTCTTCTTCACACTCTACAATCATCTGATATGGTTGTGTACGTCCTCCAAACATTCCTTCACGGGGTACAAGATGAGATGCATGTCGACACTGAAACATTTTGTTTAAAATAGGCTTTTTAAATTATACTACCTTTTTGAAGAAATCACGCATTTGCGAGTCTTTTTTGAGCATTTCGTTGATCTCATGTTCCCACCAGCTAATCATATTGTACTCAGCTTCTTTAATTCGCTCTTCTCTCTTCATGGTTCTATCATAAATTGCCTTGTTTTCGACTCCTGGGTGATTAGGGTGTTCCAAGGTTGGATTTGTACACATTGGACATCCGTGGTAGAAACATCCATAAATTTCATAGACAGTGTTTGACTTTTCCTCGTATCCATCTACGAAAAAACAGTCTCCATTTGACATTTTGATCATTTTCTCAGGGCCACGTAATTTGTGATGGATTGTTACACCATCCTTCTTTTCCAACCACATTAATGTTTTGAGTGCAAAGACTGAATTGTTCCGTTCTGGCCATCCATTTTCAGAAATAATGCCCAAGTCTCCTCGTTGGAAATGTTCAAACTTTAGAATATGGTGCACATAACTGGCAATTGTACATGAATGTATAATTGGATTCCAATTGTTGAACAGTCTTTTGCAAATCTAAAAAATATAGTTTAGTTAAACAAAAAAAAGACAAATACCTTGATATATTCGGATAATCCAGTTGTCAATATTTCAACATCACTTTGGCAATAAACCAAAATTTCCATGTCCGCATCAAACTCGTCATTTTTGTGGTTTTCATACCACTTTTCAAATTCGATACGAGGTTCTGGTTTCATGTGGTCCGGATCGTAGAAAAGTTTGTCAGGAAGACGATCCAATACTTTGCCATAGTTTTCCTTGTGATTGAAATAGTATGGGTAGTATCCTTTTTTCAGTTCGGTGATTCCAAAAGTTTTTGGCATTTTTGAAAGAGGCATGGGTATGAAGCGAAAGGAGTCTCGAAACTTCAAACTGTTATAAGCATCCGTTCTTCTAACGCTAGCGGTAATGTTAGCCATGATGAGTGAAGTTCCATTTGAAACATATTCAGGTATGATGCCAAAACTTGTCATAATTTTCGACAAGACAAAATTATGATCATATCTGAAGTTAAAACTATGTTTTACTGACTAAATTTATGAAAAACAAACCTTCCGCCATTATGAGCAATCACATAGGCATTGTCCAGTTTTGTGTTGTGAAGTAAAAAATCGACAAAGTCTTCCAATGGATCCACGTGTTCAAAGTAGTGAAAGTTCCCAGTTTCACAATCACATTCCATTCCTTCTTCAACACACAAATTGCAACACATTTTGTAGCAAACAAGATTGACTTCATGGTTTGGTTGAGGTTTGGAGAAATCTAAAAGTAGTGTGTATTTTTTTAAATTTCCAATGAATAATACCTGGTCCATTGGGTGAGTTTACTACTATAGTTTCAACATCATAGCATAAGATTCTGTAGGATTTTTGGGCTTTCATCTTGCTTTCCTTGAATCTTTTTCTTGGAGGTTGGAAGCAACAATTGTGATAACGAGTTGCATCATACATTTCCTTACATTGCATGCATCTCGATCGTTTTTCACATTCGTGTACTTCATCTTGTGAAATTTTATCTTTGCACACTCGGAAACCACATTCGAGACATCTGAAATTGCGTTTATTAATGTTTCAAAGAAGTTACACTTACGTATATCTCTTTTCACACATTGTTTTCTTTGCTCTGTAGGCATATTCCAAATGGCCATTGTAACAATCTTCATTGGGAAAGTTTGTGTTGCATATTTCACAGTGAATTGTTTCGATTTGAGTATTATCGCATTCATAGAAACCACATTTTTCACATTTAGCGTCACACACTTGGTTATGACCTGTTGACAATGTCTTTTGTTTACACTTGTGGCAATATCTGGAAAATTCATTTATTTTTATTTTCACATCAAATACACTCACGTGGCTTTCATGTGCATAAGTGACGGTTTGATAAAATCGTAGTGTCCAACTCCATCAATCTTCTTGAACGCAATAGTAACGAGTTTTGAAGCATCAAAGTTGAACTCTTTGATGATTTGGTAATATTTTTCGTAAGCAGGTCGACTGTAGACTTCAAACTTGTAGTCCGGATAGGCAGTTGCAATTTTTTCCAAATCATCAATATTGAATACTTGTTGTTCCGTAGACAGTCCAGACTTTTCCAAAATTTCATTCGCAGCTGTCAATTGAAGTTTTTCATTCAGATACTGGTACTGAAAATAAACTCGTTTTAAAAGAAAATATTTTTTAAAATTTACATTTTTCCGTATCATTCTATCCCATTTAGAACGTTGTTCAACATCTTCCTTGGATGCATAAAATGTTATTGCGAGAGCCACAGCCTTTGGAAGACATTTACCGTCTCCAACTACATATGCAGGTATTTTTTTCTCTTCATCGAACATCTACAATTGAAACGTGATAAATTGTATTTTTTCAGCTTACTTTATTTCTACATCGACCCGCTCCTCCTTCAAAATTGTTGAACACATGTATATGAATAATGAAGGTGTCATCAATGTCTACTTCTCCTTTTGATTGAGTAATTCGCTCCAATTCCTCCATTAAAACTTGTCCGTTAAAGGTTTGGTAAGTTCTTTCATTTATCCAAAAACCTTCAGCCTTGTGAAATCCTTCATGAAAAAATCTGGAAAAAAACAATATTTTTTATTAAAAACCAATACGTACCCAAAGCTCATTTTCGATCTTTCCAAGCTTCCTCCAGCTTTACCAATACAGTATCTGATAAACTGGTCGAATGTTCTTTCCATAAGCTCGGGAGTATTTGTTTTTCCTTTGAATCGAAGTCGTGTTTCCGGAAGAGATACACGTTTTTCATTCCGATAAACAAATTTTGGTTCGTATTCAAAGTGAATGTGATTTTTCATCTCCACAATTTCTTCTTCTAAAATTAAAAAAAATATATATTTAAAAAAAAATTTTTGATATAAAAACTCACCACTCATAAATTGAGTACCATCCTTGTTTTCAAATTCTACAGCCACTTGATGTAACGGTTTGATAGGTTTTCTCCCCGAACCAGTTACCAGTTTAACTTTAGCGCAAACTTCTTCAATAGTCTCTTCAATAGCTGTAAAAACAAAATTAAAATCCGAATATATGAAATGAAACAAACCTCCAGGACTATTCCAATTCGACATGGTTGAGGTTTCCTTCTCTCGCGCTCCTTTTAAACCCTATGGGCGGAGCTTATATCGTAAGATTTCCACTCTCATACTGTGAAAACGTCAGGCACATGCTACCAAAATGTGATAACTCTGACCTACTTTTAGAAAACCCGTTTTGAAAACAGGATATTTTGGTTTTGGAATCTTGGAAATTTCTTCAATGACATCCTTTCTGTAACATTGTGATGGCTCTGACCCACTTTCTAAAAACACGTTTATAGGTTACGAGTTTTCAGGATGACATCATTTCGGTTTTGGTTGCAACTGAAGGAAGACGGCTCCGAAAACCGGTTCTAGATTTCAAAATTTTAGGGGCGGAGCTTAGGAATAAGTATAAAACTGAGGAGTTTGTTTAAAAAAATCACAATGTGGTCCGATATCACAGCTTGCGCTCTGGTTAATGGAACCGGTATTTTGGTTTATTCTCTATGTGATTCTTGTGCTAGTACTATTACTATTCGGAATCGCAAATATCGTTCAAAGTTCTGCAATTTGTGTGAGAAGCGTACCTTTGCTCTGAAGTATCCTGCACATGCTCAAAAATACCCAATTACGTTATACGGTTTGTTTGATAAACAAAAAAACAACATATTTTTCTTTTAGAAGTGAAAACGACAAATGATGGAAAATTGGTAGAAGAAGGAGAAAGTAAATGGAAGAAAAGTAAACATAATAGTAATTAATTTTAAAAAAACATGTACTGTATTATTTCAGTGCTACCGTGTGTCCTCACCGGTCGTGGCGCAAGTGTGACAGTTGCATTGGCACCCTGCTGCCGGCCATCAATCACCATCAGTAATGAGGTTCTTGAATACGATTTCTGTGTCGATTGTCAAAAACGAACAACCTTGGCAAAATTTCCTAAACCAATACCGAGAATTTTGGCCAATCATCAATCAACTTCGACTGAACAAAATGAATTGTAATTTCTATTCAAATTTTCTTTTTTCTGATATTAAAATTTTTTGAAAATAAATTTTAATTAAAATACCAAACTGTGTTTTTTTGAAAAGAGGGAGGGGTGAGTCAAAAAAGTCAGTGATCTGTTTTCAAGGAGAGAGAAGAGAGTTTAGAGAAACATAGAGTACATAATAGTCTGATTTTTCAAATTAGCTCATTCTTGTCATTATGCAGCCTAGCGAGCTGCGGTTTTTTTTTAGCTCTTGATTATTTTTCTTTTTTAAAATCATATCTTTTATCAGTTATCACCAAATTTGAATAGAATAATCAGTAATCACCAAATTTGAAGAGTAAAGTAATCACTCAACGGTTATCATCATATCTGTTGTCGTCATATCAGTTATCACCTTATCAGTTATCACTTTATCAGTAATCACTTTTTTGGGAATTTGAGCAATGTAGTTTTGATAACCACATTGCCGTAATCACTGTATCATTAGTTATCACCTTATCAGTTATCACTTTATCACTAATCACTTTTTTGGGAATTTGAGCAATGTAGTTCTGATAATCACTTTACCGTAATCACCTTATCACTAGTTATCACTTTATCAGTTATCACTTTATCAGTAATCACTTTTTTGGAATTTGAGCAATGTAGTTTTGGTAACCACTTTACGGTAATCACCGTATCACTAGTTATCACCTTATCAGTTATCACTTTATCAGTAATCACTTTTTTCGGGGAATTGAGCAATGTAGTTCTGATATCCATTTTACCGTAATCACCGTATCAGTTATCATTTTATCAGTAATCACCTTATCAGTAATCACTTTATCATTTCATCATTTAACCCACCATACTCTGATCCCTGAGCATTTTCATTTATGTATAATCACTCTTATCAGTTCAAAAATTTTATCAGTTAATCATTTTCTGATATGATGAGATGATTAGGTATTCTCACAGATGCAGTTAGGAGTGAAAATAAAGCACAGGGGGCGGGGTTTGCTAAGCCCCGCCCCCTGTGCTTTATTTTCACTCCTAACTGCATCTGTATACTACTGCCGTGTTCTGTCTTGTTGTTTACTTGCAAGGATTCCGTGTGGAACTACCCATCCAGTCGTCAAAAGTGCGAGGGCATCGGGCTTCTTACCCGATCAAGCTTTTCTACACATCCAACATGCCAATCATTCTTCAAAATGCCCTGGTATCAAATCTGTTTGTTCTTTCTCAGGTTGGTGACTAGCTTAGCTAAGCTAAGCGCTTAGTGTTATAATTAGAAATTTTTAACTTCTTTTTCCAGCTGATCTATTCGAAGACCGGTGACAACTTCTTTGCTCGTCTTTTGGGATCGTGGTCTCATGGAGGAAGTGCCAGAAGCTACCCAATCGGAGGTCTTTGCTACTACTTGTCGCCACCAGAATCCCTCAGACACATCCTCGAAGACCCACTCCACTGCATCGTCTACATTGTCTTCATGCTCGGATCTTGCGCATTCTTCTCCAAAACCTGGATTGATGTGTCTGGATCTTCCGCAAGAGATGTCGCCAAGCAGTTGAAAAGTCAAAATATGATCATGCGCGGCCACCGAGAAACTTCAACGATCCACAAGTTGAACAAATACATTCCGACTGCTGCTGCTTTCGGAGGTCTTTGTATCGGCGCACTTTCCGTCACAGCTGACTTTATGGGCGTCAATGGATCGGGAACTGGAATCCTTCTCGCTGTCACGATCATCTACCAATACTTCGAGATCTTCGTCAAGGAGCAACAGGAGATGGGAGGCGGAGTTGCATCCATGTTCTTCTAATAAAAAAGCCACGGTGTTTCGACTCTAATATTTTTGTTTTTAATCGTTTTGCATTTTCCGCCCTTCTCGTTTCCCTGTACCATCTTTTCTTTTGCACCCCATTTCGTCTCTTGATACTAGATTGAGTGAATTGTCTTTAGTTTATTTGTTTTCTTCTCTTTTCGAGTCTAATTGGATTCAGTCAGCTCACGAGTAAAAAACCGTAAATAAACTCTAATTTAATTATTTGTGAAATTAATGACAAACTCCGTTCCAACAACACTCGGATTTCAGATATTTCTCGACCAAAAACATTAAACGCTTTCAGAATCATGGCTACAGAAAAACTTTCAATTTAAAAGTTTCGGAATAAAAAAAAGTTGTAATCGTGGCGAGACCAATTGTCAGCTAGACTCTTTGTTCCTTTAAATATTACGGTATAATTATTCAATTTTTAGTTTTTATTTAGTATTTCTCTATTATAAAATGTGAATATGATGAAAATTAAAAGCATTCATTCTTATTATTTTTATGAAAGTCAAGCCTTTAGGCATCCTACCTAATTAGTGCAGAAAATCGCCTTTAAATTTCAAGTAGATTACGGTAACAGTCGTTTTGCGTGTGTTTGTTGTTTAGCCTTCGCCAACTTTTCAGCGGGAAAAATTCAAAAGTTTGTCGGCTCTCGCTGTTCCTTCGTGATTTTTATTCAGTTTTCTTTCATTTCTGTCTTTCTAATTTGCAAAAACTGAATTTGTAAAGGAACTCTGACTTGTTCAAACTATTTTTTATTGTTTTCAATCATAAAGTTCGTTTCAGAAACCTTCGTTTGCATTTCTTCGATCTTCTCATAATAATTATAATTCTTTTTTTATTTTAGTAATGTTCCTCGACTATGTCAAACCCTTTTGTGCCTATGTGCCAGAGATGGCGAAACCGGATCGGAAGATTCAATTCCGCGAGAAGATGTTGTGGACAATTATCGTCCTTATAGTCTACCTAGTCTGTTGTCAAGTCCCGTTGTTCGGAATCATGTCTTCGGAATCAGCAGATCCACTCTACTGGCTACGCGCCATCATGGCTTCCAACAGGGGCTCTCTGATGGAACTCGGAATTTCCCCAATTGTCACTTCCGGAATGATCATGCAGCTTCTCGCCGGTCTCAAATTTATCGAAGTGGGAGACTCGCCGAAAGAGCGCGCACTCTTTAACACTTCCCAGAAATGTAAGAATCATTGAGATATTTCGAATTATTGATTTTTTTTTCACTGAAACTTTTCAGTGTTCGGAATCATTATCACTGTTGGACAAGCCCTCGTCTATGTGATGTCTGGACTCTATGGCCCTCCATCAGAGCTCGGTGCTGGAATCTGTCTCCTTCTCATTGTTCAACTTGTAATGGCTGGTCTCGTCGTGCTTCTGTTCGATGATTTGCTTCAAATTGGCTATGGTCTCGGATCCGGAATATCTCTTTTCATCGCCACCAACATTTGCGAAAACGTTGTCTGGAAAGCGTTCTCCCCTGCTACGTACAACACCGGACGAGGACCGGAATTCGAAGGATCTCTCATTGCACTCGTCCATCTTCTCGCCACCCGCTCCGACAAGATGCGTGCTCTCCGAGAAGCATTCTATCGTCCGGACCTTCCGAATATCTTTGGCTTGTTGTGCACTGTCCTCATATTCTTGTGTGTTGTTTATTTGCAAGGATTCCGCGTCGAACTGCCGATGCGGTCATTGCGAGCTCGCGGAATACAGCAGTCTTACCCGATCAAGCTTTTCTACACATCCAACATGCCAATCATTCTTCAAAACGCGCTGGTGTCAAATCTGTTTGTCATGTCTCAAGTTCGTAGTGTTCTAATTAGAAATTTTAAAAAATTTCTCTTTCAGCTGATCTATTCGAAGACAGGTGACAACTTCTTTGCTCGTCTCTTGGGATCGTGGTCTCATGGAGGAAGTGCCAGAAGCTACCCAATCGGAGGTCTCTGCTACTACTTGTCAGCACCAGAATCCCTCAGACACATCCTCGAAGACCCACTCCACTGCATTGTCTACATTGTCTTCATGCTCGGATCTTGCGCATTCTTCTCCAAAACCTGGATCGATGTGTCTGGAATATCTGCTAAGGACGTGGCGAAGCAACTGAAACAACAGCAACTGACCATGCGAGGACACCGAGAGGGTGGAATGATTCACGAACTGAATAGATACATTCCTACGGCCGCCACTTTCGGAGGACTTCTGATTGGTGCAATCTCAGTTGCCTCCGATTTTCTTGGAGTCGGAGGAGGAACGGGAATGCTTCTC
The DNA here is from genome assembly GCF_010183535.1 of Caenorhabditis remanei. Classification (NCBI taxonomy): domain Eukaryota; kingdom Metazoa; phylum Nematoda; class Chromadorea; order Rhabditida; family Rhabditidae; genus Caenorhabditis; species Caenorhabditis remanei. The sequence goes on from NC_071331.1 coordinate 8,122,168, forward strand.
GCTGTCACTCTCATCTATCAATATTTCGAGATATTTGCAAAGGAACAAGCCGACAATGGAGGAGTGATGAACATGCTCTTCTAGAAACGAGATCTCTATTTGTATTTTCCAAATTTGTTACGTTTTTATTAATTAAGGTGACCCGACTCTTATGTATTTCATGTTCTATTGTATAGTGTTTAGTTTTCAATAATATATTGCATAGTTGTTTTAAATACTATATATTTCAAATCGAGCCGAATGACTCATTCCAAATGAGAAGGCTTTTTGAGATAATTTCGATCGGATTGTTTTTCAGGTGAATAATCAACTTCACCCAGCCGAAAGTGGGGAAAATCCGATTTTGGCTATCATTTATCAGCTGAAATTTCAGAAATACATTTTTCTACAGAGGAAATCACTCGAATTGACACGACGATTTCCAAGCAGACTTGCAAAATATCGGACGGACTGGTGTGACGTGCCCAATTTTTCGAAATTCTTATCAAAAATAGTCAAAAAATTCTATATCGGTATTTAAAAATTGTCGAAAATTCTACTTTTGCAAAAAAAAGCCACAATTTTTTGTACTGGGACCCGGTCCGGTCCTCCCGTTGCAAATCTGTTTTCGGCGCAAGTTTTCAAGTGTACATCGAGAAGAAGCATCGGAGAAACCATTTTATTGAGGTGTTTCTTCTCGGGAATTTGATAATTTTACAGAAGTAATGAGATACGTTAAATAATATGAGTAACTGGTGGGAAAAAAATCAATCATGAAATAAAAATTTGTACATTTGATATCAAAGTGAGATAATGGTGAGTCACAGTTCGGTTTCTCTGATACCGTTAGTTTCGAATGTTCTCAACGGTTCTTGACTTTCTTGGTCAGATTCGGAAGGAGTCTCGTCATCAGATGATGTTCCGCCGACAAGTCTCTCTCGTTCCGGTGCAAATCGGTTCGACGGTCCCGGTTCGTCGTCATCTTCTCGCTCGGCATCTCGTTTCTGTTTTTCCAATTCTTCTTCGCGCTCTTTCTTTGCTTGCTGTTCTTTTGCCCACTCTCTTTCTCGCTCCATCTCGCGCATAAATTGGAACGCCTGTCTTTCTTCGTCTCGGCGAGCCTTCTTCCGTGCCTCTTCTTCTGCTCGAGCAGCTTCTCGTGCTGCATTTACCGCATCCATCCGTTCTCCCGCTCGTTTGTGTCTTTCTTCGAATTCGGCGTATGACATTCCCGTGACTTGCTGGAAATTTCTGTTTTCGCGCGCGATCAATGCATCACCACTTCTGAAAATTACAGTTTTTTTTTGATTTTCCGACATAAAACCGCATTACCTCTCACAGAAATAATACAATGTAATACCCACAAGAATCGAGACCCCGAAGAGAGTACCGAGTACAATCAACTGATTCTCACTGCACCATTTAAGCCACCAAGGAGCGTTCTTGGGCAAGACCATAGTCGACTGAAATTTTTGAAACTTTTTTGGAATTTGAGGCTGAAAAACTGAAAGCATATGAGAGAAACAACGAAAAATGGCATGAAAGTAGCGAGAAAACATCAAAAATAGAGTTTCGGCGCGTGCGCCGATAGGTCAAAACTTTCAAATTATTGTGAAAATATGTCTAAAATTTGAATTTTTCGCGAAAAAGTAAAATTTTCGCTCATCATTCAGAATTAGAAGAAATTCTGGAAAATCATCAAAATTTGCACATTTTCGATGAAAAATTGAAAAAAATTAGTTCCCGTTTTGAAGTTTCAGAAATATCTGATCTGGAAAAACAAACAAATTGAATGAATAAATTCAAATCCGACCAGAATTGGAACGGTAATCGAAATAAATATTCGTAAAAAGAAGCATCCAAGAAACCATTTTATTGAGTTTTCCTGTTTCTTCTCCAGAATTCTATAATCTTACAGAAGGAATGTTATACATTTTTACATAATATGGCAAACTGGTGGGAAAAAATCAGAAATTTGTACATTTTGAGATCAAGTGTTGTGAGATATTGTTAAATGAAAAGTTGAGTTATTGCTTGTCGTCGCGATTCTTGCTCACGAAGCCTTCTTGACTTCCTTCGTCTGATTCCGGTGGATTCGACGGTCCAGCCTCGGCGTCACCCATCAGCCTCTGATTTTCACTTCCGCTGTCAAATTCGACAGATTCCTGAGGAGATACTGATTCTGGTGCCACCAAAGGATTCGACGGTCCGGCAGAACTCTGGGGGGCCGCCATCGGCCTCTCGATTACACTTTCTTGGCTTCCGGATTCGTCAGTGTCCAGAGGAGATACTGATTCTGCTGCCTTCAAAGTCTCCTCATCACTGTCCACCAATCGATTCGATGGTCCTGCCTCATCATATTCTACACACGTACCATCCAACCAAGCATGACACCTCATATCTTTTTCTCTTTTGAAATTTTCTTCTCGGAGTCTTTCGGTTCTTTCTACTAACTTCCGATGCCTTGCTTCACTCTCTTTTCGTCTTTCTTCGTATTCTTCTGGTGATGTCGTGGGAAGTTGTCTCAATTGGACTGGTCTCTCGAAAGATCTCTCTTCTATTCGTGCTATTTCAGTTCCCGCAGGATCCCTCTCTGTACGTGAAAAGAGCGCACGGAATCTGGTAGATACTCCCAGGAAGAATCTGTCCATGGATTGTAACCAGGGAAATATTTCCGCCTGGTTGTTTGCAGCAATTGTTTCTTGATTCGCATCAATATCTCTCTGCGTGTGTCTCCTGAAAATAATAATTTGTCTAGATTTATTAGCAGCCCACGCCTCTTACAACTGCGCTCCATCGCAAACGAGAGCGTATCGGCGAGAGACGCAGAGTTTTTTCAGATTTTCACAGTTTTTCAAAGTATTTCTTGTAAATTATTAAGAAAAAATGCGAAAATCTGTGTCAGCGCGAGAAAAACTCTGCGTCTCTCGCCGATACGCTCTCGTTTGCGATGGTGCGCGGTTGTAAGAGGTAGTGGACTGCTAATACAAAAGAAAATATTTGTAAAAAAAACTCACTGTTGACCTATAAATATGTGGCGAGCGATGAGAAGTGCTATTATCAAGATGACGCCGGCACTGACGATCCACCATAGATTCTCTATGAAAGACTGCAACCAGGCAGGAAGATACTTTCTGTCCATAGCCGACTGAAAATTTGAAAATTTACGATTGCATGCGAGAAATTGAGAAAATGAGTGAGAAAATATGAAAAATCCTCTCGAAATGATGAAATTACGGAATTTCGCGCCGAAAATCAATTTTTGACCCACACTTTAGAGTTTTCAGATCCCGCAGGGTCCGAAAAGTGTGGGTCGAAAAATTAATTAATATATACTAAGAAATTCAAGACAAATCAACGAAAAACTAGAAGAAACTCGTCGAAAAATGTCTCCTAAAAAGGAAAAAAGCGAGAAAACGGTCAAAAGACTGTAATCGTGGCGAGACCATTAAGTGATCGGCATCATGTTCCTTTACAATTTAGTGTTCCGGTCGAGTTTTTCTCGTTAAAAAATGTACATATTCCAGCTCATCAGAGATAAAAGTAGCTGCAAGTGATTTCACAAACCAATAAAACTAATTGGACCTTGAATACCAAAGAAACCGTTTTATTGTCATGTCTTTTCTCGAGAACCTCGTAAGCTTACAATGGGAATGTTTTACAATACATAATATGGCAAAATAGTGGACCAATCAGTCATGAAACACAGAAATTAGTAGAATTGAGATCAAGTGTGGTGAGATATTGGTAAATGAAAAGTTGAGTTATTGCTTGTCGTCGCGATTCTTGCTCACGAAGCCTTCTTCACTTCCTTGGTCGGATTCGTCAGTGTCCTGAGGAGATGCTGATTCCGGTGTCTCCAATCGATTCGAAGGTCCGGCAGAACTCTCGGCGTCACCCACAGGCATCTGGTTTTCACTTCCGCTGTCAAATTCGACAGATTCCTGAGGAGATTCTGATTCTTCTGGTCTCTCTTGTACCGGTGCCTCCTCATCATCCAATCGATTCGATGGTCCGGCAGAACTCGCGGGGGCCTCTTCATTTACCGGTTGATTGCGGAGTGCATGGTTTTCCGTTCCTTTGTCAGATTCATCAGTGTCCTGAAGGGATCCTGCGGGTCTATCTTGTACCGGCGCCTCCACGAAAGGTTCCAATCGATTCGACGGTCCGGGTTCCTCTTCATTTACCACTTCCTGGTTGCGTACACGCATCAGCATTTCAATTTCTTCGTTTTTCGTTTTGATTTCTCGATTTAGACCATTGATTTTTCTCATGGATGTCACCCCTATTTCGGCATATTTTCCATTCATTTCTTTCAGTTTTTCCTCTAGGCTGTCCCTGTCTTTCGCGTATCTCTGGATTGCTTCATCTGCCGTTTGGAGTCTTGCTCTTTCTTCTTCAATCACTTCGTTTAGTCGCCTGATTTCTCCTCTCGCCTCCCTGAGTGCTACTGCTTGTGGATCTTCACTTTCTGGGCGAGTAAACAGCGCACGGACTCTGTCAGGTAGTCCCCGGAAGAATCTCTCCATGGATAGAAACCAGGGAAACGCATTACGGGGATCCTCCGGATAGCCACGCTGTGCAGTAAGACATGCTTGCCCCTCAGCAATCTCTCGATCCAGTCGTCTGAAAATTGATAAATATTTGCTTCGATTCGTAAAAGAAAAGATAGAAAACTCACCTCTGGTCACGAACATACCATCGAGTGAAAAGAGCGACAAGAACTGATACTATCAAGATGACGACGACGCCGCCGATGATCCACCATATGTTCCCTATGAAATACTGCAACCAGTCCTCCATAGATGACTGAAAAATTGAAATTTGGTGGATCCTTCGATAAAAAATAAAATAAAAAGAGAGAAACAATGAAGAAACGACGAAGAAAAGTGGTTTCTTCGAAAAAAAAAACAGAAGAATTCAGAACTTCCCGCCATATTTTTCCCTCTTTCACAAGCAGATCAAAAAAATTTACTAGTCTAAAATTCAAATTTCCCTCGTTTTTTCTGTGCTTGTTGTTTCTTCTCACGAACTATGCTCGTTAGCTGCGTTGTCAAGTTATTGCATTTCGACATCTTTACACTTCCGCTCTCACTAGTCTGAGAATATGACAAGATTGCTCAATTCTTTTATATTAATTGGGTAAATTCCCGAAATAAGCTTTACCGAGTCTGAAAAACGAACATTTCGGACCTTTACCAAGTAAGGCTCCTAAACAATCGAGATTTCCGGATCAACGTATTTCTTTTTTCTGACCAGAATAACTTGAGAGAATTCAGTTTTCTCGTTTCTTATAATTTTTATGAGGAAGTTTTTAACTATTAGAATAAGAACAATATATTGATAACAACATTTATTGTTGGAATACTGGAAAAAATACCAGATTCCACAAATAACAGATTATCCTCCCTTCTTCTTGGACACTCCGACGGTGCGTCCCTTGCGTCCGGTGGTCTTGGTGTGCTGTCCTCTGACACGGAGTCCCCAATAGTGTCTGAGTCCACGGTGAAGGCGGATCTTCTTCATGCGCTCGAGGTCCTCACGGAGCTTGTTGTCAACGGCGGTTGAGAGCAACTGGAAACAAGAATATAAATATTTGATTATTACTCCTTAAAATGCGAGTAAACTTTCTAACTAAAACAATGAGGGAGCGGCTAGTTTCAGTAGTATAATCAATTATCTAGCCGAACGACATCTTTTTTTAAATAATAACTGTTATCGACACTTAATCACTGATTGAGAGAACCGTTCTTCTCGAAATCGAGAACAGCAAAGCTCTGATATTTTACTTACTTGTCCGGTCTTTCCATCCTTGATGTCCTTTTGTCTGTTAAGGAACCAGTTTGGAATCTTGTATTGGGATGGGTTTTGCATGATGGTGACAATCTTGTCGAAGTCCTCTTCCGAGAGTTCTCCGGCTCTCTTGTTGACATCAACGTCAGCCTTGCGGCAGCAGACGAAGGCGAAACGACGTCCAACTCCCTTGATGGCGGTAAGGGCATATGGAACCTTGCGGTTTCCGTCGATGTTGGTGTTCATCACACGATGAATGTGTTGGAACTTTTCTGGAATGATCAGCGACATGTTGTCGTGATTTGTTACCTGAAAAATTGGGATTTTAGAACGAAAAACTTGAAAAATGAAAGAAAGAAAAAATAAAATAAAGAATGTGCCAGAGATGAACGAAAAAGTCGAAAATTGAGCTAAAAATCTATTATAAGCTTGATCACAAGCGCAATGTTTTGAAAAAATTAATCAATACGAATTTCAGCACTATTTCTAGTCAAAATTGCGATATCCATAGTAAAAAATCGATAAATCTCGGCGTTTTCTTATTTTTTGAAACTTATTTCATAGTAAAAACCGAAGAACAACGAAAAATTCTCGCAAAAACGGCAAAAAAATTTAGGGAAAAGAACTAAATTCATTGCGAAGGCGAAGGGAGAGGAGGGTTGCGCGTGGCGAGACCCATCGAGGAAAATATGTGCGCCTTTAAACTAAAATATGTTTGGAGAGAAATTCGTCCGGTTTGGGGCTTGAAAAATTAGAATTTTATCGATTTCAACGAATTAATATTTTCTGTTTCCGAAAAGTGGCAAAACTTCATCAAAATCTATAGAATTCTATATAAAAATGAATATAAATAAATTAACCAAAGTACGGTAACAGTCGTTTTGCGTGTGTATTGGCCGCTTCTTGTGTCGATTTACAAGCGCGTTGTTGGGGAAGCAACTCAATTTTGTGTTGTGTTATTGTGATTTTCTAGATGATTTCAGAAATTTCAAGATGATTTCGGCTGGTAAAAATTTGAAAACGTATGAAAAATTATTATTATTTAATTACAATAAGCGCGAACTTGTTAGTAACCAGTAATGTCTCAATTTTCGAAGAATTCTTATAAAAAACTGAAGTACTATTTAAATAACTTCGATAGGAATAATCGTTCGAATATAAACATAGTTTCCCCACAACACCTAAAAATTCAAGCTATTATCAGAGCATTGTCTGCAAAGATGCGTTTTAACATTAATTAGCCGCGTTAAATGAAATTGCAATGGTAAAATTGCAGAAATTGACACAAAGAATCATCGGTAAACTTCAAATTTTCAGGTTTCAAGAAAAGTTTCAAATCATGTTATTCTCTGTGGAATAATGTGTTGTACTCCAAATAAGTGTCCAGAAGTTGGTGCCAAGAAAAGTCATGTTTTTGTCTACGATTCAGGATTAGAAGAAATTCTGAATAATCTTCAAAAATGCTCACATTTTTCATGAAAAATTGAAAAAAAAAATGTTGAAAAACTATTGATATTTACTTGTTTTGAAGCCGGACTGATTATTTGATGTTAAAAAGAACATTTGAAAAAAATACACACAACTGTGAAACAAAAGGGCGGAGTTTGAAACGGGCAGTAAATGATGAGAACTTCAGACTAAGAAATTTGAACAGGTTATCTCGGAGTGCGCTATATTTTTGTCAATCTGTATCTGGGAGGCAGCAGAATTCGTATTCGAATGACACCGAGATATCGGAGATTATGAAGATTCTTCTAGAAGAAGCATGGACTGCAATAAAGCCGAATTCCTTTGAACAAAATCATCCAATTGAAAGTCTTCATTCAGGAAGGAAAAAAGCTAAAATTTTGAAAGTGATTGGAGCAATCGACGGTCTCCCACACTGAAAAAGAACTGCAAGAAACGTGAAGCCGATTTTTTCACGTTTTAATTCAATATTATTAGTTTTTGCACTGAACATTCAGGATTTTCAGGGTTTCAGACGTTGCAATGAATGAGAAAAGTTCTCATCCATCAGAGTTGTGGAATATTGAATTCTCTATCTCATGAGCCAGAAAACGTGAATTTTGGTCTGAAATTGACTTTTTTGATACAGAAAAACCGATGTTCAGAAAAAATCTCTTTTGGCACAAAGCATTTTCGAACAGAAATTGCACAGAATGTTCTTGACGATACTCTGAAACTGCTACAATTTTCAGAAAATGAATTATTAGCTGAAATGACTGAAAATCTCATTTTTCTGAATAAAAAAAGTCAATTTCAGACCGAAATTCACGTTTTTTGGCTCATAAGATAGAATTTTTCACAATTCTGATAGATGGGGCACTTTTTCCTTACATTGCGATGTCTGAAAACCTGAAAATACTGAATTTTTAGTGCAAAAAATGAAAGAATTGACTTGAAACGTGAAAAAAATCGGCTTCTTGTAGTTCTTTTTCGCTGTGTGGGAGACCGAGAATCTTTTTATTTGGTCTTGAAGTTAAAATTTTTAAAGCAGATCAACAAAAACAAATGGACTGCAAAATCATATTTATAACTTGAGATTTCATAATAATAGACACTTATCGTCATCATTTTTTAATCAAATTTTTATTCAGAAACTATTTATTTTTTCCTTTTTTCCCTCTTTTCCCTCGAAATCTCCGCTAAAAACCGCAGCTTCTCGACGTTTTTCATCCAAATTCTGCCGCAACGACGCTCCGAAATAACGTTTTCGCTGCGAGACCTTGCAGTCCGACCGTCACCCTCACTTTTGTGTCTATCCCCTCCGATCGGCAAAGTCTGCGTGTGCACTGCCGACGACTGCAGGTTTTTGTGCGACTGTCGCTCTCCCGTCTATCTCCTCCACACCATTTATATTATCCCCGAAGAACCCAACTCGTGTCTTTCTTCACTTGTTTCTAGGGTGAACAACTCGCCACAATGGGAAGTAAGTATAGCTTTTTGTGTTTGTATTGAATGGAAATTTAAATTTGAACAAAATCTAGAAAGGAATAGTTTGTTGCTCGCAAAACCTGAAAATTAATTTTGTTTTCTTTAAATAAAATTACTTTTTTGCAGTCTTCAGCTAGCTTTTTTCATTTTTTCGAACGGAAAATCTTCTAAAAATCAAAACAGAGCTGCGATTTCTATTTTTTTTTGCAGTTCTTCCCATTTTCAAATAGCTTTTTTCCTGATTTTTTGACTTAAAAAGACTGCAAAGTAGTCGGAAAACAAAACAATTATCGATTTTTGTAGTTCTCACACTCATTTTTCTTTCTTTTCACTCAAATTGCTCAAATTGAAAACAGAAAACAAAACACTATGAAAAGACTGCAAACTAGTCAAAATAATTATCGATTTTTGTAGTTCTCAACCTAATTTTTCCCATTTTTCAGTCAAATTTCTGGAATTCGTGAAGCCGTTCTGCGGCTTCGTGCCGGAGGTGTCGAAGCCGGAGCGAAAGATCCAGTTCCGTGAGAAGATGCTCTGGACTGCCATCACCCTCTTCGTCTTCCTCGTCTGCTGTCAAATCCCACTCTTCGGAATCATGTCGACCGATTCAGCCGATCCGTTCTACTGGCTTCGTGTGATTATGGCATCGAACCGTGGTACTCTTATGGAGCTCGGTATCTCACCAATCGTCACTTCTGGACTCATCATGCAACTTCTCGCCGGAGCCAAGATCATCGAAGTCGGAGACACACCAAAGGACCGTGCTCTCTTCAACGGAGCCCAAAAATGTAAGAAGCATTGAGAAAATTCCCAATAATTTCTCTATTTTCAGTGTTCGGAATGGTCATCACCGTTGGACAAGCTATTGTCTACGTCATGTCCGGACTCTACGGAGAGCCATCGGAAATCGGAGCTGGAATCTGCCTTCTCATCGTCGTCCAACTCGTGATTGCCGGTCTCATCGTCCTTCTTCTCGACGAGCTTCTCCAAAAAGGATATGGTCTCGGATCCGGAATCTCTCTCTTCATCGCCACCAACATTTGCGAAACGATTGTCTGGAAGGCGTTCTCGCCAGCCACAATGAACACCGGACGTGGAACTGAATTCGAGGGAGCTGTCATCGCTCTCTTCCATCTTCTCGCCACTCGCTCCGATAAGGTCCGCGCTCTCCGTGAGGCTTTCTACCGTCAGAACCTTCCAAACTTGATGAACTTGATGGCCACTTTCCTCGTTTTCGCTGTGGTTATCTACTTCCAAGGATTCCGTGTCGACCTTCCAATCAAGTCTGCCCGCTACCGTGGACAATACAGCAGCTACCCAATCAAGCTTTTCTACACTTCCAACATCCCAATCATTCTTCAATCCGCTCTCGTCTCTAACCTCTACGTTATCTCTCAGGTTTGTATCGCTCTTCTATTTACCTTTACCTGTATCATTGATTTCAGATGCTCGCCGGAAAGTTCGGAGGAAACTTCTTCATCAACCTTCTCGGTACCTGGTCCGATAACTCTGGATACAGAAGTGTTCCAGTCGGAGGACTCTGCTACTACTTGTCGCCACCAGAATCACTCGGACACATCTTCGAAGACCCACTCCACTGCATTGTCTACATTGTCTTCATGCTCGGATCTTGCGCATTCTTCTCCAAAACCTGGATCGATGTGTCTGGATCTTCCGCTAAGGATGTTGCCAAGCAATTGAAGGAACAACAAATGGTCATGCGCGGTCATCGTGAGAAGTCGATGATCCACGAGTTGAACAGATACATTCCAACTGCCGCCGCTTTCGGAGGTCTCTGTATCGGAGCACTTTCCGTCACAGCTGACTTCATGGGAGCTATTGGATCGGGAACTGGAATCCTTCTCGCTGTCACGATCATCTACCAATACTTCGAGATCTTCGTCAAGGAGCAACAGGAGATGGGAGGAGTAGCCGCCATGTTCTTCTAAGCCATCTCGATTCGACTCTTTTCATGTTTATATTTATTTTCTCGTTTTGTTTTGGTTTAGAGTGTGAACAACTCATCGGCCATCCGGGTTCAAATTTTTTAAGTTATCTAATTAAAAGAGAATTGTGAAAGTATATATGTCTCGCTTCTCTGTACCATCTTTCTCTTTGCATCCCTCATTTCGTCTCTTGATACTAGATTGAGTGCATTGTCGTTAATTTATTTTGTCTTCTTCTCTTACTCGAATCTAATTGGATTCAGTCAGCAGCTCCTCACAAAAAAACCGTAAATAAATTATAATTTTGAAAAAAAACTGATCTTTGTAATAGTCCCTTCCCCTTCTTCTGCTAGATAATAGGATCTCATTGAATATGTCTGTTTTCAGGAAGATTTCAGGAAGATGTGCTGCTCGCACCTCAATTAGGCGATGGACAATTTGTGTGCAAAGGAATGGGAGGAGGAGCATCTCTAATTTTCCCCTCTTCTTCTCACAGATTCTTCTATTCATTTCGGATTGTAGTCTCTTTTCCCGCAACGACAACAAGATTTCTGAAATTATGATTTGATGCATCAGACTTCTCAACCCCATCAGACTTCTCAAACCCCATTACCACTATTGCATTCCTCATTTTTCTCTTCTTTTCAAAACGAATTATAAATTTTTCGTCGAAAGGAATGAAAAACGCCTGAGGACATGGAAGTGACTCACTTTCTCTTTTTGAGCACTTTTCGGTAATGCCGCGGTAATAATATCCTTCATTTCGCCGAGTTTTTCTTCAAAATTCGAAAAAATTAAATCGAGTGGTCTCGCCACGATTACCATGAAAGTTTGTGGCGCTGGGCTATGCGCCTTTAAAGTTACCGTACCTCTACTCGAAGAATTTTACATTTTCGTGAAAAACAGAGAGAAAAATCAGAATATTAAATTCAAAATATTATTTTTCCTATTCTTCGAGAAGGGAGACATCACTTCCTTTCATAAATTACACCCCTCCACCACTGCTATATAGATCAAAATATTACTTTTTCTGAATTCACAATTTTGGTTCTGATTTTGCGATTTTGATCTGAAAAAAATAAATAATAATTTTATTTCGAAATTTATAGTCAGAAAAAATGTAGCTTCTGGATTATTTTCTGCCAGATTAAAACTATATTTGGAGGCGGTTTGGATCACATTTTTTGTATTTTGGAATTCTGGAAATCTGATAGTCTGAAAGTGTTTTTTTTCGGTTTCATGCAAGTTTGAATTTCTTTATTTTCTATGAGTGATAGTCAATGTCCACTATCTAATTCAAAAAGTGACTATTATCTCATTTCGTTTTGATACCAGGAAGCAGATCTGTGCGGAAGTAAAATTTTTGAAAAAGGAAGTCGGAAGTTAATTTTGAAAATGAGAAATTTGAGGAAATTTTTTTCTAGTCATCACTGAAAACGAATTTTGGCGTTGTTTTCATACAAAATTCCATCAAAAACCACCAAAATTCGAAATTTGCCCGGAAGTCGGAAGACGGAAGTTTCTACCAGGAAGGTTTTGAGAACGGATTCAAAATCTCCATGACTTCAGATTTTCAGCCGTATAGGTTCCAAATGGAAGTCCATATTAGTCGAAAGCAGAGCTGTGCGGAATTCCTACTTCCTTCTTCCTTCTTCCGGGCTTTTTTCACTTCCTTCTTCCTTCTTCCTTCTTCCCTTTTGAAAAAGTTACTTCCTTCTTCCTTCTTCCCTTTTCAAAAATATTACTTCCGCACAGCTCTGGTCGGAAGTTCTGAGTTCAGAACCCCGTATTCAGAATAAGAAAACTCTAAGCTCTATTTGGCGGCAAATTTGAATACTTGAATTTCATTGTTAGAGATACTTCATGGTAACGGCACTACTTCTAGCTAAGCCTCCAATTTGAATATTCAAATTTCCCGCCGTTTAGCTGAGCATAGAGTTCAAAACTTCTCCCATTTCCCCAAAACTTCCCCTAAAAGAGTCTCGTGACATTTTCAGACATTTTGACCTAAAAAAAGTTCCTGGTCTAGACTAGACATTTCCCCCTGTTATTGCATTTTAATTATATGTACAGGAAAACTTTTTTGCAAATATTTTCAATTTTTGATTCTCCTCTATATTAGTATCAAAAATAAGTCATTAGCATCTATTGAAAAAGTACGAAAAGCGTCACTTCTCATGAATGAACCTCATGAAAAATTGATGATCTTCAGCTTCGGCTTCTTCTTAAAATGAAGAGTGATCTTTGAGATTCAGGTCGAAAATATCTTTTAGCAGTGTGGATTTACACCGTAAATCTTCACTAGTAGTACTGTAGTGTTGGCGAGAACAGACACGAGAAATGAATATAAAAATAATTAAATTGTCTCTTGAAAAAAAGACAATAATATTTTGGTCCCATGTGTGTTCTCTCCCCTTCAACCAACACGCCATTCTACGTCTTTCATCTTTTTCTCCCCCACTAAAAAACGGACTTTTGGAGCATCGTAGACATCTGAAAATGACACTTTTTTTCATTCTCTAAGGAATTTCAGACGATCAGAAAACCAGAAAACTCTGAAAGTATACCTGTTATTTATGTATATGTTACCCATATAAGCGTGTCTGGAAATTTATGATCTTCTATTATGAGAGCGGATACTGGGAATTCGGGGGGAACGATAGCTATACTTGAACTTAAGTTGGATGACGTGAGAAAGACATCACGGGTAGGTGAGTATTTTGGTTTTTTTGGAATTCGTTTGGACTGTGAGAATCCGGAATCTGTACTTCTCCTAGAATTGCTCGAGACTGAATGATATAAGTTCTAGCTCTTTGTTGGCAGTCTGCATTCTTTAAAATAGACCCAAAAAATAGAATTTTAATTCTCCATGTTTCAAGATTGGGGTAAAACGATTGCGATTCAGACCCAATATTCTCAAACGAGCATCCGTTTCTCACTTTAATTACCTATCAATTCCAGCTCCAGTACCGGTCGAAATGTTGTTGCATGTTTTCAGGGAAAAATAACCAGCTATAAGAGTGTGATTTCTTGTCAAATTTTGTATGAATTGTAAATCAAACCGAAATCTTCACTTTAGTAGCTGACAATTTTTTGTACGAGATCTTTCTGAAATGTTACAAGGGGCCGGGCCTCTTTCGGGACTTGACAACTATGGAAAACATCGAAAACCAATAAATGTATCATCCTTACTATATCTCTTTTGATATCTTTGACAGAGTTTTCCATTCCAAGTACTCTCTAAAATTTTCGGAAGTCCACACACCTAAGAGATTAACCCAATAGAAATTGACAACAAATAAAACTGAGCTGAAACCGGAACTTCTATCAGAAATAGTGATTTTAAGTATAAGTTGAGTTTCTCGTCCCGATCACTGAATTGCTTCAATGTAAGTTGAAGTTTATTGTAAACTTTACATTCTATTGATAAACAAAGAATCTATTGGATTACTCCATTATAGACATTGTTTTGAGAAGTACATGAAACGGGTGTTCTTGTCAATTCCAAAATCACTTTCGTTAAGAATATCACAGTTTCTGTGATAGTTTATCTAAATTTCGTTTCATTGGAGAAATTTGTTGTTTATCTGGACAGCTAACCTAGTCAGAATTTTGGATATATCTATTTACAATTTTCACCTAGGTAATCTAATAAAACTACTACTGTTTTATTGGATACTTAATATTAATTCGTCAAGTGTCAGAAACGCTAAATGGTACTTTGGATATTGTGGTCTAACAGGTTGATTGAAAATTTCACACAAGATTGATTAAAAACAGATTACTAATAGAACTATGATGATCATCTGAAACGGAAAATGTTGCCAAACCATTGATGGACTTTTTAACCAGAGTTGCATGGAAGTGATAATTTCTTATCCGGAAGTCGGAAGTCGGAAGCTCTGTTGTTAACAAGGATAGACAAGTTTCGTGAGTAGTGTGCTGGACGTTGATGTCCACGGAAAATAAGCACCTCAAAGAAAATCAGATCGCTGACAATTTTAGGATTCTGTACACATTTTTTTAAACCGAAGTTACTAAAAATGGTAAAGTTGTTTTGTGACTACTAGTCCAATAGTTGAAGGCTATTTTAGATCGGTGACCATCTATCACGGTTACATAAAGAAGAGGATTTCGAATCATTATTATTCGTATCTAGATGAGATTAGTTTTAGCTCTGTTTCGAAACTGAGAACATTTATTTTGATTTCCAAATTTGCAAGACAAGGTATGATGTATACTTTATGGCGATTTCCAGATTAGAACTCGGTTAAGGAAAGCCTAAAAAATACGCTTCTATTGAATGCCATAGAAACTTTTTGAATTCGAAATCAGCTTGAAACCAATACAAATGTAATCTTCTTTATGTGCCTATTCATAATGTAGCTAAAAAGCAAAAAAACTATTTTTAATACTAAAAAAATTGTTTTTGAAAATTTGATGATGATAATCAGGCGTCTAATTATGATTTTAATATTTTTCTGACAATGTTTACAAAACTTTTTTGACTGGGTGGTCAGAATAGACCTACAGGTAATGAGAAAAAATGAAACCAATCTGAAACCGAAACCAAATTTAATTGGGAACACCAGGTTTTCGATCCAAGAAAAGCTGTGAAATGTAAATAGAACTCAATTTTGAGATTACCATGAAACCAGTAAAATTTTCTTCTGTACAAATTATTTGAGAAGTAAATGAAACAGGCAACTTTTTCAATTTTTCATCAAGACCAATAAGTTTATTACAGTTTCCCCGATAGTTCATCCGGAGTATATTTTATTAGAAAGTAGTTGGAGTAATGGTTCAATTAAGCATGTGACACGGGAGGTTCTTTCAAGATATCGAGAACATAAATACATAAAAATTCGTTCTAACTATTAGGATCTCAATAATAACATCCCTTATCCCTCTGTATCGAAACGGGAGAAAATTGGAAATATATTTAGCATGCTACTGTACTTTAGTTCGAGCAGATGGAACTCAATTTGAAAATTTACTTCTTTTTTTTCATATTTCCCTCCTCCGAACTTTGAAAGTTTCATGTGATCCCGAATATTTTAGATTAATACGTAATTTCGTGTAAAATAAAATCAAACCGTTTGAAAAAGAAGAATGTTACAAGTTGTATCCGAAACGGGAGGTTTTGTAAAAGTCTTCAAGAACTGGTTGGGACAGTTTTTGTCTACATTTTTTTCCCTTTTTCTTTTTCCGTCATATCCCAATCTTATCTGTGATCAGTCACTGATATGTATATCAACATCGGTTACGAAACTTTCGAATCAATGTCATATTCGTTTCAACTCAATTTTGAAACAGCAAAAGTTATAAAATATCGGCATAGCCAAAAAATACACGAATCAATTTGCTTCCTTAAATGTATCTAGAGGAATCGAATCTGAGACAACAGCACTGAATCTCATGGTCACTTACAAACTTCAGGCTAGCCTCATTCGACTTTTACAGTTTCATAACTGTTGTATTAAACGCTTGAAATTCAGATTTCTATTGAGACAATAGATCCGGAAGTCACATTTAGAGCAGTTTTTAGTGTGCTGTGATTGAAAAGTAGATGAGATATTCTGGAGCTTCCCAGTCATCTGAATTTCTTTTGAGGACGTAGATTTTTCTGCTCCGGGACATTTCGCCATCTAACATTTACTATGAAGTGATATGTTTTTTTCCCTATAAAACTTTTCAAATTTTCCTATAACTAGTCCAAATGTCCCGGAGCAGACTTTTCATCCGTCCCACTAAAACGCTGGAAATCTTAACAAAATTTCCGGTTTCGAATACTATTGAAAATCACTACTATGGTAGAATAGTTCGATGGAAGATTTGTGCGTGCAAAACATGATGATTTCTGAAATTTGATAACAGATTCAGAATCCTCAACTTTCCAGACCTGCAAGAATCCCTTAAAAAAGGTATCTGGTAAATCTGCCACCTCCACACAGATTAGCCCACTATACCCTACCACAGAAAATGAAACTAACCTGAAACCAAAATATCTGTTTTAAAACTTTTTAAAGATCTCGTACATACCCCATACATAATGTTAATCCCGCTAGAAAATAGTCTAGAAACTACATTTTTCTAATTTGAACCTAAAAATGTATATTTTCCAAAATCCCTCCTAGGGTATGTACTCGGCCTCCAGACCTAGACCTATGTAATCCAATTCAAGTACAGTACCCCTCTATTGTTCTCTAAATTTATCCAACCATAAACCAGAAGATCTCCATCTGAAAGTAAACATCTCCCCCCCCTTTCCTGTTTCTCCTCTACCGACTCCAAATGAAATGGAATGTGCCTTCACTCTGCCTTGAAAGGAGAAATAATTGTTTGTTATTTTCCCCCTTTTCTTCTTCTTTTTCTTTCACTCTTCCAACGGAAATGAGAACGGAAACAGAGACTATTATACATATCTTTCTATCCTTCTCGGAGTGCCACACGGTCATTTTTATTCATTTTCACTTTTCACTTTTTCATATTAGCACGGGACGTTTCTTACAACCGTGCTTTACTGAAAAATGTATTTTTCTCTGTGTCTCTCAATTTCGCACACTATTTTCTTCTGTTTCGGTAGAGCGCGTTTGTAAGAAGCGTGCTGTGCTAATAGTTAGAAAAAAGAACTTCTAGACTTTGAAGCTATGTATCTCCCTAGTCGGCCCAGCTATCAAAAAATATTCCGTTATATAAATGTAGTTCAAGTTTAGGGCTACAATTTTGTAGTTAACTAGTTTTTGATAGCTTTCTTGAATTTTGAGATACAATTGTTTAAAGAGGGGACACATAAAAGTCATTCGTTCTATTTTGCAACTCTTAACTTCAAAGTAGCGTATCTCCCTAGTCGTCACAGTTATTAAACCATAGTGAACTACAAAACTATAGATCACATCTTGAGCTATAAGATTATAGTTGATGATTTTTTGGTAGCTATTGTGGGGTTTGAGATACAAGCGTTTTCACTATTCTCCACTTTGAAGCAATTTATCTTTACAAAGATTACAGTTACATCAGAATGTTAAATTACGGAAATGTAACTCGTGACATTGCGTGTCTTATTCAAACTTTTTTCACAGTAGCTCTGAATGATTTCGAGATTTAAGCGTCTAAAGTAGGAGGCATAAGGAGAGATAACTTTTGAAGCTACAGAAAAATTGTCAACAGATGGAATATTCATCTTAAAATTCTACACATTTTATTAGTTGGCATATTTTTTCTAGCTTGTAAGCCCCGGGAGATAAAGGCGATCAAGAATTGAGAGACGCAGAGAAGCGAGACTGTCTGCTTTCTCTGCACTCCCTCTCTCTCTCTCCCTCGCCTTTTTGCCTTACATCTCACATACGTCATTCTCGGAGTGCTATAAATAAATTGTCCTTTTATTTTTCATCCTTTTTTTTATTTTCTCCGTTTTCTAGGAATCTCGCATTTTTTCTGTTCAGTCCATCCATCTCCCCAATCTCATCTCTCTTTCAGCATCTATCCCTCAGATGCCAACTTACTCTACGACTACATTTCATCCCTCCACAACCTCTCCAAATGCCACGTCACTACCCACCATTGTCTCCGGTATCAATTGTGACACCATAGAATATGTGCAGAGATACTCGCCTATTGTGCTCATGCAAGTTTTACAGGTAACCCCAGAAGTTGTCAATAGAGCGCACTTTCCTCTTTTTCAGTTAGTCCTTGCTTTCACATCAGTTGCATTGGTGATAGGTGGGAGAGTTGTCCAACATCATTCTTATTTCCATCCGAATGTGAAAAGTCTGCTGAAAACTTATCATGGTGCTATTCTAATGTACGGTTTTGCAATGGGGACTGCTCAGGTAACAATTGAAAAAAGAAACGTGGATCTGGATTAGAAAACAGTTTCAGATGTATCATGTACTCACTTCAATGTCGTATGAAAGTTGCGAACTTCTGATTTCGTGTCGCCTGTGTTTTGGATTCAGAGTGATAATGACGGCAACTGTGATAAGTGAGTGTCTCGAAACTTTGCAGTTTCAAATTTGTTATTATTCCTTGATTCGGTTAATTTTGTTTGCTTAGAAAGGTAAAACGAGAAAAAATTCAGAAGATCTAGAGAAGAGTGTATGTCTTCTCTTCGTGCTTGTATCTTGAAGTTAGTCATACTTGCGACGGGCCGAGGTTTCAGTACAAAACTTGAAAATCAGGAACTTTTTTCGAAATTGTTTGAATATTTTTTGAATGTTTCGCAAAAAAGTCGAATGTTCAACTGTGTTTTCAAATTTCAATTGAATGCGATTGTTCAGTGCCGTGCAGTAAAATACAGTAGCGAGCATAAGTGAGCACCCCTTCATACTTTTATGTGTAACTCTGCTCAATCGTGTCCGTTTTGCAAAAACTTTTTTTTCAAAGGTAGCCAAACTATTCATCAATAGGGATATATGTTTTTTAAAAAATTTCCATCACTGATTTTTTCGATAATCGATAATTCCTGATCTTGATTTGAAAATCCGAAAAAAAACTTTTTATTTTTCTTTTGGAGTTATTGAGTTTTTTGTTTCAAAATGTTGGAAATAATCAAAATAAACAAAAAATTATGTAAAATCGGTTTCTTAAACTCTGACCATCGTGCCAGAGCTCCAGAAGTCAAAAGTAGAGGTCACGGGAAAATCTTTATAACTCATCAAAAAATGCTCCAAATGTGTCGAAACATGTATCAAAAGACGTGTCTTGAGTTTTTCTACAAACCATCATTAAAAAGTTTTAATTTTGGAAAAAATAATTTTTCTAATTTTTTTCACTCAAAAATGATTTTATTCTTATTTTCTCTCCATTTCCCGATATTTTCTGACTATAAAACGAGCACACTTTTCAAAAACTGGATACAAAGTGCTTTATCACACATAATAAAACACATATCTGTATTATTTGATCGTTTTATAGCCAGAAAATATCGGGAAATGGAGAGAAAATAAGAATCAAATCATTTTTGAGTGAAAAAAAATTAGAAAAATTATTTTTTCCAAAATTAAAACTTTTTAATGATGGTTTGTAGAAAAACTCAAGACACGTCTTTTGATACATGTTTCGACACATTTGGAGCATTTTTTGATGAGTTATAAAGATTTTCCCGTGACCACTACTTTTGACTTCTGGAGCTCTGGCACGATGGTCAGAGTTTAAGAAACCGATTTTACATGATTTTTTGTTTATTTCGATTATTTCCAACATTTTGAAACTAAAAACTCAATAACTCCAAGAGAAAAATAAAAAGTTTTTTTTCGGATTTTCAAATCAAGATCAGGAATTATCGATTATCGAAAAAATCAGTGATGGAAATTTTTCAAAAAACATATATCCCTATTGATGAATAGTTTGGCTACCTTTGAAAAAAACGTTTTTGCAAAACGGACACGATTGAGCAGAGTTACACATAAAAGTATGAAGGGGTGCTCACTTATGCTCGCTACTGTAGATATACAATTTGGTCTTTTTCAGTTGAAAACGGCCAACTTTGAGAGTGTATTTCGGTGTTACCTGGTTGTCCGACAAATGTTGTTTTATATGGGCTGAACAGAGCGAAAATAGCACATAACTTTTGTAGTTGCCAACTTTTTTTGTACGGACACTTCCTAGCAAGTTACATATCGACAAAGTAATTTCTCCCTCGAATTGGCCAATTTCAACTGCAAAAATGGAGCTCTATATTTGTTCTGTATGGTTTATACATACTTTACTTTGTGGGACAAAAAACTGGTCATTTTCCATTTTAAAAAAGCCAAATTGTAAATCTGACGATAGTCTGACGTTATCTTACGGCACGGAACTGTATCTCAAAATTTCAATGTTTCGCAAAAAAGTGAAATTTTCGACAATTATTTCAAATTTCAATTCTGCGTCTATTATAGATTGAATTCATGACTTTTTGATGAAATTCTTTTTTAAATTTAATTTTGTGAAAAATTGTGCACATTTTTTTGAATTCGTGCTTACCCCGGGTCAAGGCTGTCGTACGGCCGGCCGCGGTCCTCGGCTTTCAGGGCCGTCGAGGCCGCGGATAAACCAAATGGGCTGAAAAAAAATTTTGTACATCGACTAATCTTTCGGTCCTCTACTAGGCCGCCTGAAGAAGCGAAAATTTTCCATGGCTGGGAACTGAGATATAAAATCGCCCCACGGCCTTTTTGACAGCCTTGCCCCGGGTCAACACATTTTTCAACCGTGGGGTTTCGCAAGTACGAAATTAGTTATTTTTGTCTAGATATGTGTTCCAGTTCTCGAGAAATTTAGAAACATCAAAATATAGTGTGCCATGTAAATCAGTTTCACTTTCACAACCTATATCTCAAAAACCACAAAAGTTATCAAACAATTGTTAATTACAAAAAAACTAGTCTACATTTCTGCAATTTACGATTTTTTCCAGTTTTCTCCCTCCTTCTCTTCGTCATCCCTCTCGAACGAACCATCGCAACTCAACATCTTGGGAGAGGCTACGAAAATCGACAGGGGACTATTGGAAAATTCTTTTCATGGAGTATTGTACGTTTTTTCGAGTTAGCCCTATGTATTCCAAATTTCAAATTTCAGATCTCCATATCCACGATATTCTCCCTATTCTATCACTACCCTGACTTTTCCAAAAATCGAGTGTGCACTCATTGCATTTATGATCAGAATCGGGTGTTGGTACCGATGGAGCTGATGGTTTGGCTAGCAGGATTGTCTACAGTATCCCTCGGGTATACTGTAGTATTGTGGATTTTCAACAGATGCAAGTTGAAGAAGTGAGTTGGGGTTTGGGGTTGGTGGTAAGGAAGCGAGTGAGATGGGGAGGGTGCAGCGAAGCCAGACACTCTAGTTTCTCTGCGCGCTCTCTCACAGCAACTGTGGACCTTAGACCAGATACATTTTCAGTTTCAACTTTCTGTTAAGTTCAATTCGAATCATTTGAAATTAATTACTTTTCTTTCAGAAAAACCTATTCCCTAGCCATCGAATTCCAAATCAACCAAAATCTTCGTATCCTCCACTTGGTGCTTCCACTGTCATTTGTCACTTGTTTCGCATTCCTATGGTATTCTGTATCCCCGCAACTGTTCTCACTTTCTAGTGACATGGATCCGGAGAAGAAACAATTTCATGAAATGGTGCAGAATGTGAGTTGTATATCAAAAGTGGTTAAGATCGATGAAGCAACGTAAAAGCTACTAAACTGAAAAGTTAAAAGAATGTTGTAACCGATAAAATTTTGATAATTCTTGCAAATAAAGGAGACACAAGGAATCTTCTAATTACGGATGGAGTCAGCTTGGAGATATGGGACGTGACTTGTATCATTGGAAAGCTGAGATAATGCTGATTCCAAAAATATATTCAGTTTTTGCCCTCGAGGCCTAGTATTCGTGAAAAATGAGGTCAAAGTTTGCACCGTTGGCAAGTCATTATCCTCCTGGCGCGTGAAACTTGCCAACAGTCGATATCATTTTTTTCGAATACCAGGCCTCGATGGTAAAAACTGAATATATCTTTGGAATCAGCGCTTTCTGAGCTTTCTTATGGTATAGGTCACGACATATTTCTCCTGACTCTAGTGTGCACTTCCTCGTAGATTACTTTGAACGTTTGTAACTCAAAACGTGAGAGATCTAGAAAAAAGTTATCCACTACAAAAATTAAACTCTAATTTCAAGCAACGTTTTCCTAATTCACAACTTTTTTGCATACTTGTCAAAAATCGGGCCGGCCCGGCTCGGCCCGTCGGCCCGGCCCGGCCCGGTCGGCCCGGATTCAAAAATGGGTACCCATTTTCACCAATTTTTTCTTGAAATTTTTCGAAAAAAAAGAGTAAAAATGCTTAAATTATCATACATATTCACATTTTGATTCAATTTTAAATGTTTACTCGAAAACTATACTATTTTCAAAAAATTTCCAAAAAAACATCAAATTTTCAAAAATGTTTCAAAAACTGTTTCAAAACGGGCCGAGCGGGCCGGGCCGGGCTACGGGCCGGGCCGAGATTTTTCCTGATTTTGGCCCGGCCCGGCCCGTGACAAGTCTGCTTTTTTGTACCTTTCACGATTCTTGAGATACAAGCCCTCAAAATAAGCAGCTCTAAATTAAAGCTACATTTTCGTAGTTTACAAAACTTTGATATCTCTCGTAGATTTTGAGATACGCGCTCTAGAAGTGAGCAACAATGAAAAAAAGACGCAGAGAAACTAGAAATTATCTTTTCTCTGCAGTCTCTCAACCTCTCCTTTATCATTTTTAGTACAAACATTCCCAAACCCAACTACTTTTCCAGATCTTCCCCCTCTACACCCTTCTCTCCTCCACCCTCTGGCTACTAATGATGATATCCGAAAAGAAGAAAAAACGAGTCGGAATGGTGCCTCCAGAATTGAGAAAAGACGAAAAAGATGTCTATTTTCAAACATTAAACGATCAATGGTCACGTGTCCCATCCCAAAAAACTTCTTGTCGTCTTCAAATTCTAACCGTTTTCTCAACACCAAGAAGTTCAATGGTTGCTTGAATTTCCTTGTATTAGAAAGGCTAATCAATAAATTTATTCATTTCACTTGATCTACCCAATAAGTTTCGCTTCTTTCCCACAGAATTGCACATCTCGAATATTCTTTTCATGCCAAATCATAGACACATCCATCACTTTCTCATTTTTCTCATCAAAGAAAACGAGATAAAGATCCAGAGAGTTGTCCTCGGCACGTTGTTTGATATAGATCTGAAATTAATTTTGAATTCAATCACTCAGCAAATGCGCTCCACCGAACCTTCATTGGCAACGCCTCCACATTTCCATCCTTATCAACCTTGTACTGACTATCCAAGACAACTGCACCACCTCCGTTCTTCTTCTTCTTCGCTTTTGTGAAAGTCTGAAAAGTGAGCTTGAGATTTTTTGTCAATAGAGCGCACGTACCGATTGAGTCATTTCAGTGGTAATCGTAGTGACCTCCGATTTAGTGCACGTCGAACTGGCCCCTTTCGGTGGAAGAGAAGCAGAAGAGTACGCACAGTTGGAGGTCTCCAGAAGAGTTTCCTGTTGGAAAATTGGTCTAATCATGAGAGCTAGAAAAAAGTTGTCAACTATGAAAATGAAGAGCAGAAAATTCTGCACATTTTATTAGTTGACAACTTTTTTCTAGGTATTCAGGTTCGCAAGATATAAGCGTTTGAAAATTGGAGAGACACAGAGAAGCGAGAGTGTCTGACTGTCAGCACTCAATCCTCTCTGCGTCTTTCTATTCTTCTACCGCTTATATCTTGCGAACCTGAGTACCTAGAAAAAAGTTGTCAACTAATAAAATATACAGAATTTCCTGCTCTTTATTTTTATTGTTGACAACTTTTTTCTAGCTAATCAGGTTCGCAAGATATAAGCGTTTGAAAATTGGAGAGACACAGAGAAGCGAGATTGTCTGACTGTCTCCTTTCTCTAACGCCTCTATCTCTGCAACCACTGGTGCTATCAAAAAACTTTAAACTGCAAAAATAAACAGCAGGTTATTTTGCGTATTTTGTTAGTTGGTCAGTTTTTGATAGCACTGATATTTGGGGAGATAACTAACCGACATCTCCGATGGCAACGACGGAACATCAAAATCAATCGATTCAGCGACTCCAAGTTTCTTATTGTAAATACGACGTCCTGGTTTAGAGTTGGTCATTGTGGTGTCCATGGTGACGCTGCCAGTAGTGCATATCGTCACTTTTCGGTCAGAGACTTTGGGGAGTTGTTTCTAAAAATCAGCAGATAACTTTTGAAGGATGATAGCTACAGAAAAGTTGTCAACTGATGAAATATTCAGCTTAAAATTTTACACATTTTATTAGTTGACAACTTTTTTCTAGCTTGGAAGGCCCGGGAGATATAAACGATTAAAGAATTGAGAGACGCAGAGAAGCGAGACAGTCTCGTTTCTCTGCGTCTCTCTCTCTCACAAACCTTCAACTGCTCGACCTCTTCCATCTTCTTGGCATCACGAATCAACTTCTCATCCTTCATCATTCGACTGACATAATTACCCTTTCGCAACAAGTGCTGAATCGCATTCTCCAAATTGTCCATCGTTTTGACCGTACATTCACAATTGACACATTCCATCTTTTGAGTCCTTTGATGGACGTTTAGTGTTGAGGAATAAATTGTTTTTTCAAACGGCGGGAAGTTTGAATAATATTTGGCGAAGAGAGAGAAAAAATTGGGGCGGGGTCAAGGTTACAGTGTCAATTGGTTTCACGTGGAAAATAAAGAGTTTTCAGGTTTTTTACATTTTTTTTTTGAGCTGCGTAGCGGCTCAAATGTCTAGTCGAATGATACAGAGCGCAACAAATCTTAAATAATGTCAAGGGGTGTCAGAAATGAATGTTTTATTCAGGTCCCACAATTGCAGGCAGGTCCAACAAAGGGTGGAAGCGACGTTTGTTTTATGGATTTTTGAGGCAGCCAATACAAAAATGTTGTCAACTACGAAAATGTTCAGCTAGAAATTTCACACGCATTGGGAAGTGAGATGATTTTGTTTCTGTCCTCCTCTCTCCTACATAATCACATCAATATTAAATAAATTTATTAAATTTCAATAATCGACAAGCTTTACATAACATTCTTATAGAAAGGTATAACTCATTCGCCGGTGGCTGACGGCTTGCTCAAAGTTCTCGAATTTTAAGTGAGCGGTCAGCCACGGCATATAGGTAGTTGAGACAGAAATTATTTGAGACGCCAGACATGAAAAAGACAACCATCACTATTTAGAGCAATGGATCCAACAGTTCCATCATTTCGATGAATATCCCAAGATTGATGATTTCTGAACTGATTACCAAGTAGATCAAAGAACGCTGATTTTCTGAAAGTTTGACTTTTTATCCATGAAGCGCATTTGCATACTCACTTGTAAGAACTCTTTTCTCTTCTCATATCGAATGGTTTCAGTTGAATTCCATCGAAAAGTTGTTGGTTCCTTTCGGGAAGAACTGAATACAACCACATGGTTTCTATGCGGAGGAAGAGGATTCTCAAATGTTCTCCATTGATCCATTGCTTCAGATACAGGTTAATATGAGATGGTTTCAATTTCGGTGCATGTAAAATTGTTAGATGTTCACAGTTTGCATTGAATAGGTCCTCAGGCCGAAACCACGGGGCATCGTAAACATAGAAAGATGGGAAGGTTAGTGGCTGAAATAATTGAAATAAAGGTTTTAATCTAGACGTAAAAAACCAACATTTTGAAGTTGATAATTTTCGCAGATTCGTCTAGAAACACGCAACATTTTATCAGTCTTCAGATTGTTGAATAAAAAATCAATATCCTCCGCATTCACTTTCTGACCCGATTCTCCAAAAACCAGTTCGCAATTCTTTGAATTATTAATCGTCTGAGTGATAAGTTGTCTATATTCTGGATATCCTTCTCGTGAGACAATATATCTGGTCAGTTCACAATTGAATGTATTTTTTAAATACTCTACGATCTGATCAGCTGCACTATAGTAATCTGTGCATAAGGATGTGAGCACATCATGATTTCCATTGAATCTGAAGAAAGGTATAAACTCGAAGTTACAGATCCCAAAAACAAACAAAATTACCTGGTTTTGAAAATCTGCTCTCCAATCTTAAACTCGGTAGAAAAAGTTTTTTCAACATCAGCAACTGCTTTCCTTGTTTTCAGTAACCAAAGAATCCAGTAATGATCAAATTCCAGAATAACGGAATGAGAGGTTGAGATATGCTGCTTAGACAGTCTAATCGGTTTTATACCAGATAGTTTCACTGCTAAACGACTGTTCTTACTGCATAATGACAACGCGAGTCTGAAAAATATGATGTTTTATAAATATCAGACTAAAAATAGTCTTACAGGTCGATCTGTGATGCAATTTTTCTGAAAACTAGATGAGGAAGAAGTAGGAGTCGGAAGGGCTTCATTTTCGAATAAATACGGAATAGAGATGTATTGATTCGACAGAGTGACGAGCAGATGGTACGCACAACGTATGCGTCTATTCTCCCTCCCCCGAATTCTGAGGAAACGGTCAGATGTCACCGCGTGCCATACCATGACACTTTCAGGAAAAAGGCGGTCATGGGCCAAGAAAAGTTATTGGGAGATACGAGTATTGACTGTTGCTGGTCGGCCGGATTTTTTCTTTTCTTGGAGACTTCTATCCTTTTTAAAGGTAACCAACATTGTACGAACTGATGCTGATAAAATATCAAGACGTTTTTCAATGCTGGCGCTCCTAATTCCCTCCTTGAAAAATACCTCGATTGTGGGTCGGAGAGGTGAAGCTCCCATAACTTGAGATGAAGACGAGAATGAGATAAATGGCTTTTAAGCAGACTTATATAGTGCCGTGACTTTCAGAAAAATTTGAAACATTCCGAGCATATATTATCACGGCACGCTTCTTACAACTGCGCTCTACCAGAACCGAAGAAAATTGTGTGCGAAATTGAGAGACTCAGAGAAAAAGAGACATTTTTCAAGAGCATTTCGGTGGAGCGCAGTTGTAAGAATTGTGCTGAGCTAATATCTTGGTACGGTGACAAAATATGCAAAAACAAAACGTCGTATACTTATTAGCCACCATCAGCTAATTTAGCTATTTAACCACTCTGAAAATCTGTCCAACACCTTATTCAACTGAAACCCGGTTTCAACTTCTCTCGATCCTATAAGACGATTTGAATATTAGAACCCGGTTGGAATTGAAAGAAGAATAAGAAGGTGAAAGTCACCGTAGGCTGACTCAGGTACCAGAGGAATCACAACGTATTTATTGAAAGATCTGACTTCTTAATCCCGGAGTCAAAATATCAAATCCTCCCATTCCAGTGCAAAATAGAGTGATTTTTAAGCAGTCCACTTAAAATGACCATAACTCTCTAGGAAGTGCTCGTACAAAAAAGTTGTCAACTACAAAACTGAAGCTCCACTTTTGACCTGTATGATTCATTAAAAATCTAGTTGATAAGATAATCAGAATTACCGTGACACTCTCTCAAAGTTGGTCATTTTCAACTGAAGACTGCCAAAACTCGTGTATTTTGCACATTACTGTACATACACATTACTGTGTGCCGAAGATTCTTGACTACCCAACCTTTTTGTAATACATTGGATAGAGAGACGCAGATACTGTGACCGTAGACCTTCTGTTGTGCCTGTCGGCTGCCGTTTCTAAATCAATAATATTCTGTGTCATTTTTCCCAATATGAAACCCTTTCGACTACTCCATCTCCCTCACTTACCGTTTAGAAAAATCGCATCGGAAATCAATTTGTAAGTCTAAAAAAATATATAGAATAATTGTATTCCTCAAATCATTTATTCAGAGTTTTCCTCTCATTATGCAGTAAGAAAAGTCGTTTAGCAGTGAAACTATCTGGAATAAAATCGATTGGACTGTCTAAGCGGCATCTCTCAACTTCTCATTCCATTATTATAGACTTTGTAAATCTCTGGATTTTTTTGTCTCTGAAAAAAAGGGAAGAAGTTGATGATCCAGAAGAATTTTCAGCAAAATACAAAATTGGAGAGCAGGTTTTTAAATCAAAGTAATTCTTGCCAGCTTTCTTACAATTAATCTGAAATTTCAAGTTTATACCTTTTTCAGATTCTATGAAAATCGCGGTGTGCTCACATTTTTGTGCACAGATTACTATAGTGCAGCTGATCAGATCGTAGAATATTTAAAAAATACATTCAATTGTGAACTGACGAGATGTAAGGTTTCACCAAGTGGATATCCGGAATATAGACAACTCATCACTCAGACGATTAATAATTCAAAGATTAGAGAACTGGATTTTGGAGAATCGGAGCAAGAAGTAGATGCAGAGGATATTGATTTTGTATTCAACAATCTGAAGACTGATAAAATGCTGATTGTTTCTGGTCGACTTGACAAAACTTATCAACTTCAAAATGTAGGTTTTTTCCACCTACAGTACCGCTCAAAAGTGTATTAAGCGTTGCCTTTTTTAGTTGAAAATGCCCAACTTTGAGACAGTTTCATAGTAAAACTAAGAGTCCCACAAAATAACTTATTATCATATCAAATAGACCAAGAGTAGAACTCTATTTTTGCAGTTGACAACTTTTTTGTACGGATACTCCCTAGAGAGTTATGGTCATTTCAAGGGGACAGCTTAAAATTCGCACTATTTTGCATTGAAATTGGTCGATTTGAGGGAGAAATTTCTTTGTCGATATGTAACTTGCTAGGGAACTCTTGTACCTAAAAGTTGTCAACTTCAAAAATGTGTGAAATTTCTAGCTGAACATTTTTGTAGTTGACAACTTTTTTGTAATAATTGTCCAAAAAGAAATATAGCTCAAAAAACGGACGTCACTTCCACCCTTAAAATATAATCATTTCTGATAAAATAGTCATTTCTGACACCCCCTTGAATCATTCTCAAAATTGGCCAATTTCCACTAAAAAAGGCAAAACTTAACATACTTTTGAGCGGTACTGTAGATTAAAGCATCAATTTCAATTATTTCAGCCACTAAACTTCCCATTTTTCTTTGTTGGTTATGCTCCGTGGTTTCGGCCTGAGGACCTATTCAATGCAAACTGTGAGCATCTAGCAATATTATTTGCAGACAAATTGGAACCAGCCAATATTAACTTATATCTAAAACAATGGATCAATGGAGAACATTCGAGAATCCTTTCCCTTCGTATAGAATCGATATGGTTTTCTTCAAGTCATCAAAATGGAAACCAGCAACTTTTCAATGGAATTGAAACAAGATCATTCGACATGAAAAGAGAAATCAGTGATTACAAGTTTGTTTGACTTACAAATGCGCATCATAAATACAATACATTTTTCAGAAAATCTGTTTTCTATAGTCTGTTTGGAAATCAATTCGTCGATTATCAGTTCTGGGATATTCGTCGTAACGATGGCACCATCGGATCTATTGCACTTAAAACCAGTTGTTGTTTCTTTCATGTTTGGTGTATCAAATAATGTATGTCGTTTCTCTGTTTCTACAATTCTAAAAGCATTGTCGGTATCTTAACAAAGTCATTTCATTTTGTTCTTCGAGTGACATTCATTCATCTATTTCAGAAAATCTGAAAATCTACAGATTTATCAATTCACATTCGTTGTGGTTGTCCAAGTTATTATTTTCCTACTTTTGTTCCCGTCTTGTTCTAGCTTTGCTTTCTTTTCTCCTTTTTGTTTCATTCCTTTACTATTATTTCATTTCCTGATTTTCTTCCTATGATTTCTTCTCCCTGCCAGTGGTGAGAGGGGAGTGAAATAAGTGACTCCCCCGTGGCAGCAGCGGCCACAGCGTGGGGGAAAGAGAGTGCGAGAGAGAGCGCCCCACCATTGCCGACAGCGAGAGACGCAGACATTTTTCCTCCCCCCGTGAATTTTGGAGTGAAGCTCAGGTGTACTCGCGCCCACCATTGCTCCCTGCACGATAAAGTCGTAGGAAACACATAGTTTCTTTGGAAAATACGTTTATAGAAAAGAAAGACTACTCGTTGGAATGACACAATTTAATTTATACTTTAGGAAGATAACACGTCGATGAATCTCGTTTACTGCACGTTTCCTCTTTGAACAGAGACTTGATATAATCCTTTCCCGTTGCGCAATATGCGACTGAACGACTGTAATGAAGATGAAAGGTAAGAACACGTTTTAATGACTCACTTTGTGGGATTCGGTGTGTTCAGTGAATGGGAAGCGAAGATGGCCTGAAATTTTCATTCCGTCTGCTGTGACAGAGAAGTCGCCAGCCTTGAAATCGTTAGTCCCGACAACCATTCCGTTTTCGATGGATGCTAAAAGACGCTCCAAATCGTTGATAACGGTTTTCAATTCGTGTCCACCGTAAGTTATCTCAAAAGACAGGGAGTGGATGACTCCTTTCGCTCCTTTAATCTTCAATAAGAAGCGTGGCAGCATCCACATCTGAAAAGATTTATTTCATTATTTATAACACAATGGCTATACACTCACAAATGCTTGTTTCACAAGAGGATCCATCATAGTTTTCAATAGGTCCGCGTTCTTCGGAGCTCCAGAGTATTCGACAAAAACTTCAAACTTTTCACACATCCATTTGTATACACTTTTTGTATAAGAGGCTTGGTTTGAATTCTCGCTTTCCATTCGTTCACGCATCGCTGAGCCTTCCTCTCCAATAATCTGAAGTTAAATATAATTAATTGCAAACTCAATCCCTAGAAACAAACAATTCCATTATCGGCAACCATCGTTTTGCTGTAATACACAGTCATTCTTGTCTCGGTGTTTTCAAAAATTTTTTTGAATTCTTGATTCTCGACTATTTTTGAGAAGAAGTCCCTTTGCGGGTTTTTCCAGCAGAGCAGTCGGTTCATAGTTACCCTGAAAATTGATAATATGAATGACAAAAAGCTCGAGATTTGGTAAAGCGAGAAACAAACACATTTCTCGAAGCTTAATAACCAACACTGAGTGTTTCGGTATTTGTAACGTCAAACGGGTAGTTACAAAGAACAAAAATGCGAAAAATGCAAAAGAACTACACGATAATCAAGAAAAAACCACAAATTTCTTTTCGAAACGTTCGAAATTTCGACCTGGAAAGAATTAAAGAAATCCTAAATATAAAATGCATGTGCGCCCCAACGCTCATTCTACAGTAAGAAATTAGTAAATTTAAACAGTTTTTTATCAGTTTAGTTATAATTAATATATTTTACTATACTGTTTATAATAATTGTTTAACATTTTCATTTTTTTTTGCACTTCAAACCAAAAATTAACTTGAAAACATCCGAAAACAAATAATCAGCTGAGAGTTTTTACTAACAACGCGTTTATTCGTGAAAGTAAGCCATTTCTATTGGCCATTAATACTTCTCGATTATTGAAACTGAAAATCTACCGCTTGTTGACAAAAAATTATCGCAATTTAGCTTCACGATTTTTAACAAGAAGAGTGATTGTGAAAATAAGAAGGAAGAAATATCTGGGCGGAAATTTATAAACAAAAATCGACCTATATGAATGTACGGGAATGAATATTAGCACGACACGCTACTTACAACCGCGCTCTACCGAAACCGAAGAAAATTGTATGCAGACTTGAGAGACTCAGAGAAAAAGAGTCAAATCTCAAGGGTATTTCGGTGGAGCGCAGCTGTAAAACCTGTGCTGCGCTATGAACTCTCGTATAGAAATTATGGTGTTAGAAAAGTCTAGGTCCCCTATTCACAGCGTTGTAATCTTTTCACTAACCTCGAGCTTCTCCTCATCAGCAGATTCTGGATTGAAGACAAGTTCATTCTCTCAATCAATTGTCGCTCATCAAGTGCTCCCGGCAGATCCTTCTTGTTTCCGAGCACCAACACTGGAATGGCATCAAGTTGTGGCTTGTCGAGAAGTTGCATCAATTCGTTTCTGGATGCCTCGAGCTTCTCCTCATCAGCAGCATCGACCATGAAGACGATGGCGTTGACACCACGACAATACCGTTCCCACATCGATCGGAAGCGCGGTTGACCTCCGATATCCCAGAGTTTGATTGTCACGTTTCCTTTGGTGATTTTTCTCATATTGAAGCCCACAGTGGGGATCATGTCTTCTGTGAATTGTCCGCTCTGGAATTAATAATTTGTCTAAATTAATTATTTTTCTAATAAACTTACAGCGATAACATTGACGAACGTCGTCTTTCCAGAGTTCTGAAGACCGACAAGTGTCAGCTCCATCTCCTCTTTCCAGAATAGACTGCGGATCCAGTCCAACACTTTGTTCACCATTGCCATCATCTTGAAAATCGATTTGTAATGACGAATCTCGTCCTTATAGAGCTTTTTTGTCAACCGCGGATTGAGAGCAACTGCAAATGAGATTTCAGAACAAAAAATAGAGAAATGGCAGTAAAAACCAGTATTGTACTCACCTGTCTGGTCTTTCCATCCTTGATATCCTTTTGTCTGTTAAGGAACCAGTTTGGAATCTTGTATTGGGATGGGTTTTGCATGATGGTGACAATCTTGTCGAAGTCCTCTTCCGAGAGTTCTCCGGCTCTCTTGTTGACATCAACGTCAGTCTTACGGCAGAAGTCCCCAATAGTGTCTGAGTCCACGGTGAAGGCGAATCTTCTTCATGCGCTCGAAGTCTTCACGGAGCTTGTTGT
This sequence comes from Caenorhabditis remanei, assembly GCF_010183535.1. Lineage (NCBI taxonomy): Eukaryota > Metazoa > Nematoda > Chromadorea > Rhabditida > Rhabditidae > Caenorhabditis > Caenorhabditis remanei. Next base: position 8,154,999 of record NC_071331.1, read on the forward strand.
CAACAGCGGTTGAGAGCAACTGAAAACAAAAATATAAATATTTGATTATTACTCTATAAGATACGAGTGAACTTTCTAACTGAAGGCTAGTCACTAATTGAGAGAGCCGTTCTTCTCGAAATTGAGAAACTTTTTCGATAACAGCAAAGCTCTGGTATTTTACTTACTTGTCCGGTCTTTCCATCCTTGATGTCCTTTTGTCTGTTAAGGAACCAGTTTGGAATCTTGTATTGGGATGGGTTTTGCAAGATGGTGACAATCTTGTCGAAGTCCTCTTCCGAGAGTTCTCCGGCTCTCAATACGTACCCTGTAAGGAAAAGAAAGATTATACATAAAACAGTTCAACGTCTAGAGATAATGAAAAAGAAGATAAAACAGTATACGGAAACTTTTTTCAAATCAGAAAAATTCTGACGTTTCAGTTGTTTTCAAGCATATTTATCACTCAAATTCCTAAAAAAAACAGTGAGTTCTAACAAAAAATTAAACCACAGTAAGCCAATCTAGATGATAAATGAGAGATTCCCCAACAAATCGATGAAAAGTGTTGAAAAAACGGATGAATTCGAGTCGAGGACCGCAAAAAAAGCCGAAATTATTTTTTTCCCACGAAATTCGAATTGTTTTGATGACGTTTCAGCAATTCGCGCGGTCAAAGGGGTCAACTTCTCACGACACTCTCTCAATTTCGCACACTCTCTCGCATTTTCCCACGGCCGGCGCTTCGAGCGCGTGGGAAAATTTTAGGCGGGAGTTTCAAATGGGTGGTCTGAAATTTGAATTTTTCAGCGGTTTTCTTGATTATTGAAACAAAAATCAATGTCAAGTATTATTAATAAAATGGAAATAATATGATTTCATCCACAAATGCGTCTGAAAATGAAACCGAGATCAGAGGACGTTCGAAAATCATGATACCCGAATCGCTCATCATAAAAATTAGCCTTTCAATCGGGGCATGATGAAGAGAAGTCTTTGAAGTCCAAACACGAATAAAAATTTTATTGTCAGGGTAATTCTTATAACTATACATATAAGCAGGGAGAAGTAAGAATAGGGGAAGAGGGTCTTCATAGAAGTAGTTGCGTTACGAAACTGTCCAAAATATTACACAACATGTACATAAAATTTGGGTTTGTGTGGATTGGTAAATGAATTCACAACATTGAAGAGAAGTGTGTTTTGGTATAGATGAAAGGAAAAGCTACCAAAATTCAAAAGGAAACTGGGTGAATGACGAGAAGGTTTAAAATTGACTATTAGTTTCAGAGAATGAATCATTTTTGGAGTGAAAGGGGGGAGGGAGCGATTAGATTATTGTATTGAAATAAATAAATATGGTATTTTATCTACAGAATCAATAAGGGTTGAGTGGGTTTGATTGGGAAGGGGTGGAGGGGAAAAGTTATTTTGATTAGAGAATTGTTTTTGATTGTAGTAGATATTGTTGGATGGTATTGGGCTGTCCAATTTGGAGCGAATTGATTAGCGTTGAGCCTTCGAATGATCAATCAACCACTGCAGTGTGATGTCTGAAAAAACAAAGGAATTTCTAATTAGTTCAATTGAAAAATTACAAAAAAAACCCCAAAAACTCACCAATATTCTCTTTTTCTTTGCAAGAAATCGAGTAGCAGCAGATCTCGCGATTTTGGATTGAAGACAAGTTCATTCTCTCAATCAATTGTCGCTCATCAAGTGCTCCCGGCAGATCCTTCTTGTTTCCGAGCACCAACACTGGAATGGCATCAAGTTGTGGCTTGTCGAGAAGTTGCATCAATTCGTTTCTGGAAGCTTCGAGCTTCTCCTCATCAGCAGCATCGACCATGAAGACGATGGCGTTGACACCACGACAATACCGTTCCCACATCGATCGGAAGCGCGGTTGACCTCCGATATCCCAGAGTTTGATTGTCACGTTTCCTTTGGTGATTTTTCTCATATTGAATCCGACAGTTGGGATCATGTCTTCTGTGAATTGGCCGCTCTGGAATGAATAATTTGTCTAAATTAATCATTTTTCTATTAAGCTTACAGCGATAACATTGACGAAAGTCGTCTTTCCAGAGTTCTGAAGACCGACAAGTGTCAGTTCCATCTCCTCTTTCCAAAATAGACTGCGGATCCAGTCCAACACTTTGTTCACCATTGCCATCATCTTGAAAATCGATTTGTGTTGAGGGGATACCTAGAAATGGCAAATATAGTGAAGGAGCAAAGAGAAACAATTGAGAAAATGTAGAAAGCGGATAAAAAACGGAGCGAAGATTGGCAAACGAGAGATGGAGGATTGCGAGAGAGATGAGGGAGAGGAAGAGAGTGTGAGAAAGAGGTTTAACGGAAAACCGCTATTAATTTTGGAGCAAGACCTTTTTCCTACTGAAAATCGATTTCCTTCAAGAATATTCTGAAAGGAAAATATGTTTTTTTTTCAGGAAACCATCCTGTTATCAGTTGACAAACAAGAACATTGTTGTCTGTTTTATAAGAATTTCAAATGAGAAAAAGTGAGAGAAAAGGAACAAAATAGCACGTGATTCTGCGAAATTCAGGTGAGGGAAGTGAGAGGAAAAGTGCAACTACTAAATTCGATTGAAAAATTCAAACGTTTTTGAGAAAAAAAGATTATTAGCGGATTTTTAAGAGAAAACAACGAAAAACTGCTGCTTGTAGTACTTGAACTGAGGAAGCACGTGAATGTGAATTGTAGGGAACGAGGAGAGATCTCGAGAGAGAAAAAATGAAGAAGAAGTCAAAATTGCGAGAAAAACAAAAATTTAAATCAACTTTTAAGAAGTTTTCACTGAAAAATCGATGAAAGCAGGGTAATTTTTAAGAAAAAACAAGGAAATGTCAGTTTTGATACTGATTTTCAAAAGATTTCTGGCTGTCAAACTTGTCAATGATTTTCGGCGTTTTTGAAGGTAAAATCCATCAGTTTGGAGTGATTTAACAAGTGATTACGATAAATGAACCAATTTTTATTAAAAATCAATACAAAAAACCAAGAAAATCAATCAAAAATCGCGAAATTCGGTAGTCCAATGAGTCAGCGAGAGTGACAAGGAGCCAATCGACTGACCGCTGACTTTAAAGGCGCACACTATTTCTGCGTTGGGTCTCGCCACGATCTTGTGTCGATTTACGGGGGAGAGACCACAGCCGTCTCTTTCCACGCCCTTTTTTTCAGTTTTCAGCGTTGAATGAACGCTTCAGAAGCCGTTCAACGACAACTCAAAGACGACTGGGATAATCGCGAGTTTGAGCAGGTTAGGAATACAAGAAATTGGTGAAAAATTGAGTGAAAATTGATTGAGAACCATAAAATTCGACGAGAAAATCTGTTTTGTGTGAAATCCTCAAAAATGTTGGTTTCCGAAGCTGGAAAAGCTAAAAATCCACATAATAAATGCGCGTCACTCCCACTTAACACGTACTAAACATACTAACTTTCAGATCATTGCCGATAACATCAAAAGCATCGCTAACTTCTTATCCAGCTTCGGTTAGTCTTTTTTCGTTCGTTTTGACTAAAAATTCCACTTTTCACCTCAATTTCTGAGAAATAATTTTCCATTATCTTCCAGAACTCTCGTGCAAAAGCAAACTAGCCACACTCAGCGACAAAATCAACCTTTTGGAACGAAAGGTTGAATTTCTGGAAGCGCGAGTCACGAAAGGAGACACTCTTTCTTAATCATGTCCTCAACTGCTGGTCGAGTCGTCCGTGCCGGACAATCCGCTGTTCGCACCGTCGCTCCAGTCAAATCCAACAATTCTGCCGAGGCGCGCATGTCGGTTCTTCAGGCCTACAAGGAATTGTGAGTGTAGAGATTAGAGATCCTTTCAGTTCCTCTTTTAGAAAAGTTAATTTTTTAAAATCCTTCTAAGAGCGGGTTCTCCTTTATATCATACGCGTAACTCGCGTCAAACTCAATATTATGAGCTGAAAAATATACCAAAATGTAGATCTCGATGAGCCCTATGTCTTCGATATAATACGAGCCGGATGGCTGTTCGTTAATGTGCCTCGGGCCGGGCTAGAAAGGCTTTTTTGGCACTTTCCCGGCTCGCGGCATATTAACAAATAGACATCCGACCCTTATTATATCAAAGACATCGAACTCATCGGGATCTACATTTTGGTATATTTTTCAGCTCATAATATTGAGTTTGACGCGAGTTACGCGCCGGCCCGGTTTGCAAATATGCTTTATATCAGTCTCATCCCATCATAATTTTTACCGAAATCTGCAATTTCATGTCCGAAAATTTCCATGAAACGCCATGTCCGCAAACACCGCGTATCACTGTTTTTTATCTCGTCAATAACCATGACTCATCGAAAATCGATTTGATAATCGATATGCCAACATCATACCGTCGAAATTCTTCATTATTCAATTCAATTTCAGCCAACGCTTGACACCAAAGTTCTGGTGGGACTTCGGACTTCATGATATGCCACTCGGTGTGTTCCGTGCTGTTATCAAGAAACAGTTCACCAAGAATGGACATCTCACCGATGTTCGTGTTGTTGACAGACTTGTTGGAGAGACTAATATGGTAAGAATGAGCGCCAGATCCACCGCAAACAAGTGAAAATATCGTTTTATTTCCAGAAAATCAAAGTTTTATTGATATTTTTCTCGTTGTTTACCAAAAACGATGGTTTATTACCAGAAAAAGTTTTTATCGCTCTCGAAAACCTCATTTTTCATGTTTTTATCGAAAATTTCAGCACATGGAGTCAATCCGCATGGCATACTACAATCCAGACCACGTTCGCAATTACCTCTTCGCCGAGAATGTCGAAGCGAAGCCAAAGGACTTCCTCTCCAAATTCCTCAACGGAAAGGAATAATTTTGTCTCATCGATACCCCTTTTTATTCTTTTACAGCCTTTATTGTGTAATTGTAAAGTCATTCGAATCGTTCGTGTGTTTCTAGATGGTATAAAAGTGAATATTTCAGGAATTTCTTTGTGGCATTTGCGTTTTCACTGGTTGTTGTTCACCGCAATTATCTCATTTCTTTTGTTTTTTTTTCTGTAATATTTTACTCTAAATTTCTCTATTTCTCAGACTGTTGCCAAATGTTGCCAGCTAGAAGTGCCTCCCGATTCGTCCAGAATCTCTATCGATTCCACTCGACGTCCACCGCGTCTTCGGTTTCTATCGATGCGAAAGAAGTCGAAAAATTCGGAAAGATGTCCGCTGAATGGGCTGATCCGACCGGGCCTTTCAGTGCTCTTCACTCTCTTAATAGAGTTCGTGTACCATGGATTGTGGATAATGTTGGAAAAGGACAGGGCTCCGGTCCAGCTCGCGTAGTCGACGTTGGAAGCGGCGGGGGTCTTCTGTCTGTTCCGTTGGCTAGAAGTGGATTCGATGTGACTGGAATTGATGCGACGAAGGAAGCGGTAAGGAAGAGGAATCTTTAAGAATTTCAGGGAAAATACATTGGAAAAATGTTCAGATCGCAACTTTTCATTGAAAAATGCTGAACAATACTAAATTCTTGCCAAAAATTGAACGTTTCACTGAAAAACAATGATAACTTTATCGAACCTTCATGAGAAATCCATGTAAAATCCAAACTTGCAAACCGAGCCGGAGCGTAAAACTCGCTTCAAACTAAATATCATGAACTGATAAATATACCAAAATGTAGATCTCGACGAGTTTTATATTCGTGACATACTACGGATTGGATGTCTATTCGTTAATATGCCGTGGGCCGAGCTAAAATGATTTTTTTGGCAATTTTTGCGTTTTTTGACATTTCATCCCGGTCCGCCGAGAATATAGAACTTTAAACAAGAATATAGAACTTTTCGAGATCTACATTTTGGTATATTTATCAGCTCATAATATCGAGTTTGAAGCGAGTTCTACGCTAGGTTTGCAAGTATGGAAAATTCTGAAGATTATCGGATTTTCAGAAACAAATTACGGGAAATAAATCTATTTCTCGAAAAAAGAGAAAATCGAAACTACCGTAACTACCGTAACCCTGTGCATTTCCAGGTCGAAGCCGCCCGTCTCTCCCTCAAGGTGAAGGCCCTCGAACGTGCCGGAATCGCTGATCGTCTTCGTTTCGAGCATACAAGTGTCGAGGCGTTCTGTCAGAAGCCAGAAAATAAAGCTGGTAAGGAATTCACATCGAGTGATTCGATAATATAGAATCGATATCCGCTTGTCACTATAGATTTGTCAAGGAAGAACAGGAGACATCGCGGTGATTAATCGGAAAGATATCTGGGGAATTAGCAAATGAAAATTGCCCTTTTCAGCCTTTCAATCCCAACTTTCAGCTCACCGATCATCTAATTCTACCTCCATGTTTCACAATATTTGTTCATTGTTTCTCTCCTCTCTTCCCTTCGTATTTTGACAGCTGCCCTCGTCGTTTTTCCATTTTTCCAATTTCTCCCCCCAATTCTGCTCATTGGCAAAGCTGCTTAATTTTGCAACTCGTCGTGCCGATCTCCATTCTTTTATTTTCCAGTCTTCTTGTTGACGTCTTCTGCTCCGTCTGCCTCCTGCTCCAGCTTACCACGAGAGACTAGTGGCTCATAGAGCTCCGTGAGCGCCAAACTATCGATTTAGGACTGGGCTCCCTCTCGGCGGCAACAACAACACAATGTCTATGTGTGTGTGTGCTCAGCCCTTTTTCGGAGAAGAGACACAAAACTTTTTTTTCGTTTGCTGTGGTTTTTTGTACTTACGAGTCTCGAAGAGCTGAAATCTGTCATCTGGAATCCCTCCTTTACCCCATCAAACACTTGGTTTTCAAGCCGGTTTCCATAGTCTGTGTGGTAATCGGTTTGAAGGATTACTACCTCATTGCATTGAAGAGGAGTAAGAGAACAATTGTTTGTAATGGAATTGGGTATTGTTCGTCGGGTTGTGTAAACCTAGTAAAAGGTCTCCTCATTGTAGGAAGAGAATGCATAAAAGTGGAGACTTTTGTACTTTTTCGGACGATAAGTTGGAAGGCTTCTGGAAACCTCAGTTTCAGCTGAAACTTTCAGCCTGAAAGTCTCTAGATGATTGTTAAGCCTAAAGAGTTCCGAGTCTCTGAAGTACGGTTTACTGTAAGCTTCTGAACTTTTAAGCTTATCTGAAAAACCTGCTTCAGAATCTCAGAATGTTTCAGAATATGTATTCCATGATTCTAGATTCCTCCAAACTCAGAATCCATAGAATTCAGGAACAAAGTTCTTCTCTTCCGCCTTTTCCTTTCGTTCAACATCTCAATTAATCTTCATCTCACTTCGTTTTTCACCACATCGTTTTCACTTCCCTCCTCCTCGTCTCATTCTCTTTTTATCGTCGTGTTCGATACATTTCGACACACTTCTCTTTTTCAATGTTCTCATTTTCCGAATTAGAAGGAGATGAGACTTCGTTTGGAACGGTCTGAAGCATGACTGGCTATCAGGATTCTGAGAGCTGTAGCTTCTTATTCTGAAACTTTTGAAAACGAATCTTTTCTTTCCACTTGTCTTGAATCCCTTTTCAGACTTTCAGAATTCTGAAACTGTGATTTCTTCTCTATATATCCGATGAGAGCTCTGAACACTATGACGTCACTCTTTAGCTCCAAGTCTGATTCTGAATTTGAATTCACTCTTTCCCATTTTCGGTGCTTCTCCTCTCCCCCTTTTCCATATCGATTCCTCTCCGTCTCTCCCTATGCGTCTCTAACCGTTCGCTCCACTGCGTCTCTCTCTCTCTCTGGATGTCCCCATATTCTCTCGTAAACATTCAGTCCATTTCGGACGCGCTCATTTCGGAGACCGCAGTCCCCTTTTCTTTCGCTTTCTCTCGCCCCAAAAGAAGAGAGAAAGCGGAGAGAGACAGAGAGAACCGACGCTCAAAATTCACTCACTCACACACACATTGACACTCACACGGGGCCGCATCTAGCTGTCTGATGACAAACATGTCCCCTCTCTTCCCATCCTCGTCGCCATGTCTCTGCCCCCATGGTTGGAAAGGAGACGGTGTTTGCCACGTGTCATGGTCGGTGGGAATCTACGTGGCTATGGTAGAGGAGGCCTAGTTTTCCCCCAAATGCCTTGAGAGAAAGCTAGGCCACCAGCCACCACTGGTCAGGAGGTTGTTTACCACAACCACGAGAACGTTGTCTTTATTTTTCCACGTCATTCTAACACCCTCTAAATATAGATAGTTTAGGTCTAGAATTGATTTTTGTTTTGTTTCGATCTTGAACTGTTTTCGAAATTTCAAAATTCGCAGCTCCCACTATATTCCAACTTCTTCTTGTTCTTCCAGCATTCGATGGAGTCATCGCATCGGAAATCGTCGAACACGTCGCCGACTTGCCGAGTTTCATCAACTCTGTCGGAGCGTTGGCACGTCCCGGCGCACCAGTCTTCATCACCACGATGAACCGCACATTCTTGAGCAAAGTCGCCGCGATTTGGTTGGCTGAGGTTGGTTTTGAAAGAATTTCAGCAAAAAAAAACTGAGATTTTAATCATTTTTTTGACGAATTTTAGGGAAATCTATGACTTCGGTGGAAATTGAGATGGTATGTGTTCGGTTGAGATTGAGATTCTAGCTAACATAGGAATACTGTAACTGATGGCCGAGGAAATAGTTAGGCCAGCAATTGACTCGTTTTTTTGAAAAGTTAAAGTTTTCTATTCATATTTAGATCCACAAGTCATAAAATACAAAATTTTGCCTGTTTTTTCTCTGATTTTTACCTCAAAATGACATGTGAATTCCGAGAAGTTGTATAGGCTAGTAGTGCTCGAGAAATTGCGATTTCAACTGTAAGAAACATCTAAATCATACAGAAAGCAAGCCAAAACTATTCTCACTCCTATCATTTCCAGGACATCCTCAGAATCGTTCCACCAGGAGTCCACGACTGGGAGAAGTTCATCACCCCGGCGGAGATGACCTCGTATCTCGAAAACGCGGGATGCCGTGTTCAATCGATTCAGGGTTTGAAGTTCAACCCGATCGTCAACAAATGGTCGTGGATGGAATCGACCCAAGTCAACTATGGAATTCTTGCCGTGAAGAAGTAAAAGACGCCACGGATTCTAATTCTGTAAAACAGATTTGCATGCATAACTTGATATATATTCGATTGGGGTCATCTATAAGATGTGATATTTCACTGGTGATATTATTATGTACTTTGTTCCGGTTTGACAAAAAAATATAATTTTTACTCGCAATTTTTGATTTTGATCTATATGTTTTGTGAACTATCGGGTTTTGATCTACCCCCTCAGTACTTTCTTGTCTTCCTCTGTTCTTTTTGTGAATTTCTTTTCAGATTTTTTCGTCACTCTTTTCTCATTTTTCGTCAAATTTTTCGCTAATCTTTTCCGCTCACTTTTCAGTTTCAATTTTTCAGGTCGTGAGCCCCGAAATCCCCCCCGAAAAGTCGTCGAAAATGGATGAGGAATACGATGCCATCGTTCTCGGAACCGGGCTCAAGGAGTGCATCATCTCCGGAATGCTTTCCGTCTCCGGCAAGAAGGTTCTCCACATCGACCGAAACAACTATTACGGAGGAGAGTCCGCTTCACTCACTCCACTTGAGCAACTCTACGAGAAATTCCACGGAGCTCAAGCGAAGCCACAACCGGAGATGGGTCGTGGACGTGACTGGAACGTCGACTTGATCCCAAAATTCTTGATGGCCAACGGACCGCTCGTCAAGCTTCTCATCCATACCGGTGTCACTCGTTACTTGGAATTCAAGTCGATCGAGGCGTCGTTCGTCGTGAAAGGCGGAAAGATCTACAAGGTGCCAGCCGATGAGATGGAGGCTCTTGCCACTTCCCTCATGGGAATGTTCGAGAAGCGTCGCTTCAAGAAGTTCCTCGTCTGGGTTCAACAATTCGATGAGAACAAGCCGGAGACGTGGCAAGGATTGGATCCACACAACCAGACGATGCAACAAGTCTACGAGAAGTTCGGACTTGATGAGAACACCGCCGACTTCACCGGACACGCGCTTGCTCTCTACCGTGACGATGAGCACAAGAATCAGCCATTCGCACCGGCTGTCGAGAAGATTCGTTTGTACTCGGACTCGTTGGCTCGTTACGGAAAGTCGCCATACTTGTATCCACTCTACGGATTGGGAGAACTTCCACAAGGATTCGCTCGTCTCTCCGCAATCTACGGAGGAACTTATATGCTTGACAAGCCAGTCGACGAGATTGTCATTGAGAATGGAAAGGCGATTGGAGTGAAGTGTGGAGATGAGATTGTTCGTGGAAAGCAGATCTATTGTGATCCATCGTACGCCAAGGATCGTGTCAAGAAGACCGGACAAGTCGTTCGTGCCATCTGCTTGTTGAATCACCCGATTCCAAACACCAACGATGCTCAGTCTTGTCAGATTATCATCCCACAAAAGCAAGTCGGACGTCACTACGGTAAGAAGGATTCAGAGTCTGTAAATCTACACGAAAAACGGCTCTTGCCTCCGTAAATCGACAATGCAAACGGCTCCTGTTTCTGCTGTTTTTTCCGCTGTTAAGACCGATTTTATTTCAGTTTTATAACAAATTTAGTGAATTGTCATGCAAAAATCAGTTAAAATGAGCTAAAATTCTAGTTTTCAGTGGGAAAAACCTAATTTTGAGCATTTTTCGTGAGGAAATCTAGGAAAAATAAGTATAAATAGCTGAAACTTGGCTAAAACGTCAACTAACTGTTTCAAATTTGCAGACATCTACATCTCATGCTGCTCGAACACCAACATGGTCACCCCGAAGGGATGGTACTTGGCAATGGTGTCGACCACCGTCGAGACGGCCAACCCAGAGGCTGAGGTCCTTCCAGGACTCCAACTTCTCGGTCAAATCGCCGAGAAATTCATCCAAATTTCGGATGTCTACGAGCCAAGCGACTTGGGATCCGAGTCTCAAATCTTCATCTCTCAATCCTACGATGCCACCACTCACTTCGAGACAACTTGCAAGGTAAGGAGTGTCTGGAAATGACTCTGAAATTCTAAATTCGGATTTTGCAGGATGTGTTGAACCTCTTCGAGCGAGGCACCACCAAGGAATTCGACTTCACCAACATCACCCATCTGTCGTTGAACGATCAGGAATAGATGGATTCTTCCTCTTCGATATGCTTCTGATGCTGCTTTTTTCGCTCTTTTCTCTCTCTCCTTTTGATTCTAATTTATTGTATTTTCATTCATTTGTTCTTCCTTCCACTCTCTCTCTCTCTTTTCCAGTCTCTATCCTCATGTGATACCCGAGAACTTTTTGCACCCCCCAACTTTTCTTCCCAACACACTGAAATTTCCAGTTTCCTTTGTAATTTAAATCCCACCACCCCCAAAAAAGAAATTCAAGTCTTCCCAAAACATTCGCTTCGTATCTATAAATTACTTTTATCCTTTTTCTCTTGGTTTGGCCAAATCACAGAAAAGGTTGATTACTGCAGATAGGGGAGAGATCATCGAGATTAAATATTGGGAGAGATTATTAATTAAATGATTCGATGATGGAAAATATTGGGATTGATAAAAACACAAAACGGTCGAAGGAGAGATGAAATAGCCATTTGATGGATGTACAGTAAAAAATAAATCACATTGGGGTCAGGATCACCATGAAATAATTAAAATGGGATAAATTAAGCAGCAAGGAGAGCGTCGAGTTGGTCATCGACACGCTTCATCATCTTCTTGTACAGATCCTCCATGTTCTCGAGAAGTGACATTTTCAGTCCGAATTGGAGAGTCTCGTCTTTGGAGAGAAGAGCACGAGTGACAACTGCATACGTCTCACAGTCGTTGCGGAACGCCTGAAAATGACAAATTGAGAGATTCTGAAAAAACAAATATCTTCTGGTTAATTACCGTCTCGAACTGCTTCTTTTTGATATGGAATCGCATCATCTGCTCATCATTCAATTTCGACAGTTTTTGCTCTCTTTCCAGCGCCTTGATCTCCTCGGAGTCATCGTCATTGATCATTGTGGAGAGGCGGAGACTTGTAAGATCATCTGGAATTTCTTATAGTTTTAATATTCTACTTCTATAAGCACGGGACGCTTGTTACAACTGCGCTCTACCGAAACACAAGAAAATCTTTTGTTCGAAATTGAGAGACTCAGAGAAAAAGAGACATCTTTCAAGAGCATTTCGGTAGAGCGCAGTTGTATGAACTAGGGGCGAGCTAATATGTATATGTTACCTCCATCACTCTCCTTCTTGACAGGCGGCTCGAAGCGAACAGTTGAGAGAAGAGCCGATTGGAAGGCTTTGAGATGTCCGAACATTCTGGAAATGGGATGATGAGGTTTTAGCTGGAATTGAAAGGAGAACTACTAAAGACACCACACTATATATCTATGTATCTCACTTATTTGTAGCGGGAAACTGAGCAGAAGAGGAAGAACTGTTTGTTTCAATCATATCTGAGAAGCAACTGATGCCAGACGTAGACCCATTGGCCGTAATGACTGCAGCAGTCGAGACTGACGGAGCAGCAGCAGCAGCAGCAACAGAAGGAGGCGGAGGAGGTGGTTGTGGAGCCGCGACGGGCGTAACCGGGGCAACCACCTCGACGACTGCTGGTGCCGGCAGCGAGGCCGGCATCAATATCTCAATTTTGCCAACCTGACGAGGCACAAAAGCCGGCAAACCAGTGCTTGGAGCAAAAGATGGAAGAGGAAGAGGAGGTGGAGGAGGAGGCAATGGTTGTGGACTAAAAATTTGGATTCAAGATTCAAAAATGACAAATAGAAAATAAAAAATCGAGTAGATAATTATTAATAGAAGTAGAGGAGAAGACCGATCTTCTTAACTTACGCTGAATTCTGCGAATAATCCGGTTTTTTGAGAATCATTCTCGGCGTTGCCTCTTCTTCCATCGGCACTGAATACGAGACGTTCGCCTGCTGCTGCTGATAATTCTTGAACTGTTCTTGTTGCTGATAGTCTGCGTATGGATTCGTCGGTGGACTCTCAATTTCCATGTCCATGGGTGGTGGAATGAAGGAAGATGGTCTGGCAGGTGTGATTTTAGTCGTAGATGATGGCGAGGATTCTGTTGTAGACTTCGGCGTTGATGTTGGCAATGGAATCTGTGGGAGCTTAGGAGACTCCACGGCCTTCTTCTTTGGCTTTTCCTCATCGGCTGTGATGGAAGCAACCGATTCTCTGCGTCTCTTTTGGCTATTCTTTCCACGCTTTTTGTCGTCGTGGGATACGTCGCGAGATACGTCGCGAGATGAGATGTGGGATTCAGCGCGTGACTCCGCGCGAGATTCATTGCGAGACATGTCCCGAGACACATTACGAGATGATTTCCGAGACGCAGCTTCTGATTCTCTACCAGATGAATTTCTACTCTCTGATCTTCTAGAGCTCTCACTTCTGGATCTACCGGAGCTCTCACTTCGACGGCTCGACTGTGAACGACTTCTGGAAACTCGAGAATTCTTCGAGTTACTTCTGGTACGAGCACGTGACGCTCTGTCTTTCTTGGCTGGAGAGCGAGACGCGCTTCTCGTCGGACTACGAGTCTGTGATCTTGTGGTTCTTGATTGAGATCTGCTGTTCGATCGGGATCTCGATCGAGACTTGGAGCGACGACGACGAGCCGGTGGTGATTCTGATCTCTTCGACGATTCATCCTGTGAATCTGGAGAATCCGAACGACGACGACGACGTTCCTTCGTGCTTCTGACTTGTTTCGAACGCTGATAGGCACAATAACGACGTATGTCACGGAACCACGAGAGCTCACATCGGTATCCCATGATTTCACGATCGCAATATCTGAAATTATAGGGGTTGAATTCTGAAAATCCATGTGTTGAAAATCCAAACTCACGTCTCCATAAACTCTTTGGCCTCATCACGCTTCTCGAATCGAATCGCCACGAATATTTTCGACTTATCCTGCGTCAATTTCACAAAATCGAACGAGATTTTTCCGATTTTCTCACCAACGAAGTCCCTAAAACGGTAAGAAGTTAGGCGGGAATTTGGAGGGGGAGCGGCGGCTGGTAAAACTTTAAGAATCGAGTTGTAGTATGCAGCAAATGAGAGCCGATAGAGCATTATAGTCACAAGTCGAAACGCAAAAAAGATTATCCTTCCTCTATTAATTAATTATTTAGGAACCCTGAATACATCAAATTTTGGTTTTACTTTTTCCATTTTTCTGAAATTCTTCTAAAATCTACTGGAAATCAAGACTCACTGAATCTCATCCGTGGAAATCTCTCCGCCAAGACCTCTAATAAAAATCGTATGTTTCGATTGTGGCACTTGCGTCTCGTTTATACGTTGTCCATTGTGAAAATGGTAGTTGTTGTGTCCATTGTATCCATTGTTGTATCCATTATTGTACCCATTATTACTACGGAATCCACCGCGGTTATATCCGCCGCTGCTGCCATAATTGTTGTTATGATATGACATAGATACTGAAAGAGAGCAGGGAATAGATATATGTATATATAGATAGAGTCAATAGGGAATAATAAGAAGAATAAGAATCTGAAATTAGGGAGAGGAGAGGGTGAGAGAGGGGGCAGTTGATGATACTAATATCGAGTAGAGAGAGCGAATGCACGCCTAACCGATAATAATACCGAAAACCGCCAGTCGCCTCTCCTAGTTTCTCTCCTCTCGCCTGCCTCCAAAAATTCAGTGCGCGAAAAGAGGAGAATCAGACAGAGTACGGAAGACAACAAAGTGGAAATAGCAGCGAGTGAGCCGAGGGAGAAGAGACGTCGTTCTTCGTCTTCTTCTTCTCGAGAATGAGAACGAATAGGGGACGACGAGATGACGTGGCAACGAGGAGGAGGACAGACGCGCGTACAAATACAATGCACAACAACAATAAAATAATGGTGAGGGAGGACCTGTAGCAGATGGAAAGTGAGATGCGCAACCGATGTGGATTGAAAAAAAAGAATAACTCATAAATAATACTGTATCGATTATGGAGTGCGCGAAAAATAAGGAAAAAATGTGAAGAGTTGGGGGAAAGATCGCACATTTCTAGGCTGAGCAATACGTGTATTACTCACTAGGGAAGGCCTCCGTGGAGTTATGGAACGTGCCATACATCATTTTGAAGCTGAGAAAATGCTGATTCCAAATATATTTTTAAAAACTAAATATATATTAGGAATCAGCGTTTTTTTCAGTTTTCCAATGATATATGTCACGTCCCATATATCCACGGTCACCTGGAGGCCTACCCTAGTCAGACTACAAAAGCTACAACTTCGATTTTACAGAGACCTTTTCAAAATGTCAAGCTATCTCATGACTTATGGGACCGAGAGGAAAAACAGTTGATATCATGAAATTTCTGAAATTGGTTTTTGAGGTTTCTTCAGAACGTTAAAATTAAGGAAAATGCGATCTATGCTAGAAGAAACTAGAATTCGAGCAAGTAAAATAGGAATACCCAGAGATGAACCACTCTGCAATGAGATTTACTAAAACGTTGAAGGTCTCGACTGGATCGCGTCACCGAACATCTGTCCGACAGGTCCTGTCGGCAATGCATTGATCGAGTTAACGCAAATAGTAATTACACTGACAACTACAGTATTCTTCTCAGAATTGGTAGAGTTAAACATAATAGGTCAACAATACTCAATAGGCTATCATATTTCTGTCATGAATACGAATAGAAATTGGAGCGAAAACCACAATATGCAGCGTTCTTTTGGCATATCTCGCGCCAAAATCTAGAGAGTCATTTGACCTACATCTGGACGATCTGTGTTCAGCTTTTGAAGTAGGCGGAAGAGGAAACAGAATATGAGAATTCTGAAGTCATAAGGGAGAAAGGAGACAGCAGATTAGATGACATCAGTTATAAATTATCATTGTCTAGAATTCAAGAAATCAACTCACATCACTATTTTCTAGATGTATAGTGAATAATATCAGAATTTTCAAGTTTTGAAAATCACATGTCTTCAAAAAAAGAAGAAGAAGAAGGCGTGAAACTCAAGACGGAGCTCAGGTGGAAAATAAGCCAACCGTTAATTATTTTTGCTTGTGTCGCTGGTTGGTTGGCTCGAGAGCTCTATTGGCATATACGTATTTCGGTTTCCCCTGGTAACTGGAAATGAAAGAGTCGGGCGTTAATATACACCGAAAACTAGAAAGCAGAAAACAACGCCACGAAAAGCAAAAAAAGAGGGAACAACAAGTCAACTGACTGATTAGGTATTGTATTCAATCAGATATATATATACAAATGAGAAATGGAAATGTGGTATACGTGTCGTGTCGTGTTGACTGCATAAATGATGAATCATTTCGTCAAGAGATGGAGCAGTGGTGGAGGTAAAAATGAGTCTTTTGACCGAGGAAACTGATAACAAAAGGGGTGACTGATAAGAAGGAAAATAGCGGTTAAAATGTTGCAAAGCGGAAGGAGAAGAAAACCCCATTTGGATGAACCTGATGACATAATGTCATTGACATTTCGAAATTCAGAACTTTTTGGAAAGATAAGCGGATTCTGTGAGATCTGAAATCAAACTGTAATAACGAAGTGTCTTTCGGAATTCAGGATATCAGATCCGCTGCAATCGTCGTGGGAGTGTTAGCCCCAAAAGTTGATGTCACACAGCTCTGATGGCGTTCACAGTAAGATACAGTATACCCGATTGGCTATCTCTATCGTCTAATGTGGAGTACTGTACCCTGTAGATTCACATTCTGATGTCCTTTCGAAATTTAGAACTTTTTGGAATGATAAGCATCAGTGTGTGTTTTTCGAAATTTCTTATTCGAAAATATCTATTTTCGAAAAAAATTCGAATGATATTCGAATAATTTTTCGAATATTCGTTCGAACAGTTGTTCGAAATTTTAATCGAACAATTATTCGAACGAATTTTCGAACGAATATTCGAATGACTATTCGAATATTCGTTCGAATATTCGTTCGAACATTTCCTTTCGTTGAAGAGCTGCAAGATTTTGGAACCGAAGAACTTTAAAGATAAATATGAAATTTGAAATGATTTTTGTCCATTTTTTTCAATTTATACTTATATTTTTGATTTAAAACTTTGCTCAATTTAAAAAAATGAAGATATGTGTCAGAACTATTTCGAATGTTTTGAACAGTTCAGATGGAAATTTATCCACAAAACTAGCAATTCTTGCGAATATTTTCCGTCGGGAAACAATACTTTTTGAAAAACAGTAAAAATTTTCACATTTTATTAGAAACGATATTCGAAAATTGTTCGAATAAAATTGCCTTCGAATACTGTTCGAACAATTATTCGAATAATTCGAATAATTATTCGAACATATTCGAATAAGTATTCGAACAAAATATTCGAACAGTATTCGAAAAATGTTCGAATAATTATTCGAATAAATTTTCGAATAATTATTCGAACGTTGTCGAAAAACACACACTGATAAGCATCAAGCAACGTAATGTGATGAGGATCGAGCAGAATTCAGATTATCTGATCTGCTGCAATCGTCGTTGGATGGTTGGCCCAAGACTTGGCGACCTGCCTGCCATATACCTTTGATAGCTTTCATAGTAGGATACAGTACACCCGATTGGCAATATCCATCATGTGGAGTACTGCACCCTATAGATCCACACTCTGGTTTCTCACTACCGAATGCTCTGTATCCGCTTATTACATTCTGAGTTGTTTCTCCACATTGGTTAAGTACCGTAATCAAGTTGACGACTTCTCATGACATCACCATCCCCACCAATCTGCATACACATATTCTAATTATATCCTGCATCTCCACGTGACATCATTCTATACCCGAATATCATTTTCAACTCAAAGCAACCCAAACATTTACGAAATTCCGGGTCAAGGAGAGCTTTACACCCAATTATAGATTCTATCCAACTACGACGACAAAAGTTCAGAGAAGGGAGAAAAGCTGACATTTCTATATATCATCAATCCATCATCGACGTACTGAATAGACCGATGGACCGTGACCCCACAAAAGGAGGGGGAGGAGAGGAGAGAAGAGGAGAAGGGGCTCATCCTAAAGATATATGAAGAGCAACGAAGGATGATGATCAGTCTCGATACGAAATTTGTAAGCTTTCCAGTTTCCACATTTTACATTGACCTAATCTAACCCCCTTCTTTGTGATACCTACGTGAGAATGAGTACATAATTAATAGAAACACGGAAGTTATTTTAGAGCAGTCATCGCCAATTATTGGTGTTTTTTTCGAAAGTTTTTTTTGCAGAAGTTTTTCCTCAAAAAAAGTTTTTCTCAAGAATTCGTCATCTAGCCTCTATTTTTACCAATTCTGAAAACAATACCCGAAAGAATTTTCATTGTTCTATGAGTTGAGGCCCTCACTTTTAAAGAGCGAGAGTTTCAGCCAATACGTAGACCCACTTCCCATCTCTACTTCTTTCTAAAATTCCAGATGCTATCACCATCATCTCTACTGGGCTCCCTGCTCATAGTGTGTGCCGTTCTGACCACTACTTCTCGAGCCTCCACCATCCTGTCAGATGACGTAGCGGCACCGCCACAGTACTTGCAGCGTCAATTGAGGGTACTTTCTGCTAGAACTTGTTTGCTCATGGACTAATCCAAGTTCAGCATTTTCAGAGCTTTCCCTACTCGGTCTCGTTCTATCGTATGCTTGGACACGATCGTCAACTCCGACCGTATTACGGTGTCAATGACGAGGTAGCATATTCGACAGAGAGACCCCAATAGTTTCCATTTTCAGGTAGCCGCATTGATCGATTCGATGAACAATGACATTGGCAGTGTTGGCGCTGCCAGTGAAGAGGTTTATCCAACGAGACCAAGAAGGAGTGACGGTTTGCGAGGTTCGTTTTTATGGGCAAGGTTCGTAGTGTGTGAATGTGTGTAGCTGGTTGTGTGGTTGGTGTGGGGATTACGGCTGGAGGGATAGTAGGATTCAGGAAAGCGTACTGGGATAAAAATAGGTCTAGTGAGAAGTCTTCGGAATCTGATGTTCACCATTAGGGAAGGAAATTCTAGAAATTATACAGCTAAGGTTAGGAAAAGTGCAAAAAAATCATGCGAAATAATTCGATTTCTTGGAAAAATCTATACGAAATCTTAATAGTATTCAACACCATTCAACTAGATAACCTGACTAAAAAGCCCAAGATTTCTGAGCCCATAATCCCGAAGTGCGCTCTATCGATAACTTTCTAGTCTCCTTTTCCTATCAACCTCATCCTTATCTCTCCCTAACCGTACTCTATTCCAGGATACGCCTGCCGCTTCAAATTCTGTAGGATCTACGACGCGTGATGATGACAACGATCCCTTTTCAACTACTCAATACTTGTTTCTGCAGCGTTTTCACCCCTCTTATACTCATGTCTATTCTCTATTCTACCCCCAAAATAATGTCAGTTCGTTCTCCGTTCTTTTTCTTTTGCCCAAATAATAAATATCCACAACTTGTTTATGGACTCTCTAGATATCCCTCAAAGTTCTCTTCATGCAAGAGCCCCCGGCGATTTGACTCCTTTCATCACTTCTGCACTATTTGCAGCAGGGGATTTCGAACTAGATGTGCCATTTTTCTTGGCGGATTTCGCCGCGACACCACCGGCCGCCATTTTCTTTTTCTTCTCTCGGATCATTGCTTTCTCACTTTGAATCGATTCAATGTCTCTGAAAAAGAAAAATTTAAGAAATTTGCCTCCCCATTTTCTATTTCTTACGCCAAAGTTCTCTCATCCGATTTATCAGCCAAAGGAATGTGTGGTGGTGGCACTCCGACCGAGAAATCATCATTCTGCGGCTTCGACGCCGAACGTGACGCCGTCACAATGCCAGTGTTGACTTTTTGAGCGCCCGGTTGAACTAGTGACACCTCGCCGTCGCCATCTAAATTCTTCTTTCGACCGACACACAAAATGAGAGTGGAGAACAGTGAAAGGGTCTGAAAGGGGGTGAGAATTTGAAAGGAATGAATGAAGGAAACTTACCAGAATATTTAATTGAAAGAGAATAAAAGCGATCATTTTGCATTAAAATTGGACCGGCGTTCTTGTATAAAAATGACAAATCACGAGTCGTCGTCGACGTCGAGAAATTGGGAATGAATAGTAAAAAAACAGAAATTTCTTTGAAAAATCAAAGGTTAACGCGATAAAATCGATAAAATCCTCATTTATTCAAATAATTCGATCACTTCCACGGCACAACTTCCAATGCGCTCGCTCCACTATCCGATCCATCTATCCCCAACATTTCTTGCTTTATCAATAATCGAATCGCCTCCAACTCTTCAATTTTCGCATTTCGACACAATATATTATACCACGGATGACTCGGCGAGCCCAGATTGACTTTAATCTTGTGATAATTGATAAGAAAATATAGAACACCAAGAGCAAGAGTCTCATTTGACACTTGAACGGATTGCTCGACGAAACGGAAGTCGTGGAGGATGGCGAGAGCGCTGTCGAGCACTGAAAACGGAAAATGAAACCGGGAAATTAATGAAAATAAGAAATACTTCTAAATCTCTCGAATTCCGTTTGATTCACTTCACGAATATAGTCCAAATACAACGCCAGTATCTGAAATTTAAAGATTTTTTCTTTTTTTTTTTGTGAAAACCCACCCGCCACGCATCATCATGATTTTTGCACTTCGACGATGCTGGAAACGCGAAACTCTCAGCGACTTGATGATAAATATCCGTTCGTTTAGGCGGCGTCACCGGCTGATCCATCGAGAACGAGATTTGAACTTCTTTCGAGTTTGATCGATTCGCGGCGGCTTGATTTTCAGTTTTTCCAGTCGTATTTCCATTATTTTCCTGGAAAAATCACAAAAAAAATTTGATTTTCCGACTCCACACGAAAACTCACATTTTCCTTCTTGCCACACACCACGAGAATCAGCGAAACGGACAGAATGTTTATTATCGAAATTAAAGCGAATAGAAACGGCATTTTTTGTGAAAAACTTAGTGTAAAATAGTGAAAATGACTGAGAAAACGCTGAAAACTCGATTGCCACGTGTCGCTGACATTTCCGTAAATCCACACAAGAAACGGCTCTTGAGGGGTTACTGTAGTGGCGGCAAACTTGCGCGTTTGAATTATGTCTAATTCTATGCTGAAATTCCAGTTTTTCTCTGGAAATTCGAGGAAGTTTTGAGTTTTCAATAAATCTAGGTGAAAAATTATTGAAAAACAGGTAAAAGTTAACCTTAAATCACAAAAATTCACAGGAAAATAGGTAAGTGGCGAGAGAATCGTAAAAATCGTAAAAATCAAAAATTTACCGCAAAAATTCCGTAAAACACTGAAAGAATATCTGAAAAATCCAGAAATATAAAGGAAAAAGAACCACCAAAACAACAAAAAAAGCAAATTTCTTCTCGAAAAAACAGATAAAAACGTGAAAATGATGACAACAATAAATGAAAAGTTCACGCGAAACCCCCCGTCGGGACGTATCGATACGTGTCTTCCACGTATCCAACCCGCCCGGCCCACTCCCCAGAATATCACAAAAAGACGTATCAATATCAATAGTGACGCCTCGATTTGCCATCAATCAATCGATCCATCGGTGAGTTTTCTGCTAAAAATTCAATAAAATCATATTTTTTCTTCTAGAAATCATGTCTTCAACACCAACTGCCGATTCTCTCGCCGACGGTGTTCAACACCTTCTTCTTGCCGAGAAGCTCAACCAACTTCTGACTCCGCCTCAAACAGACTACTCTGCAAAGTCCCAAAAATCGACTTCCAACCATTCGGATTCTGAAAAAAATGGTTATATCGAGTCACTGACGGAGGAAAGAGATCACTTGGTTCAGTATTCTGATGAGTTCAATCATGCTCTCAAACTGATTGAACAAGAAATCAATCGTGTCAGAGAAGGAGAGCAACCAAAGGAGAAAGAGGTTACTGTAGGTGCTCCGGCCACTGGCTCTCTGCTCTCCGAGATCGTCGTGGTGCCAGTTGACCTCTATCCAAACTACAACTTTGTCGGTCGTATTCTGGGTCCCCGTGGTACCACTGCGAAGCAATTGGAGTCATCGACAGGCTGCCGTGTGACGATTCTTGGGAGAAACAAGAAGGACGCTGGAGCTTCGCCAGCGGATTCTGCTGCTCCTGTCGACAATGGACCACTTCGTGTCCAAATTTCGGTGCCATCGGATGCTCCGGACGCTGCGAAACGGATGGAGATGGGGTTGAATGTTGTCAAGGCTCTTCTTGTTCCACCAGTGAGTTCGGGAGTCTGGAAATTCAAAAATTTTATGAAAATGTGAAATTTTTCAAAGAATTTCAAGCCAAAACTCAAATTTTTGCAAAAAAATAATTTTTCTGAAAACACGGAAAGACATTTCGAAACCAAAATCTCAGTTTTAAAGTGTCCAAAATCGAGAATATTGATGAAAACCTAAAAATTCTGTTAAAAATTTCGAGTTTTCAGAGTCACAATTTTCAATTTTCCGAAAAAAAACCTGAAAATTGAGACATTTTAACTCAGAATCGGCCAATTTTGCTTGAAACTTCAGCTGAAAATCCAAAATGTTCTAATTTTTCGAAAAGAAAACCTGAAAATTGAATTATTTTTACTTAAAATCAGCCTATTTTTTCAAATTTTTTGAAAAAAAAACTTGAACATTCAGACATTTAATCTCAAAATCAGCCCAAGCCAAAAATCCAAAATTTCCTATTGTTTCCCTTTCAAAAACTCAATTTCCAGGCGGATGGTCAAGACGAGCTGAAACGTCAACAGCTGATGGTGCTTGCCAACATGAACGGAACCTACCGTCCCCGCACCACCTCTTCCAACACTTCTCACCCGTTCGCTGGCTCCGGTGACTATGGAAACCAGTTCCAGAGTTAGTGATTTCTTTTTCATTTTCATCTGATTCACCATTCTCCCCATCCATTTCTCATGTGCACACTCTCTCGTTCCCCCCTCCCCCCTTTTCGTGTTAAATGACAATTAAAATACCTTGAAAAATCCCTAAAAATCAATAAAATCATCAAAAGCTAGCTGGTCCGATTGTTGTTTTCTTCCAGACCTGCTCCCATACGGCTACCGTCTGCCAGGCAAGAGTCAGAGTCCACATAGCGAGACGAAATCCGATTGCTACAATCCAAAGTGTGCGATTCTGAGAAGTCTCATGGATCAGAACAACATCAACACTTCCATTCCGTTAGTCATACTTCACTCAGAGAATAGTCCTGATTCTTTTGTTAATTTCAGAAAAATCGAAGACGTTCTCAGCGTCGTCCACATGTACGAGCTGATGAATCGTATTCGTCTCGCCAACTCTTCTCTTCTCAGCCGTCAGGAAGAAGTGAGCAAGGCTCAAGAGATTGGAAATCGTATGTGCTCATCCATCGGAGTCCCACGTCGACCATCTGCCACTCCTGCTTCAACTCCAACCACTCGTCGTCTTTTTAATGCTAAACCCCGCCCACAACACTAATTTCTTCGTTCCCCTCTAGTTAAAGTACCTCCACCACATCTATACCCCTAATTAGTTTTCCCTTGTTAAATTATTTATCCTTCCGGTCCCCCCATTATTTGTTCAAATTTCTTTCTGAAATCCGACGACTTCTCCGTTTTCTTCATCTCATGCATTATAGGCTCCAAGCCGCACCGAGCAACGTTTGAATAAAAGAGCGTCCTCGAGAAAACTCGAGGATAGTTCATTCTTTCTTCTTTTCTTTTCATGTCAGAAGTGCGGAATCGAAAGTCAAGTCTGAAAAACGACAGTAGTGATCTTTCGGATTCAGATGATGGAGAATTCAAAGAAATCATTAAAGACATCGAGAATGATCACTGGAAAGATCGACCGGTCGATGAAACGAGATGGGCGTGAGTTTCTGAGAATGTTTCTTTTTCGTTTTAATCCAGAATTCCAGGAAAACAAAAAGTGCTGTACACGAATGGGGATTGTCCTGTTCGTGGCATGGAATCCCTCACATGGCTCAATCTCTTTCAGTGAGTATCAGTTACAGTACTCTCTTCTCTGATTCATCGATTTCCAGTGGCCCACCATCCTTCTCTGGTCGACAATACTTGTCATCAGTGCCGTTTTGTTCGTCTATCTTATCACCATCACCGTTAAACAATACTTTTCGTTTCAAAAGTTGGTCGATCTGAATGTGGGCGGAGTCACGGAAGCTTCTGAATTCAAATTTCTCATTATTTTCAGATTGGAATGAAGGAATCCAGCTTCCCATCAATCACTTTCTGCAATTCTAACCCTTACAAATTGAGTGCGGTTCAAGCGATTCCAGAGTTGGAGGCACTGCTAACAGTCTACTCGCAAGCTTTACAATAAATTTTTAAAAATAATTTTTAATTATCAACAATTTCCAATAAAAAAAGTAACAAATTATACAATCAACAAGAATTGCCAAACATCACCTCAAATTACAATTCAAAAAATCAACAAAACCGGTGATAATCTTCTCTTTATCCGTCGTCGGATCCTTCTTCGACATATTCACAAACTGATGTCTCAATCGATTCAATTCGGGAAGTGTCCTCAATTTCATGAATTTTATCGTATTTGCGCCGTCTGTCGCTCCAGGAATCGTGAGATTCTGTCCACGGACGGCGGTTCGTTGTGCATTCAGAATCACTGTGACGACGTCTTGAGTAGATCGATCGAGTTCGTGAAGGAAGTTGGTTGGTGCCAGCGGGACAGTCTGGGTCGATTGATTCTCCGTTAGTTCTGTGCCCTAGAATCAAAAATGGTACTGAAAATAAACGGAATTTCAGGCTAACATTGCAGATCCACTCGACAATTTCCTCGTCAAAAATGTTGGCGAAACGTGGCGCTGGATACTCCAAATCTACCGTCATATCGTCGTCGATTTCACTGGGAAGCGCTCTGAAAATTCCATTTATTTTCTTTTTTCCTCGAAATTTTTATTATTATTTGCTGCACTTACTTCTCAGCTTTTCCGATTTTCACCTCAAAAAGTGGTTTTTCCCATCGAAACTTCGTGTCAGGCCGTTCATATCTCATCAATAACTGATCAATCAACTCTTTTGAATATCTCGAACTCTCCGGTTTCTGCTCATTCAACCAGTGACACGTGTCAGCCGACGGTGAGCACTGGATGACGCAATACGTCGTTTTACTCATTTTCGCTGCCAAAAACAGCTCATATCGATAGCCTTTGATATAATTTAATCCGTCACAAATTATCACTTTATTCTTCGTCAAACTCTGCTGAACTTCCGATCGAATCCACGAGCGGAGGTCTTTCTCTTTATTCGCAAATTCATAATTTTTGCGGTCGAAACCGCCGTAAGACTCGTCGCGAATAATTTGATATTCTTTTCCTTTCTCTTTGAATCTCTCCGCTAGACGGTCTACAATCGTGGATTTACCGGATGACGGATGACCGGTAACGATGATAAGAGGCATCTGGAGAATTTAATTTCGCGGATTTCCATGAGAAATGAGTGAAAGAAGACAAAAGTTGGAAGTATACCAATCCAATGAAATAATAACAGACAATTCTGGCAATTTATCAAGGAAAAAAGTTGAAAATTAAGAGAGAAATATAGACAACGGCATCAGCGCCAGGTAGCATTCAGAGCCTCGTAAATCTACACAAAAAACAGCTCTCGGTGCCACGTGGCTTTGACGACAAGGAACGGGGGAAATTAAAACTTTGATGACTTTGGGGCTGAAAAATAGAACAAATCGGGGGGAATGAAAGAGATTGTGGAGAATAAATACGATTTTTCAGAAACCAATCAACAATTATCACAATTCAAGTGTCAAAAGGTGGTGGTGACTCGCTTTCCGATGACTCTCTGTTCGGCACCCCGGCTGCCGCGTGCTCATCCAAAAACAGTATCATCTTGTTGTTCATTGGTCTCGCTTGAGCCGCCGGTATACTCTTATCTCCCTCGTGAATAGCGCGCACGACATCTCTTTTGTTGGCGCCGGTGAGAATGAACGCCACGTTTTTCGCGTTTTGGATGCATTGCATTGTGATGGTGACACGAGATGGCGGTGGTTTCGGTGAATCTGTGATTACTGAGACCCAATTCAAATCGGTAATCTTCTCAAGTTGTTCTTTTCCCGGGAAGATACTCGCTGTGTGGCCATCTGGCCCTGCGCCAAGGAAGAGAATATCGAAACGTGGATAAGTGTTGAGTTGTTCGGGAAGCAGGTACTTTCGGAGATTTATCTCGTATGCTTGAGCTGTGTGCACTACTTGTTTCGAAATTGGAACCGGGATGAATACATGATGAAGTTCTTGTGGGAAGAGTTGAAGATATGCTCCAAGGTTACTGTCTTCATGATCTCTCGGCACGTGTCGCTCGTCTACCATGAAAATACGAATCCTCTTCCAGTTCAAGAGCTCTGGTGCGACTGAGAGAAGTGCCTCGCTGAACACTTTCGGCATAGATCCGCCTGACACTCCGATACTGATTGTGCCATTCTGCTCGAGAAGATAAGTGAGCTTTTCGGTGAGATAGTTGCGGAGTTGTGCGACTAATTCTTCCTCATCTGCAGACACTTTGACTTCTGTTTTCATCTGAAAATTTCGATTTTTGGAATGTTGATTTTACAGTTAAAAAATAAGATTACATTGTCAATAACGTCTCCTTCATAACCGTTAGATAGACACATCGTTGAGTACAATTTACGAGAGGATCTCCGGTCGATGTGTCCGTGGTTAGGATTGAGCGAAAAACTGAAAAAAGAGGAAAAATAAAGTGAAATTGATGACTGAAATTGTCATAAAATCATGAAAACAAAACAAAAAAATATTTGCAACGACACGCCGAAATTCCTGGCGCGTGCTGTTTAGCGAGGTGAGAGATAATGGGAAACGAAGAGACGCAGCGTATGAAAATGCGCTCTGTGGAGGCTTGTGTCGAAATACGCAGAAATCCACGATTTTTCATTGATTTCCGGGGTTTTCAGCTTTTCCTCAATTAAAAATGAACAATTTTTCAGTAAAAATGACCACAAAACTTGCAAGAATCGCTCAAAAACGATGGATTTCTTCCACAACTTCCACCTCGAATATGTACGATCCAAGAGTGTTCCGCGAACCTGTTACCGATATTCAGGAGGTAAAATTCTAGATTTTTTGGATTAAAAATTGAATTATTGAATTTTAGCTCCGAAAACCACTCGACGTCGACGACGAGCGCAACTTTTTGTTTGTGAAAGCCATGAAGAGCGATGCGACGCCAGTTTTCTATAGAGATCATGTGGTAAGAGATTTTTAGAAATAAATTTCATTATTTTTTCATTTTCAGATCGATAAACTGATTCGTGTATGTACAAAAGATGGCGAAAAGGAAACATCTCGCAGAAATGTGCACAGCGCACTCGAGATTATCAAGCGTCGGCAGTACAAAGCATGGGCGAAGGCTTCTGATGAAGAGAAGAAGAATATCGAATTGGATCCGTTTGTTGTCGCGAAAAAGGGTATTAAAGTGAGTAGAAACTTGTATTAACAGTCCACTTTTTTCACAACTGCGCCCCACCGCAAACGAGAGATTATCGACAAGAGACGCAGAGTTTTTTCTAGCGCCTACCCAGATTTTTGACCAATTTTCGCTATAAAAAACTCTGCGTCTCTCGCCGATAGTTTGCGGTGGGGCGCAGTTTAAAGAGTGGTTGGCTGCTAATAGAAATCAGAAATTCAGATTTATATTTAAAGTTGAATTTCCAGAACTGCCATCCCCTAATGAAGCTTCAAGGAGTGACACGTGGAGGTACAACCTATCAAGTTCCCTTCCCAATCGAGGAGCCAGAAGCCGAGTTCCGCGCGATGAAGATGATGCGAGACATTTGTCGCGTTCGATCGAAGCACGGAGAGACTCATTTCAAAGATATTCTTGCGACGGAACTATTGGCTGCTAGTCAGAATGAGGGATCAACGATTTCAGCGAAACAAGAGTTGCACAAGACGTGTGAAGCGAATCGTGCCTACGCTCATTATCGTGCCTAATTATAATCGTTTTTCTTCTTTTGTGTAGACTTCTTAATTAGCTTAGATTAACTTTGTTATATTTTTGTTTTGTTTGAAAAAAATTCTCTAAATTTTTGCTACTTATCGTTTAAAGAAAAGGCAGACTTTATACCTTTCATACCTCCTTTCTGTGTATTTTATTTATATTAAATCTGTATCAAGCCCCTCTTCCAGACAAAAATGTCGTCTCAAACCGTGGAGCAACTTAGCGGATTCGAGAAGCAGTACTCCCTCCAGACCGCTGAGATCACCTCGAAAATCGGTAGAGTTCACACACTTCCCTCTTCAGAACGTGCCGGCGCCGTTCAGGATATTCGGAGGAATTTGGAGGAGGTCAATGACTTGTTGGATCAGATGGAGTTGGTTGTAAGAGAGCTCGAGTCGAATACGTAAGGCTTAAAAGCTGCTGAAATTGAATTTTCGGTGATTTTTAGAACAGAACGAACAAAATACGAATTGCGAGTTCGCAGCTATCAAAGTGACAAAAAACAGTTGGATACAGAGTTGGAAAAGGCGATTCGAAGAGTGAGAGAAGAGGCGGATCGGGATGAATTGTTGGCGTTTGATGATCAGTTGGATGAGCATCGACAGGAGGATCAGTTAATTGCGAATACACAGAGATTGGAGAGATCGACGAGGAAGGTTCAGGATGCGCATCGAATTGCTGTGGAGACGGAACAGGTGATTTGTGAAAAGTTGGAAAGAAAAAAATTTCACAGAAAACTCGAAAATAGTTTTGAAAATTTTCTGTTTCACACTGTCAATATGAAATGTTCTAATAATGTTTTGACATTGAGTAATTAATAGAAAAAGGGGAAGATTTCAGAAAAGCCGAGTAACTACGAGAAAATTACGGTGGATTCTGATGAAATTTCGAGCAAAAATTTTCAAATTTGAATCTTTGAAAATTTCGGGAAAAACTGCGAATTCTGAAATCTCTCATTTTTTGGTCAAAATTGATTTCTACCAAAGTTTGAAAAGAGGTTCAGAATCCTCACGGCGTCAATTTCGTCTGGAAATCGAGAAATGTTTAGCTGGAAATTTTTTTTTTTGAGAAATTCTATTAGGTCGGGCTTTTTTTGGCCAGCTATTTGGTAATCTAGCTTTAACGAATTTCCAGACTTTTAAAACATGTGTGTTCTGTGAAAAGTACAGTTTCAACTAGTTCACAAAAATACCAAAGCAATATTGGAAACATTGAAACTACTGTAGGGTTTGCTAGCTGAAAAAATGAATTTGATGAAAATAAAAAGATTTCGATCAGAAAGAAGTCGGTTAAATGGTGTACATTTTCCTAATTATCAGGATTTTGAAGGAGAAAAATTCCTGTTTCAAAAATAACATTTTATAGCTCGAGCTCATTGCTCTATAGTGGGTGACACGTATCGTTTCTATTTTAAATCCTGGAAAAACTTTGAGTTCAACTATTCAAACCTAATTCCAGATCGGTACCGAAATGCTCTCTAACCTCGCCAGTCAACGTGAAACAATCGGTCGTTCACGTGATCGTCTCCGTCAATCGAATGCAGATTTGGGCAGAGCCAACAAGACATTGGGATCAATGATCCGTCGTGCTATCCAGAATCGTCTTCTCCTTCTAATCGTCACTTTTCTTCTCTCATTCATGTTTTTGTATATCGTTTATAAGGCGATCTAATTTATTGAAATACGTATACTTGCCTCCATTCTTCCCTTATTTATTTCCCATTTTCTAAATACCCATCCAGCCAAATTTTGAAACAAGTGACATATATTTTTGTATAGTTGTGATTGATTTTTCTTAATTCTGACACGCCCCCTTTTCCCAAAATTCTAGTCGCTGCTCCCCGAGCAGTACCTTTCCCAATGTATATTTCTCTCCCAATGGATTAATATGAAATCTATTATAATAAAAATGGAATAATTGGATTCTTCCGATTCCATATATATTCCAAAATTGGGAAGGCGGAAGAACTGGGCGGCGGCTGACAGATATAAAGAAACTACTGGTTTCTCAGATTCAGGGGAAAATTATATGACCATCACATTTTCAGACGTAATAATTTTATTTCGGTTTCATAGTGGTTTCATTTTTTCAGGTGGTTTTTTTTAGTTGATCAGTTTGGGATAATATGTTTATAAATAAACTGTTTCAAAACGTTCGTATCCATTAACATGTTTGAGCTCTCTCAATTGATCATATATTGGCTGACCTATTCACAATCTAGCAAAAAAGAAAACAACTATTTTTTGCTAATACATAGTAAAAAAATAGTTGTCTTTCTTTTTTCGCTATCTGGTGAATGGGTCCATAAGAAAGGAGAGGCTTGACAAATCTAGAAAACAGGATAGGAGTAAACTTTTGATGCCTTACGTTCTTGGGGAGCCAAAGCATTCGAAGAGTCCTTGTTGGAGACGGTCGGTGGAGCCAAGGGTTGATCGGGCAGAGCTTACGTTGGGTGACTTGAACTGACAATTTCGTTTTCTTATATGCAGCTAATCCTGGGCGATCGTTATCTTGAGGCAAGGCTGTCAAAAAAGCCGTGGGCCGATTCTATATCTCAGTTCCCAGCCATGGAAAATTTCGCTTCTTCAGGCGGCCTTGTAGAGGACCAAAATATTAGTCGATGTACTAAAATTCAGCCCATTTAGTAAATCCGCGGCCTCGGCGGCCCTAAAAGCCGCGGGCCGCGGCTGGCCGTGCGACAGCCTTGTCTTGAGGTGAGCACTATCTGAGGTCAGAGATCACGAAAGTCCTCCGAATGGCAGAAGGTTATTGAATTTATTGCCGAATCATTTTGATTAGATATCTGTGAATTTAATAGACGCCATAGAGTTGTAAGGCTGGTTACTCAAGCTCGTGAATTAATGGCTAATCAACTCTATGAAATTCTGTTTCTTGTTCCCGTTAAGAAGTATTAATATTTAATGTCCTTTGATGCTCTGACTTTTTTTTTCAATTCAAAATTGATTTACTTATTCAGTCTTAAATACCACGTTCACAACTTTCGATATGTAGTCCACCTATGTCTAAAACGCTGTCAAGTTATACAGTTCTTGAATGTAAATTCCATGAAACAGTTAATTCTTTTTTTTAAATTCACTGCTTCATTAGGCCGAGATAATTTTCATTTTTTGAAATGGTTGATGTTTCCTTTAGTTATCAGTTACAAGGGAACCCCAAGACCATGCAAATGCTATTTTGCTGAAACTTTCAGGATAGGTTAAAAATGGTACAAAAAAACGATCCTGAGATTTTTGAAATCCGCCCGATACTTTCAGCCGAGTTATGAGCTCTCAAAGTTTTGTTCGGATTTAATACAGGAAACCTCATTTTCTCGCTCGGAAGCAATTCCCAAAATATCTCTGCCCTCTAGTTGGTGATTTTTCAGAAGTACCACTTTGTATTCCAGAGAGAGATGTATTCCAGAGAGTCAACGTCTCCCAGAGAGACGTGTACCACTTTGTATTTTTTGAGGATATGTCTAGGAGTAGCCAATGGATCTTTCTCGGTGACCTTGCCCATTTTGACGGTTTTTACTGAAAAAAAGGAATAATTATTAGGTTGGTAAATAATTTTCTGCAATTTTCGAGCTTGCCGGTTGTCGTTTTGTTTTCTCGGCACAGGAGTAGTTTTTCGATGTGGTTGTTTTTGTGTTTGGTAGACCTACTCAAGTACTTGTTACAGTGTCAAAGTTTTACTCCTCGCTTTTTTTCTCGCCGAGAACGGAGCTTTGATTTACACGCAACTTTTTGCGTTTTTGAAACGTCTTTTTGTTTTCAATCGTTTCTGGTCTAAAAATTATTTCATTCAAAAGGAAGTTGCTGGTGTATGTTAACAGAGGTCTCTTTGTTTCAACGCAAATACATTTTAATTCCAAAGATTTGGCAAAAGAAACTTGGATCTGACTGAAAAAATTCTTCTCTTTCAGCAGTCAGTGCTAGATTTGGAGTTATTGCAGGGAATCGTAGAAGCGGATCTGTGTCAAACCACACGTAGGTTGTCAACTTCTTTAAGGGTGACTTATGTAACTGTAGTTCATGAATGGAAACAAATAATCGGAATGAGAAAATTCGTCGTTACATACCACTCGTTTTGAAACAACATAAGATGGCACATCACATGGACCTAAGTTGGTTCTTAGTACTTTTACACCCAACACACGTGTGGTCAAGCTGTTTATTTATTAGAAATAAATAGTTGAGTTGTTACTTTAACGATGTGAGGAAAGTACAGTGTGTGGACTAAGATTTACGCGTTCTGGATGTTCTCAAACCGAAAAAAGTGGTTTTTTAAATCTGGTACTCAGTACTCTGGGTGGAGTAGTGGGAACTCTTGAACGAAGATAAAAAAGTAACATCAGATGTTTACGTTTCTTATTTTAATAAATTTAAAATCATGTGACTTCAGGACGGGGAGATATAACAAAACGGTGTTTTCAGTATGAAAAACCTTTTTCATGTGTTGGGAAAGTAACCCACAACAAACTGTTTCCATCTGGCTGGACAATACTTTTTTATTCATTATATTAATCCAACCTTCTTCTCTTTAAATACAAACATTTTGCCTGACTTCAGCGGCATTTTAATAGGAAAGAATCCAAATAAAAAGGGGATATCAAAAGGAAGCAAGTTTCCTTTTCCAGTGATCTCGAATAGATGGTCTACGCAGAGAGAATCAGTAAGCTACCAAAATCTTGTCAGAAGACTACCGATGCTGATAAACAATATTCTGAATTTTAGAAACCTTTCTGGATTTGAAAAAATAAAACCAAAGTTTTATCGAAAAATTGCAGAAAATTATGTACCAGCCTAATATAACAGTTTATAACTTGAGCTCACTCATTGCTCGATAATTGATGGTACGATTCATAGTTGTCCGGAATCCGGATTCCGAAAATTCCGGATTCCGGAATTCCGGGTTTTTTGACATTCCGGTTCCGGAAAATGAAAATTTTCATTTCGGTTCCGGATTCCGGATTCCGGAAAATTAAAATTTTGATTCCGGATTCCGGATTCCGGTTTTTTTGAATTTTTTTCCGGAATTCTGAAGTTCAAATTTTAAATTTTTTTTTGAGTTTTAAAGACAACTGCATTACTTATTTTTCGGTTTTGAACCTCAAAAGTAGTCTTAAACTTTATATAGCATTAAAACCACTCGAAAAAATGACTTGGCCTTGCGAATTTATCGAATCATTCCGGATTCCGGATTCCGAAATTCCGGGTTTTTTTGTCATTCCGGTTCCGGATTCCGGATTCCGGTTTTTCGGAAAATGGCATTCCGTACAACTATGGTAGGGTTGATTAGCTAAAAAAGAATTTGATGAAAATGAAAAGATTTCGATTAGAAAGAAGTCGCTTTCTCGGGGAAATCTAGAAAAAACGCTTATCTACAGTTTCTCTAGGATCAGGATTGTGAATTTAAAAGTAATAGAAATTTCTCTGAATTAGAAAAATTCCTGTTTCAAATATAACATTTTACAACTCGAGCTCATTTTTCGTTACTAACCCTTGGCATGGTACTTCATTCTTGAATTTTGCGAAAACTCTTTGATGGTTTTTTTCTAGTGGATCCACACATAAAGCTATTGATAGCTCTAATCACAAGAATTTCTATGAATTGATCGAATGAATGACCATTACATTTTCAGACACACTGTTTTATATTCCAAGTTGTATTCTTTTTCTAGTTGATACATTTGCAATTCCAAAGCGAATAGTTTTATTATTGTTTCAAAATTTTCTCATCCATAAACATGATTGAACTCTACAGTAAATGGATTTCGGTAGAAATTAGCCGTTTCAGATGTATGATGAGTACATTGAACGAGTTACTCATATATTATACTCATATTATTCTTTAGTTCCGAATTCCGTTCAGAAAGTTTTCTCACGATTCAGAGGCTAGGTACACATATATTTTCGTTGATCTTCAGTAACTCGAAACAATGAAACCGAATAACGTAAATTTTATTTTATTTCAGTTTCACAATGATTTTTCAAACCTAATAATAATTTTATAACTGTTTCAAAACATTCAAAACATGCTTCACGTTTTCTTCTAATGCCGATTATTAGATCTACACGGTATTGAAATGTCATTTTCTCAGATTGCAGTTCTAATACGTCACAGTTTGACGTGTTTCTGGTGTTTTCTGTGTTCTGCGGCACCCGCTTCATAAAGCCTGAAACTTCCTGCCGTCCCTTTAACTAATTTCTTAAGTAACTTCAATCAATTGGAAATGTAAGTTTGTTGAATTAATTGTAAGCCTTGTTTCGAGCCTGTTTGTTTTTAGACTCGATATTTCGTTAGCTTCGAAAAAATGCCAATTCATTATTAAGTCGATCAAGTTCTACCAAAAATTTGAATTCATAGTAGTGTAGCCGAACAATTCTTGAAGTGCAGACCCGTTGCAAGTGTAAATTGAAGTCTACAGTACCACTTAAAGTATATGGTTTTTCAATTATAATGTTTATTTCCCCTCGTGTTTTTTCTCTTCATCTTATACAGTTATAGTTCTCTCGGCGCCCTTAATGAACTTACTTCTTGAAATATCTGTCTGCTTTGAGTTGGAATTAAAACAAGGAACGAAAAAGAGTGGTTGACTCCGCAGGAGCGCCACATCTTACATGATTTTCCTAAAATCCTGAGAAGATTTTTCCCATCAATCCATTGATCGTTTGATCTTCCTTGACGAAAAAATCATAAATGAAAACAGAGATCCTCCAAGTCGAACAGAAAATCAAACCGATTGGTCATTGTGAAATCTGGAACTGGCTTGATAGAGAAGGGAGTAATTCAATCACAATAACCGATGTTCCTGGGAAAGTAACCAAAAATTAAAAATAAATCTGAATGGGATCCGAATCCCAGACTATTCGTGCTTGGGTGCAAAACCAATAAGGGTAGCGCCCCGATCAGAATTTCGACTCTTATCCTTTATCCTAAACCAAATTCTAAGACCCTCCTTACCTTATCAAAAATCCAGAAAATCCTCCTCCAGCCAAACCATTCATAAGAAAATCGAGTATAGACGAGCAGGGAAACTGGTTGAATAGAGTGGATTAGAACGGGAGATCAATAAGATGCCACGTGGAGATCGTGGAAAAATCCACGTGTTATTTCCCGACATCCGCAGTGATTGGAAAAAAAGTCACGTTTTAATTTGACGTTAAAAAACTTTTTTCGAGAATTTTTTCACTTGAAAATTACACGTTTCTTTTAAAAATTATAAGTTACTGGCGCTACTTATTGTCACAGAAATTTTGACGATATCGCCGAGCAAATCGGCGCGAACGGATCCACGCTCGAATAAAAAATTAGAAAAAAAAATCAGTTTCAAATCGATCACATTGTGATAAACCGATTCATCGAATAGTGTTTGCTTGAAATGGTTCTCTCTGTTTCGTTTCCTTTTTTGTATTGAATAAATTTATTTTTTGGTCAATTCTTGTTAATTGTTTTTCCCGAATCTGCAGAAGATTCTCAAGATAAACATATGTCTTCGAAATCAAGAACATTCCAAAATATAATATTACCTCTTAAAAATGCATTTAAAACAGTAAAAAATTTTCTGTTCTGATTTCTTTATTTGAAGACCGATCTTGTTTTTTTGCTCAATCCTAGCAATTTACAACCATTTTTAATTGTCTCTGTCAGGATTATTGAAGTTTCCCGTTAAAAAAATTTGAAACAGTAAAAAAATTCCAGACTTTTTTTGGAAGATACAAATAATTTGTTGACACAATTAGTGGTAGTGCTAGAAGCATAACTGTTTTCAAAGTGAAGAAATTTTGAAACAGTAACTTTATTTTTCTCACAATAGGTTTATTATCAAAATCACCCTTTTTCCTTTTTTCTTAAATAGACATTTCTGAAACAATTAAAAACACTGTTTCAGAATTTAATACCACTCGATGGGGGAGCATTGGTTTGCAAAACATGTTATTTTGATTTAAAAATTCTGAAATAGTAAAAATTTGGAGCTTATGCCATATCCTTGTTTTTCAGTCTCACTAAAAATTTTTCATTCACGTTTTTAAACAAAAAGTTTTGAAACAATAAATCCCGGGTTGAATTTCTACAGTAGCGGGGCCGTTCGGGCCAACAGGCTGACCGGGCCGGGCTGAGGAAAATTTTTCAGTCGGCCCGGCCCGGCCCTGTCCATAATTTCCCAACCCTGCAAATAATAAAGCGACCCAGAATGGTTACAACCAGTTGAACCTTCCAAATTGATTGAAAGATACTCTCTGAATGAATGTTTTTCAGACGGATTATGAGAATTCTGCTACATATATGTACTTCGAACTATCGTGCTTCCATCCCAAAATCCAAAACATCTAAAAAGAAAGAAACTGTCTGAAACAGTATATGTTCAGAGAAAAACGAACCAATTCTGAAAAATTGTTGGTCTGAAGATACCCTGTTTCTGGCTCACATGAACTGATAACTGAATGATTATTGTCAGTTCGCTTCAGTTTTGAGATTCTGGGAAAATTGATACATCAGCATGGAAAATGTCGGCAAAACCATACATTGTCAGAAATTGAAACATCTGCTTAACAGAAACACACAGTTTGATTTTAAAAGTTTTTTATAAATTTACGAAAAGTGTTATACAAAAAATATTTAAAAACATTGTAACTAAGAAACAAACATCAAACTCATTTGATGTGTTTGAAA
Organism: Caenorhabditis remanei; assembly: GCF_010183535.1. Lineage (NCBI taxonomy): Eukaryota > Metazoa > Nematoda > Chromadorea > Rhabditida > Rhabditidae > Caenorhabditis > Caenorhabditis remanei. Next base: position 8,191,684 of record NC_071331.1, read on the forward strand.
CATTGAAAAATCGAATAGTCATAGGGGGAGCTCAGACTCAAGTTAAAATGAATCCAATTTAGTTGAATTGGGGTTTCATTTTCCATGTAATGTACTCCATCAAACAACACTTCTTGATACTATTCCGTAACAGGAAATACAGCGCGTCCGATAATGTTAACACACCCCCCTAAATCGAAGATTCTGAGAAAATGGGATGTGATCTGAAAAAAACTGTGAATGCAGTTCGATTCAGCATTTTTGAAAACCCCTACAAACAAATTTCTGGAAAAAATAAACTATTCCTGGTTAATTCCCCATGCAATGTATTTTTTTTATCAAACAACACTTCTTGTTACTGTTCCGTAACAGGAAATATTAGAAAAATGTTTCAGTAACATGATATTGGATCGGAAGTGGCTGTGGATCTGCTAAATACTTTCTTCAGGAATCTCAGGATAAATTGAAAACTATCTCAGGAAAATTGTACCGCTTTTTCAGTATAGGGAATTTGTTAATCTGTTGATAATATTGTTTTTTATCCAAACGGAACGTAATATTTCCTCCGAATAAATAGAATTCGGAATCCCATAAAACTAAACAAATTGAAACAGTAATTCCAAAATTCCATCTCATTATTATTCCTCCCTTCCGATTTCCTTTTATTCCTCACACCTGATTCATTCCAAAATAGGGTGGGGAGACGGAGGAATCAGGATGATATACTGGTTTCTCAGATTGATACAATTTGAACAAATTAAACAGAAAAAGGGGAAAGTGATATAGATAGATTGATTGAATGACCATTACGTTTTCAGACACAATGTTTTGTATTCGAAGTTGTATTTCTTTTTCTAGTTGATACATTTGCAAAAGCGAATAGTTTTTTAACTGTTTCAATTCCTTGCAGTTTGAACACTTTTCGAATTGAAATGTACCTTGGTCTAGTTTCAACTGGTTCTAAAACGTATTCCTCTTGAATCCCACACATTTTACAATCAGTACCAAAATTGGTTCTCAAAAAAAAGTTGTTGCCTCAGAAGATATTTCACTAATCCCTAACAATGCCATGAAAATGAAATAGTTACGACCACTGTGCTTTTTCATTTTTACGATCTATTTTTTTAAATAAATATTGCTCCAGAGCATTATGTAACACCTCTGAGAGCAGTTTTTAAAAACGGAATGAAACAGTAACTTTTCTCGAACAATTTAATGTTTCAATCAGCTAGATAGTTGTTACAGTTTTGAACTTTTTCCGAAAAAATGCGCACTTTTTTAAATGAAAAATAAAAAAAAATTGGTTAAAATGGATACACGTTTACCCGAAATCGTAGTTTCTCAAAAAATGTTTTGATAGACTGATGTAGTTTGAACTGTTTGAAGAGTCTGGGAAAAAAAGATTACCTTAAAGGCGCAGAGGAAAACGCGGAAAAGAAATGGCTACTTTGGACACTTTTTCCGCGCGGATTTTCCGCGGAAAAGTTACTTTGGACGGAGCATATCAATCAACTTAAAAATGAATTCGATAATAACTGGATTTTTTTGCTAAGCATGTCCGATGCAACGACCGACTTTCGTACTTTGACGATATACTTTAGTATATGAAAAAATTACGATTCCCTTCAATAACTCCAAAAACAGCTCTGACTGTTTACAGAGATGAGTTCTTCCAGTCAGATCTAATATGTTTGTTTCAAATCTGACTCGTATTGACGTACATCAGCAATTTTCTTTCGACTTACAGCATTTTTTTAGACCGGAAACGAATAAAATAACAGTTTCGAAAACGCAAAAAGTAGAAGAGAAATTAAGGCGGTGGCAAAAAGAGAGAGAAATAAAATATTCGGCTGGAAGTACTTGACATGTTGGAAGTACTTGAATAGGTCTATCAAACACCAAAATAACCACAGTGAAACATAAGTTTTCTCTCTTAAATAATGAAAGTTTATCTGCAGAAAATCTCTTAATAGTATTTTTTGCAACGTTTTTTAATTTTTTAAACGAAATGTCTGGAACATAATATTCTTCTCATTATCAAAAAATTGTTTTTCCTCTGATTCAAAATCAGCACTTATTCATGTTTGATAAAACTTTATTGATATAAGACAGGCCAAATTTGAAAATTTTTTTCCTCGACAGTTTTCTCTTTGTATTTGGCAAAAAATGGGAAACTCATAATTGTTAAAATCTGGCGGATTTTTGAAAAGTATGTGATTTTTAACAGAGTTTTATGAATTCTCAGCTAGTCGAATTTTTCTGGAAAAGTTAACTCATACTAGAAACTTTCTCTTTATTAGGATTTGATTAACGACAAGTTGGTAAGACTGGAACAATGTTCACAAAAATTTTATTAAAGGAATATAAAAAGACAAACACAGAAACGTAACAGTTACACTTTTGTGAAAAACAGAAAAGAAAGTACGTGAAAATTAGAATAATTTTGATTTCACGTGACGAACTCGGGCCTCCCCAAAATCGAAACTGTTACAACTCTGGGAATTATCCACGTATCGTTGTGTATGAATTTCAGAGAGCTACCTGAAATTAAACGAATTGAACGTATTGACATATAAAAAGAAAACGACAAACCTCATTGTGACTTAGAAGACCATTTTGTAAGATATCAACATAAACCAATAGCTACGATAGATTGATATAAATAAAATTTCGCTCCAAACGCAATATAATATATCTGAAAATCTGGAAGGATCATTCTTGAAACCGTAATCGTTAAGTTACCTTCTTAACTGTATTGAGTAGACCAATTAGCATTAAAAAGCCAAGTAATAGAATTGGGAATTGAAAATTAGATGAAAAATCTGCAAATTTGTGGTTGTTTCTTACCTGGATTCAATAATTTTCTCTGGAATAGGCATATTTCAATGTATAGGGCTTTATCTCATATCAGCAAATTTACCAGCAAGAAGGAATAAAACAAATCATCAAAACAAATGACGTGTCACTCAAAAAACAAAGGACGTTTTTCAACGTGGCTTGTTATTTTAAATTCTGCCACGTTTATAAAAAAATACATTCTGGAAAGAAAACCACGTTTTGATGATTTGTTTTATTCCTTCCTGTTGGTAAATTTGCTGATATGAGATAAAGCCCTATACATTGAAATATGCCTATTCCAGAGAAAATTATTGAATCCAGGTAAGAAACAACCACAAATTTGCAGATTTTTTATCTAATTTTCAATTCCCAATTCTATTACTTGGTTTTTTAAAATGCTAATTGGACTACTCAATACTGTTAAGAAGGTAACTTAACGATTACGATTTCAAGAATAATCCTTCCAGATTTTCAGATATATTATATTGTATTTGAAGCGAAATTTTATTTATATCAATCTATCGTAGCTATTGGTTTATGTTGATATCTTACAAAATGGTCTTCTAAGTCACAATGAGGCTTGTCGTTTTCTTTTTTTGTGTCAATACGTTCAATTCGTTTAATTTCAGGTAGCTCTCTGAAACTCATACACAACGATACGTGGATAATTTCCAGAGTTGTAACAGTTTCGATTTTGGGGAGGCCCGAGTTCGTCACGTGAAATAAAAATTATTCTAATTTTCACGTACTTTTTTTTTCTGTTTTTCACAAAAGTGTAACTGTTACGTTTCTGTGTTTGTCTTTTTCAATAAAAACTGGTCGAATTTTTACGTAACTCTTTTTGAAACTGTTTCAAAAAATCTAATTGACAGCTGACTTTAATCAGTTTCTACAAACCAGTTGAGGAAAAACTGTCATTTCGTGGAAATCCTGTTGAATTTCCCAGAAGTTCTAAAATTTTTCCGTTTTCTAACAATTTTGGGAGATTCATTCAATTTCCACATCAATTCTTGGAATTTCGCAACACTCAATTTTTTCTGTAAAAACTCGCAGGAAAGTTGAAAATTTGTGAAAAAACAGACGACGAAAAAAAATTTTCAAATTTGGCCTGTCTTATATAACTGCTTCAAAAAATACTAAAGAATTTTTTTTGAAAAACTGTCCTGCACACTGTCACGGATCCCTCGGAGCTTGAGCTGAAATCTTTCTTCCAACTGATAATCATCGTGTCACTTTGTGAACATAGGTGATTTTTAGTCTGGAAATTCACAACTTTTTAGCTCGAATTTTTTTTGAGAAATTCTTGGTCAGGATTTTTTTTTGGCCAGCTAGTACTCTAGCTCGAAATTTTTTTCAATGAATTTTCAGACTTTTGCTGTATGTGTTTTGTGAAAAATACAGTTTCAACTAGTCCACAAGTATACCAAAGCAAAATTAGAAACATTGAAATGCCTGTTGAAGTGATTAGCAGAAAACAAAAAACTTGAAGATTTCGATTAGAAAAAGGTCGGTTTCTTGAAGAAATTTAGATAACAACGCTTTACTACAGGTTCCCTAGGATCAGGAATTTTAATTTAAAAAAGAAAATTTCTTAGAAGATTCTCTGAATGAAAAAAATCCCTGTTTCAAAAATAACATTTTATAATTCGAGCTCATTGCTCGATAGTAAGTGAGCCGGTTTCATTTGATTTTTAAATCCTGCAAAACCTTTGAGTTCAACTAAACAAACCTAATTCCAGATCGGCACTGAAATGCTGTCGAACCTTGCCAGTCAACGTGAAACAATCGGTCGTTCACGTGATCTATAATTCTGACACGCCCCCTTTTTCCCAAAATTCTAGTCGCTGCTCCCCGAGCAGTCCCTTTCCCAATGTATATTACTCTCTCGATGGATTAATATGAAATCTAATAAAAACGGAATAATTGGATTCTTTCAATTCCCATACATTTCAAAAAAGGCGGAAGAACTGGGCGGCGGCTGACAGGAATTTTTGCAATAAATCTATTTCTTGAACAATTTTTCATATAAAACGCTCAAAATGCCCTATTTTGAATGTTTTTTTCGGTAAAAATCCTATTTCCCCCCGTCCTTCATTTGTATTTTTATTCTAATCGTATTTGGTACATTTCTTGAGAGTATCCTATTAAATGAATCACTCCGGAAGAAGATTTTCAGAGAGTACAGAAATTTATTTGAATATGTTGCTCATAATTGAGAAAAAGTTAATTGATATAATAGACAAAGAGCAAAAAATAGGATATAAATTGGGAGATATAACAAACTTTGGTATAGCCCAGAGTTGCATGGAATTCCGACTTCCGACTTCCGACTTCCGACTTCCGGGCATTTTTATCATTCCGACTTCCGACTTCCGCCTTCCGGATAAGAAAAATCACTTCCGACTTCCGATTTCCGGATAAGGAATTTTACTTCCGACTTCCGACTTCCGGATAAGGAATTTTATTTCCGACTTTCGACATTTCGTAACTGTGGAATTTTCGAAAAGTATATTTTGCAGAAATACTTGAAAAAATGGTCTAAAAGAAGAGAAAATAGGCTTTGCTTCACCCAAAAACTAATTTTTCACTGATTTCCGCCAATTTTATGATATTTTCTCTTGGAGTTTTTGAAAGTTTGAGAAAAAATCTAATTCCGACTTCCGACTTCCGGACGTTTTTTCACTTCCGACTTCCGACTTCCGGTTAAGGGAATTCACTTCCGACTTCCGGTTAAGAAATTTTCACTTCCATGCAACTCTGGTACAGACACAGAAATGTCGGGAAGTGTAAATAATCTCATCCGGAAGTCGGAAGTGGATTTTTTTCACAAAAGTTCCAAAACTCCAAGAGAAAAGAGCGTAAAATTCGGAAAAATTGGTTTTTCGCAGTCAAAAGGCCTATTTTCTGTCTTTTAGATCATTTTTTCCAAGTATTTCTGTCATTACGTAAATAAATTATTATTATAATCTTTACTAATAATATTCAACAGATTCCGTTTGTCCGTTTATTTGTTGCACGCCATAACTCCCTTCGTAGAGGACCGATTTTAATGAAACCTGGATAAATGGATTGGAAATTTGACTTAGATGATGCCCGAACTTTTCTTTTTTCAAAAATATCAAATTTGACGTCTTCTGGAGACGATGAGGTTTTTAGTGCTAAATTTCGTTGAAGAGGGTGTGTCCCGACAGGGTGGTAGAAAGCTCAAAGTACCAACCTAACACTACTGACTAGATGTTTCTTGACTGCACTCTCGACAGGCGCGGGCCGCGCGCGTGTGGTGTAGTGGTCTACACAGATGACTCTTACGCGTGGGGTGGCGAGTTCGTTCCCATCAAATTGGAAATATTTTTTTGCTTTTTTGTTATGGGAAAGTAATTTATTGAGGAGCTTTTGGATTTAAATGGAGGGAAAAACAGTGACTATGTTAAAAAAATTTGTCAATAAGTCTGCTCCGCATCTTGCATTTGAGAGAAAATTGAATGAAAATTTGGTCAAGAGCCCGAAAACTCCCGTTGGCTACGGGTCAAAAGATTACCGTAATCTTAGAATTCATATTTCATCATGAACGCGCCAGACCGATAGCATTCGGTATTTTCGGATTCGAAAGTTCTATTTGAGATTTGAATACCGCTCATCAGTGCTGTAAAATTTTCGATAGGGGAGCCGGAAGAAGGAAGAGGGAAGTACATTTTTGAAAAAGAAAAGCGGAAGAAGGAAGTCAGTCAAAAATTCCAAAATGTTTGTAAACTTTTTTGAAAGTCGGAAGTGGCAAAAAAGTTTCAACGGAAAACTGAAGCGGAAAGTCGGAAGTAAATTTTCTAAAAAGGAAAGTCGGAAGAAGGAGGAAGAAAGTGAAATTTTCAAAAGGGATGTCGGAAGAGAGAAGAAGGAAGTGAAAAAAGCCCGGAAGAAGAAAGAAGGTAGTCGGAGGAAGGAATTCCGCACAGCTCTGCCGCTCACATACATAATGGGAATCAAAGGAACCGGGAGACCATGTTTTCTGATAGCGAAGCCTAAAATAAATGGAAGACCACTACTCAAGAAGCTGATATGTGAATAAGGACCCGTCGTAGCTCGGTTGCCTACAAAAAAATTATGAATTCTTGGATGAGAATTTGATAAAGCACCGTCTTAGTCTGCCATATTCCGAGAAGGGAGGCGGCGTTGCCGCCGATCAGTTAAAAATAAAAAATATATCGGCTTGATCACTCGTCTTTTGGGAACGGAAGAAAGAAAAGTTATCAAGTTCAAGTTCTTCTGTGAGATTGTTTTGAAATGAGGAAAACATAGGAAGAAAGTTCAAATCGGTAAATTCAAAAACAGCTCATTCTAAATTCCATACTCTATCAGGATAGAAAAAGTCATTGAGAAAGTTTGTAGAATTTGAGTCTGAAAAGGAGAGATTTTACAATTGTGCTTTATCGGAATGAACTGCTCGACTAAGAAGCGCCGCAGGCGCTGTAAAACTGAGAAGGGTGGTGTAGGGAAGGAGGTTTAGTCGCCGTTAGGCGACGTAAACCGACTGGTTATTATTATTTGGTAAATTCCACAGTTATGAAATGACGGAAATCGGAATTAACTTTCCTTATCCGGAAGTCGGAAGTCGGAAGTCGGAATTCCCGACAACACTGGTACAGACACACAGACAGAAATGGATTAGTTCTCTTCGTCCTCTTCGAAGATTTGTTGCAGGTATTGGGCGTGGCTTTCTGAAGAAATAATAATTAGAGATTTTGAATTTTTAAGTTGGAATGTGCGCTCTATTGAGAATTAGGGGGGGGGGGGTATAGAACAGGTGGACAAGATTTAAAGTGTTTGAATGAGAAAAAAAAGGCTCCGGGACATTTCGAAACCGGACATTTTGAAACTGCGGCATTTCGAAACCGGTAAAGCGCGTATAAATTTTGCTCTAGAAAAGAGGTAATATCACAGTCTCCCACACGCGAAATGCGCAAGCGTTTTCACGAGAAAAGCGACGATCTGCGTCCTCAAATCTCTAACGCATGTAGAGGGAGCGCGTTTGCACTAAAATTAATCGGAAATGAAAAATTTTGGAAAAATGTCTCGTACAACGAGTAGACAACGAATTTCGAAACGGTAAAAAAAGAATAAGATAGAAGATGATCTGAACTATAATTTTCATAAAAATCTCAAACGAACAACATTCAGAACACGACTTATGGACCACTGAAAATGGCGTTCAAAGAATAGTGTGTTTGAAGGACATGTCTAATTTGGAATGATAATTTTTTTCTTTAGATAGATTCTCTGATATCTGAAATACTTCATAAAGTTAGAAATTTCCTAAAAATAAAACAATTAGTACTGTCGAAAAAATAAAGTTTCGACAAGGATTTCAAAAAAAAATTTTGCGGGCTGGAACAAGCAAGTGCATAAAGTTCTGGGCGGAGCTTAAACTGCAATCGCCGCATTTCTAATTTCAGTTGTTTTTTTCCAAATTGAGAACCGCGCCGCTTGCAGATTTAAGCTCCGCCCAGAACTTTATGCGCTTGCTTGTTCCAGCCCGCAAAATTTTTTTTGAAATCCTTGTCGAAACTTTATTTTTTCGACAGTAATCCATGTAATGGGCAATAACGGTATTTAGCACCTTTTTGATGGTTTTGGTCTGGAAACAAAAAAAATCGAATAAATAAAACAAAGCGATTGTAGAGGGTCCCAAAAGAAATATTTACCATTTTAGTTTGTTTGATTCCGTTCAGTACTCATTGAGTCAAGATCATATCAAATTTCAGTTGAAAAAGTTGAAAAAAACGTCATTTTTCGGACTTTTTTCTATTTTTCAGCCGAATAAAAAATTTTCTCAAAAAAATAAAACGAAGGAAAAGTTTGAAATTTCAATGGGAATCTATTACTTTTTACATCTTGTGATTTCGTCCACTACAGATTGATTGAGAATGCTTTTAAGTGTACCAACTTTTACCACTGATATTACTGTATGTAGAGAAAGTGATGCCAGAGGGTCAACTCTTTTTTGTTCTAAAACGCATAACTTTCACAAAAACGTAGATCAGGCATAAAACTTCACTTTTTCAGTTGACAACATTTTTGTACGAGACCTCCCTGAAAAGTTATGCTCCTCCTCCTATTTCAGTGCAATGCTGCGAGCTTGTCTATTGTGATAGACTGTAACTCGCTAGTATGCGCTTGTACAAAAAGGTTGTCAATTATGAAAATAAAGCCCTATACTTGATCTACGGTCCTAGTAAAAATTAACATCTCGCGACACGTATTTTATTCGTTATATACTCCTAAAAACTTCCGAGTTTGACAGTGCATCACGTCTTCCCTGATTGTCAGTATAATCCAATTTTTAAAGGGTATGTAGATTAGACGTAGTGCTTCACTTTTGCAGTTGACAACTTTCTTGTATTTCTCTTCTCTGAAAAGTTATACTCCTCCATCGAATCTACCTAACTCTCCACGTGATTATGACTAAGTCGACTGTTTTAGATTGTAACTCGCGAGTAAGCGTCTATAAAAAAAGTCATCAACTAAAAAAGTGAAGCTATATACCTGATCTACATATCCATCAAAAATTGGCTCCTTCTGACAAATTAGTGCTGTCGTGATGCTCTGTCTAATTTGGTAGTTTTTATGAGTTCATAACGAGTAAAATAATTGTCCCAGGATGTTAATTTTTACTAGGGTCGTAGATCAGACATAGGGCTTTATTTTCACAGTTGACAACTTTTTTTTACAAATGCTTGCTTGCCAGTTACAGTCTCTCAAAGATCTTCTACAGAACAGTTGAATTTGGTCTTGGCGGCGAGAGAGTGGAGAGTGCTAGAGAAAAATACAGTTTGCTTGCGCATTTCGCGTGTGGGAGACTGTGTAATATTATGGTTCCGAGGATCCTTGGTCTTCAGATTGGTTCCAAAAAGCTTTAAAAAAAAGTTTTGCCACCAGTGGGGATCGAACCCTGGTTGTCAGATTGGTACCAAAAAGCCAAAAACAAAAAACAAAAAAGTTTTGCCAGGCCCGGTGTCGAACCCCGGAATGTCCCGGAGCCAAAAAAACATGAAAATCGGGAAAAACAACATTTTTCATTCAAAAAAGCAACAAATCAAAGATTTTTATATTTTTTTTTGCCAAAAAATTCGTTGAAATTTCAAATTTTCATTCAAAAAACTAAGTTTTGACTCATTTTTCGTGTTTTTTTCTACAAAAATATAGGTAGAAATCTCTATTTCTCTAAAAATCCCATAGAAACTTCTAAATTTCAAAGAAAATTGACGATTTTAAGCAATTTTGAGAATTTTTCACTGAGAAATGATAATTTTCAGTCAAAAAGGTGAAAAAATGGTAAATTTTCTCAGATTTTCACATTTTTCTCATTCAAAACCCATCAATAAACGGTTTGAATTTTGTCCACGTGGACTCCAATTTCCAATTCTCAATAGAGCACCTTTACTCACTTCTATTCTTCACCGGCTTAACTTTGGTACTCAATTTTGGAAAATTTTAGGAGAAATTACTAGAAATTGCCCTGATAGGAATGTATGTACCAGAGTTGCATGGAAGTGAAAAATTCTTATCCGGAAGTCGGAAGTCGGAAGTGATTTTTCTTATCCGGAAGTCGGAAGTCGGAAGTAAAATTCCTTATCCGGAAGTCGGAAGTAAAATTCCTTATCCGGAAGTCGGAAGTAAAATTCCTTATCCGGAAGTCGGAAGTAAAATTCCTTATCCGGAAGTCGGAAGTAAAATTCCTTATCCGGAAGTCGGAAGTGATTTTTCTTATCCGGAAGGCGGAAGTCGGAATTAGATTTTTTCGCAAATATTCAAAAACAACAAGAGAAAAGATTATAAATTGGCAGAAATCAGTGGAAAATTAGGTTTTGGATGAAGAAAAGCCAATTTTCTCTCCTTTTAGACCATTTTTCCTTGTATCTCTGCGAAATATACTTTTCGGAAATTCCACAGTCACGGAATGACAGAAGTCGGAAGTAAAATTCCTTATCCGGAAGTCGGAAGTTGGAAGTCGGAATGATAAAAATGCCCGGAAGTCGGAAGTCGGAATTCCATCCAACTCTGGTAAAACATATATTTGCACGACACGTGTCTTACAACCGCGCTCTACCGAAATCAGCTTGAAAATAGTGTGCGAAATTGAGAGACGCAGAGAAAAAGAGACATTTTTCAATTTCGGTGGAGCGCAGTTGTAAGAACTGTGTCGAGCAGAGTTGCGCGGAATTCCGACTTCCGTTTTAGAAAAAATCACTTCCGCGCAACTCTGGTGTCGAGATATACAAGATTCATTATTCGTCGGAAAATCACATTTTTCCATCAAAAATAGCAAGTTTCAAAAGAAAAATGCGGATCGAAAAGTGAGCTTTTCAATACAGAAACATAACATTTTTCAGCGGAAAACAACGAAAATTTGGTCTAAAATAGGCTTTAATCGAGTTTTTCTGATATAAATTCGAGATTCTGAACGACTTTCAGACAAAGTTTTGGAAGTTTTTGAATGAAAATTGTTCGAAAAAGGCCGAATTTTCCATTAAATTCATCTTTTTTTCAAATTTTTCTAGCCATAATTCCAATTTTTGGCGTTTTTCGAACAATTTTCGTTCAAAAACTGGAATTTTTATCAGAAAAACTCGATTATAGGTAGAGCGCAGTTGTCAGAACTGTGCGACGATGAGAACGAATCGCTGGATGCCAATGGGAAAAAGTGGAAAAAACCAAAGATTTCAAGCGTTGGAGCATTGATTAACTCGGAAATGTGTCTGAATGCGCTTAGTTTGGAGGATACGGTGATGGGGGCGGAGCCTGTTCAGGGGGAGGAGCCAATTCAAGAGGAGGAACCTATTCAGGAGGCGGAGCCTATTCTGGGGGCGGAGCCGGAGGATAAGGCGATTAGAGAAGAGGAGGAGCCTAAAGGGGCGGAGCCTATTCAAGAGGAGGAGCCAATTCAAGCCAAAAATTCAAATAAATTTCTGTACTCTCTGAAAATCTTCTTCAGGAGTGATTCATTTAATAGGATACTCTCAAGAAATGTACCAAATACGGTTAGAATAAAAATACAAATGAAGGACGGGGGAAAATAGAGATCACAATACAGAGAGAATTCCCGTCTTTTTCTTTTCTTTTTTGGATAAAACACGTTCAATTCGACAGGTAATTAAGGGGAGGGTAATTATGCAATTAAACAGACAATTAATGAGATTTCGAGTGACGAATCATTTCTTATTGCGGAGAGCCTTCACTGCGCCCATATCCGACGCGATTCCACCAATTTCACGTTTGATTCGCTCCTGCACGTCGGCGCCGAGATTCTGTAGAAAACAGAGATTGATTTTCTGGATTTTCTGGTGCCAAAATTGAGTTTTTTCGTATGTTTTTAATCATATTAAGAGCGAAAAATGACTAGAAATCCGAAAAAATTTGCTGGAAAATCAAAATTTCAGCCTTTTTCTGATTGAAAATAAGCGGGCAAAACGTACCGGAATGACATCTTTCGTGAGTTTCAACTCCTTCTTATACTTCTTAATCTGCTCTTCAAGAATCAAATTATCCTGAAGATATTGTGCGAGTTTCTCGACCAACTGATCCACCGAATCATTCTTCCACATCGTCATATCGATTCCCTTGAAAAGGATCAACTTCTGATGGAGGAAGTCACGGAGTCCACGGGATTCAATGATCAAGTTTCCAATCGTTTCTTTGAGTTCTGCTCCCATTCCAGACATCGTATACGTCTTTTTCAGCTTCTGCACAATCGAGTCGACTGCCATCGTTGATTCGTGAAGGAGTTGACGAGTGGGACTGACAAAGTCTGAAAATGATGGAGGGTTTAGGAAAACTGAATTTTTCAGCCAAAAAATTGGATTTTTCAGCTGAACCTGGATTTTCAAGCAAGAAAACAGGATTCTTTAGCCAGGAAACTGGATGTTTCAGCCAAAAAAACAAGTTTTTCATCTAAAACTGGAGTTTCCAGCAAGAAAACTGGATTTTTCAGCCAAAAAACTGAATTGTTCAGCCAAAAAAGCACGTCAAACTTACTAGAAGCAGTTGTCGACGTCTTCTGACTGGATGATGGTGGAGCAGTGACTGGAGCCTCCGACGACGCCACTGGAGGCGGTGCGTTCTCCTTGTTATTAGAGATCGATGGCGATGACTTCTTTGAGACTCCTAGAGACTCTCTGATCTTTGATTGCATCTCGAGATTCTCCTTCTGCAGCTGCTCAATGTTGTCATTCACATATTTCATCGTTTTCTGCACTCTCGTGTTGAAGTTCACGTTCACGGGTCAGGCGGCGGCAGAGTTCATCGCATACGAGGCGGATCGACGAGGCATTGCTGAAATTATTGGGTAATTTCACAAAAATTGAGAAATTGAACGCCGCAAAGGCTCAATAAGAACTGTGGCAACGCGTAGAACGTGAATTCTACGGAACAGGTATGTGCCCGGGTGGCGTTGAGCGCCTCGCATTTTCAGCCGAAATTTGAAAATGCGACAAGAAAGAGTGTGCGAAATGGAGAGACGCAGACACACTCTCTCTCTCGTCGCATTTTCGCCCACTTTGAAATCTTTCAGCGCCCAAGAATTCACCTAAAACGCATAGATTTCCTTGGTAGCAAAACGCTCCAAAGACGCGCCAGTCTTCTCGGAAATGTGAACATGATTACCGTAAATACTGTATTTGAGGCGCATGCAACTATACTGTTCAAAAGGTTCGTCGGAGTGCAACTATATTAGAGGGGCACCTCAATTAGAGGGGAGGCGCGCCAGTCTTCCAAAAACAGAGGAAAATAAAGCAATTTGGGTCTTAAAATCGCTGAAACTCGGCTTAAAAATGAACAAAAACTCCAAAAACGCTCCAAAAGGGTGCCAGATTCCAAAACCCGTGATTAAGGTTCAAAAATCATTGAAACACGAGAATTCGGCCAAAAACTCTATCCACAAAACGCTTCAAAGACGCGCCAGCCTGCCTCAGTTCCTATTCCAACTCGGAAGTCTTCCAACTCACCCCAAAATGATCTGTGTCTTCAACGTCTTCTTTGTCAATTCGACGACCTCCTTCCTGACTCTTTCTAGCCCTTCGATCGCCGCATTCACCATATCCTCTCGCTTCTTCGACACCTCAATCTCCTTCTTCCGAGCAGCAAGTTTCCCAGCATAGTCGGCGGATTCCTTCTCAAACGCCGCGGCTTTCTCCATCTTCTCCTCAAGTGACACAATGTGTTCGACCATCTCGTGCTTCTCGTTCGCAGTCCGTTCCACTCGATCCTCTGCCTCTCGAGCACGTCTTCTGAGGAGCTCCATCTCATGCTCCATCCTCCCCAGATGTTCTCTCACCGCGTTTTCCTCAGCGAGTGCCGTCTGCAACTCACTCGACAACGACTCGATGATCGCCTTTTTCTCTCGTTCGACGAGTTCTTTTGCCTCAGTCACTCGATAGTCCACCTCGATCATCATAGCATTTGCCTGCTCTCTCTTCAACACCTCAACCGAGCGCTTCGTGTCCTCCAGAATCTCCTCGGCATTGAGACGAGCGTCTTGTTCGGCGGCACATCTGACGAGCGTGTTCTCCATCTGTCGTTTCGCCTCATCCAACTCGGCGACGAGTCGGCGATGCGAGTCCTCGAGTCGAGAGAGCTCATTCATCAACTCTGCCTTCTCTGCCTCCACTTTGTTGAGTGTCGCTTGGCACACTTCGAGATCCTCAAAGTTCTGAGCAGCTTTGAGTTGAACATCGGAAAGTCGTCCGGATGAGTTCTGAAGTGGAGATTTCATATCTCCTCTCACTCTCGCCTTCTCCAACTCATTCCTCAACTCGGCAACCTCATTCTGCAGTTTCTCAACCTCCATAACATTATTCGAGAACTTGAAGATCGGACTATACGAAGCGTTGAGAAGCGACGATGACGCCACATCTGGAATCAAAATATTCAGAATTAGTCTCCAAGAATTCCCTTACCCTCAGCATCCGGCGCAATCGTGAATCGTCTCGACACATCTGCAATAAACGACTCGGCAACAATTGACTTTTCGAGGATCGAGAAGTTGACAGACATGTTGTTCAGATCTTTCTCGGCCGCCTCAAGGATGACCGACACGTCCGCGTGGTCGCAGATACTCGTCTCGAACGCCAATTTCATTTGTTTGATACGATCGGCAAGTGGACTACTCGATCCCATCTGGAAATAGAGGATGAAGAGAGAATTGGTGTGCATTTTTCAGTTTTTGGACAGAAAAATAGGATTTTCATAGGAAAATCCATAGTTTTTTGCCATTTTCCAGTGAAACTCGCTCAAATCTCAATATTATGAGCTGAAAAATAAACCAAAATGTAGATCTCAACGAGTTCTACGTCTGTGGCCAGCTATGGGGCAGGATTGCGCACCGCCAATATGCCGCGGACCTGCGGCACATTATCAAATAGCCATATACATTCTGTAGTAAGCCACATAGATCTCACCGAGATCTACATTTTGGTATATTTTTCAGCAGCTCATAATATTGAGTTTGAAGCGAGTTACGGCCCGTGTTTCGGCACGGTTTGCAAGTGTGCCAAAAATCTTGTTTTGTTCATTTTGCAGCCAAAAAAAGCAGGAGAAATTCATGATTTTACGCCATTTTTCTATGAAAAATCATAATTTTTCGCAATACCTTCTCCAAAATATCCTCAAACAACGCAGCGGATGACTTCAATCGCTCGAAAAGTCTCGACAACGCATCGCGTATCTGTGACATCTTCGCCTGCATCTTCTCCACATTCGCCGCTGCTTCGTGTTGCCCTTCGAGTAGAATTGCGGACGAATCGAGTATCTGTTGCACGTCGTGAAGAATTGGCAAATGAGATGGATGAGGAGACGGAGTGGCCTTTGTGGAGAACGAGTGATTCTGAATCTGATCGGCTCCTGACGACGTCATCAGTTGTTGAAGTGGTTTCGGTCTCTGAGGAGCCGCGAGGGGAGAGTTTTTGAAGCTCTTTTGGCTCAAGAATGACTGGGTGGCATCACGATCCGGTGGTGGCATCGATGAGTTGAATGAACCTGAAAATTGGTAAAGAATATTTGTGAAAAATTAGTTTTTTCGTGTGATTTTAGGTAAAAACGCCAACTTTTGGTATCTAATAGGATAAAGTACAGTAACCTGGATCCTGGAATGAGGATCCAGCATCCCTATATTGATTCTGAACTGAGGTTACGGTAGGTACAGCTAGGATAAGGTACAGTAACCCACAGGATACACCATCCCGCATAGATCCTGGATCGGGTTACTGTAACAACATCTAGAATACATTCTAGATATCCAAATTCCTAAGGGTTACTGTAACTCATCCTCGAACTCCGTATCCAGGATCCAGGATCCAGTTGTTTTTTTTGCCCTCCCAAACTCACTTTCGAGTGTGTTATTGTCATTGTTCAGAAGACCGTCCTTGAGTGATTCAAAGTCGTCGTACGCGGCGTCGAACGCTTGTTTCTGGAAATGTTATAACGTCAATTTGATCGAAAAATGACGACTTTTAGCAAATTTTCAGACTTAAAATGCCAAGATTCATTGAATTTTTCACTAAAAATCTCTCTTTTGGATGAGAAAATACAAGCAAATGGGCATTTTGAACTGAAAAACAGTTATTTTTGACTGTTTTCTCAATTTTCAAACCTAAAATCAAGATTTTCAGCAAAAATTGATCTTTTTTTTTTTAGCAATTTCAGACGTAAAATCTATATTTACAGCGGGTTTCAGGCCATTTTCGGTCCAAAATATCATATTTTCAGCATTTTCTACTAAAAAAACAAGAATTTTCAGCTAAAATTGATGATTCTCAGGCTATTTTCGGTTCAAAATTGCTTTTTTTTTTTTTAGAATTTTCGCTGAAAATAAGAGATTTTTGCCGTTTTCTCGACCAAAATTGCTTCAAAATCATCAATTTTTGCTGAAAATCAGCATTTCCAGCTCATTTTCTCCGCAAAACTCACACTTCTCACCGCCGCACTCGTATCCATCAGTGGCAATTTGCTCTCCTCAAGCTCCGCCTCCAAGTGACTTGCTCCTCCACTGCTCGGCACAATTCTCATCGAAGTACCGCCCGTCTCATTCGAATCAGCGAGATCTGTGGACGAGATTCCAGCCATAAGACGACTGTGACCGAGAAGTGATGAGCTGAGATTCCCATCGTCAGTCTCTCCATTCAACTGATGACAACGGATACGGAGTTCTCGGTTCTCTGCTCTCAGACTATTCAACTCTCCGTTCACTTTCGTGATCTGCGCCTTCAACTCTTCAGAAGTCTGTCCAATTAGGAGAGACGACGTGTCGAATGTCTGATTCTTCTTGATTCTGTGCATCTCATTCTCCAGTTTACTGCATTTATTCATGTACTCTACCAGGGCGAGACGAGCCTTCTCACTCTCTGATTTCGCGTCTGTCAGCTTCGTTTCCAACTCGTCGATGTACTGCAAAATAATGGGCTTTTGTGGGGTTTTTAACGGAAAATAGGGGATTTTGGGTTGAAAAACCGCAGTTTTGAGATTTTCAGGTTAAAAAACAAGTTTTTTGACTGAAAACAACTCAAAATTGAAATATTTTTAGGTTTTTTTTTTGACAAAATTTCGAAAAATCTCTAATATTTCATGATTTTCACTTTCTTTCCGGTCATTTTTCTAGAAAAACCAGCCTATCTGCCATTTTTCCACCTCTCTTTCTCTTTCCCTTACTTTAATCTGTTGCTCCGTTTGTGATTGTCGAGCATTTCCAATAACAAACGTCGAGTTGGGCACCATGACTGAGACACCATGACTTGCAGCCTCCTCCAACTGAGCACGTGCATTTTCAGACTGTGCGAGTCGTGCCGATTGATTTTTGACTTCCTCCAACAGATTCTTCACTTGATCCTCCAATTCGGCCACTTTATCCATCTCACTCATCAGTTTTCCCTCCAACTCTGCGATTTTCTCGTCGTAACCTGAAGTCAATGTGAAATCCGGGTCATTTCTCTTCATAATATCGTCGAGAGTGCCTCGAAGGCTTCCACACGTCGTATTATTCACATCTGACGTCACAGTAGCTCTCTGTTCTTGTTGCTCCGTCAATGAGATCTCCAACTCTCGAATCCGTTGCTCCATCTCCGTCTTCTGCCGTGAACACTCATCAATATCCATTTCCATCTGCTTAAACTGCCGCATCTTCTGTTCCCAATCATCCTGAGCAATCTTCATCTCCACATACTCATCCATCACATCCTGCACATTCCGATGGCACAGTCCCTTCGCTTCCAGATATTTTCGCTCGTGCATCTGCACTTCACACCGCAGAGTATAAATCTGCCCTTTCATCTCCTCATTCTCGTGCCACGTCTGTATAATTGGGATACTACGGACGTTCGAGGCGGAAAACGCGTTGGAAAGCCCTTTTTTTGGTTCGCCGAGACCAGCAAGAGACGGCTGAGACATTGACTTGCGAGGCGCCGACGCCGCTGAAAAATCGATAATTTTATTGAAAAATAAGGAAAAATCAATAAATTTACCAGCGACATCCTCTAAATTCGAGTCCTCATTCAATACCGAGTTGTCCTCCATTTAGAAATGAGTTTTCTGCAATTTTCACCGATATTCACCGATTTTCAAGGGATTAAAGTGCGAAAATGAGCAAAAATGAATGAAAACCACGTATTTTTAACGGAAAATGCGAAAAATTGCGCGAAAGATGAGTTTTCTGCAGTTCTCACCGATTTTCACCGATTTTCAAGGGATTAAAGTGCGAAAATGAGCAAAAATGAATGAAAACCACGTATTTTTAAGCGAATGCGAAAAAATCGCGCGAAAGATGAGTTTTCTGCAGTTCTCACCGATTTTCACCGATTTTCAAGAGATTAAAGTGCGAAAATGAGCAAAAATGAATGAAAACCACGATTTTTAACTGAAAATGCGAAAAAATCGCGCGAAAGATGAGTTTTCTGCAGTTCTCACCGATTTTCACCGATTTTCAAGAGATTAAAGTGCGAAAATGAGCAAAAACGAATGAAAACCACGATTTTTAACTGAAAATGCGAAAAAATCGCACGAAAGATGAGTTTTCTGCAGTTCTCACCGATTTTCACCGATTTCAAGGAATTAAAGTGCGAAAATGAGCAAAAATGAATGAAAACAACGATTTTTCAACCGAAAATGCGAAAAAATCTCGCCAAAATGTCACCATGACAACAAAAACATCAAAATTAGGCGCCCTAATTCCCCGAATTTTTTAAACTTCTCTGTTCCGCGCGTGTTTTTAGTGCGATAGAGCCCGTTTGCACCCTTGTGCGGTGCTTGCGAAAAGGCGTGCCGCACACTTGCCAAACCACAGACTCCGCCCACTTTTTTGAATTCGAATGGATGCGTTTTGAGTTGTTTTAGAGGGATTATGGGGGTGATAAAAGGGGGTTTCGGTGTTTTTTGGCGTAAAATTGAGCGAAAATTATTGATTTTCAAGAAAAATCAGATGAAAACCAGATTGAATTACGAAAATCGGCCAAAAAAAACACTTCCTTTAAAATTTTTCAAAAAATTAATCTCTGGACACACTTTTCTTGAAATCTGGCTAGTTTATGTGCAAGAAATTCAGAAAATCCGCGAAAAATCAATGCGAAATCTTGATTTAATCGATTTTTCCCACCAAAATATGTTTTTTGACCGAAAAATTATATTTTTTCATTTTTTCATGGATTTATTATTTAAAAAGTCGTAATAGCTCAATTTTTTGTTAATTTTTCCCTGTTTTCTCTGTTTTTCCTTATTCTCTTACCTATTTTTCCTCAAAATTTCGTCTTTTTTCAAAATTTTTCAATTTTTCATAAATTTCCAATTTCAGATGGACCTGGTGTATGGTTCCGAGATAACTTTTGGCGATGGATTCGCCATAAAACCGTCAAGAACGTTCGTCGTCAATACTAGTAAGTTTTTATGCAGGTTTCAGATGCAATTTTTGATTTTTGGAGATTTTTTTTCAAAAAATTCAAAATTTCCCGATTTTTTCCCATCAAAACTACGAATTTTTGGGTCCAAAACTTCAGTTGTTCGGTAAAAACCCGAAAACCACAATTTTTCCTTATTTTCAACGGAAAACCTTGATTTTGGCCAGTTTAGTACCAAAAATATCTTTTTCCCCATACTTGTCACGGGCCGGGCCGGGCCGAAATCAGGAAAAATCTCGGCCCGGCCCGGCCCGGCCCGCTCGGCCCGTTTTGAAACATTTTTTCAAAACATTTTGAGTTTTTGAACTTTTTTTTGGAAATTTTTGGAAATATTTTGAAAAAAGTATAGTTTTCGAATAAACATTCAAAATTGAATCAAAATGTGAATATGTATGATAATTTAAGCATTTTTACTGTCTTTTTTCGAAAAATTTCAAAAAAAAATTGGTAAAAATGGGTACCCATTTTTGAATCCGGGCCGCCGGGCCGGGCCAAGAGAAATTTCGGCCCGGCCCGGCCCGGCCCGTGGCGGCCCGATTTTTGACAAGTATGTTTTTCCCCAAATTTTTAACTGAAAAATGTCAATTTTTATGATTTTTTTCCAAATTTTATTCCAAAACTACTGTTTTCTTGTCCGAACCCCCCAATTTTCTTCATTTTTTCAACAAAAACTCATGATTTAGGTCAGTTTCCCCCCAAAAATTCGATTTTCAATTCCGAAAATTATGTTTTCCGCGATTTTTCCGCATTTTTGGTCCAAAAATTATGATTTTTCATAGCTTATTCTCAAAAAAATATCCTTTTACTCAAATTTTTATTTGAAAAATGTCAATTTTAATGGAATTTTTCCAAATTTCCACCGAAAAATTCCAATTTTCCAGACGCTCCCCTTCACTCAAACGTGTTCGAAGCGAAACCATCTGGCGGCGTCGTCACATTTCCCCACTCTTCTCACTACGCTGACCGTATCTTCGTCTGGCGTGCCATCGGTCAGAAACTATTCATCGAGGAGCGTTCTTTTCTGTTTTCTATCACAGAGGGCTCTTTGTGCATTGATTTCACTCGTACTTCAATCATTCCTGGCACTTCTATCACTATCTTTGAGGAGGGCGTCTTCAGTATCGTCGCCCCAACAGCCTCATCGATTCATCGCTTTTATACAAAGTTGAGCTTCAAAGGACGCGATGTAAGGGCTGAAAATTGGTCTTAAACAGCTATAAAATGCGAAAATTCTATGAAAATTGGATTAAAATGCTTGGAAAATGCGAAAATTCCTTGAAAATTGGTTCAGAATGGCCAGAAAATGCGAAAGTTCCGGCAATTTGGGGTTAAAAACTGCGTTTTTTCGAAGTGAAACAAGCAAAATTCACTCATCGTTTTTTTGTATTAAAAACCTCAAAAACCGTAATAAAAACCAATTTTTAACCTCAAAAATAGCTATTTTAGTCGGTTTTTTCATCTTAAAAACCTCAAAAAACATCAAAAATCATGGTTTCAATCGTTTTTCCTTTTAAAACCCTCAAAAATAACAATTTTTCACATCTAAAATTGCGATTTCTGTCGTTTTTTTGTATTAAAACCCTCAAAAATAGCAATTTTTAGCATCAAAAACCGTTTAAAACCCCATAAATTCCAGCAGAAGGCCAACTAGTCGTCGTCGCATTGGGTCTCCAGAAGTCATCAGGCGCCGAGAAACACGACGAATTCACGATTGGAGAAGTGGGACTACTCGGAAAACTATTGGGCGGAGTCGATAAACGAGTCAGTGATGCGTGTGTGATGAAGAATCTATCGGGTTACGGTAGAGAGAGGAAATCGTCGAAACCAGATATTGTGTATACTGTAACTCGGGATGGATGGGTTCAGGCATGGAATGTTGATACCCGAAAGCAGTTATCCAGTACTATTGATTTGAATCAATACTTTGCTTCGGACACCTTCAGAATCTCGACTCCAGAAGGCTCTGACGATGACGATGATCTAGAATTCATCAATGCCGTGGAGCCAATGGAGCAATTCTACTCGATCAACGCGTATACATTCGATATTGACACTCTTCTAGTCGTTGGATGTGATATTGTGATTGGTGGGCGGAGTGTTGGAATGAGAACTCACTTGATTAAAGTGGCTGAGGATCAGATGTACCATATGCAGATGCATGAGACGAGTATGACTGCCGAGGAGAGATTAGTGCATTTGGAATTGATTCAGACGTATTTTCCACCGATAGATTGTGAAGAGTTGGAGGAGACGCAGGATTTGTAGGGTTTTTGATTATGGAAAACAAGAAAATGGGATGATTTTAGAGAGAAACTTTTGAGTTTTTGGACTGAAAATGACATTTTCGAGCTAAAAATCGTGATTTTATATCGGAAAACCACTTTTAAAGCTGAAAATATTCTGTTTTCGCTATAATATTGGTAATTTGAGCATACCAGAAGAGGTAGGGTTTTCAATTATGGAAAACAAGAAAATGGGATGATTTTAGAGAGAAATTCAGGATTTTCCAGTGAAATTGATGCTGAAAATACATTTTTCAGATCGAATTTTGAGTTTTGAGCAATTAGATTCAACATTTAAGAACTAGACATTCGAATTTGCAAAAACTGAAAAATTAATCAAAATGAACTGAAAAATGCCATTTTCACCCTGAAAATGTGGGGTTTTCGATAGAAGAAACAGTTTTTACTGTAATTTTGAGAATTTGCAGTGGAGTTATTGAATTTTTGGGCTGAAAATGACATTTACGAGCTGAAAATCGGGATTCCACATGGAAAACCCGTTTTCAAAATGGTTAAGACACATTCTCTGTGAAACTCGAGCACCTAGCTGTTATCCACTGTACAGAAAAAAGTCAAACCGGTTTTTATGAGTTGGTATCATGCATAGGCGGTACCTAGACAACGAATAACACATTGGTCCATATTTCATTTGGCTCCGCCCCCTACCGTCTAAAATAGCCCCTATGGGGGGTGAAAGTTCTATTTAAAAACATGTAAGTTTTTTTCGATTAAATTTTGACGGGAACCAATAAAAAACGTTATTTTGAGCAATTTTTGTGTTCAGACCATATTTTTAGCGCTTCATTTTCACCGAGAAAAAATGACATTTTTATGAAATTTTCGGAATTTTTTCAAACTTTTGTTTATAACTCAAAAAACTATTATTTGTTTAAATGAGATCTTTTCAGATTCGGAATTCACATAAAATTTGGAGTAATATAGGCAGTGTCCGGTTAAAAATCTCGGGGTACGTATTTTGCTACAGAGCAAAATATTCAATTTTTGAAAAATTTCAACGTATCCCTACTCATGGAGCAAAAATTCAATGTCGCCAAATCGTCTGAGATTTTGTCAGAATACTACACCAGATGTGATCTATTCATTACCAAAATTTCAGCTCATTCGGTTTGACCCGCAGCTTTTTTGAAAATCACTATGTCAATTTTCAGTGTTCCAACCGGAAAAAATTCCATCAACTTCGAGAGGCGGGGATCAAACCGAATGAGCTGAAATTTTGGGAATGAATAGATTACATCTGGTGTAGTATTCTGACAAAATCTCAAACGATTTGGTGACATTGAATTTTTGCTCCATGAGTAGGGATACGTTGAAATTTTTCAAAAAATTGCATATTTTGCTCTGTAGCAAAAATACGTACCCCGAGATTTTTAACCGGACACTGCCTATATTACTCCAAATTTTATGTAGATTCCGAATCTAAAAAGATCTCATCTAAACAAATAATAGTTTTTTGAGTTATAAACAAAAGTTTGAAAAAATTCCGAAAATTTCCTAAAAATGTCATTTTTTCTCGGTGAAAATGAAGCGCTAAAAATATGGTCTGAACACAAAAATTGCTCAAAATAACGTTTTTTATTGGTTCCCGTCAAAATTTAATCGAAAAAACTTACATGTTTTTAAATAGAACTTTCACCCCCATAGGGGCTATTTTAGACGGTAGGGGGCGGAGCCAAATGAAATATGGACCAATGTGTTATTCGTTGTCTAGGTACCGCCTATGCATGATACCAACTCATAAAAATCGGTTTGACTTTTTTCTGTACATCGCCATGCTCGAGTTTCACAGAGAGTGTGTCTTAAAATTGCAGTAACTCTGGAAATTTTGAACTTTGAGACTGAAAATTTAAAGAAAGCACTCAAAAATTTTATTTTCATGCTGAAAATGACGGTTTTCGATAGAAAAATTATCAGATTCAACATTTTTGAGCTAAAAATCGAGATTTTAACTTGGAAAATGCAGAAATTTTCTGTGTTTTGTTGTAATTTTAGGAATTTTAGGAATTTGTAATAAAATCACATTAAAATTGACAATTTTAACGCGTTTTTATTGCAAATTTCCAAAATTACGGCGAAAACAGAAAAAGTTCAGTTTTAAAAATGATTTTCCGAGCTAAAATCTCGATTTTCTGCTCGAAAATTACAGCAAAACTGAAATTTTTCTCCCAAATTCCTTCAAATTTTGCAGCGAGGACTACAACCCACGCACATGTGCTCAATTCTCGCTCTCGGCTCTGTTCAAAAGCTCATCGGCCAACAAATCGTACTCTCTGAAACGTCTTTCGTTCGCAATTCAATGGAGAACCGGAGAAGTTTTCACTAAATTCGATTGGCTTCGTCAGTTTTCTGGGAAATTGACTGGAAAAGGAGACAACAAAAGTGACGTCATCGACACGGAGAGACCGTACAATCTGTCTGCTGATTCCAGTATTGAGACACTCATCGATGTTGTCTTTGACACTGATTTGTACTCGTTTGATATCGTTTTCAGAGCTATACAGGTGAGTTTCAGCCTTGAAAACTGCAATTTTTCATGTAAAATGATGCGAAAAAAGAGATTTTTAAAGGTTTTCCACCTTGAAATAAGTCAATTTTCATCAATTTTCTACGAATTTCAGCAGAAAAATCATATATTTGGATCTAAAACCATGTTTTTCCGGCTGTAAATGAGAGAGTTTTTACCTTTAAATGGGAACACTTTTCAGTCCGGATTTTCGGAATTCCCGTTCTGAAAATATGTTTTTCGTCTAAAAATACGTTTATTTTTTCATATAACAATTTGTAACTCCGCCCCTTCCGGACCGGTTCTGTTCAATTTTTGAATAAAAAAAACGGTAATTTTTGTCAAATTCGCTCAAGAATCAGGTTTTAAAGAAAAGTCGGGGGAAAATCAAAAACTTTCAAAGAGGTAGTATATACAACAACATGTAAAGAAAACCGCTTGAATTGTCAAGCCGAGGAAAACAACTAGAGCGGACGAACTAATATAAGCATCCCAGAAACCATCTTTGGCCGTGGCAAGTAGTTTTTCGGTGAAGAATTCTGTTGGTGGGCAGGGACACGTCTAAATAGTTTTATGAGTTACTCAATGATTTCTAATACAAAAATTACCGTCAATACCAACATCTTCGCTTCCATTTGATCTGGCATTTGAAACGCTGGCGGTAAAATTACTGTCATAAACCATAAAATATTCAGAAGAATCCAGAAAAACCTATAGGTAGTTGTTTTGATCCTGAATCTATTCCTTACAATTAAACTGTTTCTGTTCTCGAATAAAATTGTGATGAACATGATAACTACTGAAAAGTTGAAAATTTTGCAAGATTTCTGAATGAAAAAAGAAACCTACGAATATTCACAATGTAGACGGCATAAAAATTAATAAAAGTGGGGACACCCCAATCAGCGAGTAATCCTATTGTAAAACCAATTTTGTACGGATGAAAATAATATGCGCAGGCAAAAAATGCATATATTATAGAGGAGATCATACACCAAAAGTTCAAATTATTGATACTCCCTTTGATATTTTTCATATTTTCTGGAGTTTTCTTGAGGATACAGTAGGCAGTGAGTAGTTGGATAGGAAGAAACAGTAGGACAATCACACGACTTGTATTCACAAGCCCTTGCTTGGAAGATAGGAATCTGTTATCCGGAATACACAGATGTGGATAGACATTCTTGAAATACTGGGCCAAGGGATCAGTTTTTTCTGACATTTATTCAAAAAATATAAGAAAAAAATGTGCAGACAGGTGTTAGTAGTGTTACTAGACTAATTTCCTCTCTTTACTTCCTCTGACCAAAGTTTTTACTCATTAACGAGGGGGGACGTGTCACCGTCTGGAACAACAAACAGTTGTGATGCACTAATAGTTCTGACGTCTATTTTGAAGACTTTTCGACCAATGGAACTGGTTTGTGAGAAACGTGTCTGGTAAACATTCTCACGACTTTTCTTATCACTGCGTGTCTATGAAGAGTCGTACGAAGAACATGTGGTAGATATAGAAAACTGTTTTGAGGAGAGACCAGCTGCGGAGCACAAAGCCTGATATCAAAATTATAAATCTACTAGGGAAAAGTTGAAGTCTGACAAGCGCAATCATTTCTATCACTTCGCTGAATTCGTTGATCGATTAATCCTAATCCTACCCGTGTTCATTTTCTCATTATTCGTTAGACTGACCCGGTCAAACAAACAAAAAGACGGTGAGAACGAGAGACCGATGTCTGTTCGATGTTCTTTTTTGAGATTGTCACAATTAAAAAAACCTTGCTGAGTCAAAAGAAGACGACCGGTGTCTTTTCGATGTTCCAATTTTGGGATGTGTAAATGACAAAAGGATTGAATCCACAGGAACACGTAAAGACATGGATGGGAAAACACTTGCGGGTAAATAGCAGAATTAGCAGGGAACAATTGAAACATACGTACACGAAATAATAAAATAAAACTGTTCGAACTTTTCATTGCAACTTTCAGATCACGTTTTAGTGGATATATTCCTGGATATACGAAATAACCTAAGCCAGATTTTGAAGATATACGTGATCTGGAGCGCATTTAATTGAGTAGACAGTTTCATAGTATTCGGAATGGTAGTTGGTAATATTTTCAGACATGATGAAATGATCGACCAAGAACTAGTGTGCATGAGGAACAGATTAGCTCATTCATGTGTATCCAATGGTGGAATATTTTGATCTACATAGAACTCATTGATGATCTGTTTCAAAAGAAGGAAAATGAGTAAGGGCTCTCGGGGAGTGATTTGGAATGAATTCGTGGTAAACTTTAAATCTGAAATAAGTCACTCTTCTACCAGGAAATCCAGAAAAACCAACTCGCTAACTGCCATATTTTCATATTCCCAGGTACCTGTCCCGCTTGACGTTTCACACTTTTCTGTGCATTCAAATCTGTGAGCACAGAGAGACCGCCGTTAACACTACAGTGAAATGGAAAAGTGTGAACTAGGAATCATTTCGGAAACTTGAAGTGTGAATCCCAACATATTCAGATGACAGGAAAGTGTGAACAGAGAATGGTAGAGAAACGCATATACCATATTTCTTGGCTCCGTCATTTTCTCAGTTATCGGTTTCATTTTTGTCGTCGCACCCTTCTGATTATTTTGGTTTCACTATAGTAATCTGATGTTTAGAAGTTTCGTATCAATATTTGATAGGTAGATATGAATTTCACACTTTAAAAATTGACCAAAAATCGTCTATTTCATAGACGAAACGCGTCAATGACTGGCCAGACAGTAGTTTAATTTAAATACGCGTCAAAGGCACGCCAGCCCCGTCGCTATAACTTCCAATTGTTTCGAGTCCCGCGTCAAAGGCGCCCCAGCTTTTCACCAATCTTGAAGTTAATAGAAAAAACGCGCCAAAGACACGCCAGCTCCATTGCTATCACTTCCAATTGTTTCAAATCCCCTCAACGGCACGACTGTATAAGGTTTTTCCCCCCTTCTGCCTATAGAATATCAGCTTGAAAATTTTATTCGCCTCCTGATATTTTTCGTGCTTTTTTGTCCGTAAACCTATCAGTTTTCACCAAATAAAACCAAGTTTAACACAAATTTAACCATTTTCAAGGGCTAGTTACAACAAAATAAGATCTTCTTTCAAACGATTCAATAATTTGGCCCTTATACTTTCCAGTCCGCAGATTCCGAAATAAAATTCTGCAATCCTTCTGTGAACCGAGTTATGAGCCGTCAAACTTAGTGCCAGTAGTGCCATACCGTTGTCGGATGTGCCGCGCGGTCTTCAAGTCCGACAGTTTCATGTAGAAATCTGTTTCGATTCTGGTCTCAATTCCGAGATCAAAATCTCTTCATGCTTATTCCCCACTACCTTCATTGTGCCCTCTTGAGCAGATCAATCTGGAATTCATAAGTCTTTGAATAGTGTAGTTCTTGATCCTAAATCAGCTGGTCCTGACAAATCTGTTATTTTTGGTAGACGGTGTATCAAATACTGTTCATATACATATGTTACCAAAAAATTGAAACTCCGTTTTCAATCCTCAATTACTGATTGCGCCAAATTATTTGATGGGATTGAGAAGCTGGATCCCCCCCCCCCAAAGAGTCAATAATTCTCCAGGTGTGGCCAGTGTCTTTTCCCCACCACTTGCCGTCATCCATCATTGTCTTCCCACCCATTTCTTTTCACGTGTCACCCGTGTTCTTCACGTCTTCCCAACCATGTCTCCCAAATATGACGTGTGTTCCTTTAATGTAATCCTCATGTCATTTGAAAAAAAACTTGGAACATCGAAAAGACACCGGTCGTCTTCCTTTGACTCAACAATGATTTAGCAAATGAAGAATCGAGAATTATGATCTACGGTACTCATCAAATATATTTATACTACGTTTTTTCTTTTTCAGTTGAAAATGACCAACGTTGATTTACCCACAAAGTAAATTTTTTATAAATCAGAGAGATCAAAAGTAGAGCTTTATTTTTGTAGTTGAGCAATTTTTTGTCCGAGCACACCCTAGCAAGTTACATATCGATAAAGTAATTTCTCCCTCAAATTGTCCTGCAAAATAGAGTGATTTTTGTGCTGTCCCCTTCAAACCATAACTCTCTAGGGAGTGTCCGTACAAAAAAGCTGTCATCTACAAAACTGAAGCTCTACTTTTGATGTGTGTGATTTGTAAAAGTTTACTTTTTGGGGCATTCACGAGGAAGGGATTCCGGGTCGAGATATATATCACTAGTACGGAACTTTAGCGCTAATTTCAAAAACGTGCGGATAATCCACAAAAACGAAACTAACTTTTTTCACAAGATCGTTCAGCGAAAACAGAATACAGATTTGAAATCAGCGCAAAATTTCGGTTCTAGTGATACCTGTAACTCTATCTCGATCCGGAATCCATCCCTAGTCAGTTATACCATTACACACTCTTAAAGATGGGATTCACTTTCCAGACAAACTATGTTACCTTTTTGGCCAGCACTGTAGCTTTAAACGATTTCAAAAAACTTAAGTTTTCTCGTTATTCGGATTACTGTATTCTTTTCAAGGATAAAATCGTTCCTTCTCAATTCCAGTCTTCATTCTTGATTCCTGATAAAGATCAATTGTGCTCGTGGTCTGAGGATCTCTCTGAAACCAAAGATACTGAGGAAAGCAAAATTGAAATCTTGGCAGTTTCTGTATACTTGATAAAATAAAAATTTCATCCAGGCTGATGTACCTCTCTGCACTAAAATAACAAAAAATCAAAATTCTCGATTTTTTTTCAAGCCCGTTTGCCAGGAATTTTCAGTACTTGTAACATTTCCATAGTTGTCTTTATTAACTTTCTTTATTCACAATTAATTTGCATTCCAATTCTCACTCCTATTCCTAGTTCACAACTTATCGATCTTTCTCAACCCAATGCTCTAGATAGACGTGTTCACAGTTAATAAGCGTGTACCTTCTCATCCTCACATATTGTTTACAATCATTTGGCCATTTGCCAGTAACCATAGGACAGATGGTCATTGGCGGGACCATCTCACAGTGGCTGGTGTCTATTTGGCTCCGCCCATATTTTTGCACAACATCGACGGATGTCTTTTCTCACTAGGGAATGGCTCACACAATGGTTGGAGATACACAACATGATGTATATCGTTGGAAAGCTGACGTTTCCCTGATTCCGAATCTATATTCAGTTTTTGCAATGGCGCTCCCAGTTTTGAGAAATCCGGCTCCAAAGTTTGGGTAAATTTTAGTGCTAAAACTCGATTTTCCAACCCGCGTGTTGCCCTAAGGCGTAAATCCATTCGGAGGAGAGTTAAATCAGCGGTTGAATGGTCGAGGGGGTTACAGGTGGGGTAGTAGGTGGACACTCTATGGTTCGACTCCTTGCTTTTTCTTTCATTTTTTACTTTTTTGTAATCCTCGTTTTTCGGTTCCATGGTCATCACAATGTGTCAGAAATCGGTTTTTGAAGTTTTTCCAGTCCATATTGACTTTCTACGACGTTTTAAGATAAATAATTTTTTTCAAGAAAATTAACTTTTCTCTGACCACGTCCATGGTGAGAAAGCAGTCGGAACTTTTTTTTTCAAAAAACTTATATTTAATGGTTAGAAAATTTTGTAGCAAACTATAAAAATGATTTTTCCGAAGTTTACATTTCTTGTTACTCTGGTAGATTCTTTTTTGAAGCAACTACTCTGCTTCATATGTGGTGATTCAAAGTTAAAATCGTAGTCTGAAGATCTCTATCATGTAAACATGTTGGAATCTAATATCAAAACGCATTTTCTATTGTTTTTCTAACCATTAAATATAAGTTTTTTGAAAAAAAAAGTTCCGACTGCTTTCTCACCATGGACGTGGTCAGAGAAAAGTTAATTTTCTTGAAAAAAATTATTTATCTTAAAACGTCGTAGAAAGTCAATATGGACTGGAAAAACTTCAAAAACCGATTTCTGACACATTGTGATGACCATGGAACCGAAAAACGAGGATTACAAAAAAGTAAAAAATGAAAGAAAAAGCAAGGAGTCGAACCATAGAGTGTCCACCTACTACCCCACCTGTAACCCCCTCGACCATTCAACCGCTGATTTAACTCTCCTCCGAATGGATTTACGCGTTAGGGCAACACGCGGGTTGGAAAATCGAGTTTTAGCACTAAAATTTACCCAAACTTTGGAGCCGGATTTCTCAAAACTGGGAGCGCCATTGCAAAAACTGAATATAGATTCGGAATCAGGGAAACGTCAGCTTTCCGGTGATATATGTCATGTTGTGTATCTCCAACCATTGTGTGAGCCATTCCCTAGTCAGTCATTTATTGCCCATTGCATCGTGGCAAACGGTCGTATTGTTCTCTCCTCTCGATTACCCATGCCAGTTCCTTCCTGTTCATATGAGCATCAGTAGAGGCTGGTGGTTGTCGATTCTATCTTCTCCAAATCTTCATTTTTCCTCTCCCTCTCCTTTTCTGATTTTCTTGTCTCTTGAAAATCGAACACTAACCTTAAATATATTCCAGATAGGGCTGTTAAAACAGGCGTTTTCGGGCGGAAACGCCGGTTTCATTTCCGGCGATTGTCGCACACGCCGAAAATAAAACCGGCGATTGCGGCAAACACCGGAAATGAAACCGGCGATTGTCACACACGCCTGAAATGAAACCGGCGATTGCCGCCGCTTTCAAATAAAAACCGGCGAATGACGCCGGTTTTTCAGCATTTTTATTCATTTCCAGTATATTTTATACGAAAAAAACAGGCGTTTGACGCCGTTTTTTGAAATGAAAACCGGCGAATAACGCCGGTTCAGAAATGAAAACGGCGTTTGACGCCGGTTTGGAAATGAAACCGGCGATGGAAGCAAGTTTCGGAAATGAAATTGCTTTTTAGGCAATTAACGTGAAAATAAGCGGCGCCTGCTTGCCGGTGATTGCCGCAACTAACAGCCCTAATTCCAGATGACCACCCCTTCCGGAATCGAAGTGTCTTTGAGCAATCAGGACCAATGGAAGAAGTTCCATCCGATGACCGAAATGGTTGTAACCAGAAAAGTAGGACGTCAGCTGTTCCCGCATTTGAATTACATTCTGAAAGGATTGGATCCAAATGAGCTGTATGGTGTCTTCATTCACTTCGAGAGAGTAGATAATAACAGGTGAGTAGATTGAGTTCAGAGGGAATGTCAAATTTATATCTCATTCTCAGATATCAATTCCTTCATAATAAGTGGAATGTGTTTGGTAAAGGCGATGAAGTTCGACAGATTAAAGTGGAACAACATCTGGATGGGTGGAGAGCGGGAAGTTATTGGATGGCAAAACCAGTCTCATTCAAGCATGTCAGAATCACTAATGACACAGATCTCAAAAAATCTAATACATTTGTGTTGCAAAGCATGCACAAATTTCTGCCTGTAATTGGTGTTCAGAAGATGGGAGATTCGAAAATTGAGGGGTTCCGATTGGATGTCACTGAATTCATGGCTGTCACAGCTTATCAGGTTGGTTATATTTCTTTATCTAGTCCCAATTAAAATGTTTTAATTTCAGAACAAAGACATCATCCAATTGAAAATTGAAATGAACCGATTTGCTTCCGGATTCAAGGAGACAGGAGGGCACAACAAATCACCGAATTCCGATTCGGGATCCTCACCACGCGGAGTCAAACGGCAATCCACATCACCAGAAGTGTATGGATCAGTGACTCCACCAACAGCTCCGTGGACCCCTCCGTATAATCCATTGACTCCATTGAGCTACAACAATACTCCAGTGCCACCAATGCCTCAAACTGCCAGCACATTCCCGGGATATCAATATGGTGCTTTTGGAAACACACCAATTCCAGATAAGGAGAACCGGACGGAGCAGATGCAGATGTACCCATGGCAGATGCCAATGGGAATGTATCCTATGGTTCCACCAATGAATTCAGGAATGGCTCCAGAGGTGCCTATGAATTCTAGCCTACCACTAGTTGCTGACGTCTCCCGAAACCCACAAGCAATGCAACATAACCCAATGTATATGAGCATGCCGATGAACAATATGGGACAATGGAATATGGGAAATGGAAATGGAATGGGGAATCAGATGCCACAATCGGAACTCCCAAACTACACGTTTTAAAAAGAAGAACAGTATTTCAAGGGGCTCTAATGCACGGATACAACAAGGGGGGTCCATATCAAATTTCTACGGTTACGTTGTTTAAGATGTCATATTTTTGGTTACAAACTGGTTTTATTTTGAATTGTGATAATAATTTTGGATTGAAAAATAATAATGACACCAAGTGAGGAATAAAAAAGTTTTTTTGAAATCCGTTTTGTGACTAATAGTACTGTTGAGGAGGGAGGTTTATCGGGCTGGTGAACCCAAACCACCTCAATGAGTGAGAGAGACAGTGACTTAGGAAACAAGACAACATTTAATATAAACGGTTTATTATCGTACTCCCAAAGGTCGAGCACCTTGGTTAGAGAGTTCTTGGATCTGGTGCCATGGTTGCAGTTGTTGGGAGCACGTCCTCTTGATGATGTAGAACTTTCGGTAGGCGAGTAACTTCTGATGGTCGATCGGTGGATGGTGGACACTCTGTGGTTCGACTCCTCGCCTTTTTTCCTTCCTTTTTACTTTTTTGTAATCCTCGTTTTTGGGTCCCATGGTCATTACAATGTGTCAGAATTCGGCTTTTGAAGCTTTTCGAGTCTATATTGACTTCCTGCGACGTTTTAAGAAAACAAATTTTTCTCAAGAAATTCAACTTTTCTGTGACCAAGTCCATGGTGGACAGTCGGAATTTTTTTTTGAAAATTTTTCGTTAAAAGTTAGAAAAACCATAGAAAATGTTATAGCAAGGTATAAAAATTGTTTTTTCCAAATGTTTATCTGATTTTAACCGTGAAAAAAATTAAGTAATTCGTTTTTAACTTGTTCCGTGAAGAGATATTCTTATGGTGATTATCTCGACTAAAAAGTATATCGAAGTCTATTTTCGAGCAGTTTTCCTATGGAACAGTTTTCCAATAAACATTGAAAAATTAGCGAAGTCTGAAACTGAATTGTTTTCCTTCATGAAACTGAAGGAAAATCAATTGAAAATTTACGTCTTTCCCTGCTTTACAAGCGTAATTTCCGGCTCTATTAATCAAAAAGTGCGTATAATTTTTTTAGCAATTTCTCAAATTTCTCTGTTTCAAATTGGCATCATAAATAGTTGATAATCTGAGTTTTGGTAATTCCATTAAAATTGACTTTCTTCGAAAAAAATGAGACGTTATTCATGAATTAGTTCAAAATATCAACAAAAAAAAGATATTTGAGAATGAAAAACTATGTTTTCAATTTTGTATAAGTTTCAATGATTTTGGTAGACAAAAAGTGTTTTACAAAAATTAATGGAAAAAAAAAACATTATTCGCAGTAGTCTTTATGTTTTCAGTTGAAACTCGTAATTGATAACATAAAGCAGTGCTGAAATCATAAAAGTTATAGGCAGCTTCGTTTATTTTTCGTACCAATACCCGAATCAAGCACTAATTCCCCCCCTGCAACTGATACAAGACAATCTGGAAACTGAAATGTTTTTCACAGTTTCACTTATTCGAAATAGCAGCTGTTTATGTCGAGGTTCCTTGTTCAAAAATCCACATGTTTCATTCTTTACATAAAATTTTACAAACAAACCGTGAAGTATTCTTCAAAATTAAGACAAAATGAAAATATTTATGAAAAGTCACGTCTGTAATATCGTCTTGCGTTGGAAAGGAAACTAGTTTCCAAGTTTATAACCAGGATTACTGTAATCTCTTGGTTTACATCTCTGGTCCTAGATACTCAAGATTAGGTCTAGAAAAGTTGTAACGGATCAGGAAAACCAATTTTTGAAGAAACTTTCATTTTCATGGTGTTCATAGGAGAAATCAATTGTTCACAGTTTCTCAGTAGTTGTAATTTAACTTGTTAAAACGCGTTTTCAATTTGAACTTCCCCTACACCCAATCCATTTTCGGGTTCTGCATTTATCAGGGCAAAACTCTAGCATAGATGAGCCCATATCTCCATCAAGATTTGAACATTTTTCGTTTCATAATCCTGTTCCAGTCTAATTCGGGTTCTTTCACGTGGAAACATGATTACAATTTTGAATTCAATACAATTTATTTCCTGTTTCACCGTGTTCAAAAAATACGTAACTGAAACGTCAGATTCAGTGTTTGCGTGGCCCGAGGTGCAGTACAAAAATTTAAAAGTTTTCTGAATTTTTTTGCAAAACAGTTGAATTTCCGACTTCTATAAAAATTCGAATGTAAACAAAATCTTTTATTATTTTTGATAAAAACTTGAAACATTTTTGGAAAAACTTGAAAAATTTTTGGACCATTACTTTATTTTTTTAATTGGGTCTTCCCCTTTTTTAACTTCAAAAATACCTTCACTTCATCCCCTTTCTCATCTGAATCACTCTTCAAAATTCTAGAAAATCTTACTTCCAACAACTAACGTGTGTTGTAATGTTTCAACGATTAGCACGAGTGAAAACAATGACTTTAACTTATCAAAAGTGAGAACACATCTCATAGATGTGTTCTCACTTTGTGTTTTTTCTGTTACAGTTAAAAAAAGTCCTTCTATCGTTGCTCTTTCTTTCCATAGCAATTTCCAGAAATGCGAGAGAAACATCTACTCCAACCTCTCTTAATGTTTCTTCGCGGCATTTCAGAGTTGATATTTTGTTCATGAGTGATATCTGGAACAAAGTTGTCGAATGAGTCGTCTGAGGGGATAGCTGTGTTCATCTCATTGTTTGTTTAGAGAGGTTCTTCACCAGAGTTGCATGGATTGAAAGGCTAAAGTTAAAATCAATTGAATTTAC
Organism: Caenorhabditis remanei; assembly: GCF_010183535.1. Classification (NCBI taxonomy): domain Eukaryota; kingdom Metazoa; phylum Nematoda; class Chromadorea; order Rhabditida; family Rhabditidae; genus Caenorhabditis; species Caenorhabditis remanei. Next base: position 8,227,121 of record NC_071331.1, read on the forward strand.
TTGCATTGGGTTTACGTTATATTGATAGTCATTCAATGTATTTTCAATTGAAAAACACAGCTTGAAACTATTCCGTAACAGGAAATATTAGAAAAATGTTTCAGAAATATGATATATATATATATATAAATTCAAAATAGTGATGCTGCATCTGGTTTATCTCTTGATAATATTGAGTTCTTTTCTCAAACTTGCTCGTATTTCCACCGGAATAAAAAGAATTCGGAATCCAATAAAACTGAATAAATTGAAACAGTAACATCACATATTCCATCTCATTATTCTTCTTTCCTTCCGATTTCCTTTTATTTCTCACACCTCATTCATTCCAAAAAGGGCGGAAGAACAAGGAGACGGAGGGAATGAGGAGGATATACTGGTTTCTCAGATTGATACAATTTGAACAAATTAAACAGAAAAAGGGGAAAGTGATATGGATTGATTGATTGGATGACCATTACATTTTCAGACACAATGTTTTATATTCGAAGTCGTACTTTTTCTACAGTGATACATTTGCAAAAGTGAATAGTTTTTTAACTGTTTCAAAACGTTTTCATCCATAAACATGTTTGAGCTCTTTCGATTCTTTGCAGTTTGAACACTTTTCGAATTGAAATGTCCTTCTAGTTTCATCTGGTTCTAAAACGCCCTTGTTCTATTCTGTCCCTCTTTCTTACGAATTGCAGATCAAACCTAGAGCTTTACTTTTGTAATTGACAACATTTTTGTACAAGTCCGCTCTAAAAAGTTACAGATCGGCAAAGTGATTTCCTCCGCAAATTGTCATATTCCAGTTCAAAATAATGTGATTTAAATTGGGGAACTATTTTTCAGATCAGACTCGTTCAAAAGTGTTGTCAATATCAAAAGTGAAGCTCTAGGTTTGCTCTACATAAATTTGGCAAAACAGAGACACACTCTCAAAGAAATCAACAACGTTTTGACCGGTACTGTACTTAATTTTTTCAGTTTCACTTATTCCTCTATTGTTCCTTGATCTGTGAATTATACTTCCACACTTTTCACACTCAGTACTAAAATTAGTTCTCAAAAAGAAGTTATTGCCTCAGAAGATATTTCACTAATCCCTAACAATGTCATCAATAGTAATCAGTTACGATCACTGTGGGTTTTTTATTTTTACGATCTATTTTTTAAATAAATGTTGCCACTCGTTAGCATTATGTAGCACCTCTGAAAGCAGTTTTTATAAACGGAATGAAACAGTAACTTTTCTCGAACAATTTAATGTTTCAATCAGCTAGATAGTTGTTACAGTTTGGAACTTTTTCCGAAAGAATATGCACTTTTTGAAATGAAAAATTGAAAAAAAAACAAAAAATTTGGTTAAAAATGGTAACACGTTCAAAATTGTAGTTTCTCAAAAAAATGTTTTGATAGACTGATGTAGTTTGAACTGTTTGAAGAGTCTGTGAAATTTCTTACTATATATACCGTAAAAAACTGTATTAGAGCGAAACCTTTAATAGAACATCGAGTATCAACACTCAATCCAACGCCATGGCTCAATCCGTCCCACCAGGAGACATCCAGACCCAACCAGGAACCAAGATCGTCTTCAACGCCCCATACGATGACAAGCACACCTACCACATCAAGGTGATCAACTCGTCTGCTCGTCGTATTGGATACGGTATCAAGACCACCAACATGAAGAGACTCGGAGTCGACCCACCATGTGGAGTCCTCGACCCAAAGGAGGCTGTTCTTCTCGCCGTCTCTTGCGACGCTTTCGCCTTTGGACAGGAGGACACCAACAACGACCGTATCACTGTCGAATGGACCAACACTCCAGATGGAGCTGCCAAGCAATTCCGTCGTGAATGGTTCCAAGGAGACGGTATGGTTCGTCGCAAGAACTTGCCTATCGAATACAACCCATAGAAGATTCTGAGAACGAAAAGCACAGGACGTACACAATTTCTCTTACCTTTTTTTGTGATTTCTGTAATAAACTTGCGATCTCTGAGATCTAAAGTGTCATTTTTTGGTCAAAATTGATTTCTACTAAAGTTTGAAAAGAGGTTCAGAATCCTCACGACATTAATTTTGTCTGGAAATCGAGAAATGTTTAGCTCGAAAATTTTTTTGTTTCAGAAATTATATTAGCACGGCACAGTTCTTACAACTGCGCTCCACCGAAATACCCTGGAAAAATGTCTATTTTTCTCTGAATCTCTCAATTTAGCACACAATTTTCTTTGGTTTCGGTAGAGCGCGGTTGTCAGAAGTGTGCCTTTTTTTGGCCAGCTATTTAGTAATCTAGCTGTCAACGAATTTCCAGACTTTTAAAACATGTGTGTTCTGTGAAAAGTACAGTTTCAACTAGTTCACAAAAATACCAAAGCAAAATTGGAAACATTGAAACTACTGTAGGGTTTTCTAGCTGAAAAAAAGAATTTGATGAAAATGAAAAAATTTCGATTAGAAAGAAGTCGGTTAAATGGTGTACATTTTCCCAATTATCTGGATTTTGAAGGAGAAAAATCGCGGTTTCTAATAACCCATTTTGTAGCTCGAGTTCATTGCTCGATAGTGGGTGAGCAATATTCACATTTATTTTAAATCCTGGAAAAACTTTGAGTTCAACTATTCCAACCTAATTGCAGATCGGCACCGAAATGCTCTCTAACCTCGCCAGTCAACGTGAAACAATCGGTCGTTCACGTGATCGTCTCCGTCAATCGAATGCAGATTTGGGCAGAGCCAACAAGACATTGGGATCAATGATCCGTCGTGCTATTCAGAATCGTCTTCTCCTTCTAATCGTCACTTTTCTTCTCTCATTCATGTTTTTGTATATCGTTTATAAGGCCATCTAATTTATTGAAATACGTATACTTGCCTCCATTCTTCCCTTATTTATTTCCCTTCTTCTAAATACTCATCCAGCCAAATTTTGAAACAAGTGACATATATTTTTGTATAGTTGTGATTGATTTTTCTTAATTCTGACACGCCCCCTTTTCCCAAAATTCTAGTCGCTGCTCCCCGAGCAGTACCTTTCCCAATGTATATTTCTCTCCCATCGGATTAATATGAAATCTAATAAAAACGGAATAATTGGATTCTTTCAATTCCCATTCACTCCAAAATGAAGAACAGGGAGGAAGAAAATTATGAGAATATACTGGTTTCTCAGATTGATACAAAATTAAACAGAAAAGGGGAAAGTTATATGGATTGATTGATTGAATGACCATTACATTTTCAGACACAAAGTTTTATATTTCGGTTTCATAGTGGTTTCATTGTTTTAGGTGGTTTTTTCTAGTTGATCAGCTTGGGAACCTTGACACGAATACTATCAATTGAGAGAGCTCAAACATGTTAATGGATACGAACGTTTTGAAACAGTTCATTTATAAACATATGACGTCCGCGGAAAATGGAAAAAGAAGGTCACGTTTTCAATTTGTCGTTTTAGAAAAAACAACTTTTGTTCAGAATTTTTTCACTTGAAAATCACGCGCTTCTTTAAAAAAAGTTTAAAAAAGTTAAAAAAGACAAAACAGTTAAAAATGTTCTGTTCTGATCTGTTTATTTATTTGAGAACCGATCTTGTTTTTTGCTCAATCCTTTCAACAATAATTGTCTGTCCGTCATTATGATTGAAGTTTCCCTTGCATGAGTATGTTTCGTTGCAACACTCTCCTAACACAAATGAAATGAAACAGTATCCATGTACATATTTTAATGAATTTTCTGTTTCGGTAAACCATGATATTCTGATATACGGATTGAATACTAATGGTTCTGTGAAAATGATTACTCTCAATCTGTTTCTAAAAAGGGTATTGAGCCTGATTTTCAGATACTCAAACAGGAAAAATAATTTGATTGAAATGAAAAGAGACTAAGAAACAAAATAATTTGAAAATACCCTTTAAAGTCATTGATAATTCTAATACGGCTGTTAGTAGTTACTATTTATTTTGACCCAATAGAACAGTAACTTTTTTTTCAAAAAATGTTTCAACAAGTTTGCAGTAAACTTCAGTGTCGATTTCTATCCCTTGGCTATGTCAAACCATATCCCGCTCCCCGATTTCGGATGAATATAGAATCTAAACTTTAACAAAAAGTTTCAGTTTCGTTCTTTCCTAGTCTTGTGAATTAATCACCTGTCTATTACTACATTAGGTGTGTATTTTTTATGCCGTTTTTGAGTTTTTTTTCAACATTTATAACCGATTTGCAATGATTCCAAAACGGATCAGCTAGAATAAAAAACACCTCAAACAATGAGGCCACCTGGTTACAACCAGTCGAACCTTCAAAATTGATTAAAATATACTATCACTGCGTTTTCAGAACTCAAATCGATATCCAAACAAAAGATCTTCTTTAATGGAAGATTTTCAGGAATTCAGATGGATACGGCGAATTAGAAGAGGAAAAAAAAGAAACTTAAGTCTTAAGAAGAGGAAAATTAAAACGCGATGTTGGGGCAATCAGAAAAAATGAATATTTTTCAGAACGGATTATGAGAATTCTGCTACATATGTATTTCTACTTCGTTCTAAATGCAAGTTTGATACGATCCCATGCACTTTTCAAACCTCCAGAATGTGCTCAATAGAAGTGTACTCTCTCTCTATTCCTGAACATTCTAAGAACATTACATCTTGAAAACGCATTCAACAAAACAGTAAAAAATTTTCTGTTCTTATCCGTATCTTTATTTGAAAACCGATCTTCTTTTTGCTCAATCCTATCAATAAACAACCATTTTTGTCTGCCTCCGTCATTATGATTGAAGTTTCCCTTGCATGAGTATGTTTCGTTGCAACACTCTCCTAACACAAATGAAATGAAACAGTATCTATGTACATATTCTGATATACGGATTGAATACTAATCCGTCTGTTCTCTGAAAACGATTACTCTCAATCACAATCTGCTTCTAAAAAAGGTATTGATCCTGGTTTTCAGATACTCAGCAGGATAAATAATTTGATTGAAACGAAAGGAGACTAAGAAACAAAAAAAATTCAGAAAAATACCCTGAAAAAGAGAAAAATTTGTCAGACTACACCCAAAACGCTGTCTCCGTCAGAATAATTGTAAAACGCATTCGTTAGTTTCAAATCAAATCTACGTTACTCGATTTCATTGTTTCGAGTTACTAAAGATCAACGAAAAAAATGTGTATAATATATGAGCAACTCGTTCAATGTAATCATTATACATCTGAAACGGCTAATTTCTACCGAAATCAATTTATTGTAGAGTTCAAACATGTTTATGGATGAGAACGTTTCGAAACGGTAAAAAGAACTATTCGCTTTGGAATTGCAAATGTATCAACTAGAAAAAATACAAGTTCAAAATGAAAACAGTGTATCTGAAAATGTAATGGTCATTCAATCAATCAATCCATATCACTTTCCCCTTTTTCTGATTAATTTGTTCAAATTGTATCAATCTGAGAAACCAGTATATCCTCATCATTCCCTCCGTCTCCCCGTTCTTCCGCCCTTTTTCGAATGAATGAGGTGTGAGGGATGAATGGGAATATGAAAGAATTTATTCTCTTTCAGTTAGAGACCTGCGACTCAATAAGGACGTCCTACGATTCGATTCGAGAACGATAAGATCACTCGTCGGAAAAGAACTCTTCGACTTTGTCGAAATACATAGATATAACGGAGCAGTTTACCTCCTTTTTTGCCTTTTCCGTTCCGCAAGTGAAATTTCTTGCTCGGTCCGGAAAACAATAAAGAAACCTTCTCAAATTCTGGTGGTTCAAATTGACTTAGCCACACACTGATTACTACCAGTTGGCACTTGCAAATTGATTGAAATATAATCTCTTTCTGAGTTCTCAAATCCAAATCGATATGCAAACAGATCATCGTCAATAATAAAAGGTTTACAGGAAATCAGATGGATAAGTCAAAACTATTGGGGCAATCAGAAAAAACATAATCATGGCAGCTCCTAACAGTAAAGATTTTTTGTGTATGATTGTTTTTCAGACGGATTATTAGAATTCTGCTACATATGTACTTCAAACTATCGTGCTTCCATCCCAAAATCCAATACATCTAAAAAGAAAGAAACTGTCTGAAACAGTATATGTTCAGAGAAAAATCAACAAATTCTGAGTAAATGTTGGTCTGAAGACACCCTGTTTCTGGCTCACATGAACTGATAAGTGAATGATCAATGCCAATCCGTTACAGTTTTTTTTTCTAGGAAAAAAAAAACATCGGCATGGAAAATGTTGTCGAAATCTTACAATATCAAAAGTTGAATAAGGAATTTGAAGATTTTTCTCATGTTCATTAACATCTGCTTATCAGAAACACACAATTTGATTTTAAAAGTTTTTGGTAAATTTACGAAAAGTGTAATACAAAGAAATCTCAAAGACAATTATAAATAATAAAAACATCCAACTGAATTGATGAATGTGAAACATTGAAAAATCGAATAGTCATACGAGAGGTCAACATTGACAGATTAAAGTTAAAATTAATTGAATTTACTTGCATTGGGTTTACGGTAAATTGATAGTCATTCAATGTATTTTCAATTGAAAAATACAGCTTGAAACTATTCCGTAACAAGAAATACAGTGCGTCCGATAATGTTAAGACACCCCCCTAAATCGAAGATTCTGAGAAAACGGAATGTGATCTGAAAAAAATTGTGAATGCAGTTCGATTCAGCATCTTTGAAAACCCCTACAAACAAATTTCTAGAAAAAATAACCTATTCCTGGTTAATTTCCCCAATGTACTCTCCATCAAACAACAGAGCTTGATACTATTCCGTAACAGAAAATATTAGAAAAATGTTTTTCAGAAACATGATATTTGTCCGGAAGTGGCTGTGGATCTGTTAAATACTTTCTTCAGGAATCTCAGGATAAATTAAAAACTATCTCAGGAAAGTTCAACCGCTTTTTCAGTATAGCGAAGTTGTTAATCTGTTGATAATATTGTTTTTTTTTATCCAAACGGAACGTAATAAATCCTCTGCAATAAATAGAATTCGGAATCCAATAAAACTAAATAAATTGAAACAGTAATTCCAAAATTACATCTCATTATTCTTTTTCCCTTCCGATTTCCTTTTATCCCTCACACCTCATTCATTCCAAAAAGGGTGGAAGAACAGGGAGACGGAGGGAATGAGGAGGATATACTGGTTTCTCAGATTGATACAATTTGAATAAATTAAACAGAAAAAGGGGAAAGTGATATGGATTGATTGATTGAATGGTCATTACATTTTCAGACACAATGTTTTTATTTTGAACTTGTATTTCTTTTTCTAGTTGATACATTTGCAATTCCAAAGCGAATAGTTTTATAACAGTTTCAAAACGTTCTTATCCATAAACATTTTTGAACTCTCAGTTCTATTCTGTCCCTGTTTCTTACGAACTGTATATCTAACCTAGATCTTCGCTTTTGTAATTGATATCAAATGTGTACAAGTCCGGTCTGAAAGTTACAGATCGGCAAATTGTCAGTTCAAAATAATGTGATTTAAATTGGGGAACTGTAACTTTTCAGAGCGGAATCGTACAAAAAAATTGTCTGTTACAAAAGTGAAGCTCTAGGTTTGATCTACATAAATTTGGGGTTATGAGACACACTCTCAAAGAAATCAACAACGTTTTGACCGGTACTGTACTTAATTTTTTCAGTTTCACTTATTCCTCTATTGTTCCTTGATCTGTGAATTATACTTCCACACTTTTCACACTCAGTACTAAAATTAGTTCTCAAAAAGAAGTTATTGCCTCAGAAGATATTTCACTAATCCCTAACAATGTCATCGATAGTAATCAGTTACGATCACTGTGGGTTTTTTATTTTTACGATCTATTTTTTAAATAAATGTTGCCATTCGTTAGCATTATGTAGCACCTCTGAAAGCAGTTTTTATGAACGGAATGAAACAGTAACTTTTCTCGAACAATTTACTGTTTCAATCAGCTAGATAGTTGTATCAGTTTCTTGGTTAAAAAAATTGGTTAAAAATGGTAACACGTTCAAAATCGTAGTTTCTCAAAAAAATGTTTCTGGAAGATAAAGAATACCGAACATCTGCAATAAAATACATTGTCATAAAAAAATACAGGGAAACAGTGACTTTTTCTAGAAACTCGCTGTTTCAACAGTTTTATATATTTCTTAGTGTTTGGGATTACGATGGTGTAAACAATTTGTACTTTCATAGTTTCTTGTCTCACTTTTCGTTTTCTCCATAAATGTAAAAATGTATACTGAAACATAAAAAGTTTTCCATAAATTCACTAGTTTGGATTTCAAGTTACATGAGAATCAATTATTTTTCAACATCTAGATTAAAACCTAGTTTTATTATGAATTAAAAGTGTATGCGTTTTGTTTGAAAGTGATTGGATATAAAATCAAACAGAAAGTAGATCACGCTTTGATAAAGCCGCAGTTTTTTTTCTTCAAAATACGATCCGCAAAGATTGCGTCTTGCGGCTCCACTGGTCATCCACAGAATGCAGAAACGTTGAGGGCAAATGCCGGAGATTACGAGATTTGGGGACCCCTAGTTTTCGAAGATGTTGAGACAGTCCCAACACAAGTCAATTCTTCTAAAAAAATATTTGTAGTAAATCGTTTTTAAAAACCATAAAAGGAGTATGGTTTCTTACAAAAAGTTACAGTTTCATGAGTTTTTGATGCTTAATGATTTTATACTATCCACAATTTACATCCGTGTCGCCAAAACGAGTTAGACGTTCATTAATATGAAGCTAGGGAAATTTATAAAACTATCTGTCCATATGGATTATTTCCTCTACCCGTAACCTAATTGGGAATATACTTTCAGAAATGAAACAATATTGAATCTGCCATTTTTTCGAGAGATTTGCTGTTTCCACAATTGTTCATATTTATTGCGGTGTGAGATTCTGATAGTAGCTTTTCGGCCTAACATCTGGTATGTTCTCGTGAAAAATGTTCAATGAAACAGGTACATAAATAATTCAATCACTTTTTCAAAACTGTTTTTTCCTAACCAGTTTTGTTTTTAGCATTGAAAATCTACATACGGTTTCCAAAACTTCGAAAAATTTGATGATTACTAGTGTCTTCCCAGTGCAACATTCGTAATCGTATTGACCTCCTTTCACTTTTGAATTCATTTTTAAATTGATTGATACAAATCCTATAAAACAGTATTTTTTCGAGGTTGTTCATTCGATCTGTAATACTAAAACCTCACCTTCAACTTTTTTTTCTGAACGTTCAAGAGTTGCCGGTGGCAAGGTACCCTCATAACCCTGTAGTCTCCGAGTCCTCACAATAAATACGCAACGACACTCCGCCAAAAGCTCACGCGCCTACCGTAATCTCAGCGCGTCAGTTCACGTGGACACGTGTACTCCACGTGGCAAAAGTAGTTTTCTGAAGTCGGTTGGCTTTCAGAGTTAGTTCTAGTTTTAGCGTTGGTGCTCTTCTTTTGTTTTGTAAGTTTATCGCTCTCTTATTGTATTTTCTTGCAATAAAGTAAATTTATTGTAAGAAACTGTGTATTTGTCGTCTTATTTTATCTGGACCCTATCACCCCGTATTCGTACGCGGGCAACTCAAGTGAATTTCAGTGTTTTCTGATTTTGAAAAAAAATTCCGGTTTCTGACCAATAAGAAATCAGCAATAAAGAAAAAGCTACTACTTGACTTCATATAAACTTTTTCAAAATATACGTAGTGACATCGATGAGAATACTACAAACCAGTCAGAATTTGAAAAGAAATAGTTGTGCAGAGATGAGAAATTTATACGTGTACTATTATCAAAACAAAAAAATTGCGACATTGTATTTTATTTCGGCAATATGATCGTGTTTTACTATTTTGAATAGTGTGCTTTCGTTGATGAGATCAAACCAAAGTATTTTGAGAAGTTCACTGTTCCAAGCGTAAGTAAATTATGGTGGTTTGAGAGCAGAGAGTATTCTTGAGAATTGTGTTCCTGAATAAATTCTCGATTGTTTTAGAGCTATCCAACAGGAATAGTCATCTATTCTTCTGTTTCTATTTGTCTGTAATAGTGTGGTCTTGTTTTTCTGCATATTCCCTTCAGTAGTAACTTGTTAATGCTCATATTAGTGAATTAGATTTATCCAATAGTGGCTTGGAACTGCCTTTTCAAGATTGTGCTCCGTATCTAGGCACATTGAAGAACAAAATAAAAAGTAGTCGTTCAAAGAAATGTTAGTTTTTTGAAAAACTTACTATTTCATGGAGTAAAGATAGTACAAATTATACATGCTTTCATGTTTCGTTATGTCTATTTTCATTTTTGATTGTTTTCTATCATACTTGTCATCCAGGCCGAAACGGGGCAAAACGGGCCGGCACATAACTCGATTCAAAATGAATATAATGAGAAGAGATTACACCAAAGTGTAGATCTCAGCGAGTTCTATGCCTCTGATATAATTCGGACCGACTTAGGATTCTTTTTACTTCCGTGGACCGGCCTAAAATTGGTTTCATTCTCCGGCTATGGCAAACATGTAATTGTTAAACAATGTTCCGAGTGTATTCGAAAGTTGTATCCTCAAGGCACTTGTTGAGAATCAGAATTTGAAAGGATAGACGAGCATTTTTCGAATAAAGACTGAAAATTAATTTGAGCTCAGTAGTAAAGACAATCAACAGTCTTCTTTTTACCTATTCAGTCAAACTGACTATGAGTTCCCAAAGGTAACCCATAAAAATCGAATAATGCTAATCCGACTAAGTAATAAAAGTTCAATCCCTCCCTCCCTCCTCATCAAATTTCTTGTAGAAATGTGTAGTTCAATCCCTTCCATTTTCGGTAAATCATCAAAAATAAAGTTTCATTAGTATTACATGAACATATTGAAACAGTACTATTCTAATAAACCTACTGCTTTAGAAAGTCTACATATTTCTACGTTTTTTGATTTTTATAATTGAAATGTTCCAATTTCTTGACAATATTCAATGAAGTTATAGCCAAAAGCTAATGAGAGACAATCTGCTTTTTATCTATTCAACGAAACTTTTGGAAAGTTAAGTTCCAAAAGAAAACCATAAAAATCAAATAACGTTAATCCGTGTATAAGTGATAAAAGTTCAATCACTCCCTCATCCAATTTCCAACCTATCCACCTCCTCTCACTTTCTGGCACCGTTCCAAAACCTTTTCTCGTCTCCTTCTCCAAGCCTTCTTTTTCTTCTTATTATTCTTCTGAATGCCTGCCGCAATCGGGATTAGCTGACCGGTCCTCGCTCTCCGTCTACCATGTGAGGAAAATCCGACGGAAAAAGAAAAGAGGAGGATAGTTCTATTCTCGTATAAAGAAATATATATACCGTGTCTTCTTCTTCTTCCTCTTTTATTATTTCGTTTTGTTATATTATTATGAATTGCTATGTAGCGAATAGGTTGGGATAAAAGGGGGCGTGGCTTGTTCCTGTGGTTTTCTAGAACGGAAAGATAGTCAAGTACTGTACGGAAACGGAAGTTTCCCCTGATGCCATTCATTCCTTTCTTTCTCAAAAATTAATTTACCGTCACGTTTTTTAAATGTGTTCTGTTGGATTACGATTTTATTTATTTCTATGTATTCAATTCAATTCTGCATTCAAAAAGGAATTGATTAAATCTAAAACGTGAAACACTTTCCATGAGATTCAAAGTAGCAGTTGATACTAGACTTGCTTTCTTCAAACTTTACAAAAACTTCAGTAAGAAACGAACTAGTAGTGAGCTTCATGGTTTTGCTATAGTTATTGAAGACTCACTGAAATTTGAGCTTTAAGTTATCTTTATCAAAAGTTATTGAAACATTATAATTCTGATAAGAAAAACAATGTCCGAAATGTTTACTGTACCAAATAACATATTAGTCTGGAAAGGGTAGTTTTTTTGTTGGTCTTCGGATAATATTGTATTCAACACTAATTATATCTAGAATTTCCGGAAAAAGTAACAAGTGTACCATCTTTCCGTTACCTCGTGGTTTTGACATAAATATTTTGAAATGTGGGATTTCTGTCTTCAAAATGAAAATGGAAGCATCTTCTGTTTTCTTCGAATCATTGATTCATTTTAATTACATGCCATTCTGCCGTTTTTAGTTGGGAACGCTCACTTTTGAGGTTTGGTTACCGAAAAGCGTTTTGCCCCAAATCGTTTTCAATCATTATGGCACAGCGCAGTACAAGACTATTGAATTTGGCATGCAAAAACGTTGTCATCTCTTTGTGCAAATGAATTAGTACTGACGGAAACAGTATTTTTGATTCTCCAAGCTTTGGTAGCATTCTCTTGAATTACGTCTCATTAATTTTCGGTTTCAGTTGCATCAGTTGATACCTAGTGCAGTTAAACTTTTCGCTATTCATAGCATCAGTTACACAATCACCTGCAACAGATAGCTTCCATGCTAACTTCGAGATAAATGACATTCAGCGATTCATAAATTTTTGGAGTAAAACTATCTGAGAGAATCGATTTCTCATATAATTATTTTTACGGTTTCGAAGAGCACAGAAATAAGAAACCAACGAGATAATGCTTTGTTTGTTGTTCCGAACATTTATCAAGTAAATATTTATCTTGGAATTCTGAACAGGATTATTTCAGTTTCAACTTTAACATGAAAGCTTAATACATGTTCTCTGTTTAATTGTACCGCAGAATTCTGTATTTCAAAAGGGATCAGTGATATCAATATATTTCAATTATTATTATAAAAAGGAACCAACCGAACTGAAAATGTTTTTAGTGAAACAGAGATTACTGATTCTTTTGGTTCCTCGTAATAATTTTCAAAACTCGACAATTAAAGTTTTTTTAATGATTATCTGGAAATTCAAGTTAGGAAATGGATTATAGGTGGAGAGTTGAACAAATTATTGATTAAAAGTAATCCTGGAGCTCAAATCGGTTATGATATAAGAAAGGCAGAATTTGGAAAGTTTTAATTTTGATTAACAAAATACGAAAAAGCTAAAAATTTCTGTGAATGCTCACAGGATAATTTCTTTTTTGCAAAAAATTGCATTTTACCTGAAAATTCAATGTTTTTGCACAGAAAAAGTTGCGATCAGAGCAAATTAAGATAATTCTGTTGGGGAGTTCCAGTAAAATAACCACTATGGGTTGTTTCCAGTTCCACCTCATATAAAGCCTACGTTTTCTGAAACTTCACATCATTGATAAATACGTGAACTTTATTCGAATATCAGAAACAGAATCGGCAACGTCGCCAACTCTGTGAAAAACAATTGAACTGGAGGAAAAATATAAAAACACGTGAACTACACAGGGAAGAAAAGAATTTCCAGAATCGGCAAAGTTGCCGATCCTGTTATTAAAAGATATTCCAAAAAATTTAAAAACGTGAACTCGGTGACAGTAGAGAGGGTAGTTCGTGGATAGAATCGTTCTTAGAAATCGTGAAAACTGTCGATAAAATAAAGTATATGCCGACGATGTATATTCGATGCGTGTCATACAAGTCTAAGTTGTCTGAAATAATAATGGTTTATAAAAACTTTGTTTTCTGTTACTAACCTTTCTGAAGTTTTATTCCAATTGTATCAAAATGAAGTGAGTGATAAACCAACACTTCTAGTTATTGATTCAAAAATAGACTGACAAACTGATAATTTGGGTCCTGCAATATGAATTTGTATAATGTTGTATACGACTTACCTGTCCGCGAGAAAAACGCTTTCAAATAGTTTTGCATTCAGATAGTGCGAGAATGAAAAACATTGCTCTAGAACCGCGTTTTTATAAATCTAGGGCACGTTGATATTTTTTCAACGGTTTTTATTCCGTGATATTTATTTGAATGCGAAGAAAATTCATTTCTCATTCTGCGGTAGTGTTATGAGATATTTTTCGTTTTCTTTTGCGGCATAAAAGTAAGTCGTATACAACATTATACAAATTCATATTGCAGGACCCAAATTATCAGTTTGTCAGTCTATTTTTGAATCAATAACTAGAAGTGTTGGTTTATCACTCACTTCATTTTGATACAATTGGAATAAAACTTCACAAAGGTTAGTAACAGAAAACAAAGTTTTCTATAAACCATTATTATTTCAGACAACTTAGACGTGTATGACACCCATCTAATATATATCGTCGGCATCTACTTTATTTTATCGACAGTTTTCACGATTTCGAAGAACGATTCTATCCACGAACTACCCTCTCTACTGTCACCGAGTTCACGTTTCTAAATGTTTTGGAATATCTTTTTTTAATAACAGGATCGGCAAGCTTGCCGATTCTGGAAATCCTTTTCTTCCCTGTGTAGTTCACGTGTTTTTTATATTCCTTCTTCAGTTTATTTGCTTTTCACAGAGTTGGCGACGTTGCCGATTCTGTTTCTGATATTCGAATAAAGTTCACGTATTTATTTTGTCAATGGTGATAGGCTATAATACTGTATGCATAATACTGCACTTCAAAACTGAGAGAGCATCTCATGATTGGCGCATTTTTCTCGTTTTCTAGTTATTTCCTGATTTTTAACGCTTGCATACGAGAATTTTCTCAGTTTTGTTTAAAATTTTCATTTTGAGGAATTTTCTGGGCTTCAACATAAAAATTACAAAACTTCAAAGAAGTTAAAACAAAACAAAAATTTCCAAATTCTGGCTTTCTTATATTCTAGAAAATCCATAACGAGAAAATAATTAGAATTTTAATAAACTTATTAAGAACACCAATTCTAGATGAACTCATAATTTGTAGTTCTGCTCATTTTCCGTCTATTAGATGATGCATTTTTCTATTAATTATCCCAGTCATTAGTAGAACGCTGAAACTAAATTTGAAACTGTAAATAGCAGTGCTAAACGACTGTTCCATAATGATCTGATTGTGAGAAGAAGAAAACCTTTTTAATGCCGGTAGGGAATTTGATGAAACATGACACACATATACTTTCGAATGTGCTTAATTTAATGGTGTTGACAGAATTTGCAGAGTTATGCTCATTGGCCGAAAGCCTCATTTTGCACATCCCCTCTCTTCATTCTCCTTTTCTCAATAGAAAAGGAAAAACAACGATGCAATTTCAGACAAAAGAGTATGTATACCAAGTTTCATCAAATTCTTAACCGGCGCATGAAAAATGTTCCCTTATGTTGTGAATCCATTGTCAGATGATGCCCCACTGGGACTGACACCTTACCGTTTTTTGGTTTCGGTAGAGCGCAGATTACTTTATTTTTTCTGCTCTATTCTCGAATAGGTTCAAAGTTTTCTTTGGTAATAATCGTCACTCCTTGTATTCCTTATTCATAATCTTTGAAACCGCTTCTTTTTCTTCTTCTTCTATACGAAAAAAAGTCGTAGAACTGACCACTAGTCCGGGATCTCCCAGTATTTCAGGTTTGATACAACTTCATTTTTTACACAATTTTTTCAATTTTTTTCTGCTCTCTGTTCGAAATCTATCCCTTTTTTATTATCTACTTATCAACCACTCATCCTTCCATTCCTTATTCATAATCTTTGAAACCGCTTCTCCTTTATCTTCTTCTTTACAAAAAAATGACGTATATTATTCCCTCATCTTCTTGTTTTTTGTCCCCTGATCCCTTCCCATCTCATATTAGCCGAAAACCGCTCGTTGTAAAACTGTAAAATTAGCCTCTTGGTTTGTCACCCCTCTTTGAGAAGAAGGGGAAACGCGCAATTTGTTTTATTTTACGGTTCGTAAACCCTTACTTTCCCCCCTTTCGAAGAGAGAGGTGGTCTTTTGTTTTTCCAATGCCATCTGATGGATTCTATCTGAGTCACGGTGGAGGAATTCTGGAGAATAGAAGAATAGAGGATTCGCTTTCTCATTTGGATTAGTTCGGAATTTCAGTTGGCCTGATAATTAAGGTTTCAGAATGTACTTCAATGAAGACATTAATCCTGAAGAATGTTTTCTGTTTCGAAATGTTAACAAAAATTTTAAGTTCCAATTCTTCCCAATTGTTGTTCTTCCCTTCTTTCAAGGTTCCTTTCTCCAACTTTTTAACATTTTGACATGTTGCATCG
This sequence comes from Caenorhabditis remanei, assembly GCF_010183535.1. Taxonomy (NCBI): domain Eukaryota; kingdom Metazoa; phylum Nematoda; class Chromadorea; order Rhabditida; family Rhabditidae; genus Caenorhabditis; species Caenorhabditis remanei. Next base: position 8,243,198 of record NC_071331.1, read on the forward strand.
TTTAATTACTGTGTTCCGTAAATTATCGGTAATTAACAAGAACTGTAATCCTTATAGTTGACTTTGAAGAATGCATTTCCTAAAAAAATACTGTTTCGGTAGCATGATCTATGTTATTATACTTTTAATTTATACTGCGGTTTCTAGTTGCTGAACTTCCCCGACTTATTAAACAGAAGAAGCATGTTTCATAAAGTTATTAAAAACAACATTTTGTTTTAAGTTACGTTCTGGACTTAATTACTGCAACCATCACAAGTTTCATAAACACTACCTGTAGCACTTCCCTAGAAGCTTGTCACTGATAATTTACTATTCGAGGCATCCGAAATGCTAAGAGTGATTTTCTGTTTCACAACCCTGTACTCCTGTGAAAAATATTTTTCAAAACGTTTTTTTAACAAAATTTTCTTTTCTGGACCATTGAAGAATGTTGGTGATCTCCATAATTTTTCTAATATCTTCAACAGTCCTGATTTCACTGAAGTCTTCTGTCCGGGAATCTGAAATCTGAATAACCGGAGAAAGATTAGTTCGTTTCATATTTTAAATCAAAATTGTTGATGAAAAAGTAGAATTAAATAGATAAAACAGCTGTTTCGTAATGCTTTGATTAGTGGAAAAATATTATTTATAGACATTCGGTGAATGCTGGCCAAATTTACATAATATTTCTCCGCAGATTTAATTCATTGTCATTCAAAATTTCTTCTGATATAACGGATCTTCCAATGAGAATAAATATTTTATCATAGCCTGAGAGAGGTTTTATAACTAAATTGAACATACGCTCCGAATTTCTGAAACAGCTGTGAAACAGAAAAAGTGTGTAACCTTAATTACTGTTTCAGTACAGTGATATGGGGTTCTAATGAGATTATTGAACAGTCAATCATGATTTTTTATTCAAGTTGAGAAATTCGGAATATTACTGTATTCCAAAGCCTTTCACATTTAAATTTGATGATCTATTTCTGCGAGGAAGTTTGCGTTTAGGATTGAAACTGAAATTTTTAATCTGACAATTATGAATGTCGTGTTTCAGGTAGGACAAATTGTCTGCTTATGATTCTGTAAACACTCGTAGAACGACTAAATTAAAACGAGTCAAATGTTTTAATACCACTAAAACATAAAACTATTAGAAATCATTAAAAAAAAACTCTGTTTAAAAAAATTTTCTTGATATACGTTGCTCGGATTAATTCTGCCTTTTTTCCGGTTTTACCTTGTCTGAATAGATCTTACTTTTTCGCTGCTATCGAAGACTAAAATATTGCCTCAAAATGTTTTAAAAAACAAATTTTTCACATCAAAGTTCTTTTTAATTCAGAGTTCCGCTTTTGCAAACATGTTGAAACAGGTTAAATTTGTATCCTTGGGATGAAAATTTTGATTAATCCAAAATACAGTTTACCACCTTTTATTATCACTGCATAGTCGAAGTTTCGCTCTGTTTTTGGACCATTTTAACTGGTTCAAAATTGAAAGTTTCAGTTTCTGAATAACATCAGTTTTGTAAGTTGGTTAGTGCTCATAGACAGATTTTGTAACATTAGAGAAATGTTACTCACTTCTGAATTTTCGTCATATAGTTTCAGAACCAGGACTTAAAAGTATAGTTCTCGGAGACAACGTTAGGTATTCTACACATACATGTACCTCGAAATTCTATAAATGGAGTTTCATACTTGCTTCGAGACAGATCTCGACCCGGTCCTCTGACTGAACTTTTCTAAATCTCAAAATCTACTATTTCAGTTTCAATTCAATTAGTGGCAAAGATATTTCTTGCATTTCCCTGCATCTCTTTTTTCAAATCAAAATTCATCTGAAACCCACCTGTATCATCTCCTCAAATCGAATTGCATAAGCGAAAATAGTGTCGAGATTCTAATCTCAAAAAAATAATTGGCGACGCAAGAAGAGGGATTCTTGATAGAAAAGCGCATCATAATGAGAGACTTAGACACTCAAACATTCGCACTTTTTTGTCTTAATTTCATTCTCCGTGGAGGGTAAAAAGAAGAAGGAGAAGACGAGAAAAGGCATTGAAAGTGACAGATATTAATTAGTGATCGTTCGAATTTCACGGCAAAAAGAAGTTTCTAGAATATTTGAAGGCCTTTTTTGGCAGATGATAGGGATCTAGAAGATAGATTAACAGCATCCAACCTTGACGATTGGTTAGTTGTTCATTCATTTGTATGCGTGACTTTTTGGTAGTTTCAAGTTTTTGAATTGTCTCTCATTACATTTTCTAGGACTAAATAAAATTCTAATAACTTTTAAAATTGTATCGAATCCGAAATTTTTGTTAAACCTGTCAGGACGTTCATTATGTACCATTATAATACAGTTTTTCGATGGGATCTCTAAGCACCTAGTAGAGCGTCTAACAAGTTGCTCCATTTGTTTGTATTGTGAAGAAGTAATTTCTTTTGGAAAATCACCACTGAATTGAGACATTCATGAAATGACATTTCGAACTAGTCTAGCTATTGTTAATATCAAAAGTTCACTGTTTCAATTCAATGATAATTTTAGTGAGTTTTGAAGAAATATAATGAGTAATTCTCAAAATGGGGAACATATTCTCATAAGTTTTTCATGTTTCCGAGTTTACACTGTTTCAGTTCTATGATAGTTTCCGTGGATTTTCGTAGATATTCGCTTGGATATTTTTTTCACAACCAGCACTTATTCATTTTTACTGAGTATCACAATTATGTGTGCCCTGATAATCCTCCCTCAAAAAGTACAAAAGTATATTTGAAACACCTGCCCTGCATAGCTTTTTTTCGGAATTATTCGAGTTTAGCTCTAGGGAACTTTTGAAATACTAGCAATTCGTTATTTTGATGTAGTGATTAATTGTGCAACAATATTTTTGAAATGAGATGTCTGAAATATGGGATTTTAAAATTATTGGACAGCGACATCGTGTCAATAATTAATCGATCGTTTTCCTACTCTTGAACATAAATCTCTGAAACGGTATACGAATTTTTTAAAATACATTCCTCGCATTCTCCGCTTTAACACTTATTTAAATAGTTTGGCCAATTTCCGATATTACTGTCATTTTCAATCCCTTCTCTTTCTTGATAATAGATTGAAACAGATAATCATTCTCTCCGGATTCAATTCCGTTTTTTCTCGTTTCTCACTCAACAGATTCAAAGTTTTTACCACGTGGCTTGATTATCTTTTTTTTCTACTTCCTGAAGCTTCATCAGAAACCAAAATTCAAATTTCAGTTCCAATTCCCTCTATAATTCATCTTCTTCACCAAAGTCTCGTGTCCTTCCAACATTGTAACAATTCGCTTTCGAAATGAAATTCCCGTTAATTTCACACACCGCCCATTTTCTTCTCGTTACCAGAAGAATATGACTAGATATGAGAATGTTTGTACATGCATGCAAATGCGATATACTTCTTCTTTTTCATACACTGTTTGGTTTTCGTTTTCGTTTTTTCCTTTTCTTGTTCTTCTTGTGTTTCTGTGTACTTTGAAAGGATTACTATAGAGAGGGTGTCTGGGAGAAAGTTCTCAAGGCTAGCACTCTTCGGTTTCAGCAAATTTTGAATAACTTTTTTCGTCTGCTCATGAATTCGGGGGTTTTCGAAATTTTGAACACATAAATGATTTTGCTCCCGGTCGTTCAGACTTTCTTAATTGAAAATTATTCTCAGTTTCATTTTGACATGATTGGTCAGAAAAATTAATTGACACTTTGATCTCTCAGGGTCTTTGTCTCCAAACTTCGGTACCGTTTTCTCCTGGTCGCGCTCGGTTTGAAAACTTCATCCTGTTACTGAATTTGGTTCCATTTTGACGGCATCTGGGGGGCGAGTATGGAAATTAAACGGGCTCCACTGGAGGCAAATTCAAATATTAATTGCTTCATTTGCTTTTTCATTGTGGCTTTTTGAAACGCACTTTCTTAGGAAGTTTTTCGACTGGCGCGTCATTTCAAATTCAGTTCTATCAAAAAATGATTACAATTTTTAAAGAAAGCATTTACTATGAATTTAAGCGGAGCGCGGCTGATTTTAGAGCTATTCTTATGGTAATTGTCTTGACTAAAAAGTATCTAAAAGTCTAATTATCTGTTAAATATTAGTTTTCCCATAAACATCGGGAAATTTTTTAGCGGGATCTGAAACGGAATTATTTTTTCTGTTCTATTTCAGTTTGTAACAATATTACATATTATCTGGCTTCAGTGGAACAACTGTGATCAATTTATTGTGCTACACAATTTTTGGATTTTATGAAACTGAAGGAAAATCAATTGCAAATTTTTGTTACGAACGTATAATCACGGGCTCCATTAATCAAGAGGCGCGTTTTTAATACTCTCAAGTTTCTCAGTTCCAAATTGAAATCATAAAAAGTTGAGAAACTGATTTCTCGGTTACTCCCTCCAGTATAGCTCTCGTAGAAATAAAATGAGACGTTATTCATAAATAAGTTCAAAGTATCGAATAAAAATAATAGAATTCGAGAACAAAAATTAAGAACACGTCAGGTAGAGACAAACCGTAGCTTTTGATCGGAAAAATACCTTATTCGCAGTAGCCTTGATGTTTTTAGTTGAAATTCAAAGTTGGCTGCCAAAAGCGGTGCTGAAATTATAAGTTTTAGTCAGCTTCATCCATTTCTCGACCGATTTTCTGGCATAACATTGATTTTACCCTGTAACTGATACAAGAAAATCTGGAAACTGAAATGTCTTCACAGTTTCTCTTCATCGAAAAAGGAGCTGTTTTGTTGAGAGTACTTCTTTGGGTGTCCGTAAATTTCGTCATAATTTTCTTCAAATATCATTTGACGAAGTCAGAGACTTGTTTTTGATGCTACCCACTCAATTTTCCAAAACTTTTCCAGAAACGTAAATTTCACGCAAGAAATGACTAAAAGAAAATGGGTTCTCAGACGAATTACTTAAAAAAAACTGCGTGTTTCATTCGTTTCAAAATACATTGAAAATAAACCGTGAAGTACTGTTCGTTTGACTGTTCGTGTGACGGTAAAAGCACATTATTTTAGTTAGTTCATTCAACTTTTCGGCGCACGGTGCATTACCTAAAATCAAGGATAATTTAATAACGAATCAAAAAAACAAATGTTTGGAGGATTTTTTGAAGGAAATCAGTTTCTCACCGTTTCTCAGTATTTTTAATTTAACTTGTAAATTAAGAAGTTTGTTCAATTAAGCCATTCATCTCGACACTATTCAATTTTGGCTGTTGCATTTATCAGTGCAAAACTCCAACATAGATGAGTGCAATTCATCAAGCTTTGAAAATTTTTTGTTTCATTGTCCTGTTTCAGTCCACTTGTTTCACGTGGTAGCTTCGTTACAATTCAATAAATGAGTCGAATTTATAGAATGTTTGATTATTTTAGACGAAAATTTAATGTTTTTAAAAATTTAAAGTAAAAAATTGTGTACATTTTTTGAATTCGTGCCGGGCCGAGATATTGCAAGTATGGTCTTCATGGGCTAGAATAACCGTTTCCTCCGCTATTTGAATCAAAAAGCAAATTTTCGGGCATACACACAAGTCGATTTACATAACAAGAACTTATCTAGTCATTGAATTCTACATAAAGTCTGACTTTTACTAGCAACTCTATATCGAATGTGGATGTAGCACTGTTATGAAATTGCAAAGTTTATTTTTACAGTTGTCTCGAAGCATTCATACTTATTGAGTTACTGATCAACAGCACCTATTATAGAGCAAAGCGCCTTCAAAACTTAACACTCCAATCAGAAACAGTATTCTATGTCAAATTTTATACTCGAACTAGAAAACTTTTCTGTTACATGATATACAAGAAAGTCTCTGCCCACATTCAATGCAGTACACTTGCGCTTTTGCCTAGTTTCCATATTCTAGAAATCTTCATGAAGAATCAACTTTTATTTGCTCTTCAGCTGCAAAACTGATTTCCCTAATAATTCGAAACACTGATGACTTGTTTGGCATGAGTCATTTTTGTGTAGCTGTAAAAAGGAACTCAATTTAATCTGTGCAATATAATTCAGTGGTTTCACGTAGCAACATCCTATGGATAGACTACTAGACCTCGCGAAAACTGCACCTGGAAAATCTAGTAGCGTAATATCATTTTATAAAACAAATGATGTGCACAAATCCATCCTAGTAATTCAAATTGCAGTTATCTCATTTGTAATCGGTAACAGAAGATTTCTTTTCAGTTTCAGTGCGTTAATGCAAGTCATTTGGTTTTCTTCTAGTACTGTAGATGTCTTCGTAGGAAAATAAATTGGCATGTTTCCAGGAAATCATAAATTCTCAACCCTCAAAATAAAAACGTTTGGCGTGTGGAACATCATTTTATTAATTAAAAAAACAACCTGTTCTAGAGCCCTATTTTCATCAAAATCTCATAGTCTCTGTTTCAGTATGTTCGGAAAACTTCGAACTGGATTATTAGACTTTACTGCTTGCTCGCAACTCGAAATTAAATACAACTCTTCGATTTGAATTCCTCTGTTTCTTTTGAGAAAGGTCCCCCCTCTCTCTAAACTTCAAAAGACCTTCACGTCATCCCCTCTCTCACCTTTTTTCTCATCTGAATCACCCCTTCTATCCAAAATTCTCGAAAAGCTAACCTCTGACAGTCGACATGTGTTGTAATCTCTTGTTCCAACAATACCTGTTCACCTTCTCATAATAATTTCTCTCTTGAAACTCGATGACTCATCTTTCCCCTTTGCCTCTCAGGTGGTTTCTTGGCCCATTATTACAGCATCAAAATCTTGAAAAGAGGGGAGAACAATAGAAGCCATAGGGGACTGCCCAACGTCCTTTCTCGCCTTTTAAATCTTGTTCGTTTCGCCGCATTCTCTTCGTTTCAAGACCGCTAATAATCATTTTGGTGTCGTTCCTCTCTTAATTCTTGATTTGTATATTCATATGTGTGATTTGTTAACAAGAGTGATCAAATTTTCAAAAAATAGTAATTTGTACCACATTCCTGTTTCATATAGTCCTTATAATGTTTCTTACTTTTATTTGAACGTTTCGTAGGTTCAATTTTCTTCAAATTCCGATAGAGAGTGGTTGGCAAAGTTATTGACCGGTCCAGCTGGGTCTCTTCAACTCCTGCAATACCTAAACGGAACTAAAATTGTCTTCCGTTTCATGTCAGTCATAAGTTCCGGCTAGTGCTGATTGGGAGCTAAATATTCAAAATTACTATAGTGTTTGTGAATTTGTTCAACATAGTTACTGTACGAGTTATTACAGTAACAAACACACCGGAAATAGAGAAACTATTTCGAGACCAAGATAACCACTCAATCATCGTTTGCTCATTTGAACCGATTTGAAAGTTGATGACCGCGTAATAATAAAATTCTTCTGTGTTCTGAACCAGCAAAAGAAAATAAATACTTTTTTTGAGAGTAATATTCTCAAATTGTCATATTCCTTAAATACAACAATACGGGCTTCTATTTTTTTATCCAAGACTCACAAATTCATTTCGCCAATCGTTCAATTCTTCGTCATTGGAAAACCATCAACAAAATTTCTTGACCCATTCACACTTTTTCACACTATCCGCGCAACAGAAAACCCATAATGCTAAAAAAACCCATATAGAGAAGGTTGACAAAACATTTACTGTTTCTTAAAAATAATTTTAGAGGTTTTCTAATGGTCCGATAATAATCCCATAAGTAGGATAGTTAATAGTCCGTTGATTTAATGCGCAGATGAAGAAGCTATTGCTAGTTATCTGAAAAAGTATAGCAATCTTCTGAGAGTTTCAATTTTTTCTTCGTTTACTTCTTTTGTCGTCGATTACAGCATTCATGGAGTGTATAGAGAGAATGTTCACACAGTATAATGTTTTCTTCACGGTTTCAGTTTGACATTATCTTCATAATAAAACATTCCGATTAATGGCTGTTTCATATATCTTTGCTTTTTCCTGTTACAGTTACTCTTTAAAAAATGCCAATTTTCTCTTTTATCGTTGCTCAATCAACAATCTCAACCTATATACTTACCAACATTTCCAGAAATGCGAGAGAAACACCTACTCCAACCTCTCCTAATATTCATTCTCTCTACTGAAGTATCCACTCAACTATCTTGTCATCGAATACCAACTTCCTTCTGTTGTACGACAAGAATCAGAGATCAATGCCCGGAACAGTGTGCAACTGTTCAGTGTGGAACAGAGTTTATACATAATTGTGAGTTTGTTTTTTTTAATTTACTAACAAAATTTCTGTCGTGTTCTGTTTCATAACACTTTTGGAACGGCAATTTTTATGAGCGTTTACTTTTTTTCTGATATTTCAAATCCTCAATTTATTTCCAGTATTCTCAACGGACGGCTCTCGTAAACCAGCCTCTGTCCGTGGTGCTCATGATGGAAATGCGAATATTGGAGGCACTGGAAGTGGAGATTCACAGAGAGGATTCGGAGGTGTTGGTTAGTTTTTTTTCTATTATAGATATTAAACAAATGAAACGAAATATTTATATTGAATGAACACAATCATAAGAAACAGAAAATAATATTTAGGCGCATAGAAGTTAACAGCTTTGAATCCAGTCTGTTAAAGTTTGAGATTCAATTTTTAACAGTTTCAAATTCAAATAAAGATAACAAGTAATAGACAAACTTGATCACCCCAACGAATCCAAAATCAAATTAAATTGATGTGCTGATTCAGTTTTATCTAACCAACATTTAGCCTCTCATAACATAGCTTCCTTCATTTCAGACCCCGATTCAACTATAACATCATTCGAGAAACCGGACCAACCTGCTCCACCGACAAGAGTGGATGCCACGTGGACACCTAATTCAAATTCAAATTTGAACCTGAATCCAGGCTCAAATTCTGGAGATGCAAGAGTTGGAGGAGCCTCTAGATCCTCCTTTGAAACAACAACTCTCACTCCAGAAGTCTCTTCTACAACACTACCAACCACGTCATCTGGATTCCCCACTCTGATTCCATTCTCATCGGAATCCTGGTCTACAGTAACCCAAGCTCCACTTGCTCCAAGTATTGAATCTAGACCAGAACTACCTCCAACACCAAGTAGAATTCCATCTCCAACGGGACAGAACTCTGGGTTCACTGGAAGTTTTGGAGAACAACTTCCCGTGAGAATCCCTTCCCCAACTCCTGCCCCATTTAATCAAAGTCCAAGAAGAGATGTATGTTTCTGATTGATTTCTAACCGGTTTCAGTTGTTTCTTGTGTTTTCAGGGTCATCGTCGTCGGACAACACCCGATCCGAGAATTATCAGACCACCAGAGTCTCTCGTAGTCATTGGAGATTACGATGAAGATGAACCTCCATCGGAGAATGCAGTCGTTGACTCACCTCGTATGTTTTTTTATTTGGTTTCGTTTTGAGTGAACTCACACAAAAATTACTGAAATTATGAATAGGTTTCTGAGAAAATAGAATGAACTGAGGATTGCATTCTAGTAGATATGATTGCACTGAGGAGCTAGGCAGACACCAATGACAATACCTAAAACATATTTCCCCATTTCAAATTTCCAGAGCCACTCGCCCCATCACAACCATCATTCTTCTCTCAAACTCCTCCACCAACACCTCCTCCTGCTCCGTCAGTGATCAGTAACAGTGGAGATGTATTCGCAAGATCTCGGAAAGAAATCAGTGCGACTCCAGATTTCGAACAACAATCTGGAACAGCTGCCACGTTGAGGTAGGGAAGAAAATTATGAAGTTTCAGAGGGTGATCAAAAAATTAAAGCCGAGCGCACAGTCTCCCAGACTCCGAGTAAGAACTGCAAGGAAATTTTTGATCTACCCTCATGGAACGAAACATTTGAGAAATTAGCAGGTCTAAAACGTTATTACTTTAATTTTTAGCGTAAAGCTCAAGGTCAGAAGTAAGAAAATTTCAGTTTTGGAATTATTCTGAGAGCATTATCCAACCATTCAATCCAAAAAATCCTGGTTTCAGATACTTTTCAAGCCGAAAAGGCAATTTTTCGTTTTGATTTCGGAAAAATCTACGGGATTTGTTCATTTCTCAACAGTATCCAACGAATGTTAGCTCAAAACGTCCGCCGGAGATTTTTACACATTTCTGTAGGACGGTTTTTTAATTTACTCATTAGTTTTCGAGAAAATAACAAAAAATTGAAAGAAATTCGGAATTTGATCGATTTCTCGAAAACTAATGAGCTAATTGAAAAACCGTCCTACAGAAATGTGTACAAATCTCCGGAGCACGATTTGAGATATCATTCGTTGGATAATATTGAGAAATGAACAAATCCCATAGATTTTTCCGAAATCAAAATGAAAAATTGCCATTTCGACCTGAAATAATATATAAAACCAGGATTTTTTGGATTGAATGGTTGGATAATGCTCTCAGAATAATTCTAAAACTGAAATTTTCTTACTTCTGACCTTGAGCTTTACGCTAAAAATTAAAGTAATAACGTTTTAGACCTGCTAATTTCTCAAATTTTTCGTTTCATGAGGGTAGATCAAAAATTTCCTTGCAGTTCTTACTCGGAGTCTGGGAGACTGTGGAGCGTCAATTAAAATTCGCAGAATTGAAAAAATACAGAAAGATTTTCAGTCTAATCAGGTTCTTGAATCAGAAATGTTTTTTTTTAATTTTGAAAATAATTTGCGTATCCAGAGACTCATCAGTCCCCTCTTCTCTCCCCTCTTTATTCAACCATCTCCGTCGTTTCTCATCTCGAAGCTCCTCCCCCTCATTTGCTCATTCTCGAGCCCATCATCGATTGATTTGTCGTCTGACAACACCCGGAAGACTTTTATGTAATCGTCCGATGCCACGTCTTCATAGAAGTCGTTACGTGACTCCGCCCAAATATTGGAAGACGTCGGAGGTGCGGATGAAGAATCCGAGTGGAATGAGAATTCGAAAAAAGAATTTCGCGACGACGAGAATTCATATTACACCTTTTATGGGGGAACTAGCAAGGAAACGAAGGAAATTGGATAGGTTCGGAAGTGCACGAGCATGAATTCTGAAATAATGGGAATGAATTTGAGATGGTGGTGACCCAAGAATAATATAAATTACTGAAAATTCTGGAAAATAAAACTGCATGAAACAGGAAAACCAGTGGTGTACGGGGCATGTTGACTAACACTTTGCACTAACCTATCAATTAAAAACGGCACTTAATCACTTATTCCATTTTCAGTGGCTCATCTCATGAATGGAAAGTGTCTATAATTCCACGTGGACAGAACAACAAGCCGACAGGTGTCAATTCAATCCCTCCGTTCACTATTGATGGGAAGGCGGATGAGAGATTCAACAAGTTTTATAGAAGTGAGTTGGCAAATATGAAACGTGGTTGACTAGTTAATGCAATGATTTTTGAAAACTTAAGGGATGTTTAAAACATTAAAATTTATGGAATATTTCAGCCATCGACAGTGTAATCAATAAATTGGATTTGACAAATAGTGGAGACCAGAATACAAGAGAAAAGGAGCCACAGATTAGATTGGAGGTGAGTTTTATATTACTGCCGTTTCGAGTGGTGGTGAAATCATTTTGAAATAGTTATCAAGGTTTATTCCTCTTCTGCCGAAAAAATAGAATTGGGATTGTAACAGAAGGCTAAAATCTTATAGATGGGCTCTAATTTAGATAATGGACCAAAATTATCCAGGCGCCCCATATTTAAAAAAAAAAATTCTCAACCTGACCGTGTCACAGCTCTTTTTTTTCTAGCATGGTACAATCCTGCTAAAAATGGAAATAATCACAATATTCATTTTCAAAAGTACCTGAAATTTCCTCTTCCTATGTTATCATCATTTAAGAGTAGTCACATTTATTTTCTCAGGGAAACACGAAAGACCTCTCCGTCGAATCGTCCGCAGTCGTCATCGTTCCCCGTACAACCGTCGCTCCAGGTGTCACAAATAAAGTCAGTGTGATACCATTCCGTCCCTTACATTTCACAGCTCCGCCCAAGAATGGACCCCCAGGAGTGTCTCCTCCTCCGGCACCCGGAGGACAGTGTGGCGTTTCACCTGACTTCACACCGTGTGTTAGCAATGAAATCGCCAGTAAATCTCTGTTAGAGTGTTGTAAAAGGAAGAATCTACCAGCAGGATGTCAACAGTTGTGTCGATATGATATCACGCAGGCGGAGGTGAGTTTCAGTTTTAGAACTCTGATAATTTAGACATATCTGATTTAGCAGTTGATGAATTTTTGATCAACTTGGCAATATTTTTTAAAATCTTGCAGATCCGCGCAGCCATGGATCGTGGTCAATGTGGAATATTCAATGTTGCCCCATTCTTGGAATGTGCTTCCCAGGGAAAAGACAACTCCGAGTGTTGTCGACATCGTGGAATCGTTCAGAAGACGTGAGTTCTGGGAAAGAGATACCTTGGGCGAATTAAAATTTAAAAAGAGGAAGACCATAAACGGTCAGAGTGAAACAGTTGTTCACATATTAATTTTCGGAAAAACGACAAGATAAATTAATATTTTAAAGCTACCCCTAAAACCTTTAACGCTATTTTGAAACCGCAAATATATACACTCAACATATTCCCAGTGGCCCCCAATGTGAACAATTCTGTCGCCCCACTCAAGGATTATCAGCTCTCGGAGTTCAACATATCGTATGTGGAAATGCAGTTGGTGACATGCTCCATTGCCATCATTCTGGTGTTCGCATTTAAATTTCCATCCTTACTCGATTGATTTTTGTATATTCCACACTCTACTTGCCATATTCTTTTGTTCCTTTCTGTGATTCTAGTCATTTTACTTTTATCCTCGTTCTTTCCTTTTTTCATTTCAACTTGCTGATCTCTAATAACTATTTTATGAAAAGTTAATTTTTTGAAAACTTAAATAAATTTAATTTCATTAAGAATATGTCTTCGGGGTAGCACTTTTTCTAAGAATCTCAGTTTTTAGTCACAATTGTGAAGCAGAAGTTGGAGGTTGAGCAAATAGACGAAAGCATGGGGTTATTTAAAGAAACTTTAACTACGATATAGCTTTACCTTTTATAAATAGTCAATGATATGATTCGGATGAGAACCATGTACGGAAGTTATGAAACGTGTATGTTTTCTACTGTTCCAAGCTCAAATTTGTTTGTTCGTGGAATTATGTAAACTCTTGGCAAAATCGTTCATTTATATTTGTATTTTTAGTGCCAAAAAACGTGAAAATGATCAAAAAGCCATTCTAGGCCTGTGACACATTAACGAGTAGTTACTCGGCCCGTAGTAGGTCACGGATATAGAAAATGACGATATCTACATCTTGGTATATTTTTTATATGTCTCGGCCCTGTTTCTGAGTGAATTACAAAATATTCTGTATAAAATAAGGTATAGCAATGGAACTGAAGTTTTTTGGGAGTAACAGAAAATATTATCTTTCTCACAATCATATTAATGATGACGTGAACTTGACTACATTCCGTTGTGTGTCAGTAGTTTATTTGAATACGAGTTTTTTCAGTTCCCCTGAAATGATTCTCAGCGAAACAAATTTAGTGGATCAGTTAACTTTTTTTTTACAAAGTGTTCCGATTTGAAATGAAACGTACATATGTAGACAGGCAATAGACATGGAAGATGGAAATGTTCTCAAGTCTAATAGAGAAACCAGAATGAATTCTCATTCGATAGATTAGAATCTGATTTTTTTTAAACGAGGATTCAAACAATTGCACTGATTGATAATTATTGTTTTTGACTGATTGAAACAGAAATATATTTTTGACGTGGGAAATTCACGGATTTGGTTGAAAAACTTTCCGCATACTGAACAGATTCCAACGAGCAATGTAGTCAAAAAAATATACGTGCATAAAAATAGATTTTAAAATTCTTCACAAGATTGTTTATACGGAGACTGATAGTAATCAAATAACATTTCCAAGAAATATCATGGAACTTGAAACAGAATTGTAACTGCGGAAAATTGTTAAAATTTTGGTCATTAAAATGGTTGATCTCGAAGAAGATGTTTTGAATATCCAATTTACTAGTTTCTACAACTAATCAGTGATTCTCACTAGCTAAATTTTTTTCAAAGTGTTTTCGAAAAACAAGGATCGATATTATCTTATCTTTGAAATCTATTTATTTGTATTCTATCAGAAACTTGTAATCTAAAATGAATTTTCGAATGTTTATTTATTTATTTTTTTTCACGACAAAATGGCTATAAAAATTCACAGAAGACTTGAACATGTCCCTCACGAGACAGTTTCAAGTAAAAAAGAGGAAAAATCTATGTAATCAACAAATAAATAATGATGACATGGGGAAAGACAATTTGAAAGACTAAAACGGGGGCGAGCAATGTTATGGAGATGAGATCAATGGGAAATAAAGGAAGTAGGCAATTGGAGGCAGGGACAGAGAATAAATTAAGAAACTGTTCGTTTAAACAACAGGAAAGGAGGAAGAAATATTAGAACCGGGTTATAGAGGAATCAAGTAGAATAGCAAATTGAGAGGGGGAAAGAAAAGTATTTACATTGTAGGTTATGGCATTCCAATACGGAATGGTGAAAGAGAAAAAGTTATCAGATAGGGGGGAGAGATAGATAAGAGCCATGGGCCTTCTGGGAGAATCAGACAATCTGACAATGGTATTAAGGAAGGGGAAGTGAGATGCGCCAGCAATGAATTTGTAAAGTAGGAGTAATTGGGATTTGAGTCTGCGGTGTCTAATGGAGTGCATTGAGAGGAGTTCCAAGCGTTGCGAGTAAGAAGAGAAAGAGATGTTACAGCGCTGGAGCGTTATTCTAGAGTATACTCTAATGGTGGATTCAAGAAGTCTAGAGAGATGAGATGTGGGGGACAAACAGAAAATAACAGAACAATACTCAAGGATAGGAAGAACGTAAGTTTTAAAAAGGAATGAGTAGAAAGCTGGATTATTTACCTCTTCTTCATGCTTCCCGGAAAAATTATCTACCCAGTCTCTCAAATCTAATATCAAATAGTTGGATTTAACCAAATTTCTTGTCTTCAACTACAATCAGTGATGGAGCTATTCACAGGGTAGCAGGAAATACGAAAAGCTATTTTTATATATTTCACAAAATATTTTTTCGCTTGCTTTTCTGCTATCTTGTCAATCATAGTTGTCAAGGCCCGGGCAGGGCAAATTGACGCGAAGGTCAAATTTTTTGAAATTTTTTGAATTTTTTCGCAATTTGTTTTTAATGGATGGGACCAAATTTGGCTCAGTAAAACCACGAAATTTTCGGAATTTGATCGATTTCTCGAAAACTACTGACATGGAATGTACTCCGACTGCTCCCCCACAACTTGCGAGTTTATTGGCTCATTTGATAGATTCTGCGAAAAAAATGACCAGTCCAGGAGCTTTTCCGGTGACTGGACCTAATTTTCAAGATATTGAGATTTTTAGAAAAACAATTTTTGGAAAAAAAAATTTCAAATTTTTTTTCATTATTTTTTTTGTCCACAATGCAGCATGGAGAGCAAATAGGAAATACATGTAGTAGATACATAATGTCTTCAGCTACAAAAAACTAAAATTTAAACTAAAAAAAATTTTCGAAAATGTTTGAATTTTTCTAAAAACTGAAGGTCTCCAAAAAAAAACTTTTTTTTTATACCATGAAGGCGTGAGTTTTCAACTCAAAAAAAAAGAACAACTCATTTTGTGTATTTTTTTCAAAAAAAAATTAGGGGGGTACCCGCGATGAAAAAAGAAATACATTTTGTTGAAAATTTCGATTTTTCAATATTTTGATGGGTATAGAAAATATGTCAGTTGATCTGTTTTAGCTTTGAAAGTTATGTTTAATTGAAAAAAAACTAACAACCACGGACTTGTGAAACTTGTATCAAAAAGTTTTAGTGTTTTCTGATCAGCTTCCAATTCGAGGCAGAGACTCATAAATTACATTTATTTCAGATAGTGAAAATTTCAAACGTTTGCCACGTGCTTCAAACTTCAAATAAACGCTTTTTGTTTCACTAACATACTTAAAATAGATGAATTAACAAATTCGGTCACTTTAAACAAAAATTTTGAATTTTACGTTTTAATGAAAATTTCATGTGGTCCCCTCTTATGAAATTTTCAAAAAATATTAAAATTCAAAATTCTGCTGTTCAGAAACATTCTTTTCACTCAGAACGCTGGCTACGAACGATTATATCTCATGTTCTGAAGATGTTCCAATGGTCAGGAGGAATGAGAAAACTCATTGAAGATTTCAGAAAGTCATACGACGGACAGGTGATAATGTTTACAAGAAGTTTTTACAATAACACCATCAGTCAATATAATATTAGTCACTATTCAGTCGCAAATTTGAAAACTCTCAGAAACACTAAAAATGTTCATTTGATAAAAACAACGAAATTCCATTCAATAAACACTTTTATTACTATCACTCTCATTTCGAAATGTACAATTAAAGATGTCATGTCCAAATTCTTTATACTCTTCATACGGTATCTCTGCTATCTCTTCACAGTACAAAACCCGTTGATCGTAAACATATTTGATCTTTTTCAGTACATTCTCCTTCAGTTTTTCTGCGAATTTCGTTTCTTCCGGAACAATTGAAAAGTTTTTGTAATTTGGATCAGCAAGCCACCCAGATCCAAGGACATTCTTCTCAGTGGTACGGTAGTGCCTAGAAATTGAGAATGATTTCGAAGACGAATGGTTATGAAACATTGTATCCGTATTGAAAATTTTCTGAAACGGTTGTAACGTTTCATTTACAAAATCAGAATTTTAAATAATTTTAAGACCGTACCTGAGCAGCGCAACTTCACTTGTCACATACTCAGCTACTGTCCCCGAATACCTCTGGTACGCCCAGTGATAATACATTGCAGCTATCTGAAATTAATAGAATTCAAGAAGCAAAAATGAGAAATTAGAGTTGATGAAGTCAATGTTCTGAAACAGTAGATTAGAACTGAGTTTGAAAAGAATATCCAGTTTCATGCAGGTAATAACTGTCCTGGTTATTTATCTGTTTGTTCTATTCATTATGTAATTGTACCTTTTCTGGTCGATAAATCGTTTTGTAGGCACCCCAACTGACTGGAGAAGACACGTTGTATTTGAGGAATTCCATTTCGGAAATTATCTGGAAAACGGAAAGGTTGCCTATTATTTTTTCAGGCAGTGTTAATTAAAACTTTATGAAAAATAACGTTTTTTCAAGAAAAAAAGTGTTTCCCATATTTTTGAAAAAAAATAAACATTTTATGTCACATAGTTCTCTGAATGGTCTTTCCGCCCACCTGCTCATCACTTTCATATTTTTCCGGCAGTTTCTCCGTCTTCTGAATTCTTCGAATCGCAAATCCGACCTCAGCAACTGTATCATTATACCCACTCAATAAACGTCCAACTGATTTAATTTTATCATCGAAAATAACCAATCTCTCATCAATATCCACGTTTATAACCCATTTCGAATGATGTTTACTCCGTTGGTGACATTCCTGAAACGTCAGAGAAGTAGAAGAAGAGTAGAGGAAGACAATGACATTACATTAATCTGGAGGAGATGAAACTGCCAATCTATTGTTTTGTATTCTGATTGGATTACGGTCAACTCGATTTCTCTTGTTCTGAAAATATTTCAACTTTTTTCTGACAAGTGAGTTGAATTCTCTAAACAATACTAATCCCTTTCTTGAAACATTATTTCCCTTGTAATCTTACCTCAGATACTCATCAATAATCTTCCGACTGTACTCATTCATATTGAATACTGTAAAATAGAAGTACCGTACACCAATCAGTTTGTAATGTTCTATAAACTCTGCAACTTCTAACCACTTGCTCTCCGAGCCGTGAATCGGACCGACGCATACTGATACCTCGTGGATTGGCGCTGAAAAATGGAAAGTCGAGTTGGAGCTGAAGTGAAGAAGATTTAGTTTGAAGGTTGAAAATACATATAGAATTTTCAATACTCCTAAAATTCTTAAATTTTATTGAAGTTTCCCACAGTCGCCGGTTTCAAGTTTCGCATTTGAAACATGAAATTTCGACTCCTACAATTATGAATATATAAAATCTCACCCTCGAAAACTCTATAGACAAGTGGAATCGGTTCTTGTGGTATCTCTTCCGAATCAAAACTAATCGACATATGTTTCACACCAATTCTTCTCGGACATCTGATTACATTCATTGGGAAAAATATTGATTGATACGAGGAGCTGGAGATCTCTTCACGGAGGCAGTTGTAGTAGCGACAGTAGACTTTTTGGCTGAAAACAGACACCGTTTTACATGAAAAACTACTGAAATTTCTGTTATAGCATCTTTTCGAAATCTCAATGGAACAGGTTATTGTAGTCGATTTTGAAATCTACGTTCTTACCCATAACTTCTCTGTGAATTTGTTGTAATTGAAATATGATCCAAGTAGACGAAAGAAGACAAAAGTCGAATTTGTGATTCCAAAATATTGTCTCGTCGTGAGATATTATTTTGGATCCATTCCAGATGTAGATTCTCATTTGGGACAGTATCAGAATGTAATTGGTTCCAGGATTCAAACGGACATTGGAATGGAGTAATAGAACTGAAAATTGATTTTTATCTTTTAGTCGAAGAAAAAGTTTCGAGTGTGATTCTTAAAAACTCTTCTGTTTCACTCACCTCTGTTCTACAATGACTTCTGGATGCATACTAGTATATTTCATATTCCTGTTCCGACTACCCTTCCAATAACTATAAGTATTCAATGCAGCCAATCCCATAAAAAACAAAAGTAGCATACATTTAACACCGTTGCGATAACATGACATCTGAAAACAGACTGACAATTGATAATCGTACGAAATTACAGATTATTTACCATCATTATAAATATGCCGTCATTCCAATAGCGGAGAGTAGAAGATAATAGATGATCTTTAATATATGTCGTGTCAGAACAGGTGTGTCAGCAAAAGAAAATTCTCAATCTTGTCCAATCTTGGTGTTTCGAAAAGAACATTTTAGTCTGGATCGAATTTTTTCGTGTTCATTTATCTATCCGCCGGATCAATTGATGTTTCGTCTTTAGGAGAAAATTGAAATTTTTCGGAACGAATCGGTAATCCAGATCTAAGTGCTGTTGTTGCTGATGTTTCGCAAGAACGTTTCGAAATGTTTAATGTTTCAGAAGGACAACTTTTGGGGAGACAACTCTGGTTAACTTATTGGAATATTTCTCATCTCGTTTTCAATATATTGTTTTTCTGTGAACATCTTATCGATGATAACCATAAATTCATAGTCACCGGAGAAAATTTTTTAAAGATTTTCTAAAAATACATTAGCAACAACAGCACTTAGATCTGGATTACCGATTCGTTCCGAAAAATTTCAATTTTCTCCTAAAGACGAAACATCAATTGATCCGGCGGATAGATAAATGAACACACAAGATGTAGATATCGTCATTTCGAAATGACGTAATATTTAAAATGATATTTACAATATTTACAATATATGTCAATTAGTTTTGATTCGGAAGAGATACCTCAAGAACCGATTCCACTTGTCTATAGAGTTTTTGATGATAAGGTGTTTCGATTAGTAAACGAACTGTAGAATTCGAAATTTCATGTTTCAGATAAAGAACTTGAAACCGGCGACTGTGGGAAAATTTAATAAATGCGTTTCATTTTGTAGTTGAATTTTCACTTCGTATAAAGAATATTTGAAGTATTTTCAGAACAGGAGAAATCGAGTTGACCGTGATCCAATCAGAATACAAAACAATAGATTGGCAGTTTCACCTAATGCAACTCGATTAATGTAATTTTATTTTTTTTTACTTTACTATTTCCTTATTTACCAGTCGGTTCACGTCGCCTAACGGTGACTAAACCTCCTTCTCAACAACACCCTTCTGGGTGTTACAGTGAATTAGCCGGAAACGGACGACACGTTTGGATTCCTCTAGTTTTTCTGAATCCGATGATATCAAAAAATCCTTCACGTCGTCACTTTTTAGAAAACGGCGCATAACTCTTTATGACGTGGATCAATCCGAAAATGGACGACACGTTTGGATTCCTCTAGTTTTTCTGAATCCGATGATATCAAAAAATCCTTCACGTCGTCACTTTTTAGAAAACGGCGCATAACTTTTTATGATGTGGATCAATCCGAAAACGGACGACACGTTTGGATTCCTCTAGTTTTTCTGAATCCGATGATATCAAAAAATCCTTCACGTCGTCACTTTTTAGAAAACGGCGCATAACTCTTTATGACGTGGATCAATCCGAAAATGGACGACACGTTTGGATTCCTCTAGTTTTTCTGAATCCGATGATATCAAAAAATCCTTCACGTCGTCACTTTTTAGAAAACGGCGCATAACTCTTTATGACGTGGATCAATCCGAAAATGGACGACACGTTTGGATTCCTCTAGTTTTTCTGAATCCGATGATATCAAAAAATCCTTCACGTCGTCACTTTTTAGAAAACGGCGCATAACTTTTTATGATGTGGATCAATCCGAAAACGGACGACACGTTTGGATTCCTCTAGTTTTTCTGAATCCGATGATATCAAAAAATCCTTCACGTCGTCACTTTTTAGAAAACGGCGCATAACTCTTTATGACGTGGATCAATCCGAAAATGGACGACACGTTTGGATTCCTCTAGTTTTTCTGAATCCGATGATATCAAAAAATCCTTCACGTCGTCACTTTTTAGAAAACGGCGCATAACTTTTTATGACGTGGATCAATCCGAAAATGGACGACACGTTTGGATTCCTCTAGTTTTTCTGAATCCGATGATATCAAAAAATCCTTCACGTCGTCACTTTTTAGAAAACGGCGCATAACTTTTTATGACGTGGATCAATCCGAAAATGGACGACACGTTTGGATTCCTCTAGTTTTTCTGAATCCGATGATATCAAAAAATCCTTCACGTCGTCACTTTTTAGAAAACGGCGCATAACTTTTTATGACGTGGATCAATCCGAAAATGGACGACACGTTTGGATTCCTCTAGTTTTTCTGAATCCGATGATATCAAAAAATCCTTCACGTCGTCACTTTTTAGAAAACGGCGCATAACTCTTTATGACGTGGATCAATCCGAAAATGGACGACACGTTTGGATTCCTCTAGTTTTTTTGAATCCGATGATATCAAAAAATCCTTCACGTCGTCACTTTTTAGAAAATGGCCCATAACTTTTTATGACGTGGATCAATCCGAAAATGGACGACACGTTTGGATTCCTCTAGTTTTTCTGAATCCGATGATATCAAAAAATCCTTCACGTCGTCACTTTTTCGAAAACGGCGCATAACTTTTTATGACGTGGATCAATCCGAAAACGGACGACACGTTTGGATTCCTCTAGTTTTTCTGAATCCGATGATATCAAAAAATCCTTCACGTCGTCACTTTTTCGAAAACGGCGCATAACTTTTTATGACGTGGATCAATCCGAAAACGGACGGCACTGGCCACAAAGAGAAAAAAGTTAAAGTTACATTTAACCGCTTTTCTTTGGAGTTTGGAGTCGAACCAACTAACTGTAGTCAAGAAAACAATGAAAGTTGATTACCGCGTAATAACAACATTCTCCCGTTTTCTGAACCAGTGAAAACAAAATAAATAAATTTTTTGAGAGTAATATTCTCAAATTGTCATATTCCTTGCTCTTCCTATAAATTTTTTTGTTGAGATTTTCTCATGGTCTCAACTCCGAGTCCAGATCTCGGAAAGAAATCAGTGCGACTCCAGATTTCGAACAACAATCTGGAACAGCTGCCACGTTAAGGTAGGAGTCAAACTTAATGATGTTTCAGAAGGTGCTCAAAGAGTTAGAACCGCGAATCATGAGATTTTTTTCATTTTAAGAGAAATTCAAAGACCCCACTAAATAGCAGTCGAGACTGTAAAAAAATGTAATGCCTGAAACAGAACAGTAATGGACAAAAGTGGAATTGAAAACGAAAACCAAAAAGAATTTCAGTCTAATAAGGTTTTTGAAACCGAACTTTAATTTGGAACATTTTTGAAATAATTTTCGTACTTCTTGCAGATCAAAAATCAGCAGAATTGAAAAATTCAGAAAGGTTTTCAGTCTAATTAATTTTTGAATCAGAAAATGTTTTTCGGAAAATTTTGAAAATCATTTGCGTACCCAGAGACTCATAAGTCCCCTCATCTGTCCCCTCTTCATTCAACCATCTCCGTCGTTTCTCATCTCGAAGCTCCTCCCCCTCATTTGCTCATTCTCGAGCCCATCATCGATTGATTTGTCGTCTGACAACACCCGGAAGACTTTTATGTAATCGTCCGATGCCACGTCTTCATAGAAGTCGTTACGTGACTCCGCCAAAATATTGGAAGACGTCGGAGGTGCGGATGAAGAATCCGAGTGGGATGAGAATTCGAAAAAAGAATTTCGCGACGACGAGGATTCATATTACACCGTTTATGGGGGAACTCGCAAGGAAACGAAGGAAATTGGATAGGTTCGGAAGTGCACGAGCATGAATTCTGAAATATTGGGAATGAATTTGAGATGGTGGTGGAAAAAACTGAATAAAGTTTACTGAAAATTCTCGAGAATAAAACTGCATGAAACAGGAAAACCAATGGTGTACGGGGCATGTCGACTAACACTTTGCACTAACCTACCACTTACAACGGGGCACTTAATCACTTATTCAATCTTTCAGTGGCTCATCTCATGAATGGAAAGTGTCTATAATTCCACGTGGACAGAACAACAAGCCGACAGGTGTCAATTCAATCCCTCCGTTCACTATTGATGGGAAGGCGGATGAGAGATTCAACAAGTTTTATAGAAGTGAGTTGGCAAATATGAAACGTGGTTGACTAGTTAATGCAATGATTTTTGAAAACTTAAGGGATGTTTAAAACATTAAAATTTATGGAATATTTCAGCCATCGACAGTGTAATCAATAAATTGGATTTGACAAATAGTGGAGACCAGAAAGCAAGAGAAAAGGAGCCACAGATTAGATTGGAGGTGAGTTTTATATTACTGCCGTTTCGAGTGGTGGTGAACTGATTTTGAAATAGTTATCATGATTTATTCCTCTTTTGCCGAAAAAATAGAATTGGGATTGTAACAGAAGGCTAAAATCTTATAGATGGGCTCTAATTTAGATAATGGACCAAAATTATCCAGGCGCCCCATATTTAAAAAATTCTCAAGCTGACCGTCTCACAGCTCTTTTTTTTCTAGCATGGTACAATCCTGCTAAAAATGGAAATAATCACAACATTCATTTTCAAAAGTACCTGAAATTTCCTCTTCCTATGTTATCATCATCTCATGACCGACCAATCTTTTTCTCAGGGAAACACAAAAGACCTCTCGGTCGAATCGTCTGCAGTCGTCATCGTTCCCCGTACAACCGTCGCTCCAGGTGTCACAAATAAAGTCAGTGTGATACCATTCCGTCCCTTACATTTCACAGCTCCGCCCAAGAATGGACCCCCAGGAGTGTCTCCTCCTCCGGCACCCGGAGGACAGTGTGGCGTTGCACCTGACTTCACACCGTGTGTTAGCAATGAAATCGCCAGTAAATCTCTGTTAGAGTGCTGTAAGAGGAAGAATCTACCAGCAGGATGTCAACAGTTGTGTCGATATGATATCACGCAGGCGGAGGTGAGTTTTGGTTGAACGGTTTCTGTTTCGCATATTAGATAACCAGTCGGTTAACGCAGCCTAACGGCTGCTCAACCTCCTTCTCTACACCACCCTTCTGGGTGTTACAGCGCCTGCGGCGCTTCTTAAATGGTTCAAACTATCGAGGTCTCAGAATTTTCTCCTTCTCCTGGATCGTATTAATTTTTTTCACTTGTCGGTAGTTTTTGTTAGCTAAACAGCCCGTTCCGGTAGAGAGCAATTAAAACATCTCTGCTTTTCTGATACGATTTCGACAAATTTACTCGGTGACTTTTCTATCCTGAGGAAAAATGGATTTCAATATGAGCAGTTTTCAATTCACTAATCGAAACTGTATTCATTTTTTCTGCTTTATCTAACACTATTTCAAAAGAACAGGAACTTTTAACTCTCCTTTCTCCCTCCTCAAGAGGCGAGTCATCTTTCAAATATTAATGTCAAACTTCGGCGACAATGCTGTCTCCCTTCTCTGAATATGGCAGCCTGAGACCATGTTTTAACAAATCCTCATCCTAGAAATTATTACCTTTTGAAGGTAACTGATCAACGACAAAGTTACTTATTCACAAATCACCACCACTCTTTGAGTAGTGTTTTTTCATTCAATTTATTTCTATTAAGCTTCTGACTATTGCAACTTCTTTAATGATGGAGACATCCGAAGTCTCAGAATGAATGGTACTAAACACAGCAAATGACTTTTTTGGCTTCAGACTGAGAAAGCCTTACCAACTCTTTTACTGAAGCTTAGAAATTTGGAAATTGTCCTATTCACATCTTTAAAAAATTAACCTAAAGTACTACTTTTAAGTTTTTGACTGATCGGCAGCGATGCCGCCTCCCTCCCCAAAATTTTTCAAGATTGTTTCTCATATACACGGAAATCTTCTCTTCAGTCTGGTTTGATCTGAACTGTTCTGCTTTCTGATATTTTTTTTCTCTGAAAGACTTCAAAGCTATTCTACATATTTCTAAGTGTGAAAGTTAGACAGCCGGTAAAAATTGAGTACAGTCATGGCCATAAATCGAACAACTTTGACCGTTTTTCAGTTAAAATTGTCCAACTTTGAAAGGGTGTCAAGAAAAGAGACTCTATTCCAGTTTAGATGTCTTTTGAAAACTCGAACGTCCCTTAAAACACTTAAACGTCCTTTAAAACACTTAAACGTTCTTTGGGGTCCCAAAAATGCTCAGAAATGTTTAGACGTCCCAAAACCGTTTAGATGTCCCTTAAAATCCCAAAATTGTATTTAACCAATTAGTCGTTCAAAAAATATTTGGACGTCGCTTAAACTTTCAAAACCAAGAGCTTGCTGTGGCACCTGGAAGTAGTGATTGCCTAAAAACAAAAACGTCCTTGAATCTTGACATGATAATGGCTCAGCACCCGGGAAGTAGTGGATTCCTTAACACAGAGACATCAACCATCTAGCTTAAAGTTATGGAAAAAAGTGCAAGCAAGCATCAGTGTGTCTATGTTTTAAGGAAACCACGTCTAAACATTTCATGGAACTTTTAAACGTTTTTGGGACGTCTAAATGTTTTTTGGGACGTTTGAACACTTGAAAGGACGTCTTAACTTTTGGAAAAAATTTAGGGCATGACAGGGCGTTTAAGTGTTTTAAGGGACGTCTTAGTGTTTCATGGAACGTTCGAGTTTTTAAAGGATATCTAACCTTGAATAGAGCCAAAAAAATTGTTTTAAACCCACGCATTTTTCCTGACAATTTAAAGAAATGAATTTATTCGAAGAATGAAATGTTTCCATAACTATTTTTCCCGTGAACTCCTATTTACCTATTTCGAAAATTAAAGGCAATGAAAGGCTTGAAAACCACATTTTTTCACGTAGTGACCTGGTTTCGAACTATTCTAACTAAAAAAAAATGACGGGCATCATCCGGGGAAAATTTCCAAGCGATCTGTGTAAGTTTCATTAAAAACGGTTCAGTACAGAGGGCGCTAGAGTCGGCGACAGACGGACAGACAAACGGATCTGCTGAATATTATTAGTAAAGATTTACAATTTTCTGATTGAACAGTTGATGAATTTTACACTATTTTTTTGAAACTTTCAGATCCGCGCAGCCATGGATCGTGGTCAATGCGGAATATTCAATGTTGCTCCATTCTTGAAATGTGCTTCCCAGGGAAAAGACAATTCCGAGTGTTGTCGACATCGTGGAATCGTTCAGAAGACGTGAGTTGTGGGGAATTGACACCATAAATATTCCAAAAAACCGTTCGAAAATCTTTCGCGGACACACAGGAATCAATATTTTTAAGGCAACCCCGAAAATCTTTAACACTATTTCGAAACCGTAAATATGAACATCAATCTTATTTCCAGTGGCCCCCAATGTGAACAATTCTGTCGCCCCACTCAAGGATTATCAGCTCTCGGAGTTCAACATATTGTATGTGGAAATGCAGTTGGGGACATGCTCCATTGCCATCATTCTGGTGTTCGCATTTAAAATTCCATCATTATATCGATTGATTTTTGTATATTCCAGACTCTACTTGCCATATTCTTTTGTTCCTTTCTGTGATTCTAGTCATTCTACTTTTTCCCTCTTTCTTTCATTTCTTCTTTTCATGTTCTGATCTCTAATAACTATTTTATGAAAAGTTAATTTTTTTGTAAACTTAAATAAATTTATATTGATTAAGAGTGGATTGGTCCTTGGCGTAGCGCTCTTCCTGAGAATGCTAATTTTAGTAACAATTGTCAAACAGAAGTTTGACGCTGAGAAATTAGCCGAAAGTGTTCGGCTATGTATGTATTTTAAATAAAACCTTCATTTCTATTTCGCTTTATAGCTTTAGTCTTGCATGTGAAAAGAATGCTATGATTCGGATGAGTACCAATTACAAAAGTTGTGAAACATGTTTTTTTCTACTGTTACGATTCAAATTCTGTTCAAATTCGTTTGTCCGTTAATTAAGTTTAATTCTTGAACAAGTGTTAGCGTTGCGAAAAATAGCAGAGCATGTGTTTCAATTACAGTATTTATGGCGATATTGTACAGTTTATTTAACATTTTTTGCTACGTACAGTATAAATATTTATGTTTTGTATGAAGATTGCAATAATAATAACGGTATGGTTTGAATAAAGAAACATTATATTAAAAACGGTTTGAAAAAGTTTTCCCAATAACTTTACCGGAGTTGTCTCCCCAAAAATTATCCTTCTGAAACATGAAACATTTTGAAACGTTCTTGCTAAACATCACCACCAACACTTAGATCAGGATTAGCGATCCGTTCCGAAAAATATCAGTGCGCGTCGGTCCGATATATGGCTCGGAGAGCAAGTGGTTAGAAGTTGCAGAATTTATAGAACATTATAAACTGATTGGTGTACGGTACTTCTATTTTACAGTATTCAATATGAATGAGTACAGTCGGAAGATTATTGATGAGTATTTTTTTAAAAATTAAATTTATTGAGACTAAAATGAAACCATATAGATTCAAAAGACTAGAAACGATCCCTCACGAGACAGTTTCGAGTAGAAAATAGGGATGACATGATACACAGGAAACGGGGAATGAGAATAAATATAAAAAGGAGGGTAGACAGACAAGTTGGCAAGGGGGAAGAGATAACCGTAAGAAATTAAATGAGAAAAGAATAATATATCCGAGGTGAGAGAAGGGAAATAATGTTTCAAGAAGGGGATTAGTGTTGTTTAGAGAATTCAACTCACTTGTCAGAAAAAAGTTGAAATATTTTCAGAACGGGAGAAATCGAGTTGACCGTAATACAATCTGAATACAAAACAATTGATTGGCAGTTTCACCTCCTTCAGATTAATGTAATGTCATTGTCTTCCTCTACTCTTCTTCTACTTCTCTGACGTTTCAGGAATGTCACCAACGGAGTAAACATCATTCGAAATGGGTTATAAACGTGGATATTGATGAGAGATTGGTTATTTTGGATGATAAAATAAAATCAGTTGGAAGTTTACTGAGTGGGTATAATGATACAGTTGCTGAGGTCGGATTTGCGATTCGAAGAATTCAGAAGACGGAGAAACTGCCGGAAAAATATGAAAGTGATGAGCAGGTGGGTAAATCATTCACATGGAATGACGTCCGACTGGCTCCACGAAATTTGCAATTTTATTGGCTTATTTGATAAATTCAACAGAAAAAATTACAAATCAAAAAAACTATGTGACGATGAATGTTGATTTATTGTTTAAAAATGGGAAACAGTTTTTTTTCTGAAAAAAAAGTTTTGTTTCATGAAGTTTTTATAAACACTGCTTGGACCTTAAAATATGTTGTACTTAGATTTTTCAGATATTCTTCGAAATGGAATTCCTCAAATACAACGTGTCTTCTCCAATCACTTGGGGTGCCTACAAAACTATTTATCGACCAGAAAAGGTACAAAGTATGACCAATAAAGCAATCAGATAAAAAACGAGTACAGTTATTAGCAGAGCAATTTCGTTACAACTGCGCCCCGCCGCAAACGAGAGAGTATCGGCTAGAGACGCAGAGTTTTTTTCTGGCGCGAAACAGATTTTAACCATTTTTGATCTATTTTCATAAGTTTTAATTTAAAATCTTCCAATTTCCGAGAGAAATTTGTGCAAAAATAGATCAAAAATGGTTAAAATCTATGTTGCGCCTGAAAAAACTCTGCGTCTCTCACCGATACTCTCTCGTTTTCGATGGGGCGCAGTTGTAAGAAGGCGTGAGCTGCATATATTATCTGCATGAAACTGGATATAATTTCAAGTTTAGTTTTAATCAACTGTTTCAGAACATCCACCCAACTATTTTAATTTCTCGCTTTTGCTGTTTGACTCGCTTTTTATTTTCAGATATCAGCAATGTATTATCATTGGGCATATCAAAGGTATCCGGGGACAGTGGCTGAGTATGTGAAAAGTGAAGTTGCGCTGTTCAGGTAAGACCTTTATTGTATGAATTATTAAGAACTTTTGATCTCACAGTGTTAAGATTTCTAAGTGAAACATTACAACAGTTTCAGAAAACTTTCAATAGGCATACAATGTATCACAACCATTGCTTGGGATATAATCACCCTTTCCAATTTCCAGACACTACCGTACCACGGAGAAGAATATCCTTGGCGCTGGATGGCTGACTGATCCAAATTACAAAAACTTTTCGATTGTTCCGGAAGAGATGAAATTTGCAGAGAAACTGAAGGAGAATGTACTGAAAAAGATCAAATATGTATACGATCAACGGGTTTTGTACTGTGAGGAGATAGCAGAGATACCGTATGAAGAGTATAAAGAATTTGGACATGACATCTTTAATTGTACATTTCGAAATGAGACTGGTAGTAATAAAAATGTTGATTGAATGGAATTTTGTGATTTTTTTCAGATTAAATAATATTTTTAGTGTTTTTGAGAGTTTTCAAATTTGCGACTGAATAATGATCAATATTGTCATGTCGCACGTAAAATCACGTCTCCGATGCCACGTCCTCATACATATTTGTGGCGATATTGTACAGTTTATCAATCAATTTCTATTTCATACAGTACAGATATTTGCTTTATATGAAGAATGCAATAATAAAAACGGAATGTGTTCGAATAAACGTTCCACAATTGTATGTTTTGCTCGAAGCATAAAACTTTCAAAGTACGGGTAGACTTTGCTAAACCCAGCAACCCGGGAAAAAGAAAAGTTGGGAGCAACATATCAAAGTTTCATTCATTCCTCATTTATTAAAAGAGTTTGAAACTGTTTTTAACTATTTATAGAATATCAACTCACTGTCCGTCATTTTATTGATTTCTAACCTTGCTCAATTGAGTTTGTTAAAATTCGAATCTCTCTTTAAATGTTGAAACCATCAATTTATTAATGTTTCCTAAATAAAATATGTTTTGAGCAGCAATATCGTAAGTATTAATTTATGCACCGAGATTATCATACTTGCAAACCGGGCCGACACGGTCAGTCGCGTAATTTGCTTTAAATGCAATATTATGCGCTGAACATTATACCAAAATGTAGATCTCGGTGACTTCTATATCTGTGACTTACTACGCTTCGGAAGGCTAGTAGTTGACATGCAGCGGACCAGGAAAAAGTGCCAAAAACGCGAAAATTATTAAAAAAGCCATTCTAGCCCGGGCCGTGGCACATTAACGAGTAGTCATCACGTACTAGAACTAGCTACATCCTGGTATCTTTTAGCTCTTAATAACACATTCAAGAAAATTGTGCGCCGGCTAGATAGTATGATAGGAATCTGAATATGAAGCAGTGAAGTATCTACAACATCGATCATCACATTGTGGAGATGTTAACTGAATAATTAACAAATTATTAAAGTTTATAAAATAAGGTGAGGTGATGGAACCGAAGTTTTTTCGAATAACAGAAAAGTTTAACTTTCTCACATATTAATGATGACGTGGACTTGAGTACTATCAGTGGTATGTCGGTAGTTTATTTAAATCCGAATTCTTTTAGTTTTCCTGAAAAGATTCTCAACGAAACAAATGAAGAAGATGAGATAACTATTATTTTTTTTCACAAAATGTTCCGATTTGAAATGTGGACAGAAACCAAAATGCATTCTCATTCGATAGATTACAATCTGATTTTTTTAATGATATCTTTAAACAATTTCATTGATTGATAATTATTCTTATTGACTGGTTGGAACAGAAATATATTTTTGATGTGGGAAATTCACGGATTCGGTTGAAACACTTCTTGAATACTGAACATATTCCAACTCAAAGTTTTGGATATCTAATTTCCCACTTTCAACAATAAACCAATGATTCTACATGCCAGCTAGATTTTTTTGAAGTGCTTTCGATTTTACCTTATCTTAAAATTCTATCCATTCCTATTCTATCAGAAACTTGCAAAAATCCAACAAAAAAAATTTCAGATTGAAACATGATAAGTGGATCTCCGACTTTTGGAAGTGGCCAAGAAGTAGAATGTTTTGGTTCCGACGAGAAATCTGGATAAAATGTACAGGTGATATTTTTTCATACATTTTCAGATGAATTTTAGAGAGTCTGTAAAATTTTACTCCTATAATTTTTAATGTTTGGTTACCATCAATAAGATGATCCCAGAAGAATAATATTTTGAAAACGAAAAGAAGAATTTTGCAAATCAGCTTACCAGAGTTGTCATCACAAAAATTGTCCTTCTGAAACATGAAACATTTTGAAACGTTCTTGCTAAACATCAGCACCAACACTTAGATCAGGATTAGCGATCCGTTCCGAAAAATTTCAATTTTCTCCCAAATGTGAAACATCAATTGATCCGGCGAATAGATAAATGAACACGAAAAAATTCGATCCAGACTAAAATGTTCTTTTCCAAACACCAAGATTGGACAAGATTGAGAATTTTCTTTTGTTAGCACATTTGTTCTCATAAATTAAAGTTCCTCTACTACTTGCCTGCTTCTTCTAGTAGGCTTCTACACTCTCCACTATTGTAATGACGGCATATTTACAATGATGGTAAATGAATTTATAATGTGGTACGATTGTAAATTGTCAGTGTAATTACAGATGACATGTTATCGAAACAGTGTTAAATGTATGCTACTTTTGTTTTTCATGGGATTGGCTGCATTGAATACTTATAGTTATTGGAGGGATAGTCTAAACGTGAATATCCTAAATACTAGTATGCATCCAGATGTTACTGTAGAACAGAGGTGAGTGAAACAGAAAAATTTTAAAGAGAATCACACTCGAAACTTTTTATTCGACTAAAAAATATAAATCAATTTCCAGTTCTATTACTCCATTCCAATGCCCGTTTGAATCCTGGAACCAAGTACATTCTGATATTGTTCCAAATGAGAATCTACATCTGGAATGGATTCAAAATAATATCTCACGACGAGACAATATTTTGGAATCACAAATCCGACTTTTGTCTTCTTTCGTCTATTTGGATCATATTTCAATTACAACTAATTCACAGAGGAGTTATGGGTAAGAACTGGATTTTCCAAAGCGACTTCAATAATCTGTTCCATTGAAATTTCGAAAAGTTTCTGAAACAAATATGCTTCATTATCTCACTGCCTACATTTCGGTAGTTTTTTATATACATCCGTGACTGTTTTCAGCCAAAAAGTCTACTGTCGCTACTTCAACTGCCTCCGTGAAGAGGTCTCCAACTCCTCGTATCAATCAATATTTTTCCCAATGAATGTAATCAGATGTCCGAGAAGAATTGGTGTGAAATATATGTCGATTAGTTTTGATTCGGAAGAGATACCACAAGAACCGATTCCACTTGTCTATAGAGTTTTTGAGGGTGAGACTTTGAAATCCGCGTTCCAACTGAACAAGTTAAAATTATATGTTTCAAATAAGGAATTTGAAACCGTGGACTATTGGAAGAATGTTTCCCTAGGCATATTTTCTTGCTTCAAACTAAATCTTCTTCACTTCAGCTCCAACTCGACTTTCCATGTTTCAGCGCCAATCCACGAGGTATCAGTATGCGTCGGTCCGATATACGGCTCGGAGAGCAAGTGGTTAGAAGTTGCAGAGTTTATGGAACATTATAAACTGATTGGTGTACGGTACTTCTATTTTACAGTATTCAATATGAATGAGTACAGTCGGAAGATTATTGATGAGTATCTGAGGTAAGATTACAAGGGAAATAATGTTTCAAGAAAGGGATTAGTGTTGTTTAGAGAATTCAACTCACTTGTCAGAAAAAAGTTGTAATATTTTCAGAACAGGAGAAATCGAGTTGACCGTAATCCAATCTGAATACAAAACAATTGATTGGCAGTTTCATCTCCTCCAGATTAATGTAATTTCATTGTCTTCCTCTACTGTCTCTATTTATTTGACTATCCAGGAATGCCACCAACGGAGTAAACATCATTCGAAATGGGTTATAAACGTGGATATTGATGAGAGATTGGTTATTTTGGATGATAAAATAAAATCAGTTGGAAGTTTATTGAGTGGATATAATGATACAGTTGCTGAGGTCGGATTTGCGATTCGAAGAATTCAGAAGACGGAAAAACTGCCGGAAAAATATGAAAGTGATGAGCAGGTGGGTGTATTATTCAATCAGAGAACTATAATTCAAGAAGAATGATGTCACGGCAAATTTTTATTTATTAATAAAGATGAGAAACAGTTGATTTTTTGCTAGCCAAAAATCTTTTGTTTCATGTAGTTTTTATAAAAAATGTCCGAGACGTAAAAGCTACACCCCTTTCATTTCCAGATTATATCCGAAATGGAATTCCTCAAATACAACGTGTCTTCTCCAGTCACTGAGAAACTGCCGGAAAAATATGAAAGTGATGAGCAGGTGGGTAAATCATTCACATGGAATGACTCCCGACTGGCTCCACGAAATTTGCAATTTTATTGGCTTATTTGATAGGTTCAACAGAAAAAATTACAAATCTAAAGAACTATGTGACGATGAATGTTGATTTATTTAAAAAAAAAAGGGAAACAGTTTTTTTCTGAAAAAAAAAAGTTTTGTTTCATGAAGTTTTTATAAACACTTCTTGGACCTTAAAAAATGTTGTACTTAGATTTTTCAGATATTCTTCGAAATGGAATTCCTCAAATACAACGTGTCTTCTTCAATCACTTGGGGTGCCTACAAAACGATTTATCGACCGGTAAAGGTTCCGTAAAGAAATAAGCAATCAAACATATAACCGGTACAGCTATTACCTGCATGAAACTGGATATTCTTTTTCAAATTTCATTTCTAATCAACTGTTTCAGAACAATGACTTCCGTAGCACTGAGAAAAATATCCTTGGATCAGGATGGCTGACTGATCCAAATTACAAAAACTTTTCAATTGTTCCGGAAGAAACGAAATTCGCAGAGAAACTGAAGGAGAATGTATTAAAAAAATCAAATATGTATACGATCAACGGGTTTTGTACTGTGAAGAGATAGCAGAGATACCGTATGAAGAGTATAAAGAATTTGGACATGACATCTTTAATTGTATATTTCGAAATGAGACTGGTAGTAATAAAAGTGTTGATTGAATGGAATTTTGTTTTATTTTATTAAAAGAACATTTTTAGTGTTTCTGAGTGTTTTTAAATAAACGACTGAATAACGACCAACTGACTGATCCAAATTACAAAAACTTTTCAATTGTTCCGGAAGAAACGAAATTCGCTGAGAAACTGAAGGAGAATGTATTAAAAAAAATCAAATATGTATACGATCAACGGGTTTTGTACTGTGAAGAGATAGCAGAGATACCGTATGAAGAGTATAAAGAATTTGGACATGACATCTTTAATTGTACATTTCGAAATGAAACTGGTAGTAATAAAAGTGTTGATTGAATGGAATTTTGTTTTATTTTATTAAAAGAACATTTTTAGTGTTTCTGAGTGTTTTTAAATAAACGACTGAATAACGACCAACTGACTGATCCAAATTACAAAAACTTTTCAATTGTTCCGGAAGAAACGAAATTCGCTGAGAAACTGAAGGAGAATGTATTAAAAAAAATCAAATATGTATACGATCAACGGGTTTTGTACTGTGAAGAGATAGCAGAGATACCGTATGAAGAGTATAAAGAATTTGGACATGACATCTTTAATTGTACATTTCGAAATGAAACTGGTAGTAATAAAAGTGTTGATTGAATGGAATTTTGTTTTATTTTATTAAAAGAACATTTTTAGTGTTTCTGAGTGTTTTTAAATAAACGACTGAATAACGACCAATATTGTGTTGAATCTTACTCATTTCTTCGACATGCTGAAAAATCCTTATAGAGAAAATTGAGAAAAGTTTGATTCACTGTTTCTTATAATTAATTTTGGAGATTTTCTAATGGTCCAATACCTGTGAAGCGCAGATCAAAATCAATTGTTAGTTATCTGAAAAATTGGAAAAATGTTTATGCCGGTCTTAATTTCTCTTCATTTACGTTTGCTTCTTTGTCAGAGATTATAACATTCGAGGAGTGTATAGAGAACATGTTCAAAGAGTATAACTTTTTTCTTTACGGTTTCAATGTGGCATCATCTTTGTAATGGAACTTTCCGTTAAGTGCAACGTACTCGTTTATAATAATAACAAAATCACCCCCTCTCTTTAAATCACGTTGGTATAAGGATGCCGATTTCGGTAGGCGGAGCTTCGCCAAAATTGTCGAATATGATGTCAAAAATTTTGTCCCGCTTTTGTTTTTTGAATGACTTCTTTCGTTGTAAAGATTTTCGAAAATTTCTTTTTTGTACTTATTTCATAAGTTAAAACGTATGTGGCGACTTAGAGGGGGTCGGTTCGGAGTATTCAGTGCAAAGTTATGAGCGCAAAACCGAGAGCAACTTTTTCCTCTAAAATAAATGGCTTGAGAAATTCTCGATTTTCGTCGATTCCTACTTCTTATGGCTCCAGCTTTGAACATTTCTGGGGGATTTTTTAGACTTAAGGTCTCTGAAAATCTGGCTATCGATAGATGTAAAAATTATTTGGATATCTGGAAAAATGAGATTTACAGCCATAAAAGTGTGAGCACAACTTTTTTTCTCGATTTTTCACTTTTCTCTTCATAACTCGAGTTGTACTGAACCGAGAACTTTGGAATTTGGTACAGTTATGTAACTTGGCATGGGGCAGATGGCTAAAAAATCAGATTTCAAATCCGATCTAATAGCTTCGAGTTACACTCAAATAACCTCAAAAAATGAGCAAATTTAAAAATTACGTAAAAATCACGTGACGTAATGGATAATGGTGTTTTAAATTTCAAGGTTTTTTTTTACTTTTTCAAAAATCATTTCTTAAATTATTTTTCTCATTTCTTAATTTATTTATGCAGAATGGTCCGTCAATCTAAAGCGCAAACAGATAATCGAAAGGAAAGTTTAAAAAATCAAGAAAAAAAGTTGAGCTCACACGGCGAAGCTCCGGCCAGGATACGGCGTTTATGCCGTTCGTTGGCCGGACCTTGGAATGCTTACTTACGCAGATCCATGTTGGCTCATTATTTGTTCAGTTTTTTATTATAATTTTCATATTTTCACTCTACTTTCGAATTATTTACAGATTCGAGATGTATAAACGACAAAAAAGAAGTCAAACACTAGGTAAGTGATATTTACAGTAAGAAATTTGAGAAGCTGTAGTCGGAAATTTTAGAAAAGGACGACATTGAGAACAGTTCTGGAAATCAAGAAGACGGCAGGCCCATCCCCTGGCAGTGGAAACTTTCATTTCAGAAAGGTAACCATCTCCCAAATTTTTCTAT
Source organism: Caenorhabditis remanei (assembly GCF_010183535.1). Classification (NCBI taxonomy): domain Eukaryota; kingdom Metazoa; phylum Nematoda; class Chromadorea; order Rhabditida; family Rhabditidae; genus Caenorhabditis; species Caenorhabditis remanei. The sequence continues at coordinate 8,279,228 of NC_071331.1, forward strand.
AATTTAGACTTTTTTTTCAGCGAGGAAGTTCGAAACGCGCCATGTCTGGACCTGCTCATAAGAAAACGACATCAACTTCGATGGAATTGAGCGACACTGTAGATGAGGAAGACGATCACTTCGATGAGAGCAACGAATAAGGAAATGAGGAGGGCCCAAAATCAATTCTAATTTGTTACTCCGATTGTTACACATAATTTTTGTTGTTAAATTGGTTTTTTAATAAATATTATTATTCAAAAATCGATAACCTGATCAGGAACCGAGGGGGGAAGGAAGGGACAGCGGCCTAGAATCGGCGTTAACGCCACCTCAAAATCCGGCGTTAGCGCCGCTTGATTCGGCGCTTTCGCCGGGTAAATCGGCCGGAGCGCCGGCGACCACCGGCGTCACTTCGGCGCGCGCGCCGATTTTGGCAGCGCTCGCGCCGATTTGGGCGGCGATATCGCCGAAAATTCTCTGAGCAGTATTTTTGGCTAACAACACCCAAATGACCTCTTATGAAAATTGAAACAAAAGTGCTCATGACGGGGGTGTCCCCGTGTTGACTTTCTTCTCACTTCTCACTTTTTTAATTTCAAAAAACTGATTGGTTAGCGTTCTGTTTGATTAGTCTGATAGAGTGGAGAGAAGAATGACGTAATGTTGGTTGATTGGTCTTTAAATGTTTGAGTTTGATACTCTATTTTTTAACTGAAAAGTAGCTTTTTACATATTTGAGTAATGTTTCATTAAATTAGTAAGTTCATAAAGTTTTGAAACGTATCAATCAATATTTTTCCCAATGAATGTAATCAGATGTCCGAGAAGAATTGGTGTGAAATATATGTCGATTAGTTTTGATTCGGAAGAGATACCACAAGAACCGATTCCACTTGTCTATAGAGTTTTTGAGGGTGAGACTTTGAAATCCGCGTTCCAACTGAACAAGTTAAAATTATATGTTTCAAATAAGGAATTTGAAACCGTGGACTATTGGAAGAATGTTTCCCTAGGCATATTTTCTTGCTTCAAACTAAATCTTCTTCACTTCAGCTCCAACTCGACTTTCCATGTTTCAGCGCCAATCCACGAGGTATCAGTATGCGTCGGTCCGATATACGGCTCGGAGAGCAAGTGGTTAGAAGTTGCAGAGTTTATGGAACATTATAAACTGATTGGTGTACGGTACTTCTATTTTACAGTATTCAATATGAATGAGTACAGTCGGAAGATTATTGATGAGTATCTGAGGTAAGATTACAAGGGAAATAATGTTTCAAGAAAGGGATTAGTGTTGTTTAGAGAATTCAACTCACTTGTCAGAAAAAAGTTGTAATATTTTCAGAACAGGAGAAATCGAGTTGACCGTAATCCAATCTGAATACAAAACAATTGATTGGCAGTTTCATCTCCTCCAGATTAATGTAATTTCATTGTCTTCCTCTACTGTCTCTATTTATTTGACTATCCAGGAATGCCACCAACGGAGTAAACATCATTCGAAATGGGTTATAAACGTGGATATTGATGAGAGATTGGTTATTTTGGATGATAAAATAAAATCAGTTGGAAGTTTATTGAGTGGATATAATGATACAGTTGCTGAGGTCGGATTTGCGATTCGAAGAATTCAGAAGACGGAAAAACTGCCGGAAAAATATGAAAGTGATGAGCAGGTGGGTGTATTATTCAATCAGAGAACTATAATTCAAGAAGAATGATGTCACGGCAAATTTTTATTTATTAATAAAGATGAGAAACAGTTGATTTTTTGCTAGCCAAAAATCTTTTGTTTCATGTAGTTTTTATAAAAAATGTCCGAGACGTAAAAGCTACACCCCTTTCATTTCCAGATTATATCCGAAATGGAATTCCTCAAATACAACGTGTCTTCTCCAGTCACTGAGAAACTGCCGGAAAAATATGAAAGTGATGAGCAGGTGGGTAAATCATTCACATGGAATGACTCCCGACTGGCTCCACGAAATTTGCAATTTTATTGGCTTATTTGATAGGTTCAACAGAAAAAATTACAAATCTAAAGAACTATGTGACGATGAATGTTGATTTATTTAAAAAAAAAAGGGAAACAGTTTTTTTCTGAAAAAAAAAAGTTTTGTTTCATGAAGTTTTTATAAACACTTCTTGGACCTTAAAAAATGTTGTACTTAGATTTTTCAGATATTCTTCGAAATGGAATTCCTCAAATACAACGTGTCTTCTCCAATCACTTGGGGTGCCTACAAAACGATTTATCGACCGGTAAAGGTTCCGTAAAGAAATAAGCAATCAAACATATAACCGGTACAGCTATTACCTGCATGAAACTGGATATTCTTTTTCAAATTTCATTTCTAATCAACTGTTTCAGAACAATGACTTCCGTAGCACTGAGAAAAATATCCTTGGATCAGGATGGCTGACTGATCCAAATTACAAAAACTTTTCAATTGTTCCGGAAGAAACGAAATTCGCAGAGAAACTGAAGGAGAATGTATTAAAAAAATCAAATATGTATACGATCAACGGGTTTTGTACTGTGAAGAGATAGCAGAGATACCGTATGAAGAGTATAAAGAATTTGGACATGACATCTTTAATTGTATATTTCGAAATGAAACTGGTAGTAATAAAAGTGTTGATTGAATGGAATTTTGTTTTATTTTATTAAAAGAACATTTTTAGTGTTTCTGAGTGTTTTTAAATAAACGACTGAATAACGACCAACTGACTGATCCAAATTACAAAAACTTTTCAATTGTTCCGGAAGAAACGAAATTCGCAGAGAAACTGAAGGAGAATGTATTAAAAAAATCAAATATGTATACGATCAACGGGTTTTGTACTGTGAAGAGATAGCAGAGATACCGTATGAAGAGTATAAAGAATTTGGACATGACATCTTTAATTGTACATTTCGAAATGAAACTGGTAGTAATAAAAGTGTTGATTGAATGGAATTTTGTGATTTTTTTTCAGATTAAAAAATATTTTTAGTGTTTCTGAGTGTTTTCAAATATGCGACTGAATAATGACCAATATTGTCATGTCGCGTCTAGCTCATTTCTTCGCCATTGAGAACTCATCGATGACTGAATTTCTTGACCCATTCGCACTTTCTCATCCTAACCGCACAACAGAAAAACCATTTACGTATAATCCTGAACAATCTGTATTGACAAGGACGAGAAAAGATTTGCTGCTTCTTATTTTTGAAATGTTCTTATGGTCTAAATACCGAAGCATGTAATCAGCGGCTTGATCAGTAGATGAGGAAGCTATTGCTAGTTTTGTATCTGAAAAATTGGAAACAAGTTTTTCTTTTCATTTTTATTAATGGAAAGTGTCTATAATTCCACGAGGACAGAACAACAAGCCGACAGGTGTCAATTCAATCCCTCCGTTCACTATTGATGGGAAGGCGGATGAGAGATTCAACAAGTTTTATAGAAGTGAGTTGCCAAATATGAAACGTGGTTGACTAGTTAATGCAATGATTTGTGAAAACTTAAGGGGTGTTTAAAACATTAAAATTTATTTCAGCTATCGACAGTGTAATCAATAAATTGGATTTGACAAATAGTGGAGACCAGTGTCAGATCTTTTGATCTGATACCCTCTGCAAACCTTGTTCTTTGGTGTCCCCCAATAAAACCCCTTCTCTGCAAAACCCCCGCTTTTCCCGATAAACCCGCATGATCCATAACCTTTTATGGATCATGAAAACTTGTGATTGTATTGTAACCGTATATAAGCTCGCTTTGCGGTATAATAAAGGCTCTTAAAACGATATTCGTTATTTCTTCTATTCTGACTGTTTCTGTTATTTCTACTGTTCTGGAATACTGATATTCCGCAACAATTGGTGACCCAGGCAGGAGCAACAATGGCTATGGATGCTACAGTTTCTTCCACCGGACCAACAACTTCTCTCGTCTCTCTCATTACGATGTTCAGTGAAGTTGTAGTCATCGGAAGCATCATTGCACTTCTCACCACCGGAATTCATCTTCTTCTCACAATTCTCAAGTGCAGTCGTCAATTGTTCTATTGTGTTCGGTTCATGCTCAGTCTCTTCGAAAGTTTATTTCGATGCATTTGCTCTTCTTCGTGTCTGAAGAAGACAATGAACAAACCAAGGATCATGATACTCTCAATGTTCTTGTTGCTGCCCTGTCGCACATTGTCATGCAACGATGTCGCACACATTGCAGCACAGGAACGAGCGTGTTACGACCACATCAATGTCACCCGATGCCATGTGAACTCTGTATCTCTTGTCAACGTTCGAGCAAACGGATCAACATCTTGCTTGGAAATACAACATGAGAACAATGCTCCGCTGGCCACTCTGAAGATCACTGCTGAAGCTCTTGTGAGTTACTGTGAAAAACGGAATCTTTTCTATTCACGCGATTTTCGTCTCCAACATGAATATGCGATTCCGCTGGATCGTGTTCCATCGACATGTGTTCCAACATCAAACCCGACGAAGATTTGCCCGAATTGTCTCCTGCTGCTAAACGTCGACCTGGTTTTACGAACTGTGCACCGGGATGTGGAGGATGGCCCTGCAGTTGTTGGTACTATGACCCCGCTTGTTTGTTCTACAGATACTTCGCCGAACCAACTTCCAATGACATCTACGAACTCTTTCATTGCCCCATTTGGTCAACTCGACTACGATTGAAAGTTGAATTGGGCGCTCTGAAGCTGACGCTGGATGTTGCACCTGGTATCAAGTACTCGATTGTGGACTCCAACATATCAATTACTGCCGTGGGTATTCACACACCTCCATTGCAAGCACACTCCGCAACGTTCATTTCCGCCTATGGACTTGGTGCAAAGATTGCCCGCTGGACTTCCTTCACATTCACTCCTACTTCCTCTCCCGGAGCGCCAGCAAAGGAATTTGCTGGAGAGCTACAATGCAAGGACAAACAATCTGCTGAAGACTTCAACTGCGTGTTTGATCCAACACTATGCAAATGTGTGGGATTCGCTACGAAGGTCAACTGCCGATGTTTCCATGAAAAAATGACTGAGTATAGGAAAAACCACAAACTCCCTACCCGAGGCATTAATCATCAAGTTCTAATGATTAACAACCGGGTGACAACGCTCACCGTCCAGGAAACAATGGTATGTTGTGATTATTCAATAGTAGTTACAATCTTTTTCCCAGGGAAGTACCAAAGACCTTTCCGTTGAATCCTCCGCAGTCGTCATCGTTCCCCGTACAACCGTCGCTCCAGGTGTCACAAATAAAGTCAGTGTGATACCATTCCGTCCCTTACATTTCACAGCTCCGCCCAAGAATGGACCACCAGGAGTGTCTCCTCCTCCAGCACCCGGAGGACAGTGTGGCGTTGCACCTGACTTCACACCGTGTGTTAGCAATGAAATCGCCAGTAAATCTCTGTTAGAGTGCTGTAAGAGGAAGAATCTACCAGCAGGATGTCAACAGTTGTGTCGATATGATATCACACAGGCAGAGGTGAGTTTCGGATGAACTGTTTCTGTTTCAGAACTCTGATAATTTATACTTTTCTATGCTACTCACCAGTTGGAGAGCTTTTCTGAAACTTTTAGATCCGCGCAGCCATGGATCGTGGTCAATGTGGAATATTCAATGTTGCTCCATTCTTGGAATGTGCTTCTCAGGGAAAAGACAATTCCGAGTGTTGTCGACATCGTGGAATTGTTCAGAAGACGTGAGTTGTATATACAGAGATAACGTATGAATTTTTGTAAAAACGCCAAGAAGAATCAATTTTTTAAAGCTACCCCGAAAATCTTTAACACTTTTTTGGAACCGTAAATATAAACACCGAACTTACGCATTTCCAGTGGCCCCCAATGTGAACAATTCTGTCGCCCCACTCAAGGATTATCAGCTCTCGGAGTTCAACATATTGTATGTGGAAATGCAGTTGGTGATATGCTCCATTGCCATCATTCTGGTGTTCGCATTTAAATTTCCAGCATTCTATTTGAATCCATAGTTTTTTTGTATATTCCAGACTCTACTTGCCATATTATTTTGTTCCTTTCTGTGATTCTAGTCATTCTACTTTTTCCCTCTTTCTTTCCTTTCTTCATTTCAACCTGCTGATCTCTAATAACTATTTTATGTAAAGTTAATTATTTCGTAAACTTAAATAAAATTATATTGATTAAGAATTGATTCATTTCTTTGTTCGTCGAAACAAATTAATTTTTCTAAGAATCTGATTTTTTTAGTTAAAATTGTGAAACAGAAGTCGGAAGTTGAAACAGAAGTCGGAAGCTGTTACGATTTCAGCTCGTTTGTTGAAATTAAATTCTGGTAAATTCAGTTGCACATGATCCTCATAATGTTTGTAAATTTTGCTTGAAAGCGAATCTTCCAAACCTTTTGAATTTCGAATTCCGATAGAGCGTGGTTGGCAAAGTTAATGGCCGAACCGGGATTACATTAGCAAATAGAACAGTTTTTGTGAGGTTTTTTTTTAAAAGTCTCCAAAAACCGCAATATTTATCAGGAAGGCAATTAAAAAATTTTACGACGTGCCGTTATAATACAGTTTTCACGGTAGTTATTGTGCGAATTATTAGTTACAAACACGCGTGAGATAGAGAAACCAGTTCGAGACAAAGATGACATAAGCATCAATTCATCGTTTTTTTCATTTAAACCGGACAGAAAGTTGATCACCGCGTAATAACAAAATTCTAGTGTTTTCTGAACCAGTGAAAACCGAAATCAATTTTATGAGAGTATTCTCTTAAATTCTCACATCCCTTAAATATAACCGAGCGAGTTTCAATTTTTCGAACCAGGGCTTGAAAGTACACTTTGCAAATTTCTCCCACTTTTCGGACACTAAACTAAATTTCTAGAATAATTTATACGTTCTCATCTTGGCCACGCAACAGAAATATGAAGATCCGAATAGTCAAGGTTGGGAAAACATTTACTGTTTCTTATAAATAATTTTAGAGGTTTTCTAATATTCCGATAATAATCCCATCAGTAGGATAGTTAATAGTCCATTGATTTAATGCGCAGATGAAGAAGCTATTGCTAGTTATTGTCGAAATAAAAAAAGTGATACCCGGTGTTTTGCGGACTTAGTGCTAATTTTAATAATTTGTCCACTAAGTCCGCAAACACCGGGTATCACTTTTATATTTCGACAATATCTGAAACAGTATAGCAATCTTCTGTGAGTTTCAATTTTTCTTCATTTACATTTGCTTCTTTTGTCGTCGATTACAGCATTCATGGAGTGTATAGAGAGAATGTTCACACAGTATAATTTTTTTCTTCACGGTTTCAGTTTGACATTATCCTTATTATAAAACATTCCGATTACTGGCTGTTTCTCAATCTTTGCTTTTTCCTGTTACAGTTACTCTTAAAAAAAGTCAATTTTCTCTTTTATCGTTTCACCTCCAGCTATCTCGTCCAATATACTTACCAAAATTTCCAGAAATGCGAGAGAAACACCTACTCCAACTTCTCCTATTATTCCTTCTCTCTACTGAAGGATCCACTCAACTATCTTGTCATCGAATACCAACTTCCTTCTGTTGTACGACAAGAATCAGAGATCAATGTCCGGAACAGTGTGCAACTGTTCAGTGTGGAACAGAGTTTATACATAATTGTGAGTTTTCATTTGACTGAAAATTGGCTTAAAATTACTTCCGATTTTTTACCTGGAATAACCAAACTTCCTGTCGTGTTCTGTTTCATAATACTCTTGAAACGGCGAATCTTATTAGCGTATACTGTTGTTCTCCCTTTTGATTCCTTAATTAATTTCCAGTATTCTCGACTGACGGCTCACGTAAACCAGCCTCTGTCAGTGGTGCTCATGATGGAAATGCGAATATTGGAGGCACTGGAAGTGGAGATTCACAGAGAGGATTCGGAGGTGTTGATTAGTTTTTTTTCTATTATAGATGCTGAGCAATTGAAACGAAATGCTAACATTGAATGAACAGATACATGGGAAACTGAAAATAATATTTATCCACGTGGTGGTGCAATCAGTAGGATAGTGCACTCGAAGCTTTGAAGCCAGTCTGTTCGAACTTGAGATTTAATTTTTTTACTGTTTCAAAAACAAATAAAAAGGACAAATAATAGACAGACTTGTTTTCAGAAGCAGTGACTAAGTCAAATTAAATTGATGTGCTGATTCAGTTTTATCTAACCAACATTTAGCCTCTCACAATCCAGGCTCAAACTCTGGAGACGCTAGAGTTGGAGGAGCCTCTAGATCTTCATTCGAAACAATAACTCCTCCGCCAGAAGTCTCTACTACAACACTACCAACCACGTCATCTGGATTCCCCACGCTAATTCCATTCTCATCGGAATCCTGGTCTACAATAACCCAAGCTCCACTTGCTCCAAGTCTTGAATCTAGACCAGAACTACCTCCAATACCAAGTAGAATCCCATCTCCAACGGGACAGAACTCCGGGTTCACTGGAAGTTTTGGAGAACAACTCCCCGTGAGAATTCCATCCCCAACTCCGATCCCATTTAATCCAAGTCCAAGAAGAGATGTATGTTTCTGATTGATTTCTAACATTTTCAGTTGTTTCTTGTGTTTTCAAAGTCATCGTCGTCGGACAACACCCGATCCGAGAATTATCAGACCACCAGAGTCTCTCGTAGTCATTGGAGATTACGATGAAGATGAACCTCCATCGGAGAATGCAGTCGTTGACTCACCTCGTATGTTCTTTTATTTGGTTTCGTTTTGAGTGAACTCACACAAAAATTACTGAAATTATGAATAGGTTTCTGAGAAAATAGAATGAACTGATGACTGCATTCTAGTAGATATGGTTGCACTGAGGAGCTAGGCAGACACCAATGAAAATACCTAAAACATATTTCCCCATTTCAATTTTCCAGAACCCCTCGCCCCATCGCAACCATCATTCTTCTCTCAAACTCCTCCACCAACACCTCCTGCTCCGTCCGTAATCAGTAACAGTGGAGATGTATTCGCCAGATCTCGGAAAGAAATCAGTGCGACTCCAGATTTCGAACAACAATCTGGAACAGCTGCCACGTTGAGGTAGGAGAACAAAATATGTTTCAGAGTGTTCTCAAAAAGTTAAAGCCGAGAGTCAATTAAAATTCGGAGAATTGAAAAAATTCAGAAAGGTTTTCAGTCTAATTAATTTTTGAATCAGAAAATGTTTTTCGGAAAATTGTTAAATTCATTTGCGTACCCAGAGACTCATCAGTCCCCTCTTCATTCAATCATCTCCGTCGTTTCTCATCTCGAAGCTCCTCCCCCTCATTTGCTCATTCTCGAGCACATCATCGATTGATTTGTCGTCTGACAACACCCGGAAGACTTTTATGTAATCGTCCGATGCCACGTCTTCAAAGAAGTCGTTACGTGACTCCGCCCAAATATTGGAAGACGTCGGAGGTGCGGATGAAGAATCCGAGTGGGATGAGAATTCGAAAAAAGAATTTCGCGACGACGAGAATTCATATTACACCGTTTATGGGGGAACTCGCAAGGAAACGAAGGAAATTGGATAGGTTCGGAAGTGCACGAGCATGAATTCTGAAGTAATGGGAATGAATTTCAAATGGTGGTGGCTTGAACAGAATAGAATATACTGAAAATTTCTGAAAATTCTGGAAAATAAAACTGCATGAAACCGGAAAAAACCTATGGTGTACGGAGCATGTCGACTAACACTTTTCACTAACCTACCAATTAAAAACGGCACTTAATCAATTATTTAATTTTCAGTGGCTCATCTCATGAATGGAAAGTGTCTATAATTCCACGTGGACAGAACAACAAACCGACAGGTGTCAATTCAATCCCTCCGTTCACTATTGATGGGAAGGCGGATGAGAGATTTAACAAGTTTTATAGAAGTGAGTTGCCAAATATCAAACATTGTTTACTAGTTAATGCAGAGATTTGTGAAAACTTAAGGAGTTCTTAAAACATTAAAATTTATGGAATATTTCAGCCATCGACAGTGTAATCAATAAATTGGATTTGACAAATAGTGGAGATCAGAATGGAAGAGAAAAGGAGCCACAGATTAGATTGGAGGTGAGTTTTATATTTCCGCCGTTTCGAGTGGTAGTGAAATAATTTTGAAATAAAGATCTCCATTTTCTTAGACAATCTTGCAGATTAGTCCTCTCAAATTTTCATTTTGAGTGTTTGAGGCAGCAAACGAGCTACGCCAGAATCTTTTGATGAAAAAATAGAATTTTGACAGAAGGCTCTAAAATAGGCTGTTGGAGAACTGAAATCAGCTGGTCTTCCACTTTTTGTTTAAAAAGTTTATTTTCAAAAATACCTGATATTTCCTTTTGTTATTATCATCATTCAATACAAATGCTTTCTCAGGGAAACACGAAAGACCTCTCGGTCGAATCGTCTGCAGTCGTCATCGTTCCCCGTACAACGGTCGCTCCAGATGTCACAAATAAAGTCAGTGTGATACCATTCCGTCCCTTACATTTCACAGCTCCGCCCAAGAATGGACCACCAACAGTGTCTCCTCCTCCGGCACCCGGAGGACAGTGTGGCGTTGCACCTGATTTCACACCGTGTGTTAGCAATGAAATCGCCAGTAAATCTCTGTTAGAGTGCTGTAAGAGGAAGAATCTACCAGCAGGATGTCAACAGTTGTGTCTTTTTTTTTTGTTTTAACTTTTTCTGTTTCGAAATTCTGATAATTTGCACTTTTCTTATTAAAAAGCTGATAATTCTTCCCCAGCTGGACAATATTTTTGAAACTTGTAGATCCGCGCAGCCATGGACCGTGGTCAATGCGGAATATTCAATGTTGCTCCATTCTTGGAATGTGCTTCCCAGGGAAAAGACAATTCCGAGTGTTGTCGACATCGTCGAATCGTTCAGAAGACGTGAGTTGTGGGGAATCGATAACTTAATAAAATTTTAAAAGAAGAAGACCATAAACGGCCAGATTGAAACAGTTGCATGAATTTTTGCAAAGATGCCAAGATGAATCAATTTTTTAAAGCTACCTCCAAAAACTGATAAGACTGTGTCAAAACCGTAAATATGTACACTGAACTTATTTCCAGTGGCCCCCAATGTGAACAATTCTGTCGCCCCACTCAAGGATTATCAGCTCTCGGAGTTCAACATATCGTATGTGGAAATGCAGTTGGAGACATGCTCCATTGCCATCATTCTGGTGTTCGCATTTAAATTTCCATCATTCTACTTCTTATTCGATTGATTTTTGTATATTCTAGACTCTACTTGCCATATTCTTTCGTTCCTTTTTGTGATTCTAGTCATTTTACTTTTACCCTCTTTCTTTCCTTTCTTCATTTCAACCTGCTGATCTCTAATAACTATTTTATGTAAATTTTTTAATGCTTAAATAAATTTATATTGATTAAGAGTAGATTCCTTATTTTAGTCGTGGAGCAACACTTTTTCTAAGAATCCGATGTTTAGTCACAATTGTGAAACAGAAGGTGGACGTTGAGCAATTAGCCGAAGGGGATATAAAAAACGTTACTTCTATTTCGCTTTATAGTTTTCTTATCTTTCACACATAGACAATATAATAATCGATCATGATCGAATGAGAACCAATTATGAAAATTATGAAACGTGTTTTTCTAATATTACGATTTCAGCTCATTTCTTTGTGAAATTAAATTATTTTCTCGCAAAATCATGAAAACAAAAAATACTGCATTTTCATGCCAAAAATTAAAAAGAGTTAAATTATTATAAAACGTGAAAAAAATCGTCTTCACGTTTCTTGCAGTTCTTTTTAGCAGTCTGTTTTAGCAGTGCAGTTTAGCCGTGTTGTACAAAATTTCTCGTAAATTTTTGAGCGTTCAGTTTCACACGGTCCTTATAATGTTTGTTACTTTTACTTGAACGTTTTCATTCAATTTTTTCTTGAATTTCGAATTCCGATAGAGCGTGGTTGGCAGAGTTATTGACGGGACCGGTTAGGTCTCTTCAACTCCTGCTCTATCAAAACGGAACTGAACTTGTCTTCCGTTTCATGTCACTCATAAGTTTCGGCTAGTGCTGATTGGGAGCTAGTAAGTTGTCGATATTTACGTATTTATCTGCGCGTTTCTGAATTTGATCTACATATGTAGTTACTGTGCGAATTATTACAGCTACTACCACAAGAGAAATAGAGAAACCATATCGAGACCAAGATAACATTTGCATACATAGTTGTATCCATCGTGTTTTTATTTAAAGCGAACTGAGCGAATTGACGCGCAAAATTCTTTTTTTTTTCTGAATCAGCTAAAACGGAAATAAATATTAAGAGTGTATTATTCTCAAATTGTCATATCTAAATATAACGGCACGGGTTTTTAATTCTTTCACCAGGGCTTGAAAGTTCTCAATAAATTTCTTTAAAAATATTTAAAAAATAATCAAAGCTGTCAAAGCTGAACTAAACAACTAAATTTCTAGAATGATTCATATACTATCCGCGGAACAGAAATATATACTATGACGCTCAACAATCCGCATCGATACTGCTTCTTATAAAAATTTTTAGAAAGACGTTTTTATAGTCTAAACTCCGCGGCACGTATTTAATGATTTGATGAGCAGATGAGGAAGCTATTGCTAGTTATCTGAAACATTACTGAATTTTTTATGTGTTTCAATTTCTCTTCATTCACATTTGCTTCTTTTTCAGAGATTATAACATTCTTGGAGTGTGTAGAGTAGATAACATAGTTGTACGGAATGCCATTTTCCGAAAAACCGGTATCCGGAATCCGGAACCGGAATCAATTTTATAATTTTCCGGAATCCGGAATCCGGAACCGGAATAAAAATTTTCATTTTCCGGAATCCGGAACCGGAACCGGAATGTCAAAAAAACCCGGAATTCCGGAATCCGGAATTTCCGGAATCCGGATTCCGGACAACTATGGTAGATAACATGTTCACTCATTGTCAGTGTGATATTTTCCTTATGTGGTATCATCTTGTTAATGAAACATTCCGATTAGTACAGATTCTGTGAACTCTTTTAGTAAAAAGTGGAAAAACAGTTTTCATATCAAAATTATTTATTATCTATATATCGTCTCTCAATTTTTGTTTTTTTCTGTTACAGTCACTTTTAAAATTTAAAATTTCACTTCTATCGTTGCTCCTCGTTTTTCTCCTATTATTCCTTCTCTCATCTACAGTATCCACTCAACTATCTTGTCATCGAATACCAACTTCCTTCTGTTGTACGACAAGAATCAGAGATCAATGTCCGGAACAGTGTGCAACTGTTCAGTGTGGAACTGAATTCATTCATAATTGTGAGTTTTTTTCTATTTGAAATTTGGTTGAAAATTATTTCTAATTATTTGAGCAAATGAGCAACACTTTCCATCGTGTTCTGTTTCATGACATTTATGAAACGACAATTCTCATTAGCGTATACTGTTGTTCTCCCTTTTGATTCCTTAATTAATTTCCAGTATTCTCGACTGACGGCTCACGTAAACCAGCCTCTGTCAGTGGTGCTCATGATGGAAATGTAAATATTGGAGGCACAGGAAGTGGAGATACACAGAGAGGATTCGGAGGTGTTGGTTAGTTTTTTTCATTTATTAATCACTTGTTAGAAGATCGAGGTACTGATAAATTGAAACGAAATGTTTAAATCGAATGAACACAAACATAAGAAACTGAAAATAATATGTATTCGCTTGATGGTACAAACAATATTAAATGTGCACTAAAAGTTACCAGCTTCGAATCTAGCCTGTTAAAGTTGGTGATTAATTTTTGAACAGTTTCAAAAACAAGTTTTTCCTCCAGCTTCCCATTATTAGTTTGCGAATTTACCATTTTTCAACAGACTTGCAAGATTCCGGGCCGGCCCGCCGGCCCGATCGGGCCGAGAAAGCTCCTGCCCGGCCCGGCCCGGTCGACCCGGATTTGAATTTTTGGACTTTTTTCACTACAAATTTTTGTCCAAAAATTTATTTTCTGAAAATTTTTCATATTTTTCCTCAAGTATATTTTCCAAAAACCTTCGAAACCTACAAATTTTTTCCAATCACAATTGTGAAAAAGAAGTTGGACTTTGAGCAATAATCCGAAAGCACGATATTTCAAGGTGAACCTATGCGAACACGCTCTAATGAGAAAAAAACGTGGAAAATTAATATTTTCACGTATCCTAAAAATTTGTGTATTAAAATATTTCTGATGTTCACCGCCACGTAATGCGAACCACGCGTTTTGTAGCTAAATATTTAGAGCGTATCTGCATAGGTTAACGTTGAATTATCGTGCGAAAGGGATACTAAAAAAAACTTTACTTCTATTTCACCTTTTGCCTTTAAATTATTTGAGTTAGCAATGGACTTCTCCGAAAAATATTCAATTACAGTATTTATGGCGAATTTGTCCAGTATATTTATCATTTTGTGCTATATACATTGCATTACGTCATAGTTTCACGGAAATGCAAAATTGTCAAAACTTGAAAATCCGGAGATGATCATAGTCTCAGTCATTCTTCATTTATTGAAAAAGTTTGAAACGGTTTATAACTATACATAGAAATTATTCCATTCATTGATAGTTGTTTTAGGAACTCTTAGTTTATTCATTCCTAACATTGCTCGATTGAGTTCGTCAAAATTCAAATCTCAATGCTTAATGTACATTTTGCTGTTTCTTTTTATCAATTCAGCATCAAAATCTTGAAAAGAATGGAGTTGCTCAACGTCCTTTCTTGCATTTTAAATCTTGTTCGTTTTACCGCATTTCAGACTAAGATAACAGTTGCATAAATAAATTCACCCATCGTTTTCATAAATACTCATAATTGAAATTTGATGACCGCGTAATAACAAAATTCTTCTGTTTTCTGAACCAGTGAAAACGGAAATCAATTTCATGCGAGTGTTCTTTTCATATCATTGTCACATCATTTAATTATCACAGCCCAGGTTTCTATTTTTTGATCCAAGACTCACAAGTGCATTTCAAAATTTGTTCCTTTCTTCGTCAAGGAAAATCAACGATGTCTAATTTTCTTGACCAATTCACACTTTCTTATCCTATCCGCGCAACAGGAACTAAACGAAACAGTTGAATCGCAAAATTGCATTTTCAAAAGTACCTGAAATTACCTTTCTCTATGTTGTGATTATTCAATAGTAGTTACAATCTTTTTCTCAGGGAAACACGAAAGACCTTTCCGTCGAATCATCTGCAGTCGTCATCGTTCCCCGTACAACCGTCGCTCCAGGTGTCACAAATAAAGTCAGTGTGATACCATTCCGTCCCTTACATTTCACAGCTCCGCCCAAGAATGGACCACCAGGAGTGTCTCCTCCTCCAGCACCCGGAGGACAGTGTGGCGTTGCACCTGACTTCACACCGTGTGTTAGCAATGAAATCGCCAGTAAATCTCTGTTAGAGTGCTGTAAGAGGAAGAATCTACCAGCAGGATGTCAACAGTTGTGCCGATATGATATCACGCAGGCGGAGGTGAGTTTCAGTTTCAGAACTTTGATAATTTAGACATATCTGATTTAGCAGTTGATAAATTTTTGATCAACTTTATAATATTTTTGAAACTTTCAGATCCGCGCAGCCATGGATCGTGGTCAGTGTGGAATATTCAATGTTGCACCATTCTTGGAATGTGCTTCCCAGGGAAAAGACAATTCCGAGTGTTGTCGACATCGTGGAATCGTTCAGAAGACGTGAGTTGTGGAACGCGGACACTACGGAAAAATTAACATTTTTAAAGAGGCAGACCATAAACGGTCAGAGTGAAACTGATGAAAAATGTGCCCAATGACGCCAAAATGAATCAATTTTTTAAAGATACCCCGAAAACTTTTAACACTATTTTGAAACCGTAAATAAGTACACCCAACTTATTTTCAGTGGCCCCCAATGTGAACAATTCTGTCGCCCCACTCAAGGATTATCAGCTCTTGGAGTTCAGCATATCGTATGTGGAAATGCAGTTGGTGATATGCTCCATTGCCATCATTCTGGTGTTCGCATTTAAATTTCCACTTTAATCGATTGTGTTTTGTATATTTCAGACTCTAATTGCCATATTCTTTTGTTTCTTTCTGTGATTCTAGTCATTCTACTTTTATCCTATTTCTTTCCTTTCTTCATTTCAACCTGCTGATCTCTAATAACTATTTTATGTAAATGTAATTTTTTGTAAGCTTAAATAAATTTATATTGATTGAAAATAGGTTTGTTACTTAGAAGTCCCTCTGCAAATCTTAATACTTTTTCTAAGAATCTGATTTTTAGTCACTATTTTGAAACTGAAGTTGGACATTGAGTAATTTGCAGAAACCATGGGGCTATTTGAAAAAAAAAGAATGACTTCTATTAAATTTTGCTGTATAGCAAGGCTGTTGAAAATCGCGGCCGGCCGTGAAGGGCCGCGGCCGGCCGCGGCTTTCTAGCATATCAACTGAAAACATGACTAGATATGCTTTTGACTTATTGGTACAAATCTGACAACAAGGGTTCGACCCCACCTCGTGGCAAAACTTTTTTGTTTTTTGTTTTTGACTTTTTGGTGCCAATCTGAAACCATTTCAGAACAAAAAAAATTTTTAGATTACAAGTGTCTCTTTCAGAACAGTCCTTCTCCGAAAAAGCAACTTTGGTCTTCAGATTTTTACCAAAAACCAAAACTGATATGAAAAACAGCTTCGACACCAGTGGGGTCGAACCATGATTGTCAGATTGGTACGAAAAGGTCAAAAACAAAAAACAAAAAAGTTTTGGCACGAGTGGGGATCGAACCCCGGTTGTCAGATTTGTACCAGAAAACAAAAAAACCAGCAAAACTTTTTTCAAAAACGAAAAAGTTTTGCAACTTTGAAAAAAAAAAGCCGCGGCCGGCCGCGGCTTTTTCATTTTTTTCTTCTCGCGGCCGGCCGTACGACAGCCTTGCTGTATAGTTCTAGCGTTGAAATTGTAATCAATGATTTGAGAACCAATTACGAAATAAAAACCAATTACGAAAATTATGAAATATGTTATTTTTTCTACTGTTACGATTTCAGTGGAAATTCGTTTGTTCGTGATATTATATTATTATAATTTGTGACAAACTTACATCGGGTTCTCAAAATTTTTTTCCATAGACTATAGCCATGTAAAAATCATTTCTCAAAATGAAAGCGGTGCCAATTGATTCATTGATTGATGATCATTCTTGTTGACTGATTGAAACCGAAATATGTTAATGTTTAATGTGAGAAACTCACGGATTTGGGTAAAACACTTCTTGAATACTGAAAATATTTCAACGAACAATGTTCTCAAAGAAATGTGAAAATGCTTTAGAAATTCTGCAAAAGAATATCCATATGAAAACATGATTAAAATTGCAAAGAACATCACGCAACTTGCAACATAATTGTTACTGCGGAATATTATTAAAACGCTGGTCATTAAAGAGGGATGTTCTCAAAGAAGAATATCCAATTTACCAGTTTCTACAACTAACCAGTGATTCTGACCAGCTAGATATTTTTGACGTGCTTTCGAAACTAGGATCGGCATTACCTTACCTTTGAAATCTATTCATTTATATTCTATATGAAACTTGTAAAAATCAGAAAAAATTTTGAAGAAGATTAAACATGTTCTTCCTTTTTCTGATTGATGCCTTTGGGAAAAAAATAAACTACCTCTTTTGAAATCATATCATTGCTTTATACTTATATTCTTATTCAAACCGTGAGACCGGGGATTTTTAAAATGCATTATCAGATGGATCTCGGAAAATCTTTAAAATTTTACTCCTATTATTATGAATGTTTGGTCATTCTCGATAAGATGTTCTAAGAAGAAGAATACATTGAAAACGATTTGGGAAATATTCCAATAAGTTAATTAGAGTTGTCTCCCCAAAAGTTTTCCTTCTGAAACATGAAACATTTTGAAAAGTTCTTGCTAAATATCACCACCAACACTTAGATCAGGATTAGCGATCCGTTCCGAAAAATTTCAATTTTCTCCCAAATGTGAAACATCAATTGATCCGTCGGATAGATAAATGAACACGAAAAAATTTGATCCAGACTAAAATGTTCGCTTCCAAACACCAAGATTGGACAAGATTGAGAATTTTCTCTTATTAGCACATCTGTTTTGACATAAATTAAAGTTCTTCTACTACCACCTTCTTTTCACTACAGGAATGACGGCATATTTATAATGATGGTAAGGAAAATGTTTGGTATTACACAAGTATCAATTATCAGACTATTTTCAGATGTCATGTTATCGAAACGGTATCAAATGCATGCTACTTTTGTTTTTCTTAGGATTGGCTACATTGAATACTTATAGTTATTGGAGGGATAGTCGAACCGTGAATACGGAAAAGACTAGTATGCAACCAAAAGTTACTGTAGAACAGAGATGAGTCGAACAGAAGAGATTTGAAGAGTATTATAATGGAAAGATTTTCTTCGTCCAACAAATAAAAATTCATTTCCAGTTCTTCATTTTTAAAATCTATTCATTTACATTCTATCAGAAACTTGCAAAAAAACTTTTACAGATTGAAACATGATATGTGGATATCCGATTTTTGGAAGGGACGAAGTATGTTTTTGTTCCGAAGAAAAATCCGGATAATCTGCATAATATTTTAAAAATTCTTATATATATCTTTGTATTCTAACCGGGTTACAGGTGATTTATTTTTTGAATGCATTTTAGATGGATCTTGGAAAATCTGGAAAAGAAAATTTCCTATGAGTAGGAATGTTTGATTATTATCGATTACTTATTAAGATGTTCCCAGAAAAACAATATATTGAAAACGAGATGAGAAATATTCCAATAAGTAAACCAGAGTTGTCTCCCCAAAAATTATCCTTCTGAAACATGAAACATTTCGAAACGTTCTTGCTAAACATCACCACCAACACTTAGATCAGGATTAGCGATCCGTTCCGAAAAATTTCAATTTTCTCCCAAATGTGAAACATCAATTGATCCGGCGGATAGATAAGTGAACATGAAAAAATTCGATCCAGACTAAAATGTTCTTTTCCAAACACCAAGATTGAATTAGATTGAGAATTTTCTTTTATTAGCGCATCTGTTTTGACATAAATTAAAGTTCTTCTACTACCACCTTCTCTTCACTAAGGAATGACGTCATATTTATAATGATGGTAAAGCAATTAAGCTTATCGAAGAATTATCAATTGTCAGTCAAATTACAGATGTCATGTTATCGAAACTGTATCAAATGTATGCTACTTTTGTTTCTCATTGGATTAGCTGTATTGAATACTTATAGTTATTGGAAGGATAGTCTGAACGTGAATACGGAAAAGACTAGTATGCATCCAGAAGTTACTGTAGAACAGAGGTGAGTGAAACAGACGTGTTTTTAAGAGAATCACACTCGAAACTTTCTAATCGACTAAAAAATAATAATCGATTTTCAGTTCTATTACTCCATTCCATTGTCCGTTTGAATCTTGGAATCAAGTACATTCTGATATTGTACCAAATGAGAATCTTCATCTGGAATGGATCCAGAATAATATTTCACGACGAGACAATATTTTGGAGTCACAAATTCGACTATTGTCTTCTTTCGTCTATCCGGATCATATTTCAATTATAACGAATTCACAGAGGAGTTATGGGTAAGAACTACGATTTTACAATGGACTACAATAACATGTTCCATTGCGATTTCAAAAACTTATTGAAACATAAATATTTTATAACTTTACTCGCTAAATTTCGGAAGTTATATGTCAAAACAGATGTGCTAATATAAGAAAACTCTCAATCTAGTCCAATGGTGTTTGGAAAAGAGCATTTTAGTCTGGATCGAATTTTTGCCATCTTTCTGTTTTCAGCCAAAAAGTCTACTGTCGCTACTATAACTGCCTCCGAGAAGAGATCTCCAACTCCTCGTATCAATCAATATTTTTCCCAATGAATGTAATCAGATGTCCGAGAAGAATTGGTGTGAAATATATGTCGATTAGTTTTGATTCGGAAGAGATACCACAAGAACCGATTCCACTTGTTTATAGAGTTTTTGAAGGTGAGATTTTTCTATTAATCAGTGTTCCAACTGTACAAGTCAACATTTCATGTTTCAAATAAGGAATGTGAATCCGGATATTGTGGGAACCTTCAATAAAGTCGACGTTTCATGTTTCAGCGCCAATCCACGAGGTATCAGTATGCGTCGGTCCGATATACGGATCGGAGAGCAAGTGGTTAGAAGTTGTAGAGTTTATAGAACATTATAAACTGATTGGTGTACGGTACTTCTATTTTACAGTATTCAATATGAATGAGTACAGTCGGAAGATTATTGATGAGTATCTGAGGTGAGTGGAGAGAAATAATGTTTCAAGATGTGGATAAGTGTTGTTTAGAGAATTCAACTCACTTGCCAGAAAAAAGTTGAAATATTTTCAGAACAGGAGAAATCGAGTTGACCGTGATCCAATCAGAATACAAAACAATAGATTGGCAGTTTCATCTCCTCCAGATTAATGTAATTTCATTTTCTTCCTCCACTGCTTTCATATTCCTCCGAATTTTCAGGAATGCCACCAACGGAGTAAACATCATTCGAAATGGGTTATAAACGTGGATATTGATGAGAGATTGGTTATTTTGGATGATAAAATAAAATCAGTTGGAAGTTTATTGAGTGGATATAATGATACAGTTGCTGAGGTCGGATTTGCGATTCGAAGAATTCAGCTCAGGTATTTTTTGGCGAGGGTTGGGCAGTGAAAATGTTAAAAGGGCCATGTGGCCATTGAATTGGGCAAATTGCCCACAAAAAGGGCCACATGGCCCAGTGGGCACTAGTTTGGCGCGGGTTGGGCACAAGCTGGAGAGTTGGTTGCCGAAAGGAGAAGCTTGTTGGATGTGGGCACGGGTTGGGCACCTGTTTGGCCCCGGTTGGGCACCACTTTGGCCCGAAGTGGGCACAAGTTGAGAAATCGCGCTCTACAGCACACGCTGATTTTTCACCACGATTTTTCTAATTTATTTCGTTTCTTTTTCAATTCTTTCGTCCTTCTATTTTATGCTACTTTTTTCAATTAGAATATGAGACAATCTATACAGATCCGCCGATAAAACAGGTAAAACGCTACTTATTTTCTTTTTTTCTTTTATCTTTCAATTTTTGACAAATTTCAGCTTAACGAGAAATAAATTCAACAATACAAGCATCATCATCAACTATGCGCTTCGGCTACTCCACTGCTCGTCTCTGTTAATTTTCGCGTTTACTTTAGATTTTTCGTTTTAATTTGTATATTTGTAACTTTTACTAAAAATTATATTCTTCTCCTGTATTCCTATTCCCCATTTTAAAGTTTGACAAATTCTAGTTTATTTTATCTTATTACTCCCCATTATTACTGAAATTACTATTTTGTGTTTAATTTTGATGAATAAATAGTAGTAAAGTACAAAAATGTGTGATCTGGTTAATCATAGTGCTAAATGGTAAGGAGCGAAAGGAGAGGAATGCCGCACGTTGAACCAAATCTCGGCACTTTGCCCACGAAATGGGCCATGTGGCCCTCAAAATCGGCACGAGTGCCGGCGTAGGGCAGGCCCCGCGGCCCTTTTCTCTGGGCCATGCTGCCCATTTCGTGGGCAAAGTGCGAAAAAATACCTGAGAGAAGACGGAAAAACTGCCGGAAAAATACGAAAGTGATGAGCAGGTGGGGTATAATACAAGAAGAATGATGTGACGACAAATGTTTGTTAATTTTAAAAATATGAGAAACAGTTGGTTTTTTATAATGTTTGTAAAAAAATCCAGTTTCATGAAAATTGTTAGAGCATCGACTGTTGAGTAAAAATATTTTGTAGATACGTAAAAAAAAACTTTGATTTTTCAGATAATCTCCGAAATGGAATTCCTCAAATACAACGCGTCTTCTCCAGTCACTTGGGGTGCCTACAAAACTATTTATCGACCAGAAAAGGTACAAATTTATACAGACCTGCCATGGGCCAGGCCGATTTGAAATTTTTCAACGGCCCGAGGTCAATACAAAAAATCGAAAAGTTGACACTATTTATCGACCAGGGAATTTATGAACAAAAAGGATCAATGAGATAAATAACCAGTACATATATTACCTGCATGAAACTGGATATTCTTTTACTAATAATTTTCAAACTCAGTTATAATCAACTGTTTCAGAACATTGACTTCATCAATTCTAATTTCTCATTTTTGCTTCTTCTATTAATTGTTTTAGATAGCAGCAATGTATTATCACTGGGCGTATCAGAGGTATCCTGAAACAGTGGCTGAGTATGTGAAAAGTGAAATTGCGCTGTTCAGTCAAGACCTTGAATTAATCGACTCTGTCAATTTCAAAGTAATAAGTTTTGTAAGTGAAACATTACATCAGTTGCGGAAAATTTTCAATATGAATGCAATGTTTCATAACCAATTGACTTATACCATCTTTTCTATTTCCAGACACTACCGTACCATTGAGAAGAATATCCTTGGATCCGGATGGCTGATTGATCCAAATTACAAAAACTTTACAATTGTTCCGGAAGAAACGGAATTCGCAGAGAAACTGAAGGAGAATGTACTGAAAAAGATCAAATATGTATACGATCAACGGGTTTTGTACTGTGAAGAGATAGCAGAGATACCGTATGAAGAGTATAAAGAATTTGGACATGACATATTTAATTGTACATTTCGAAATGAAACTGGTAGTAATAAACGTGTTGATTGAATGGAATTTTGTATTTTATTAAAATAACATTATTTTTAGTGTTTCTGAGTGTTTTCAAATATGCGACTGAATAATTACCAATATTGTCATGTCGCGTCTAGCTCATTTCTTCGCCATTGAAAACTCATCGATGACTGAACTTCTTGACCCATTCACACTTTCTCATTCTATCCGCGCAACAGAAAAACCATTTATTCTCCTCCTGAACAATCTGTATTGACAAGGACGAGAAAAGATTTGCTGCTTCTTATTTTTGAAATGTTCTTATGGTCTAAACACCGAGGCATGTAATCAGCGGTTTGATCAGTAGATGAGGAAGCTATTGCTAGTTATCTGAAAAATTGGAAAAAAGTTTTTGCGTATTTTTCTCTTCATTTTCATTTTCATCTTTGTCAGATATTTCAACATTCATGGAGTCTTCATGGAGTATTTTCCTGGAGTCTATTTTTTTTTAACGGTTTCAATGTGACATCATCTTCGTAATGAAAAATTCCGATTAGTGCAGGTGTGGTAATGGCTGTTTTCCCCAATTTATTTTCTTTTTTTGTGAGTTGTGATAGGAGTGATTCTGTTTCAGAACTCTGATAATTTATACCTTTCTGATTGAACATAATTCAATAACTTCTCCAAACTTGACACTATTTTTGAAACTTACAGATCCGCGCAGCCATGGACCGTGGTCAATGTGGAATATTCAATGTTGCCCCGTTCTTGGAATGTGCTTCTCAAGGAAAAGACAATTCCGAGTGTTGTCGACATCGTGGAATCGTTCAGAAGACGTGAGTTTTCGGAAAGAGATACCTTGGGCGAATTAAAATTTTAAGAGAAGAATACTAGAAACGGTCATTTTACTTTTACTCTCTTTTTTTCATTTCTTCATTTCAACCTGTTGATCTCTAATAACTATTTTATGTAAATCTAATTTTTGTAAACTAAAATAAATTTATATTGATTTAAAACAATTTTTGTAATTTTCTTCGGCGTAGCAGTTTTTCTAAAAATCTAATTTTTTCCAGTCACAATTGTGAAACAGAAGTTGGACGTTGAGGAATAAGCCGAAAGCATAGGGATTAAAAAAAAACTTTACTACTATTTCGATATATATTTCACACATTTTTGATTTTAGTTTAAATTCTGTTGTTCGTACAATTAATTTTTTTTTGTAATGACAAAATAAGCTTACCAGAGTTGTCTCCCCAAAAATTATCCTTCCGAAACATGAAACATTTTGAAACGTTCTTGCTAAACATCACCACCAACACTTAGATCAGGATTAGCGATCCGTTCCGAAAAATTTCAATTTTCTACTAAAAAAAGAAACATCAATTGTTCCGGCGGATAGATAAATGAACACGAAAAAATTTGATCTAGTGTAAAATGTTCACTTCCAAACACCAAGATTGGACAAGATTGAGAATTTTCTTTTATTTGCACATCTGTTTTGACATAAATTTAAGTTCCTCTAACATCTTCTACTCTCCATTATTGGAATGACGGTATATTTATAATGATGGTTAATTAATTTCTACTATCGTTTAACTATAAATTGTCAGTCTCATTACAGATGACATGTTATCGAAACGGTGTCAAATGTATGCTACTTTTGTTATTCATGGGATTGGCTGCATTGAATACTTATAGTTATTGGAGGGATAGTCTAAACGTTATGACGGAAAATACTAGTATACAGCACAAAGTTACTGTAGAACAGAGGTGAGTGGAACAGCAAAGTTTTTAAAAGATCGTATATTTTTATTCGACCAGCAAATAAGCATCAATTTCTAGCCCTTCTACTACTCCATTCCAATGCCCGGTTGAATCTTGGAACCAAGTACATTCTGATATTGTCCCAAATGAGAATCTTCCTCTGGAATGGATCCAGAATAATATCTCACGACGAGACAATATTTTGGAATCACAAATTCGACTATTGTCTTCTTTCGTCTATCCGGATTATATTTCAATTATAACGAATTCACAGAGGAGTTATGGGTAAGAAAGTAGAATTCAAAATCGACTAGATACAATAACCTGTTCCATTGAGATTTCGAAAAGTTATTGAAACAGATATGCTTCATTATCTCCACTGCCTACAGTTCAGTAGTTTTTCATTAAAAGACACGTCTGTTTTCAGCCAAAAAGTCTACTGTCGCTACTACAACTGCCTCCGTGAAGAGATCTCCAACTCCTCGTATCAATCAATATTTTTCCCAATGAATGTAATCAGATGTCCGAGAAAAATTGGTGTGAAATATATGTCAATTAGTTCTTGAAACCGGCGATTGTGGGAAACTTCAATAAAATCGATATGTATTTTCAACCTTCAAACTAAATCTCCTTCACCGAAGCTCCAACTCGACTTTCCATTTTTCAGCGCCAATTCACGAGGTATCAGTATGCGTCGGTCCGATATACGGCTCGGAGAGCAAGTGGTTAGAAATTGCAGAGTTTATTGAACATTATAAACTGATTGGTGTACGGTACTTCTATTTTACAGTATTCAATATGAATGAGTACAGTCGGAAGATTATTGATGAGTATTTGAGGGGAGAGAAGGGAAATAATGTTTCAAGAAGGGGATTAGTGTTGTTTAGAGAATTCCATGCAGCATATATAAAGTATTTTCAGAACAGGAGAAATCGTGTTGACCGTAATCCAATCAGAATACAAAACAATAGATTGGCAGTTTCATCTCCTCCAGATTAATGTAATTTCATTTTCTTCCTCCACTGATTCTCCAGTTCTCTGACTTTTCAGGAATGCCACCAACGGAGTAAACATCATTCAAGATGGGTTATAAACGTGGATATTGATGAGAGATTGGTTATTTTGGATGATAAAATAAATTCAGTTGGAAGTTTATTGAGTGGATATAATGATACAGTTGCTGAGGTCGGATTTGCGATTCGAAGAATTCAGAAGACGGAGAAACTGCCGGATAAATAAGAAAGTGATGAGCAGGTGGGAGTATCTTTCAATTGAGTAACGTGTGACGACAAATGTTTATTTATTTCAAAAAGATGAGAAACAGCTGATTTTTATAATTATTTGGAAAAAAGGTCGTGTTTCATTAAATTTATTTGATCATCGACTGAAGAGTAAAAACATTTAGTAGACACTGTTCTCATCTTTGATTTTTCAGATAATCTCCGAAATGGAATTCCTCAAATACAACGTGTCTTCTCCAGTCACTTGGTGTGCCTACAAAACTATTTATCGACCAGAAAAGGTACAAGTTTCTGATGAAATAAACAATCAATCAGATAAATAACCAGTACAGTTATTACCTGCATGAAACTGGGTATAATATCAAATTTAGTTCTAATCAACTGTTTCAGAACACTCACTTCATAAATTCTACTTTCTCACTTTTGCTTCATTGACTCGCTTTTATTTTCAGATCGCAGCAATGTATTATCACTGGGCATATCAGATGTATCCTGAAACAGTGGCTGAGTATGTGAAAAGCGAAATTGCGCTGTTCAGGTGAGGTCTTGGAATTAATAAAAACTTCTGATTTTGCAGTGCTAAATGTTTTATGTGGCACATTAAATCAGTTTCAGGAATTTTTAAATATGAATACAACGTTTCATAACCATTGTGATCGAATCATCTCATAATATTTCCAGACACTATCGTACCACTGAGAAGAATATCCTGGGCGCTGAATGGCTGACTGATCCAAATTACAAAAACTTTTCAATTGTTCCGGAAGAAACGAAATTCGCAGAAAAACTGAAGGAGAATATATTGAAAAAGATCAAATATGTATACGATCAACGGGTTTTGAACTGTGAAGAGATAGCTGAGATACCGTATGAAGAGTATAAAGAATTTGGACATGACATCTTTAATTGTACATTTCGAAATGAAACTGGTAGTAATAAAAGTGTTGATTGAATGGAATTTGGTAATTCTTATTATTATCATTCTTATATATATAACGCATTGGGGGTTTGTCCGAATCTCTTTCACAATGTCGGAATTTTTTTTTCATTTCCAAAAATACAAATTATTATCAAAAAAGTTATCACGTAAACTCGAGCTGCGAGAAAACGCGCCGATGACGCGTCAGCACAAGTTGGTTTTAAAATAGCATATTTTAGTGTTTCTATGAGTTTTCAAAAATATTGTCAAAAAGTTTAAAAGTATTAATTGTCTTAGTTTTTTTGTAAATATTGCCACCTGCCCAACGTCGAACTTTCTGAAATCTACAGTGAGTTTTCTCACTTCTGCTAACCATTGGAACATGTTCAGAACATGAGATAAAATCGTTCTTAGCCAGCGTTCCAAGTGAAAGAAATATGTCTGGACAGTATTTTGTAGACAAATAACATTCATATATTCTCAATTGAACGAACTAAAATGAATAACGAACTAAACTTCTTTCGAAATTGATTTAAATTATTGGTCGACAGAAACTGAGAAATTTTTCTCAATATTTGAGAGTTCATTCTATCATTTTTCGGTTCCAGTTTCAGTCAGTCAAGAAGAATAATTATCAATCAATGAAATAGTTTAAAGATTTATCATTAAAACATCAGATTGTGATCTATCGACTTAGAATACATTCTGGTTTCTGCCTATTAGATTGAGAACATTTCCATCTTTCATGTCTACTGTCTGTCTAGCTACACATGTTCCGTTTCATTTCAAATTCGAAATTCCCTTCGGTTGTATCAGTTGTTATCTGCCCTTCATCTCAAACAAATTTAAATTAAAAAAAAAGAACAATTTGCGAAAAATTAGTTCTTATCTTCTAAATGTGTTTTTCTGAGAATCTTTTCAGGAAGACTGAAAGAATTTAGATTTGAATGAACTACTTTATTCTGCAGAAAATTAATTTAATTTCACGAACAAACTAATTTGAGCCGAAATCTTAACAGTACAAAAAAACATGTTTCACTATTTTCATAATTGGTTCTCTTCCGAATGATATCATTGTGAAAGATAGTAGAGTTGCAAAACGTAATTGAAGTAAATGTTTTGTTTTAAATTGCCACATGCTTTCGACTAATTGCTCAAACTCCTGTTTCACAATTGTGACTAAAAATCAGACTCTCAGAAAAAGTGCTTTGCTTCGCCGTGATGAAAATATAAATTTATTTAAGCTTACAAAAATTTAATTTACATGAAATAGTTATTAGAGATCAACAGGTTGAAATGAAAAAAAGAAAGAAAGAGGAAAAAGTAAAATGAGTAGAATCACAGAAAGGAACAAAAGAATATGGCAAGTAGCGTCTGGAATATACAAAAATCAATCGATTAAAGTGGAAATTTAAATGCGAACACCAGAATGATGGCAATGGAGCATGTCACCAACTGCATTTCCACATACGATATGTTGAACTCCGAGAGCTGATAATCCTTGAGTGGGGCGACAGAATTGTTCACATTGGGGGCCACTGGAATTTAGTTGGTGGTATTTACGGTTTCGGACAGGGTTGGGAAATTCCGGGCCAGCCCGGGCCGGGCCGACCCCTCAACCTCAGCCCGGCTCGGCCCGGCCCGGGCTGGCCCGGCTTCAAAAATGTGCACAATTTTTTCACAATTTTTTGAAAATTTTTATAAAAAAATAGTCGAAATTCTTGTACGCTTCAGTTTTTATCGGTTTTCCAAAAAATAGTAGAAAATTCGACGTTTTTTGCAAAAAATCAAAAAAAATTTCAAAAAATTTTCAACAATATTCAAATTTCTACAGGAGCCGGCCCGGCCCGACCCGGCCCGGAATTTCCCAACCCTGGTTTCGGAATAGTCTTTAATGTTTTCAGGGTAGTTTAAAAAAATTGATACATCTTCGGGCCATTCGCAAATTTATTCAACAGTTCCACTAAGACCGTTTGTGGGTCTGCGTGTTTTAAATTTTGCATTAAGATGATGTCCCCTCCCCACAACTCACGTCTTCTGAACAATTTCACGATGTCGACAAAACTGGGAGTTGTCTTTTCCCTGGAAAGCACATTCCAAGAATGGGGCAACATTTTCTGAACGCGTCTGCTACTTCAATTATTTCAAATGAAAACTTGTGAGAATAATTGATGCAGGAACAAATAAGCAAGGAACTATGATCTATATTTCGAAATTATTTCACCACCACTCAAAATGGAGGAATTATAAAACTCACCTCCAATCTAATCTGTGGTTCCTTTCCTCTTGTATTCTGGTCTCCACTATTTGTCAATTTATTGATTACACTGTATTATTGAGATTTTATGGGTTTTCATTGTTGTGCTGAAAATTTATAAAATTACAATGATAACTCTGTAGGAGATTTTCAAATGAGAGCGGTTATCGTACTGTGTTCACAAGAAGTTTCCTATAAATTTCGGTGCTCATAATGGAAATGCAAATGTTGGAGGAACGGGAAGTGGAGATTCACAGAGAGGATTCGGAGGTGTTGGTTAGTTTTTCTTTATTTTCTTTATTGTTTTAGTACAGTGTGTGTTTTTCGAAATTTCTTATTCGAAAATATCTATTTTCGAAAAAAATTCGAATGCTATTCGAATAATTTTTCGAATATTCGTTCGAACAGCTGTTCGAAATTTTTATCGAACAATTATTCGAACGAATTTTCGAACGAATATTCGAATGATATTCGAATATTCGTTCGAATATTCGTTCGAACATTTCTTTCGTTGAAGAGCTGCAAGATTTTGGAACCGAAGAACTTTAAAGATAAATATGAAATTTTAAATGATTTTCGTCCGTTTTTTATATTTTTGATTTAAAACTTTGCTCAATTTTAAAAAATGAAGATATGTGTCAGAACTATTTCGAATGTTTTGAACAGTTCAGATGGAAATTTACTCACAAAAATAGCAATTCTTGCGAAAATTTTCCGTCGGGAAACAATACTTTTTGAAAAACAGTAAAAATTTTCAAATTTTATTAGAAACGATATTCGAAAATTGTTCGAATAAAATTGCCTTCGAATATTGTTCGAACAATTATTCGAATAGTTCGAATAATTATTCGAACATATTCGAATAAGTGTTCGAATAATTATTCGAATAAATTTTCGAATAATTATTCGATCGTTGTCGAAAAACACACTGTTTTAGTATTGATCGTAAATCGAACGAGAGAAACGAAATACTCACATTTAACACATACGTAAGAAACTGGAAATAATGTTTGTGCGTATGATGGTACAAACAATATGATAGTGCACTAGAAGCTTTGAATCCAGTCTGTTAAAGCTTGATAATTAATTTTTGAACAGTTTATAAAATAAATAAAAATGACAAATAATAGATAAACTTGATAATTTCATGCAAAGTCTAAATCGAAATACATTGATGTGCTGATTCAGTTTTATCTAACCAACACGTGTAGCCTTTCATAACATAGCTTCCTTCATTTCAGACCCCGATTCAACTATAACATCATTCGAGAAACCAGACCAACCTGCTCCACCAACAAGAGTGGATGCCACGTGGACACCTAATTCAAATTCAAATTTGAACCTGAATCCAGGCTCAAATTCTGGAGATGCAAGAGTTGGAGGAGCCTCAAGATCCTCCTTTGAAACAATAACTCCAACAGCAGAAGTTCCTACTACAACACTACCAACAACGTCATCTGGATTCCCCACGTTGATTCCATTCTCATCGGAATCCTGGTCTACAGTAACCCAATCTCCACTTGCTCCAAGTCTTGAATCTAGACCAGAACTACCTCCAACACCAAATAGAATCCCATCTCCAACGGGACAGAACTCTGGGTTCACCGGAAGTTTTGGAGAACAACTCCCCGTGAGAATCCCCGCTCCTACTCCGATCCCATTTAATCCAAATCCGAGAAGAGATGTATGTTTCTGATTGATTTCTAACAGTTTTAGTTGTTTCTTGTGTTTTCAGGGTCATCGTCGTCGGACAACACCCGATCCGAGAATTATCAGACCCCCAGAGTCTCTCGTAGTCATTGGAGATTACGATGAAGATGAACCTCCATCGGAAAATGCAGTCGTTGACTCGCCTCGTATGTTCTTTCATTTGGTTTCGTTTTGAGTGAACTCACACAAAAATTATTAAAGTTATGAATAGGTTTCTGAGAAAATAGGATGAACTGAGGACTGCATTCTAGTAGATATGGTTTCACTGAGGAGCTAAGCAGACACCAATGACATTACCTAAAACATATTTCCCCCTTTCAATTTTTCAGAGCCCCTTGCCCCATCACAACCTTCATTCTTCTCTCAAACTCCTCCTCCACCACCTCCTCCTGCTCCGTCCGTAATCAGTAACAGTGGAGATGTATTCGCCAGATCTCGGAAAGAAATCAGTGCGACTCCAGATTTCGAACAACAATCTGGAACAGCTGCCACGTTGAGGTAGGAGAGACAAATTATGAAGTTTCAGAGGGTTCTCGAAGAGTTAGAGCCGAGAGTCAATTACATAGACATGAAAAAATAAGGAAAGATTTTCAGTCTAATCAGGTTTTTGAATCAGAATTTTAATTTTGAACATTTTTGAAATCATTTGCGTACCCAGAGACTCATCAGTCCCCTCATCTCACCCCTCTTCATTCAACCATCTCCGTCGTTTCTCATCTCGAAGCTCCTCCCCCTCATTTGCTCATTCTCGAGCACATCATCGATTGATTTGTCGTCTGACAACACCCGGAAGACTTTTATGTAATCGTCCGATGCCACGTCTTCATAGAAGTCGTTACGTGACTCCGCCAAAATATTGGAAGACGTCGGTTACACCGTTTATGGGGGAACTCGCAAGGAAACGAAGGAAATTGGATAGGTTCGGAAGTGCACGAGCATGAATTCTGAAATAATGGGAATGAATTTCAAATGGTGGTGGCTTGAACAGAATAGAATATACTGAAAATTTCTGAAAATTCTGGAAAATAAAACTGCATGAAACCGGAAAAAACCTATGGTGTACGGAGCATGTCGACTAACACTTTTCACTAAGCTACCAATTAAAAACGGCACTTAATCAATTATTTAATTTTCAGTGGCTCATCTCATGAATGGAAAGTGTCTATAATTCCACGTGGACAGAACAACAAGCCGACAGGTGTCAATTCAATCCCTCCGTTTACTATTGATGGGAAGGCGGATGAGAGATTTAACAAGTTTTATAGAAGTGAGTTGCCAAATATCAAACATTGTTTACTAGTTAATGCAGAGATTTGTGAAAACTTAAGGAGTTCTTAAAACATTAAAATTTATGGAATATTTCAGCCATCGACAGTGTAATCAATAAATTGGATTTGACAAATAGTGGAGATCAGAATGGAAGAGAAAAAGAGCCACAGATTAGATTGGAGGTGAGTTTTATATTTCCGCCGTTTCGAGTGGTAGTGAAATAATTTTGAAATAAAGATCTCCGTTTTCTTAGACAATCGTGCAGATTAGTCCTCTTTTTTTTTCATTTTGAGTTTTTGAGGCAGCAAACGAGCTACGCCAGAATCTTTTGATGAAAAAAATAGAATTGTGACAGAAGGCTCTAAAATAGGCTGTTGGAGAACTGAAATCAGCTGGTCTTCCAGTTTTTGTTTAAAAAGTCATTTTCAAAAATAACTGATATTTCCTATTCTTCTGTTATAATCATTCCAAATACATCCGTTATCAACTTTTTCTCAGGGAAACACGAAAGACCTGTCAGTCGAATCGTCTGCAGTCGTCATCGTTCCCCGTACAACCATCGCTCCAGGTGTCACAAATAAAGTCAGTGTGATACCATTCCGTCCCTTACATTTCACAGCTCCGCCCAAGAATGGACCACCAGGAGTGTCTCCTCCTCCAGCACCCGGAGGACAGTGTGGCGTTGCACCTGACTTCACTCCGTGTGTTAGCAATGAAATCGCCAGTAAATCTCTGTTAGAGTGTTGTAAGAGGAAGAATCTACCAGCAGGATGTCAGCAGTTGTGTCGATATGATATCACACAGGCGGAGGTGAGTTTCAGTTTCAGAACTTTGATAATTTAGACATATCTGATTTAGCAGTTGATAAATTTTTGATCAACTTTATAATATTTTTGAAACTTTCAGATCCGCGCAGCCATGGATCGTGGTCAGTGTGGAATATTCAATGTTGCACCATTCTTGGAATGTGCTTCCCAGGGAAAAGACAATTCCGAGTGTTGTCGACATCGTGGAATCGTTCAGAAGACGTGAGTTGTGGAACGCGGACACTACGGAAAAATTAACATTTTTAAAGAGGCAGACCATAAACGGTCAGAGTGAAACTGATGAAAAATGTGCCCAATGACGCCAAAATGAATCAATTTTTTAAAGATACCCCGAAAACTTTTAACACTATTTTGAAACCGTAAATAAGTACACCCAACTTATTTTCAGTGGCCCCCAATGTGAACAATTCTGTCGCCCCACTCAAGGATTATCAGCTCTTGGAGTTCAGCATATCGTATGTGGAAATGCAGTTGGTGATATGCTCCATTGCCATCATTCTGGTGTTCGCATTTAAATTTCCACTTTAATCGATTGTGTTTTGTATATTTCAGACTCTAATTGCCATATTCTTTTGTTTCTTTCTGTGATTCTAGTCATTCTACTTTTATCCTATTTCTTTCCTTTCTTCATTTCAACCTGTTGATCTCTGATAACTGTTTTATGTAAATGTAATTTTTTGTAAGCTAAAATAAATTTATATTGATTGAAAATAGGTTTGTTACTTAGAAGTCCCTCTGCAAATCTTAATACTTTTTCTAAGAATCTGATTTTTAGTCACTATTTTGAAACTGAAGTTGGACATTGAGTAATTTGCAGAAACCATGGGGCTATTTGAAAAAAAAAGAATGACTTCTGTTAAATTTTGCTGTATAGCAAGGCTGTTGAAAATCGCGGCCGGCCGCGGCTTTTTTCTTAAAAATCTCAAAAAGCCGCGGCCGGCCGCGGCTTTCTAGCATATCAACTGAAAACATGACTAGATATGCTTTTGACTTATTGGTACAAATCTAACAACAAGGGTTCGACCCCACCTCGTGGCAAAACTTTTTTGTTTTTTGTTTTTGACTTTTTGGTGCCAATCTGAAACCATTTCAGAACAAAAAAAACATTTTTAGATTACAAGTGTCTCTTTTCAGAACAGTCCTTCTCCGAAAAAGCAACTTTGGTCTTCAGATTTTTACCAAAAACCAGAACTGATATGAAAAACAGCTTCGACACCAGTGGGGTCGAACCATGATTGTCAGATTGGTACGAAAAGGTCAAAAACAAAAAACAAAAAAGTTTTGGCACGAGTGGGGATCGAACCCCGGTTGTCAGATTTGTACCAGAAAACAAAAAAATCAGCAAAACTTTTTTCAAAAACGAAAAAGTTTTGCAACTTTGAAAAACAAAGCCGCGGCTTTTTCATTTTTTTCTTCTCGCGGCCGGCCGTACGACAGCCTTGCTGTATAGTTCTAGCGTTGAAATTGTAATCAATGATTTGAGAACCAATTACGAAATAAAAACCAATTACGAAAATTATGAAATATGTTATTTTTTCTACTGTTACGATTTCAGTGGAAATTCGTTTGTTCGTGATATTATATTATTATAATTTGTGACAAACTTACATCGGGTTCTCAAAATTTTTTTCCATAGACTATAGCCATGTAAAAATCATTTCTCAAAATGAAAGCGGTGCCAATTGATTCATTGATTGATGATCATTCTTGTTGACTGATTGAAACCGAAATATGTTAATGTTTAATGTGAGAAACTCACGGATTTGGGTAAAACACTTCTTGAATACTGAAAATATTTCAACGAACAATGTTCTCAAAGAAACGTGAAAATGCTTTAGAAATTCTGCAAATGAATATCCCTACGAAAACATGATAAAAATTGCAAAGAACATCACGCAACTTGCAACATAATTGTTGCTGCGGAATATTATTAAAACGCTGGTCATTATAGAGAAATGTTCTCGAAGAAGAATATCCAATTTACCAGTTTCTACAACTAACCAGTGATTCTCACTAGCTAAATATTTTTGACGTGCTTTCGAAACTAGGATCGGCATTACCTTACCTTTGAAATCTATTCATTTATATTCTATATGAAACCTGTAAAAATCAGAAAAAATTTTGAAGATTGAAACATGATAAGTGGATCTCCGATTTTTGGAAGTGAGCAAGTGTTTTTTTGTTCCGAAGAGGAATCTGGATAATCTGCATAAGATTAAACATGTTCTTCCTTTTTCTGATTGATGCCTTTGGGAAAAAAATAAACTACCTCTTTTGAAATCATATCATTGCTTTATACTTATATTCTTATTCAAACCGTGAGACAGGGGATTTTGAAATGCATTATCAGATGGATCTCGGAAAATCTTTAAAATTTTACTCCTATTATTATGAATGTTTGGTCATTCTCGATAAGATGTTCTAAGAAGAAGAATACATTGAAAACGATATGGGAAATATTCCAATAAGTTAACCAGAGTTGTCTCCCCAAAAGTTGTCCTTCTGAAACATGAAACATTTTGAAACGTTCTTGCTAAACATCACCACCAACACTTAGATCAGGATTAGCGATCCGTTCCGAAAAATTTCAATTTTCTCCTTAACGTGAAACATCAATTGATCCGACGGATAGATAAATGAACACGAAAAAATTCGATCCAGACTAAAATGTTTGCTTCCAAACACCAAGATTGGACAAGATTGAGAATTTTCTTTTGTTTGCACATCTGTTTTGACATAAACTAAAGTTCTTCTACTACATTCTACTCTCCATTATTGGAATGACGGCATATTTACAATGATGGTAAGAAAAATGTTTGGTATTACACAAGTATCAATTATCAGACTATTTTCAGATGTCATGTTATCGAAACGGTATCAAATGCATGCTACTTTTGTTTTTCTTGGGATTGGCTGCATTGAATACTTATAGTTATTGGAGGGATAGTCGAACCGTGAATACGGAAAAGACTAGTATGCAACCAAAAGTTACTGTAGAACAGAGATGAGTCGAACAGAAGAGATTTGAAGAGTATTATAATGGAAAGATTTTCTTCGTCCAACAAATAAAAATACATTTCCAGTTCTTCATTTTTGAAATCTATTCATTTACATTCTATCAGAAACTTGCAAAAAAACTTTTACAGATTGAAACATGATATGTGGATATCCGATTTTTGGAAGGGACGAAGTATGTTTTTGTTCCGAAGAAAAATCCGGATAATCTGCATAATATTTAAAAAATTCTTATATATATCTTTGTATTCTAACCGGGTTACAGGTGATTTATTTTTTGAATGCATTTTAGATGGATCTTGGAAAACCTGGAAAAGAAAATTTCCTATGAGTAGGAATGTTTGATTATTATCGATTACTTATTAAGATGTTCCCAGAAAAACAATATATTGAAAACGAGATGAGAAATATTCCAATAAGTAAACCAGAGTTGTCTCCCCAAAAATTATCCTTCTGAAACATGAAACATTTTGAAACGTTCTTGCTAAACATCACCACCAACACTTAGATCAGGATTAGCGATCCGTTCCGAAAAATTTCAATTTTCTCCCAAATGTGAAACATCAATTGATCCGTCGGATAGATAAATGAACACGAAAAAATTCGATCCAGACTAAAATGTTCCTTTCCAAACACCAAGATTGGACAAGATTGAGAATTTTCTTTTGTTAGCACACCTGTCCTGACATAAATTAAAGTTCTTCTACTACCTCTACATATACTCTCCACTATTCTAATGACGGCATATTTATAATGATGGTTAATTAATTTCTACTATCGTTTGATTATAAATTGTCAGTCTCATTACAGATGACATGTTATCGAAACGGTATCAAATATATAACCTATTCTCCGTAAGACTCGAGCATCACCTCTGTATGTAGGGGCGTAGAGCCCACAGGTATGATAGTGTTTACCCAGTTTGTGTGCATATACTATGGGTCTTTGGTAACCCATATGCAAAATTTTGGTGCCCACCTACCGGTCCCTGGGTTACTGTAGGTGCTCAAAGGTGCAAAACTTAAATTTTTTCTTTTAAGTCGTAGAAGCCCAATTTTTTTAGTGTAGTTCATAGACGTTTATAATAATTTTTTCACAAAGTTTCAAAACATTTCAAAAAAATTTTGTCGAGTTATTCGCAAAAAACCAATTTTTTGAAGCATTTTTTCTGTATTTTTAAAAATTTCGGTTCTTAAAACAAAAATCCCCCTCGGCAAACTCTATTTAAAACAAAAGTCATTCGATGAGTTTACAAATAAAATATATTTGAATAAATTTTAAGTCTTCGCAGAAGTCGAAAAGAGCCCATGTAAAGTACTGAAATTTTCAAAACAAAATATAAGTTAATTTTCTTTATGAAAATGAATAGAGCACAATTATCTGAACATTTTTTGTGTTGCACTTCTTTCAATAACTCTATTACATCCTGCTAAAATTTTGAGTTTTTGTCAAAAAAATTTTTTTTTTCAAATTTTTTAAATGTCAAGCTTCAATGATGATGATAGTTTTATTGAGTCAAAATCTAGGAAATTGCTTTAAATATGTGTTTTTGTTCACTCTGAGACTAATGTGTTAGCTGGGAGTCGTTTTTCCTTTTTTGTTAAGAAGAGGGACCTCCTTTTTTGTATCAAGGTAATGACCCAGAGTGAAACGCAAGATCGTCGACGATATTTTATCATAAGATAAATCCTAAAAAGACTAAAACTTAACAATATGTTTTAGGAGTAACAACACTGTTTCCAGAAAGTTGCATACACTTTTCACGTTTGGAGCGATTTTTTGGTGAAGTCACTTTGAGACATTGTAACTTTGTTTATTTTATAGGATTTCATTAAATTTTGATTGTGGTGAAATAGTGATAAAGTTGGCTACAAAAAAGCTAATTGGACCAATCTATCAAAACTGAAACCGGGAGAGATACGGCTCATAACATGAAAATTGACAGTACTCGTGAAATCAGAAAATGGCAACTTTCGAAAAAAGGTATCTCGTTGAATGAAATGCACTTATATCTTTCAAAACGTCCCATTATGCATTTTAGGGACTTATGGGTCTATTCACAAGATAGCAGTAAAGCAAAAAACTGCTTTTCAAAAAATGTTGAAAATTATCATTTTTTTGACAAAGACTCAAAATTTTAGCAGGATGTAATAGAGTTATTGAAAGAAGTGCAACACAAAAAATGTTCAGATAATTGTGCTCTATTCATTTTCATAACGAAAATTAACTTATATTTTGTTTTGAAAATTTCAGTACTTTACATGGGCTCTTTTCGACTTCTGCGAAGACTTAAAATTTATTCAAATATGTTTTATTTGTAAACTCATCGAATGACTTTTGTTTTAAATAGAGTTTGCCGAGGGGGATTTTTGTTTTAAGAACCGAAATTTTTAAAAATACAGAAAAAATGCTCCAGAAAATTGGTTTTTTGCGAATAACTCGACAAAATTTTTTTGAAATGTTTTGAAACTTTGTGAAAAAATTATTATAAACGTCTATGAACTACACTAAAAAAATTGGGCTTCTACGACTTAAAAGAAAAAATTTAAGTTTTGCACCTTTGAGCACCTACAGTAACCCAGGGACCGGTAGGTGGGCACCAAAATTTTGCATATGGGTTACCAAAGACCCATAGCACATCATTATATGAGAACCTGTACCTATGGCACGCGTTGCTCGAGTCTTACAGAGAACACGTTATATGTTACTTTTGTTTTTAATTGGATTGGCTGCATTGAATACTTATAGTTATTGGAGGTATAGTCTAAACGTGAATATGCTAAATACTAGTATGCATCCAGAAGTTACTGTAGAACAGAGGTGAGTGAAACAGAATTTTTAATAGGTATCTTAATCAAAACTTTTATTTGACCAGCAAATGAAAATTGATTTTCAGCCCTTCTACTACACTATTCAAATGCCCGGTTGAATCCTGGAATCAAGTAGATTCTGATACTGTCCCAAATGAGAATCTACATCTGGAATGGATCCAGAATAATATCTCACGACGAGACAATATTTTGGAGTCACAAATTCGACTTTTGTCTTCTTTTGTCTATCCGAATCATATTTCAATTATAACAAATTCACAGAGGAGTTATGGGTAAGAAAGTAGATTTCAAAACCGATTACAATAACCTGTTCCATTGAGATTTCTAAAAGTTACTGAAACAAATATGCTTCATTATCTCACTGCCTACATTTCGGTAGTTTTATATATAAACATATGTCTGTTTTCAGCCAAAAAGTCTACTGTCGTTACTACAATTGCCTCCGTGAAGAGATCTCCAACTCCTCGTATCAATCAATATTTTTCCCAATGAATGTAATCAGATGTCCGAGAAGAATTGGTGTGAAATATATGTCGATTAGTTTTGATTTGGAAGAGATATCACAAGAAACGATTCCACTTGTCTATAGAGTTTTTGAGGGTAAGAATTTTAATCCATAATTGTAGGAGTCGCAATTTCATGTTTCAAATGAAAAACTTGAAACCGGCAAAGAATGTTTCACAAATTGATGATATTGTCAAACTTCAAACTAAATCTCCTTCACCTCAGCTCCTAATCGACATATTTCAGCGCCAATCCACGAGGTATCAGTATGCGTTGGTCCGATATACGGCTCGGAGAGCAAGTGGTTAGAAGTTGCAGAGTTTATAGAACATTATAAACTGATTGGTGTACGGTACTTCTATTTTACAGTATTCAATATGAATGAGTACAGTCGGAAGATTATTGATGAGTATTTGAGGTGAGAGAAGGGAAACAATGTTTCAAAAAGGGGATTAGTGTTGTTTAGAAAATTCAACTCACTCGCCTTCGTGTGTCATCCAATTTGTTGATTGGCAGTTTCATCTGCTCCAAATTAATGTATCTTCATTTTCTTCCTCTACTCTTCTTCTACTTCTCTGACTTTTCAGGAATGTCACCAACGGAGTAAACATCATTCGAAATGGGTTATAAACGTGGATATTGATGAGAGATTGGTTATTTTGGATGATAAAATAAAATCAGTTGGAAGTTTATTGAATGGATATAATGATACAGTTGCTGGGGTCGGATTTGCGATTCGAAGAATTCAGAAGACGGAGAAACTACCGGAAAAGTATGAAAGTGATGAGCAGGTAGGTAAATCATTCACAGGGAATGACTCCCGACTGGCTTTCTACAAAATTTGCAATTTTATTGGCTTATTTGATAAATTCAACAGAAAAAATAACAAATCTAATAGCTTTTCCGGTGACTGGACCTAATTGTCGAGGTTTTTAGATATTTAGAAAATCAATTTTTTTCAAAAAAAAATTTTTCTTCCTTTTTTTTCTCAATGTCCCCCATTTGGCAAAAAAGTAGAAGAACTATGTGACGATGAATGTTGATTTATTTTTAAAAGATAAGAAACAGTTTTTTCTGAAAAAAATGTCCTGTTTCATGAAGTTTTTATGAACACTGCTTGGACCTTAAAAAATTTTGTACTTAGATTTTCCAGATAATCTCCGAAATGGAATTCCTCAAATACAACGTGTCTTCTCCAGTCACTTGGGGTGCCTACAAAACTATTTATCGACCAGAAAAGGTACAAGTTTCTGAAGAAATGAATGGATCAATCAGATAAATAACCGGTACATATATTACCTGCATGAAACTGGATATTCCTTTTCAAATTTGATTTCTAATCAACTGTTTCAATACATCGACTTCATTAAGTCTACTTTCTCAATTTTGCTTCTTCGTATGTGTTTTTTTAGATAGCAGCAATGTATTATCACTGGGCATATCAAAGGTATCCGGACACAGTTGCTGAGTATGTGAAAGCGAAGTTGCGCTGTTCAGGTAAGGCCTTTATTGTCTGAATTATTAAGAACTTTTGAGCTCACAGTGCTCAGTTTTGCAAGTGAAAAATCACAACAGTTGCACAAAAGTTTCAATAGGCATACAATGTTTCACAACTATTAGGCTGCATCTATCATATTCATTTTTAGACACTACCGTACCACTGAGAAGAATATCCTTGGCGCTGGATGGCTGACTGATGCAAACTACAAAAACTTTTCAATTGTTCTGGAAGAAACTAAATTTGCAGAGAAACTGAAGGTGAATGTACTGAAAAAGATCAAATATGTATACGATCAACGGGTTTTGTACTGTGAAGAGATAGCAGAGATACCGTATGAAGAGTATAAAGAATTTGGACATGACATCTTTAATTGTACATTTCGAAATGAAACTGGTAGTAATAAAAATGTTGATTGAATGGAATTATTAAAATTTAGGACTTTTTAAAATAACATTTTTAGTGTTTCTGATAGTGAGAGTTTTCAAATATGCGACTGGATAATGACTCGTATTATATTGGCTGATGTCGTTTTCATACTTAAAAAAAAATATTGTCACCTGTCCATCGTAAGACTTTGTGAAATCGGCAGCCAAGTTTCTATTTTTTTTACTGAATAACGACTAACATTATTATTAATTGTCGTTGAGGAGAAAAAATGAAGTATTTTTAAAACCGTTTAAAAATAAAATTTTTATTGTTTCTCAGAATTTTCAAATATGCGACTGAATAATAACTAATATTATAGTCATTTATGTGGTTGTCATACTTTTTGTAGATATTGTCACCTGTCCGTCGTATGACTTTCTGAATTGTTCAGTGAGTTTTCACATTCCTATTGACTATTGGAACAGGTTCAGAACATGAGATGTAATCGTTCTTGTGTTCCAAGTGAAAGGAATTTGTCATTCAGACTTTTTTGACGTTTCCGATGCCACGACTTCATTGAAGTCGTTACGTGACTCTGCCCAAATATTGGAAGACGTCGGAAGTTCGGATGAAGAATCCGAGTGGGATGAAAATTCGAAAAAAGAATTTTGCGACAACGAGAAGTCATATTACACCGTTTATGGGGGAACGAAGGAAATTGGATGGGTTCGGAAGTGCACGAGCATGATTTCTGAAATAATGGGAATGAATTTCAGATGATGAAAGAATATAAAATACTGAAAATTCTGGAAAATAAACTGCATGAAACAGAAAAAAAAACCTATGGTGTACGGGGCATGTCAACTAACACTTTGCACTAACCTAATTCCAACGGGGCACTTAATCACTTATTTAATTTTCAGTGGCTCATCTCATGAATGGAAAGTGTCTATAATTCCACGTGGACAGAACAACAAGCCGACAGGTGTCAATTCAATCCCTCCGTTCACTATTGATGGGAAGGCGGATGAGAGATTCAACAAGTTTTATAGAAGTGAGTTCGCCAATATGACTAACATCCTGCGAGTTGTGGGAAGTTAAGAAGTCTGTAAAACATAAAAATTTATGGAATATTTCAGCCATCGACAGATTGGAGGTAAGTTTTATATTTCCTCCCGTTTCGAGTGGTGGTGAAATGATTTTGAAATACATATCACCAATTGAGCCTCCTGTTCAAGCCGAACCTCTCGTATGTACAGTAGCGTTCAGAAGGTTATCAACTCCAAGGTTGATAACCTTTTGAACGGTACTGTAGCTCATTTTTTCTAGTATGGCATGGTACACTGCTAATAATGGAATTAATTAAAATATTCATTTTCAAAAGAACCTAGAATTTTCTCTTTTTATAATATCAATACAAATGTTTTCTCAGGGAAACACGAAAGACCTTTCCGTCGAATCGTCTGCAGTCGTCATCGTTCCCCGTACAACCGTCGCTCCAGGTGTCACAAATAAAGTCAGTGTGATAACATTCCGTCCCTTACATTTCACAGCTCCGCCCAAGAATGGACCGCCAGGAGTGTCTCCTCCTCCGACACCCGGAGGACAGTGTGGCGTTGCACCTGACTTCACACCGTGTGTTAGCAATGAAATCGCCAGTAAATCTCTGTTAGAGTGCTGTAAGAGGAAGAATCTACCAGCAGGATGTCAACAGTTGTGTCGATATGATATCACGCAGGCAGAGGTGAGTTTCAGTTCAACTGTTTCTGTTTCGAAACTCTGATAATTTATACTTTTCTATGCTACTCACCAGTTGGAGAGCTTTTCTGAAACTTTCAGATCCGCGCAGCCATGGATCGTGGTCAATGTGGAATATTCAATGTTGCCCCATTCTTGGAATGTGCTTCTCAGGGAAAAGACAATTCCGAGTGTTGTCGACATCGTGGAATTGTTCAGAAGACGTGAGTTGTATATACAGAGATAACGTATGAATTTTTGTAAAAACGCCAAGATGAATCAATTTTTTAAAGCTACCCCGAAAATCTTTAACACTTTTTTGGAACCGTAAATATAAACACCGAACTTACGCATTTCCAGTGGCCCCCAATGTGAACAATTCTGTCGCCCCACCCAAGGATTATCAGCTCTCGGAGTTCAACATATCGTATGTGGAAATGCAGTTGGTGACATGCTCCATTGCCATCATTCTGGTGTTCGCATTTAAATTTCCAGCATTCTATTTGAATCCATAGTTTTTTTGTATATTCCAGACTCTACTTGCCATATTATTTTGTTCCTTTCTGTGATTCTAGTCATTCTACTTTTACCCTCTTTCTTTCCTTTCTTCATTTCAACCTGTTGATCTCTAATAACTATTTTATGTAAAGTTAATTATTTCGTAAACTTAAATAAAATTATATT
This sequence comes from Caenorhabditis remanei, assembly GCF_010183535.1. Taxonomy (NCBI): domain Eukaryota; kingdom Metazoa; phylum Nematoda; class Chromadorea; order Rhabditida; family Rhabditidae; genus Caenorhabditis; species Caenorhabditis remanei. The sequence goes on from NC_071331.1 coordinate 8,322,585, forward strand.
GATTAAGAATTGATTCATTTCTTTGTTCGTCGAAACAAATTAATTTTTCTAAGAATCTGATTTTTTTAGTTAAAATTGTGAAACAGAAGTCGGAAGTTGAAACAGAAGTCGGAAGCTGTTACGATTTCAGCTCGTTTGTTGAAATTAAATTCTGGTAAATTCAGTTGCACATGGTCCTTATAATGTTTGTAAATTTTGCTTGAAAGCGAATCTTCCAAACCTTTTGAATTTCGAATTCCGATAGAGCGTGGTTGGCAAAGTTAATGGCCGAACCGGGATTACATTAGCAAATAGAACAGTTTTTGTGAGGTTTTAAAAGTCTCCAAAAACCGCAATATTTATCAGGAAGGCAATTAAAAAATTTTACGACGTGCCGCACGGTCTCCTACGCGTGAAAAATTTTATTAATTTGCACGTCGTCTGCGTCTCTCACTGCGATTTTTATCTCTCGTTTTCTCTTTATAGACGTAACTTTAAGCTATCTGGTGACTTGGAAGAAGCAGGATTTTCATAGATTTCTATGAAAAGTAGATGGAGGAAGACATTCCCAGCATTTTCATATATTAAACATATTATTCTGCCGTCTATGGAGCTCATTATCTCTTGTGTAATCGAATGGAGTGTTTTGACCCATTTTCGGAGATGTAGTCTACTTTTCGTTCAAAATTGGATGGAAGACTGTTAATGAAAGCTTCCATAAACATTTTGTAAACCGAAACCGTGCAGAAAATCATCAGATGGATGAAAAAATTAGGAATTCAGTAAATAATATGATGATTTTATAGTGCTGATGACCTAATTACGATGTATTTCAGAAATCGCTTGCCATGAGTTTTTAGAGAATCTGAAATTAATCAGTTTGCACCTTGAAATTTTAATTTTAGGCAAAAACTGAAAAAGTTGATTCAAAAATTCAATTTCAGTACAAAAATACGATTTTTTCGTACTTTTTGGCAAATATCTTGAAAACAAAATGAAAAATCAAAAAACTGGCCCCATACAAAGTTTCTAAATTTTATTCTGATTCGAATGAGCCATAAATCGAGAAATTTCGTTGGAAAATAAAAAAGTAGATGCATATATAAGAATTACTACTCAGTCGAAGGAACATCTTAAAACTAGATCAACTTTCTTATTTTTCAATGAAAATTCTTGATTGACGGCTCATTAAAATCAGAATAAAATTTAGAAGCTTTGCAAGATGCCACATTTTTGAAGTTTGACCTAATTCTTGAGAAAAATCGGAAAATGTGCAGAAAATTTGCCATTTTGAACTGACATCGAAAATTGGTATCTGCTTTTTTGGTTTTTCTCCAGGAAGATTCATTCCACTTGAATAATGATCAGATAAAGAATCTCTACAACCCTATGGAAACAGTTTTTCATCAAATGTCGTAATTAGGTATACGGTATCTCAGCTGACTGAATATTGGTTGAGGAACATAAAAAGATTTCTGGACGGTTTTTCAGAGCTAAACGATCACTAACAACTTGTTCGACAAAATTATAGCGCATGCACAACAAATAGTCGATTACATTTTCTCAAATTCGGTCAAGTTTCCCAGTTTTTCTGTTTCTCGTTCACTGGCTTCCAAAGCCTAATAGTAAGTTCATATTACTGTTGTATATCAAAATGTAGGGATTTTTTTCCTCTATTGGTTTTGAAAACTTCCAGTCAAGTTGATACTTTTCCTTGAAGCTAGAGCGTTCTAAACAATTGCCCTACTTTTTTCTCAAAAATAGCCAAGAACAATACTCAGCGTGAAAGGTCAGATGATGTGGAAAATTATTTAGAATTTTTTACGTGTAGGAGACCGTGGTGCCGTTATAATACAGTTTTCACGGTAGTTACTGTGCGAATTATTAGTTACAAACACGCGTGAGATAGAGAAACCATTTCGAGACAAAGATGACATAAGCATCAATTCATCGTTTTTTTCATTTAAACCGGACAGAAAGTTGATCACCGCGTAATAACAAAATTCTAGTGTTTTCTGAACCAGTGAAAACCGAAATCAATTTTATGAGAGTGTTCTTTTAAATTCTCACATCCCTTAAATATAACCGAGCGAGTTTCAATTTTTCGAACCAGGGCTTGAAAGTACACTTTGTGAATTTCTCCAACTTTTCGGACACTAAACTAAATTTCTAGAATAATTTACACGTTCTCATCTTGGCCACGCAACAGAAATATGAAGATCCGAATAGTCAAGGTTGGGAAAACATTTACTGTTTCTTATAAATAATTTTAGAGGTTTTCTAATATTCCGATAATAATCCCATCAGTAGGATAGTTAATAGTCCATTGATTCGCGCAGCCATGGATCGTGGTCAATGTGGAATATTCAATGTTGCCCCATTCTTGGAATGTGCTTCTCAAGGAAAAGACAATTCCGAGTGTTGTCGACATCGTGGAATCGTTCAGAAGACGTGAGTTGTGGGGAATTGAGACCATAAATACTCCAAAAAACCGTTCGAAAATCTTTCGCGGACACACAGGAACCAATATTTTTAAGGCAACCCCGAAAATCTTTAACACTATTTCGAAACCGTAAATATGAACATCAATCTCATTTGCAGTGGCCCCCAATGTGAACAATTCTGTCGCCCCACTCAAGGATTATCAGCTCTCGGAGTTCAACATATCGTTTGTGGAAATGCAGTTGGTGACATGCTCCATTGCCATCATTCTGGTGTTCGCATTTAAATTTCCATCATTATATCGATTGATTTTTGTATATTCCAGACTCTACTTGCCATATTCTTTTGTTCCTTTCTGTGATTCTAGTCATTTTACTTTTATCCTCTTTCTTTCTTTTCTTCATTTCAACCTGCTGATCTCTAATAACTATTTTATGTAAATTTAACTTTTTGAAAACTTAAATAAATCTATATTTCAATATGTTCTCATAATACTTTTTCTAAGAACCTGATTGTATTAGTCAGAATCGTGAAACAGAAGTTGAACGTGTTGAGAAATTCGCAGAAAGCATGGCGATATTAGGAAATCGGCGTACCACTTTTTCTAATAGTAAGAATCCGATGTTTAGTCGCAATTGTGAGACAGAAATTGTACGTTGAGCAATTAGCCGAAGGGGGATATAAGAAAACCCTTACGTCTATCTAGATTCATAGTTTAAAGAAATTTATCGTCTATAAAAGGATATGTTTCGGATGAAAACAATTACGAAAATTATGAAACATGTTTTTTTCTACTGTTACGATTTCAGCTCGTTTCTTGAAATTAAATTAATTTTCTGCAAAATCATATCATGGGACCTTTTTTCATCCCTCACGACGTCTGAAAACCAAAAAATACTGCATTTTCAGGGCAAAAATTTAACGAATTGAATTAAAACGTTAAAAAATCGGCTTCACGTTTCTTGCAGTTCTTTTTAGCAGTGCAGTTTAGCCGTGTTGAACGAAATTTCTGGTAAATTCAGTTGCACATGATCCTCATAATGTTTGTAACTTTTGCTTGAAAGTGAATCTTCCAATCCTTTTGAATTTCGAATTCCGATAGAGCGTGGTTGGCAAAGTTAATTTAATTTATTGACTAAAAAAAAAAATCAGTACTATACACTAGAGACGTGATCAAGCCCCTCACGAGGCGACAGACCAGGTAGGGGTGGGGGGAACAAAAAATAAAAAATAAAAATTGAGAATCATAATGGCAAGATAGGATTGGGGGAAGGATTATAAAATCGAACTGTGAAAGTGGTGGTGGAAGAATTTCGAGAAGGATAAATTAAATTAAAGTGACAGACCGTTAAAATGGGAGAGGCGGGTGAGTGAGCAATATAATACATGGGGGTGGGAGAGAGAGAGGGATCAAACTTATAATCGATTAATGGATTGTACAAGGAGGGAGATAAATTTACCGGGGGAGAGAAATTCAGGGCAATTAGATGTGATGGAATTCCAGATGGGGACAGTGGAAGAGAAGAAATCATTAACTTGTGGTCTAATACAAATAAGGGTCATGGGTCGTCGGTTAGAGTTAGACAGTCTGACATAAGAGTGGATTTCAGGAAAGAAAGTGGCGCCGCAAATTATTTTATAGAGGAGCATTAACTGAGATTTAAGACGACGGTGACGGAGGGAGTATAAATCAAGAATCTCGAGACGATTTAGATAGGAAGTATAGCGAATGTTACATCTCTGAAGAACTTTCCTGGTGAAAGATCGGAGAGGTTTTTCTAGTTTATGAGAGAGAATGCTACAGTACCGCTCAAAAGTATATTAACTTTTTGTTTTTTGATCATAACTTATCTCAAATAGGTCCGATTGAGCTGAAACTTTGGGAAAACATTTATTGTAGAGATTTTAATATATTTACACAAAATTTGGGTAAAAAATCATGTTCCAAAAGTTTTTTGCACAATTTTCGAAAATCTCAAAAATGCGAAAAAATGGCATATTTAGGTTTAAATGATCAGTGTATCGAAAACAGGTTGTAGAAACATTGTTTATGATAGTTTTCCTTAAAACATAGTCTAGTTCTTCAATTTTTGAGTACTGGTCCGCAATCCTAGGCATGCTTTCCATGTATCCCATTTCGGCAAAGTATGGTGATTGACACATTTGGAGTTTTGAAGTTTGAACTACTGTAAAATAGTTTATTTTCGTAGAAAACAGTAGCGGTTTACCCGAAACTGTTCAAAAAACCTGTTTTTCTACAACCTGTTTTCGATACACTGATCATTTAAACCTAAATATGCCATTTTTTCGCATTTTTGAGATTTTCGAAAATTGTGCAAAAAACTTTTGGAACATGATTTTTTACCCAAATTTTGTGTAAATATATTAAAATCTCTACAATAAATGTTTTCCCAAAGTTTCAGCTCAATCGGACCTATTTGAGATAAGTTATGATCAAAAAACAAAAAGTTAATATACTTTTGAGCGGTACTGTAGCATTCTCTCTTGTGTTTCAGAATATGGTTCAAAATATTGACAGATACTGAAATAATAATTGTCTGAAGTTTTGATGACAAGGGTTCCAGATAATTATGAAATTTCGATCCGGAACGTGTAAAATTGCCATTCCGGAGAACCTCTAGTTGACGTTTGAACGTCTCCAAAAACTGATTGAAAGCTTGTATCAGAATCGGGTTATTTTTAAATTCTTCTTTATCGTTTTTGAACAGTTTCGGTAAACCGCTACTGTTTTCTACGAAAATAAACTATTTTACAGTAGTTCAAACTTCAAAACTCCAAATGTGTCAATCACCATACTTTGCTGTAATTGAGAGCTGTGCCATTCTCTGCAAATTAGTGAATGGCATTTCAAAAACTCAAAAATTTTTAATTCTTTTTTTTTTCTCAAGAAATAGTGTCTAGCTGATTATTTTTTAGTTTTCTACATCAGAAAAAAACTTCTATAGATTTCTAACAATTAAAAACCTATTGACTCACGTTTTATTATGTTTTCATACTGTAGCCAAAAACTGCAGTTAGAACGTGGATACTGCGTAGTTACTTTTTAGTGTGCACATACTTTCAAACAAATTTGTGCTTCAGAATATGGTTCAAAATATTGACAGATACTGAAATAATAATTGTCTGAAGTTTTGATGACAAGGGTTCCAGATAATTATGAAATTTCGATCCGGAACGTGTAAAATTGCCATTCCGGAGAACCTCTAGTTGACGTTTGAACGTCTCCAAAAACTGATTGAAAGCTTGTATCAGAATCGGGTTATTTTTAAATTCTTCTTTATCGTTTTTTGAACAGTTTCGGGTAAACCGCTACTGTTTTCTACGAAAATAAACTATTTTACAGTAGTTCAAACTTCAAAACTCCAAATGTGTCAATCACCATACTTTGCCGAAATGGGATACATGGAAAGCATGCCTAGGATTGCGGACCAGTACTCAAAAATTGAAGAACTAGACTATGTTTTAAGGAAAACTATCATAAACAATGTTTCTACAACCTGTTTTCGATACACTGATCATTTAAACCTAAATATGCCATTTTTTCGCATTTTTGAGATTTTCGAAAATTGTGCAAAAAACTTTTGGAACATGATTTTTTACCCAAATTTTGTGTAAATATATTAAAATCTCTACAATAAATGTTTTCCCAAAGTTTCAGCTCAATCGGACCTATTTGAGATAAGTTATGATCAAAAAACAAAAAGTTAATATACTTTTGAGCGGTACTGTAGATGGAGAAGGAGAGTAGACAGCTGAGCAATATTCAAGAACTGGAAGGACGTAGGTGTTGAATAAGTGCTTGTAGAGAGGAAGGGATCGAGATCGGAATGACTTGAGTAGTTGGCTGCAGCGAAGGATAGCTAATGAGGAAGTTTTGGCGATATGGCTATCAAATTTCAAAAGAGAGTCTGTTAATAATCCTAAGTCCCGTACTACTGGGGATTCGGTGATGGGGATGGAGTCTATATGGTAATGATGACCCGGGTTTTTGGCACCGAGCCTAAGGAGAGTAGTTTTTGTGTGAGCCAGAGGGAGAGAGTTGGCAGAGGCCCATTCGGAAACAATGTCAATACCGGATTGTAAAAGTATCGGGTCATGAGAATACAGCTTGATATCATCCGCAAAAGCGGCAAAGTGTATGCTAGAAGGGAGAGAAAGGAGGAGATCGTTTATGAAGATTAAAAAAAGGAGAGGGCCGGCTACTGTACCTTGGGGAACTCCAGAGGGTATGGGGGAGATTATACTATCGATGGATCCGTTAACCATGACGGAGAAAGTACGAAGTTAATGGCCGAACCGGGAGGGTCTCTTTCAACTCTTGCTAGCCCGCTCTATCTAAACGGAACTGAGCTTGTCTTCAGTTTCACGTCAGTCATAAGTTTCGGCTAGTGCGGGGTTGGGCAATTTCCATGATTCTGATTAAATTCAGCGTATTTAGAGAACAATTTACAATAGCAAACAGAACAGTTTTTTTAGTGAGGTTTTAAGAGTCTCAAAAACTGCAAAATTTATTTGGAAGGCAATTTAAAAACTTAACGGCGTGCCGTTATAATACAGTTTTCACGGTAGTTATTGTGCGAATTATTAGTTACAAACACGCGTGAGATAGAGAAACCATTTCGAGACAAAGATGACATAAGCATCAATTCATCGTTTTTTTCATTTAAACCGGACAGAAAGTTGATCACCGCGTAATAACAAAATTCTAGTGTTTTCTGAACCAGTGAAAACCGAAATCAATTTTATGAGAGTATTCTCTTAAATTCTCACATCCCTTAAATATAACCGCACGAGTTTCAATTTTTCGAACCAGGGCTTGAAAGTACACTTTGTGAATTTCTCCAACTTTTCGGACACTAAACTAAATTTCTAGAATAATTTATACGTTCTCATCTTGGCCACGCAACAGAAATATGAAGATCCGAATAGTCAAGGTTGGGAAAACATTTACTGTTTCTTATAAATAATTTTAGAGGTTTTCTAATGTTCCGATAATAATCCCAACAGTAGGATAGTTATTAGTCCATTGATTTAATGCGCAGATGAAGAAGCTATTGCTAGTTATTGTCGAAATAAAAAAAGTGATACCCGGTGTTTGCGGACTTAGTGCTAATTTTAATAATTTGTCCACTAAGTCCGCAAACACCGGGTATCACTTTTTTATTTCGACAATATCTGAAACAGTATAGCAATCTTCTGTGAGTTTCAATTTTCCTTCATTTACATTTGCTTCTTTTGTCAGAGATTACAGCATTCATGGAGTGGATAGAGAGAATGTTCACAGAGCATAATAATTTTTATTCACGGTTTCAGTTTGACATTATCTTCATTATAAAACATTCCGATTAATGGCTGTTTCTCAATCTTTGTTTTTTCCTGTTACAGTTACTCTTTAAAAAAGTCAATTTTCTCTTTTATTGTTGCTCCTCCAGCTATCTCATGCAATATACTTACCAAAATTTCCAGAAATGCGAGAGAAACACCTACTCCAACTTCTCCTATTATTCCTTCTCTCTACTGAAGTATCCACTCAACTATCTTGTCATCGAATACCAACTTCCTTCTGTTGTACGACAAGAATCAGAGATCAATGTCCGGAACAGTGTGCAACTGTTCAGTGTGGAACAGAGTTTATACATAATTGTGAGTTTGTTTTGTTAATTTACAAACAAAAATTTCTGTCGTGTTCTGTTTCATAACACTTTTGAAACGGCAATTTTTATTACCGTCAACTGGTGCTGTTACTTTTACCTCCTCAATTAATTTTCAGTATTCTCAACTGACGGCTCACGTAAACCAGCCTCTGTCAGTGGTGCTCATGATGGAAATGCGAATATTGGAGGCACTGGAAGTGGAGATTCACAGAGAGGATTCGGAGGTGTTGGTTAGTTTTTCTTTATTTATTAATCACTTGTTAGAAGATCGATTGTAACGAAATGCTAACATTGAATGAGCACATACATGGGAAACTGAAAATAATATTTATCCACGTGGTGGTACAAACAGTAGGATAGTGCACTCGAAGCTTTGAAGCCAGTCTGTTCGAACTTGAGATTTAATTTTTTTAACTGCTTCAAATACAAATAAAAACGACAAATAATAGACAAATTTGTTTGTTAAATCCCAACGATGACTAAATCAAATTAAATTGATGTGCTGATTCAGTTGAAGCTAACCAACATAGCCTCTACATAACATAGCTTCCTTCATTTCAGACCCCGATTCAACTATAACATCATTCGAGAAACAAGACCAACCTGCTCCACCGACAAGAGTGGATGCCACGTGGACACTAAATTCAAATTCAAATTTGAATCTGAATCCAGGCTCAAACTCTGGAGACGCTAGAGTTGGAGGAGCCTCTAGATCTTCATTCGAAACGATAACTCCTACACCAGAAGTCCCTACTACAACACTACCAACCACGTCATCTGGATTCCCCACGTTGATTCCATTCTCATCGGAATCCTGGTCTACAGTAACCCAAGCTCCACATGCTCCAAGTCTTGAATCTAGACCAGAACTACCTCCAACACCAAGTAGAATCCCATCTCCAACGGGACAGAGTTCCGGGTTCACTGGAAGTTTTGGAGAACAACTCCCCGTGAGAATCCCCGCTCCGACTCCCATTCCATTTAATCCAAGTCCGAGAAGAGATGTATGTTTCTGATTGATTACTAACATTTTCAGTTGTTTCTTGTGTTTTCAGGGTCATTGTCGTCGGACAACACCCGATCCGAGAATTATTAGACCACCAGAGTCTCTCGTAGTCATTGGAGATTACGATGAAGATGAACCTCCATCGGAGAATGCAGTCGTTGACTCACCTCGTATGTTTTTTTATTTGGTTTCGTTTTGAGTGAACTCACACAAAAATTAATGAAATTATGAATAGGTTTCTGAGAAAATAGAATGAACTGAGGATTGCATTCTAGTAGATATGATTGCACTGAGGAGCTAGGCAGACACCAATGAAAATACCTAAAACATATTTCCCCATTTCAAATTTCCAGAGCCACTCGCCCCATCACAACCATCATTCTTCTCTCAAACTCCTCCACCACCTCCTCCTGCTCCGTCAGTGATCAGTAATAGTGGAGATGTATTCGCAAGATCTCGGAAAGAAATCAGTGCGACTCCAAATTTCGAACAACAATCTGGAACAGCTGCCACGTTAAGGTAGGAGAGAAAAGTTATGATGTTTCAGAGGGTGATCAAAAAATTAAAGCCGAGAGTCAATTACACAGAATTGAAAAAATACGGAAAGGTTTTCAGTTTAATCAGGTTTTTGAACCAGAATGTGTTTTAATGAAATTTTCAAAATCATTTGCGTACCCAGAGACTCATCAATTCCCTCATCTCTCCCCTCTTCATTCAACCATCTCCGTCGTTTCTCATCTCGAAGCTCCTCCCCCTCATTTGCTCATTCTCGAGCCCATCATCGATTGATTTGTCGTCTGACAACACCCGGAAGACTTTTATGTAATCGTCCGATGCCACGTCTTCATAGAAGTCGTTACGTGACCCCGCCCAAATATTGGAAGACGTCGGAAGTGCGGATGAAGAATCCGAGTGGGATGAGAATTCGAAAAAAGAATTTCGCGACGACGAGAATTCATATTACACCGTTTATGGGGGAACTCGCAAGGAAACGAAGGAAATTGGATAGGTTCGGAAGTGCACGAGCATGAATTCTGAAATAATGGGAATGAATTTGAGATGGTGGTGACCCAAGAATAATATAAATTACTGAAAATTCTGGAAAATAAAACTGCATGAAACAGGAAAACCAGTGGTGTACGGGGCATGTTGACTAACACTTTGCACTAACCTATCAATTAAAAACGGCACTTAATCACTTATTCCATTTTCAGTGGCTCATCTCATGAATGGAAAGTGTCTATAATTCCACGTGGACAGAACAACAAGCCGACAGGTGTCAATTCAATCCCTCCGTTCACTATTGATGGGAAGGCGGATGAGAGATTCAACAAGTTTTATAGAAGTGAGTTGGCAAATATGAAACGTGGTTGACTAGTTAATGCAGAGATTTGTGAAAACTTAAGGGGTGTTTAAAACTTTAAAATTTATGGAATATTTCAGCCATCGACAGTGTAATCAATAAATTGGATTTGACAAATAGTGGAGATCAGAATACAAAAGAAAAGGAGCCACAGATTAGATTGGAGGTGAGTTTTTACTTATTTCCGCCGTTTCGAGTGGTGGTGAAATAATTTTGAAATAAAGATAGGGACCGCAATGAACGTGGGCGTAGTTATTCATTTTCTTCTCTTGGGACGTCATGGGGAGATTATCAGAATGTTTGACGGTCTGCCCTGAGAGCCCAATACGATAAAACAGAATGAAAACTTTTGACCCCCATGTAATCGAGTACGTAGAATTCAATGAACATACTTTCGTTTCACCCAAATGTTTAGTTTTCTCAGAAAACTCAAAAAATGTTTTGCTTTTTTCAGAAAAATGTCACGTTGAGATCATTGTAGGTCAGACTCGCATCGTTTTTTTACTGTTTCTAGTAGTTCTGAACATACTCTAATAGGTTTTGAAAGAAAATTCAATTTTCGTGTTGTAGAATTTTTTTGGGAGCCAGCTGAACTTCGAGGCATCACATCAAAAAATTTACAGTGATTACCTATATATTTTCTGACATATTGTTTTCGGAAATCTCTTCAGGTAGCTGGGGCCAAGATTTGGAAAGCCGTTGATTCGTAAAATCTGGTTTTTTCGGCGTCGGAAGGCAACAGATTCAAAAAGAAAAGTAGTTTTTCCGACAGTTCAGGTTAATGCAAGTCAGACTCGCATCGTTTCTTGACGGAATCAGAATCTACGCAAAATTTCGATCTAGACCCACTTAGAAATTAAAAAATCCGTATTGTAGAACTTTAGATATTTGATGTTTTCTCTCGAAATATGCTGAAAATCCTTCAAAAAATTCTCCTGAATTTAAAAAAAATCACGCCAATAATATATTCGCCTATTATCAGCGTCACATTTGTGGTCATTTGGTTCAGTGGATAACACGGGGTGGTTTTAATCAAAGGGTTTCTGGTTCGAACTTTCCCAATTTTTGCCAAAATTTGACGGATTGAACGTGAAAACAGAAAATATTTTTTGCGTGGTCAGGAAAACGAAAGAATTGCCCAAGAGAAATTCAGTAGAAACCATGGCTGACCAAAAGATCCTGTAACTTCGGAGAGAGTGAATATTTTCGGGAAAAATTTTGGGAATGTACTTCGATATACCTGAAGAACAGGCCAGGATGGAAATATTAATGGAAAATTGAGTTTGAAAAAAATGTTGCGGTCTCTAAATAAAGATCTCCATTTTCTTAGACAATCTTGCAGATTAGTCCTCTCAAATTTTCATTTTGAGTTTTTGAGGCAGCAAACGAGCTACGCCAGAATCTTTTGATGAAAAAATAGAACTATGACAGAAGGCTCTAAAATAGGCTGTTGGAGAACTGAAATCGTCCAGGCGTCCCACTTTTTTGTTCGGCCGTTCATTTTCATTTTAGCGGTCAATTTTTTTGCGGGGGTCGGTGCGCAAAGAGCGCAAGTTCGATTTAGCCTAACTTGGTATGACTCCGCTAGAAATGGAACAAAAATTATAAAAATTTGCTTTTTCAAAATTCCCTGAAATTTCCTTCCATTATGTTATTACCATTGTTATACAAATGTTTTTCTCAGGGAAACACGAAAGACCTTTCCGTCGAATCGTCTGCAGTCGTCATCGTTCCCCGTACAACCGTCGCTCCAGGTGTCACAAATAAAGTCAGTGTGATAACATTCCGTCCCTTACATTTCACAGCTCCGCCCAAGAATGGTCCACCAGGAGTGTCTCCTCCTCCGGCACCCGGAGGACAGTGTGGCGTTGCACCTGACTTCACACCGTGTGTTAGCAATGAAATCGCCAGTAAATCTCTGTTAGAGTGCTGTAAGAGGAAGAATCTACCAGCAGGATGTCAACAGTTGTGCCGATATGATATCACGCAGGCGGAGGTGAGTTTCAGTTTCAGAACTCTGATAATTTAGACATATCTGATTTAGCAGTTGATAAATTTTTGATCAACTTTATAATATTTTTGAAACTTTCAGATCCGCGCAGCCATGGATCGTGGTCAATGTGGAATATTCAATGTTGCACCATTCTTGGAATGTGCTTCCCAGGGAAAAGACAATTCCGAGTGTTGTCGACATCGTGGAATCGTTCAGAAGACGTGAGTTGTGGAACGCGGACACTACGGAAAAATTAACATTTTTAAAGAGGCAGACCATAAACGGTCAGAGTGAAACTGATGAAAAATGTGCCCAATGACGCCAAAATGAATCAATTTTTAAAAGATACCCCGAAAACTTTTAACACTATTTTGAAACCGTAAATAAGTACACCCAACTTATTTTCAGTGGCCCCCAATGTGAACAATTCTGTCGCCCCACTCAAGGATTATCAGCTCTCGGAGTTCAACATATCGTATGTGGAAACGCAGTTGGTGACATGCTCCATTGCCATCATTCTGGTGTTCGCATTTAAATTTCCACTTTAATCGATTGTTTTTTGTATATTTCAGACTCTACTTGCCATATTCTTTTGTTCCTTTCTGTGATTCTAGTCATTCTACTTTTATCCTATTTCTTTCCTTTCTTCATTTCAACCTGTTGATCTCTGATAACTGTTTTATGTAAATGTAATTTTTTGTAAGCTAAAATAAATTTATATTGATTGAAAATAGGTTTGTTACTTAGAAGTCCCTCTGCAAATCTTGATACTTTTTCTAAGAATCTGATTTTTAGTCACTATTTTGAAACTGAAGTTGGACATTGAGTAATTTGCAGAAACCATGGGGCTATTTGAAAAAAAAAGAATGACTTCTATTAAATTTTGCTGTATAGCAAGGCTGTTGAAAATCGCGGCTTTCTAGCATATCAACTGAAAACATGACTAGATATGCTTTTGACTTATTGGTACAAATCTGACAACAAGGGTTCGACCCCACCTCGTGGCAAAACTTTTTTGTTTTTTGTTTTTGACTTTTTGGTGCCAATCTGAAACCATTTCAGAACAAAAAAAATTTTTAGATTACAAGTGTCTCTTTTCAGAACAGTCCTTCTCCGAAAAAGCAACTTTGGTCTTCAGATTTTTACCAAAAACCAAAACTGATATGAAAAACAGCTTCGACACCAGTGGGGTCGAACCATGATTGTCAGATTGGTACGAAAAGGTCAAAAACAAAAAACAAAAAAGTTTTGGCACGAGTGGGGATCGAACCCCGGTTGTCAGATTTGTACCAGAAAACAAAAAAATCAGCAAAACTTTTTTCAAAAACGAAAAAGTTTTGCAACTTTGAAAAACAAAGCCGCGGCTTTTTCATTTTTTTCTTCTCGCGGCCGGCCGTGCGACAGCCTTGCTGTATAGTTCTAGCGTTGAAATTGTAATCAATGATTTGAGAACCAATTACGAAATAAAAACCAATTACGAAAATTATGAAATATGTTATTTTTTCTACTGTTACGATTTCAGTGGAAATTCGTTTGTTCGTGATATTATATTATTATAATTTGTGACAAACTTACATCGGGTTCTCAAAATTTTTTTCCATAGACTATAGCCATGTAAAAATCATTTCTCAAAATGAAAGCGGTGCCAATTGATTCATTGATTGATGATCATTCTTGTTGACTGATTGAAACCGAAATATGTTAATGTTTAATGTGAGAAATTCACGGATTTGGTTAAACACTTTTTGAATACTGAAAATATTTCAACGAACAATGTTCTCAAAGAAATAAATGTGAAAAAGCTTTAAAAATTCTGCAAAAGAATATCCATATGAAAACATGATTAAAATTGCAAAAAACATCATACAACTTGAAACATAATTGTAACTGCGGAATATTATTAAAACGCTGGTCATTATAGAGGGATGTTCTCGAAGAAGAATATCCAATTTACCAGTTTCTACAACTAACCAATGATTCTTGTAAAAAATCAGAAAAAATATTTACATATTGAAACATGATAAGTGGATCTCCGATTTTTGGAAGTGGCCTAGAATGTTTTTGTTCCGAAGAGGAATCTGGAAAATATGCATAAGATTAAACATGTTCTTCCTTTTTCTGATTGATGCCTTTGGAAAAAAAATAAGCTACCTCTTTTGAGATCATATCATTGCTTTATACTTATATTCTTATTCAAACCGCGAGACAGGGTATTTTTAAAATGCATTATCAGATGGATCTCGGAAAATCTTTAAAATTTTACTCCTATGATTATGAATGTTTGGTTACCATCAATAAGATGTTAACAGAAAAACAAAACATTAAAGACGATGTTCCTAATAAGTTAAGAAGAGTTGTCTTCCCATAATTATCCTTCTGAAACATTAAACATTTCGAAACGTTCTTGCTAAACATCACCACCAACACTTAGATCAGGATTAGCGATAGCCGTTCCGAAAAATTTCAATTTTCTCCTATAGATGAAACATCAATTGATCCGGCGGATAGATAAATAAACACGAAAAAATTCGATCCAGACTAAAATGTTCCTTTCCAAACACCAAGATTGGACAAGATTGAGAATTTTCTTTTATTAGCACATCTGTTTTAACATAAATTTGAGTTCCTCTACTACCTTCTACTCTCCACTGTTTGAATGAAGGTATATTTATAATGATGGTAAAGCAATTCGTATACCATCGAAGAATTATCAATTGTCAGTCAAATTACAGATGACATGTTATCGAAACGGTGTCAAATGTATGCTACTTTTGTTTTTCATGGGATTGGCTGCATTGAATACTTATAGTTATTGGAAGGATAGTCTAAACGTTATGACGGAAAATACTAGTATGCAACCAAAAGTTACTGTAGAACAGAGGTGAGTGAAACAGAAGAGTTTTTAAGAGAATCACACTCGAAACTTTCTAATCGACTAAAAAATAAAAATCAATTTTCAGTTCTATTATTCCATTCCAATGCCCGTATGAGTCCTGGAATCAAATACATCCTGATATTGTCCCAAATGAGAATCTACATCTGGAATGGATCCAAAGTAATATCTCACGACGAGACAATATTTTGGAATCACAAATTCGACTTTTGTCTTCTTTCGTCTATCTGGATCATATTTCAATTACAACGAATTCACAGAGGAGTTATGGGTAAGAATACATTGTGAACAGACTACAATACATATTATGTTCCATTGAGATTTCAAAAAGTTACTGAAACAGATATGTTTTATAAGCTCCACTCACAACCTTTCGGAAGTTTGCCATCTTTCTATTTTCAGCCAAAAAGTCTACTGTCGCTACTACAACTGCCTCCGTGAAGAGATCTCCAACTCTTCGTATCAATCAATATTTTTCCCAATGAATATAATCAGATGTCCGAGAAGAATTGGTGTGAAATATATGTCGATTAGTTTTGATTCGGAAGAGATACCACAAGAACCGATTCCACTTGTCTATAGAGTTTTCGAGGGTGAGATTTTTAGCAATCAGTGTTCCAACTGTACAAGTCAACATTTTATGTTTCAAATAAAGAATTTGAAACCGGAAACTGTGAGAAGCTTCAATAAATTGACATATTTTCTTGATTCAAACTAAATCTCCTTCCCTTCAGCTCCAACTCGACTTTCCATTTTTCAGCGCCAATCCACGAGGTATCAGTATGCGTCGGTCCGATATACGGCTCGGAGAGCAAGTGGTTAGAAGTTGCAGAGTTTATAGAACATTATAAACTGATTGGTGTACGGTACTTCTATTTTACAGTATTCAATATGAATGAGTACAGTCGGAAGATTTTTGATGAGTATCTGAGGTGAGAGGGATCAATGTTTCAAGAAGGCGATTAGTGTTGTTTAGAGAATTCAACTCACTTTTAAGAAAAAAGTTGTAATATTTTCAGAACAGGAGAAATCGAGTTGACCGTGATCCAATCAGAATACAAAACTATAGATTGGCAGTTTCATCTTCTCCAGATTAATGTAATTTCATTGTCTTCTTCCACTCTTCTTCTATTTCTTTGACGTTTCAGGAATGCCACCAACGGAGTAAACATCACTCGAAATGGGTTATAAACGTGGATATTGATGAGAGATTGGTTATTTTGGATGATAAAATAAATTCAGTTGGAAGTTTATTGAGTGGATATAATGATACAGTTGCTGAGGTCGGATTTGCGATTCGAAGAATTCAGAAGACGGAGAAACTGCCGGAAAAATATGAAAGTGATGAGCAGGTGGGCGGAAAGACCATTAAGAGAACTATGTGACATAAAATATTTATTTTTTTCAAAAATACGGGAAACACTTTTTTTTTCTTGAAAAAACGTTATTTTTCATGAAGTTTTAATTAACACTGCCTGAAAAAATAATTGGCAACCCTTTCGTTTTCCAGATAATCTCCAAAATGGAATTCCTCAAATACAACGTGTCTTCTCCAGTTAGTTGGGGTGCCTACAAAACGATTTATCGACCAGAAAAGGTATATATTTCGAAAAAAATAATAAATGAGATAAATTACCAGTACAGTTACTACCTGAATGAAACTGGATATAATTTCAAATTTAGTTCTAATCAACTGTTTCAGAACACTCACTTCATAATCAGAACACTCACTAATCACTTTTGCCTCATTGACTCGTTTATTATTTTCAGATAGCAGCAATGTATTATCACTGGGCGTATCAAAGGTATCCGGGGACAGTGGCTGAGTATGTGAAAAGTGAAATTGCGCTGTTCAGGTAAGACCTTTATTGCCTGAATTATTAAGAACTTTTGATCTCACAGTGTTCAATTTTGCGAGTCAAAAATCACAACAGTTTCACAAAAGTTTCAATAGGCATACAATGTTTCACAACCATTCGTCGTCATTCTTAATTTCCAGACACTACCGTACCACCAAGAAGAATATCCTTGGATCCGGATGGCTGACTGATCCAAATTACAAAAACTTTTCAATTGTTCCTGAAGAAACGAAATTCGCAGAAAAACTGAAGGAGAATGTACTAAAAAAGATCAAATATGTATACGATCAACGGGTTTTGTACTGTGAGGAGATAGCTGAGATACCGTATGAAGAGTATAAAGAATTTGGACATGACATCTTTAATTGTACATTTCGAAAGGAAACTGGTAGTAATAAAAGTGTTGATTGAATGGAATTTTGTAGTTAAAAAAATTATTTTAAAATAAAATGTTCTGTGTTTCTGAGAGTTTTCAAATATGCGACTGAATAGTAACTAATATTACTATCAATCTCTTGTCACGATTAGAGTATTACTTTTGTAAATATTGCTACCTGCCCAACGTCGAACTTTCTGAAATCTACAGTGTGTTTTCTCATTTCTGTTAACCATTGGAACATGTTCACAACGTCCGATAAAATCGTTCTTAGCCAGTGTTCCGAGTGAAAGGAATATGTCTGGACAGACTTTTTTGTCGACACCGAAGATGCAAGTATTCTCATATCAAAGATCAAAAAGACGCTTAGGCACTAAACGTCTTTCGAAATTCCTTACAATTATTGGTCGACTGAAACTGGGATATTTTTTACTGTTTAACACTCGAGATACTTGGGAGGCCGATTTTCAGTTTAATTTGAGTGGATGAATAGGTGAGGCAACTACAGTATGAATAGGTGAGGCAACTACAGTATGAATAGGTGAGGCAACTACAGCTATACACGCGGAAATTGTGGAACTGGAACTTTGTTTTGATTCGTGAGACCTGAAATTCCGAAAATGCGAAAACCTTCCCTGTTCTTGTAATTCGGATCAGTAGGCTGACCTTTTTTAATAAATTTTTAGCACAACAATAAAAAGCCATCCAATCCCAAGAATATGAATACCGATGTCCTGTCTGACACTTGGAAAAATTTTAACATTTTCCACAGATTGATCTCGATCTTGAGATACAAATGTTGTAAAACAATACTGTTCAGTTATTTGAAACGTTAAGATCGGACTTCTTCATCTGCTTTAATTACTTTCAGAAAATAAATCAGTCGATAAAGGAATGTTCTGAAACATGAAACATTTTCAAACGTTCTAGCTAAACATCAACACCAAAACTGATCAAGATAAACAATTATTCCGCAAAAATTTGATCTTCTCGGAAAGGTGAAATACCAATTGATCCGTCGGATACAGGGTGCTCAACCGAAGGTAAAACCGATGAAAAACCGATTTTTTTAACCGATGAAAATCGTTTCTCTCTCCGAAGAATTTTAACCGATTTCTCAAAAACTAAAATCGGTAGGAAATCGATCAACAATCGGAGAAGAATCGATTTTCTTCGATTGTGTTTTGAAAAAAACCGTTCGGTTTCGGTTTTTATCGGTTTAGAAATCGATTAAAAAACCGATTATTCTTCGATTTTTACCGATTTTCACCGGTTTTTTTTGAAAATTCAAACTGTCACGTTTCGATTACTTCACACGTTTTTTTCTATTTTTAAAGAAAATTTGAACAAAAATGAGAAAATATCTATTTTAAGTAAAATTTAAATTAAGAACAGTGCAAAATATGATAAAAACGTGACAAACCGCCGTAGAGTTTGAACTTTCAGAAAAAAAACCGATGAAAATCGAGTAACAATCGGTTTTAACCGGTTTCTAATCCGAACAAAATCGGTTTTCTCTCAGAACAATCGAAGAAAATCGAATTTTAACCGATTTTTCCCTGGAGAAAAACCGATTTCTTTTTTAAAAACCGACTCATATTTTCCCCGATTTTTTAATCAATAACCGATTTTAATCGGTTTTGAAGTATCGGTTGAGCACCCTGGTCGGATAGATAAGTGAACACGAAGAAATTCGATCCAGACTAAAAATTTTGCAACGGCACTTTGTGTAAAAATGGACAAAAAAAAACAAAAAAAATCTTATTTGTAAACTGTTTGTCCGCCACAACATCTGCTCTGCAAAAACTAAATGTTCTTCTGGATTCTTTAAATAATATAGTTCTGAAACTGTGTCAAATTGAGGTTGATAAAGCAGAGTCAAAGTGAAGAACGGTAAGACATGAGATCCTTTTTGTAAATTTCAAATGCATTTTTCAATAATAAATCCTGTCCAAAACAGTGTTCTTCATCCTCGAAACCACACCAGAAAACTGTTTATTGTTTGACTAAAAACAAGGTAACAAGCGCATTTCCAACTTGAAAAATGACGAGAAGAAGGAAATCGAGTCGATCGAAAAACTTGATATAAGTGAGTTCTCTGAAGTAGTCACGATCTTCCTCCTGGATGTATTCACGCACAGATTGCAGAGATTCGTCGAGGTTTTTGAAGAGGTAGGCGCTGAAGACAACGATTATGGGATTTAGAAATGTTGAATTTTTTCCAATGAATGAAACAGGGTTTTCTTCACTTTTTGGCATACTCACCCCTCTCCAGTATAATGAATCCTTTCGGCCGTACTACTTTTATGTCGAATTTTCGTGATATTCCTTGACAGGAACTTCGATGATCCAGTCATTCTTAGGATCCATAACATCCATGCTGGTGGTTTCCATTCACGTGTGTGAGCTCGTTGATGGAGAGTCAAGACGAGAACAGAACAGAGGACACCGATGGCGACGACGAAGATTTCGGCGAGGATGAAGTTTCCTGAAGAATTGATAATATGGGTGTTAGCCAGACAATACAACTATTAAGAACTGGATTTTTTTCTGAAAATTAAATAATAGTAAAGGATTTTGCAAAATGAACTAATAAATACCTCATAAGTTCATACCAGTTTATTGAAACCGTAAATCTCATCTCCAACCCCCCCACTAACCCAACAACGGAAGTTCTGAAGTTTTCGGCATCGCATTTGCCACAATTTGTAGGATAACAGCTGATGACAGGAGTGTAGTGATACCCAAATTGACTCTTTCCTCTCTCAATCCATGGTTAGCTGTCGGTGTGAACAGTCCAAATATACAAACGACAGTGATGATATACGTGGGGATGAGGAGAACCCATACGTAGAACAAGGGACGTCGTTTTACCGTTAACTGGAAAATAATTAAATTATTGTGTTTCAAGTGGGAGTGATTTGTTAAAAAAAAGTTTATTTATCATTAGTATTCATTTTTGACTCACCGCAAAATGAACCTCCGAAAATGTGAAATTCACATCAGGATCCTCAGTTTGCCCCACTGAACTGATGATTCCTTCGAAATCCCATTCAGAGTTACCCTGAAAATCCTGGAAAATAGTGAGTACTGTTTCGAGATCAGGGTAAGGCTAATTATCTTCTTTTCTTAAGTAGTCGTACAGTCGCAATGATGCTAATAACTTGGTTATCTACAATGTTCTATTCTTATGACTTTGATCTGTCGATTTGCGGAAAAAAGGGATTACTACATATTACTGTTTTAAAGATTTTAGATGAAATGTGTCATAGTTTCCGTAGTTGCTTCATGTTTCATTCTTTTTAGATGACAATTTTTTGTAGAATCGCCCACTTAAGGGTTTTAACTCGCCCGGTGAAAAAATATTTTCTTGATGATGTTGACTCATTTCAGAACGATTGGCCATAACTCTCCGGAGAAGGGTCGTACTAAAAACCGGACACCTTCAAAAAACAAGACCTATGTTTGATATAGATCCTCAGCAAAAAAAAACGTTATGGTATAATACACATGCTCGAAATTTCTCATTTTCAAGTGATTATTGAGATAAATACAGTTTCAAAAAAGTTTTAGAAACTGTTCTAAAATAGAGAAAATATTGGAGAGACTTCCAACAGAACATGTAAAATATTTAAACGCACCCCAAAATAAGTTTCATTTGCCTCGATACTTGGTCCATTGACACACGTGACCTCCTCTTTCGTGTAACTCCACGGTCCCATCTTCACCATACATGTCTGTTGATCATACGGGAATCTGTCCACATTCATATCACAAAGATTCACAAAAACCGCGTAAATGCTCTGTCTGACCAGTCCGTCATGCCTCACAGACACATATCTCTCATCTGAATCGATCAAATAATTCGTGTCGATACTTGTGGATACTGTAGTGTCGGGAGTCCAGAGGAAAGATTCTTTGAGTTTCAGCCAAGTCACATTGTAATCGGATCTATTCCATGAAATGAATTCATCCGTCCATTGAAGAATGAATTCAGATGAGAAACTGACGGTTTCTTCGGCAGGGTCGAGAACAAGGACAGACATGGAATTGAGGGAAATATTGACAATGAGAGCTTCCTTTTCATTGACAACAGGGCGGATGGAGTTGTCGTAACCTGAAAAAAAAACGAAGCTATAATCAATAAATCATTCTGATAGAACAGATATGTATGGTATGAAACACGTAAAATCTGAAATTCTGAAAAAAGTTTTTTGAATTTGACACTGCTCTGTTTTACGGTTTCAGCAAGTGCTTTTATTGAAACTAACACAAAAAAAGTAAGTTTTTGCAACGTTCAACTTTTTTTTGGTATGTAGGAGGATAAACTAATGGAGGCCTATGGCGGATTATCAATGATACAATGTTTCATGTTTCATGACCTCAATGAAACGGAATTTTTTGGTGAAAAACTTGATAGTAGTTGACTTCCACAATAAATTGGAACGATTGGAAGCTTTAGTGGGAAATATGATTTAAGAGTGCATCACTATGTTACAGGTATTTCGTTTTAAATCCAGAGTGCAATTTCCCATTTTAATTTCTTAGTTTTATGTGCTTGTATGGACCTTCTCGAGAAAATTTTATTGACTACGGAGCGTTGCCAGAGATTTCGAAAACAGAGGTTTCGACCCTGAACGTAAAAAAACACGGAGAAATGAATAATTGCATAATTGCCTTATTTTCTTTTTTGCGATTAGTGGCAAAGAGTCTGGGTTTCTAAAAGTCTGTAATCGAAGCGTGACGAGACCGTTTTGTTCAATCAATTTGAAAAATTAAGAAACTGCGCAAATCAGAGCCATGTGTAATTTCCAAATATCGTGATTTAAGAAAAACAGTGAAAAAATTATTTTTCTTGATTAAAGCACAATACAACTGTGTCTGCTAAATATTGCTCTCTGGGACAGCCCAAAAGTATAAACCTAGAAACTTTAAATATGGCCATGCGTTAGTGAGACTAAGTTACTAAAAACATGGAAAGTACATATGGAAAAACTTTTTTGCACATTTACAATTTATAATACGATTTACTTATTTTGGGTTTTCCTTTTTTAATGACACTGCGGCATCAAAGTCACAACGTAACAAAACTGATTGTGAGCCGAGTCAGTTCTGACATCAGAACTTCTTGAAACAGTTAAAAAAACAAAACTCGTGAGACAGCAAACCCACCTTGCATAATGACATCCTTCAACTGCTCGGCTACTGTGATTGAATCAACTGCTGTGGGAAATACAGTCAAATGAAAAAACAACACCAAAAAAACATTTGCCAGAGGTGTACCCATTGAAACAGTAAAAAAGACCAACCGATATAAGTGACACCTTCTCATATTTCCATTGAGGGAGATGAGTTGAAACCGAACACCTTCTCTCTCTTCCAATAAAGTGTATAGTATGGGAAAGTGAGGTGAGGCGGGAGGGGGGGGGGGGGATCGGGTGCAATTAGTTATTCTAGACAATGTTTGAATTATTAATGGGAATGTGGAACAGAGGTTTTTATTGTTTCGAATTGGAAGTTTTAGTCATAATGAGAATAATAGTTCAATGTCGTTAACGGTTTTCTTTTTTTCTTTGGGTTATACATATAACGAAAAGGAATTTTTGAATTCTCTCCTCGTTGAATATCTGAATAGAATGGCATCTGTTTTGGATCCGAGCGCCGCATCTGTTTCTTTACAAAATTTCTGTTTCCCATGATTGCTACTTCGAAAAACAAATTTTCCAAAACAATGAATTGAACGTGTGATTCTTTATTTGACATTTGGTAGCCTCCTGGAATTACCTCCTCTTTGAAACACGTTTTGTTTTTCTCCATCATTATTCCTGAACAGAAACAACTATGTAATCAGGTCACTGTTCAAAGAATACACTTTTTTAAACCGGAAACGGGGATTTATTGCACTCCGGAGCAGCTGCTCATCAAACTCTTTCGGATTAGTTTGTTGCTCCTTTTCCCTTGATGCGGCAGAAAATCAACAGATCGTGAAGAGGAGGGTCTCTCGTATGAAAAAAACGGGTCGTCGTCGTTCGAATCCCAATTTGGATAAATGTACTGTTTCATGACATTGAGTAGAGCAACAGGAGAACCAGATGGTATTCGGTGTTGTAAAAATCTACATTTTTATGAACTAAACTAACCACAGTTCACTTCAATTTTTTTTGAGAAGCAGAAGTGTTTGTTTCCCTCTGGAGCAACTATTCAGTAAATTCTTTACAAAATATATACTTTTCTTCTTTTATTTAGCGAACTTCAGCGAAGCAAACAAAGAAAGTGTTTAAAAAACATTTGCACCTACTTTATGAATGCCAGTAGCAGAAAATTTATGTTTCTGGTGTTTTAGAAAAAATTGACTACAGGACTTTTCAAATTCTGAAAACGATTTGTATATTCTGGAACTCATAGCCTCTGGTAGCTTGGATGGTAGCGTTTATTATTCATGGATTGAATGAATTTGTCTAGAGTTCTGTGGAATTACGCAAAGCATTTACCCAACATTCACCAAACCTATTTTGTGTTTTGTGAACTCTTCTACCAATGTGATCATTTCAATAGGCCGGAGCTGTCAATCACCCATTCGTTTCAGTACGCAGAGAACAGATTCTTATCAATTACACAGGAGAGCGGAGAGCGGACACGAGTTCGGAACTGATAAAGTATATTGAGAAGGCGGGTCGAAAAAAAAACATTTATCTTCTTTGCCTTTATTTGTAGTGCTTTTTTATGAGAATCGTTTGAATTAATAAAGAATACTCCTCAATATTTTTACTTTGTTTTCATTTTTACCAAAGAGTTTGCTAACTACGAAAAAACTGAAAAATGTTTGAATTTCTGATAGACACAAACAATGTGGAGCAATAAACATATTTATTCAAACTCAAATTCAATTTAATCAATTCATTCCAGACATGTGATTAGGATCTCAATTGTGTAATATTTCGCCAAAGTTCTCTTTCCTCTCTGAGCTTGCAAATACGAATTCGTTCTTGTATTGTTGAGCTGTACGCTTCGACAATGGCGCGACTGCAAGTTGGGAGGCTCTCCATCACACTGACCATGCAAAATTGGAACGATTCGCTTTCACAATCTGGAGCTACGGGACAAGCAGCAAACTTTGAAAAGTTTTCCTGAAAAAAAAATACTTGTTGGAGTTTACTGAAATTGAATTGACAACTCACCTGACTGAAACAGTCACTAAAATCGTGTGTTGATAACAGTAACTTTACTTTGTATTTCAACTGAATTTCGTCCATTCTGTTCACACTCATTGGACACACAACAGTTCCGACACAAACCAGCCAATCCTCCAACTTTGGAACGTATTGTTCGAAATTTGGAGCGTACCAGTCTGGCTTGAATCCCACTTCCTGAAATTACCACGATTCATGTCACCTAATACAGTTTTATAGCTCACCTTAGCGCATCTCAGCATTTTGTGATGCTCATTTCGGCAATCAATATAGTTTGGAGCGACTGGAGTGGTATAAATTCCTCCAGCGAAGAGGAAAACCAAGAGCCAAATTGGGAGCAGCATATCACGTCAGATGATTGAAAGAGCTGATAGCTGATAGACCTCCCACAAGCCCTTTTATACCGAAAAATTTCATCATCTTAATGGCTTCATTCCACTATTCTGTAGCCGCCCCTAATTTTTTTTTTGGCACACTATTCTTTCACGTGATTGTCTCTCTAAACTCTTCCACAAGTGCCATCCTTTGGATAGGACGGAGCCGTCAATCAACCATTTTTTCAGAACAAAAAGAACACATTCTTATCAATTACACAAGAGAGAGACTGGCACTGAACAAGAGAATGCAAGAAGAAGAAGAGAATTTAGTTCCGACAATCTAGAAATAGTTCACGGGACACGAGAGACGGACAGCCCTCGCTTTCCGGAAAACCGAAAAACCAGAATGTGTTTCAAGAATCGAACTCTCCTGGCAGATGACAGATATCTTTGTGTGATCACACTAAGGCTTGTGCTCTCGGAGCATGTGCCAGGAGTTTTTGAAACACATGGTCTTTTTTTGGAAGAAGCGTGTGGGTGTCATGAGGGAGATGTCCCGAGAAACAGAGCACATTACAACACTTTCCAACCCGAAGGTTTCGAGAAACGAACTTTTTCATTTTGGTTTTTCGGATAAAGATTCATATCCGTCTCTTGTGTTCTGTGAACTATTTTCAGATTTTCTCTCTGAGTGTCAGATTAATGCGTGGGTTGACTCCGCGGTTCCGAACTTCTGTTTCAAACATTTTGGCACACTATTATTTCATGTGATTGTCTCTTTGAACTATTCGACTAATGTGATCCTTTGGAAAAGTGGGAGCTGTCAATCAAATATTTTTTGTACTCAAAGAATACATTTTTATCAGTTACACAGGAGGGAGAAAAAAGCTGGCATTCGAGTGTCGTGCTGATAAAAATTTTTTTATCGGAAAATCACGTAGTGGGAAAGAGAAGTGACAGCAAATACACAAGAATTAAAAATTGACTTCTAAGGAGATCTCGTTTGGAAATTGTGTCGAGTCTTCCTTCAAAACCTGATTGTTCAAAATAATTCGCAATTTTTTGTAAACTGATAATACATGGTTTTACTACTGCAACGTTTCTTCTTTTGAAAAATTTTAATTCCTGGCTGCAACATTCTTTTTTTATACAAACAGTTCACTTTCGTAAATGGATTAGTAATATAAGCGAAAAAGGTTTTTTAATACGGATTCACGTTTTTCACGAAATGAGTTCACCCGGGTCACCCTACTTAATGTAAGATTCGATACGGAATCAAATAAATTAATAATAGAAAACAGTTAAAAATTCCTGATTTTGCATCAACAATTTTTTAATAACAATTAGATACAACTTACTTAGTAAAATTATTGTGAAAAATTATCTAATTCCTAAATTAGAACTTTCTGTTTCAGTAATTTATTGTGAAACAAAGAAGTTGAACACATTATTACATGGCCACGTTCTCTGTCATTTACGAGCAAAGTGAAGCACAGAAAAAACTCAAACGAGTCTGAATGAGTTGGTATTAGGCATAGTGAGTACCCAACCTCTTCTAAGAATAATCGTACACATTTTGTTAGGCTCCGCCCCCGTCCGTCTGAAACCCAGATACCATACTGAAAAATTTAAAAAAATTTCAGATGATGAGATTTAAAAAAATATTTTTAGGAATGAATTATTTGGACTATTATAACACTTTTTGTGATGGGACTAAAAAAGACATGTCACCTTTTGGTAGAAAAATATCATAAAAAGTTCATTTTTGGTAATCGAGCTCAACTTTGACGAATATCTTTTCATGGAACTGCTCTTGAAATAATTCATTCCTAAAAAGATTTTTTTTAAATCTCATCATCTGAAAATTTTTTAAATTTTTCAGTATGGCATCTGGGTTTCAGACGGAAGGGGGCGGAGCCTAACAGAATGTGTACGATAATTCTTAGAAGAAGTTGGGTACTCACTATGCCTAATACCAACTCATTCAGACTCGTTTGAGTTTTTCTGTGCAGTTGTCAACAGTTGGATGGTTGAGAGTATCAGAGAACATGTCTTAAACTTTTAAAAATTCAATATCGTGCCTTCAATGTTAGTCCGATAAGTTTCAGTTGATGATGAAGTCGTTGAAACAGTTTGAATTTTATATCAGAAGGAAAAAAATACGTTCTGTTTCACTGGGTTTACTAATGAAACTGTTTTATTTACATGCTATTAAATTTACAATTACATTAAATCCGTGCAAATATTTATTCATAATTACAGTTTCATGGTGCAGTTTTAGTATTATTCCCACGCTCTTCATAAATTTTTGACGGTGGAATTCCTAACAACTCTTTAATTTCCTTTCTCACTTTACAGAATCTGACAGTATCCGGAATAAATGAGATATAGGAGTTCACATCTTTTTGAGTGCACGCATCCGATTGTTTCATGATATCAGTGACACAGTCGTAGAACGATAGATCCCCACATTCAACCTCTCCTTCTGGTCGGCAGGACGTGATTTCACTCTGCAAAAGAGATCTTACTTGAGAATTTTGAAATTTTGAAAAAAACCTTATCGAGGCATGGGCGTGGTTCTCTAGCCGTCCTTACGAAAATATTGAACATGATTTTGGTTCCTTCGAAGTATTTTGCATTCAACGGACACACTGGTTCTCCAACACACTTCACCCATTTCTCAAACTTTGGAATTTCTTTCTCATAATTATTCCAATCCCTATTGACAGTATTCGAAGTCATATTGGCTTCCTGAAATGAATGAGAATAGTTATATTTATAATGATTTCAGAATATTTCTTACCGATGTACATTTCTCAGCGGCTTGCTTCTCCAGTTCACATTCTTTTTCCGAAGGGTTTCCTGAAACAGCCATCAGGAAGAGCACAGGAACAAATAGTTGTTGTAGCATTTTCATGATAGAAAGTGGTAGGGGACGATGGTTTTATAGGAGAGGCATGATTCATGTTTGTTGGGAAAAAAAAGTAGGCAATTCGGATTGTTTTCAAAACAAAAACGATTTTTGGTTTTCAGTTTTGTTTTGTGGGCTGAAAATAGAATTCTATCCAGAGGTGATATTGATTTCAAAAAACTAAAACCATTTTAAATTAAGAATTTGAAAAGCTTATTATTTTACATCAAAAATTTAAAACATACATTTTTCCTGTGAAACAGCAATTTCATGTTTTATACACGAAAAGTGTTGTAAAAGTTTGGAATCTTGTCGGGATTAAGCTCAATAAGGCCTTTCAACATGAAAATGCCATGAACTTTAATTATTAATCTTGATTCAATCAACAAAAATTGGTTTCAAAATATAAGATTACTGTTTACAAGTGTGATTATCCTGATTGAAATTAATTAGACATATTTATTCACTCATAATATTAAGAACATCCACTTTCTTTAACTGAGCGCAATTATTCCAATAGAATTCTAGGAGTGTTCATCAGAATCGGTTTTGTTGATAAAAAAAATTATTAACAAAATTATTCTGTTTCTTCAAGCCGTTTTACAACAGTTTTAGGGCTGTTTTGACAATAAAGTTTTAGAAACCGAAAATTTCCAAAATATCGTCAAGATTGCTCTAGAATTGACCGAGTATGATATCTCAAAGTGGTTCAACTCAAAAAAGTCGAAAAAATGGAATTGTGTCGCCATTCTTTGGAAACTCAAAAAGGGCACGTAAGATTTTTGTTTTTTCCTAGTTGAGGTAAAGGCCAAAATATCTAAGAAATCCCAGCGTTACACCCTGAGTTATTCCCATGTGAGTGGGAATATTGAAACACTTTCTATAACTGAGCACAGTCATTTCAATAAAACTCTAGGGTCTTCATCGGAATCATATGCCGTTTCACAGTTTTTGTTTAAAAACTTTAATTTTAATTTAATTTATTGACTAAAAAACTTTAATATTATTAATAAAACATTGAGTGCTGCTTCGTTTCTTCAAGCCATTTTACAACAACTTTAGAGCTGTTTTGATACATGGAAAGGTATTTTTTTGTTATAACGAGTTTTCTCCCTCGTTTATAATATATACCGAACAATTCTTAAATATCTTCTCATGGCATTTGGAAGCATCTAAAAAATTTCGACATTCAATGGTATCATTAGAAATCTTTATATCATCACAAATTCATGAAACATTATTCAATAGAATATCACAATTATTGAAATCTCGGGAGCAAAAAACAGAAATTCAAAACCCGTATTCTTAACGAAAGATAAGACAAACAACACTTTTAATAAACTAGATAGTAATCATCAAAATGAATCCAATCATTGCCAAATATGGTTTCAAATACTCTCCGATAATCGGTGTCCATAACATATAATCGACAATGTACCAGTAGGCTTTGAACTGTAATCTTCCCCATGATGGCAGCGTTTTTGTCATTTTCACTTCAACCGTTCCGTTTTCCATTTTGGCTTTTGCGATGGATACCTGGAAATTGAGATGTTTCAAAAGGGTAAAGTGAATGACTTTGAAGCAAATATGAGTAATTTAAAGTAAAACGAAACTGGTAACATTTTTAATTGAAAAACTAACAAAAGTTTGTTGAAAGGGATAAGCCCACAACAATTTCTGTATAGATTTGGTTTATAGCAGACTTGTCACGGGCCGGGCCGGGCCGAACCGAAATCAGGAAAAATCTCGTCCCGGCCCGCCACGGCTCGCTCGGCTCGTTTTGAAACATGTTGAGTTTTTGATTTTTTTTGGAATTTTTTTGAAATTTTTGGAAAAAAGTGAATATGTATGATAATTTAAGCATTTTTACTCTATTGTTTCGAAAAATTTCAAAAAAAATTTGGTAAAAACGGGTTCCCATTTTTGAATCCGGGCCGACCGGCCGGCCCGATTTTTGACAAGTCTGGTTTATAGTAGACTCACCAAAGTTTCTTTCTTTCTTAGCGTTATTTCACCTGCATGAAACACAAAAAACTTTACTGAAAATCTCACCTTCTGCTCATTACAACTTCCATCCTGATTCACAAAATGGAATCCGTATCTTCCCAATTGCATCAACTTTGATCCTCCATCAGTTTCACAGTCCAATTGCATCAGATATGGTGGATCCTTTTGTTCTGTGAACATCCATTCCCACGAGTAGACAACACTGAAACAGGTTGCAATAAGATCATAGCGTTCAAAGAAAGAGATTAACAAATTGATACAAATTAGAAACCGAAAGAATATTTTCTTTTTGACTGTTTCAGTCATGTGACATCAAAATGCTGCTTGGTGAGCCTATACTTTTTTCATCATTCTTTCCAGACTTGCAAGATTCCGGGCCGGGCCGAGAAAGCTTCGGCCCGGATTTGAATTTTTGAACTTTTTTCACTACAAATTTTTGTCCAAAAATTTATTTTCTGAAAATTTTTCATATTTTTCCTCAAGTATATTTTTCAAAAACCTTCGAAACCTACAAAAAATTGTTCTTAAGAAATATTTTTCAAAAAAATCGGAAAATTTTCGAAAAAAAATATTTGAATTTTTTTCAGTACTGAACTTCCGGGCCCACCGGGCCGGGCCGGGCCGGGCCCTAGAAATTTTAACTCCGGCCCGTTGCAAGTCTGATTCTTTCATTGTCATGTTACTTGTCATATTGGTTAATCAGTTATTGTTATCAAACCTATAAAAAAATCCGACTTAGTCAACGGTTGAATAAGATTTCGACAGTTTCAAGTAACTGATATGTAACAGTGTTCGTTGTGATTTTAGTTTGAGTTTTTCGTGTGCCCTCCTACGATACTAGTTATCCTTATCAGGGCTGTGCGAAAAATTTTCGGAGGAAATTTTTTTCAAAGGTTTTTTCGGTGGTTTTCGAAAAATTTTATAACGAAAAATGTTGGAAATTTCTCTCCAAATTGTAACAAAAGTAGTGATTTTTCGATTTTGCCTGAGATGTTTTCTAATTTTGGACTGTAAAAACATGTTTCAGGCGTCTTTTCTTGAAATATTCACTGTTTTCATGCAATTTCAATATTCGAAAAAGTCATTTTTCAGACAGTTTTCTTGACATGTCTTTTTTCGAAAATTTCGGTTTTTTTCGGTCAAAAAGTCTCGCAATTTATGAAGATTTCGAAAAAAAAAGTTGTTCGAAAATTTTGTGGAAAAGTTTTCTCGCGCATCCCAGCTCGAAGCTATTACTCGACTCGATTTCACAAAATTATTTTACCGTTTCCAACTATTTTCTTTAATGAATCGTAAACCTAGTTTAATTATTTGATCATTAGACTGTGCTTGTCAACTCACTTATGCGGAATATAAGCACAAACAGGTTTCTTCCAAGTATGGCACTGCTGAATCATAATTCCCATATCGGGAGTGTACCAATGCGCCAACTTCTCTGACATTCTCTCGAAGAACAACTGAGTGTCGTTGTTGGCTCGAATAAAGAAATTCGCTCCGTTCACCCATTCTTTTCTCATCGATGACTCCTCTTCACTTCCCAATTGATCGAATATCGCATCGTATTCCATGTTGTCTTCGTAGTTCATGTCGAAGATGTTTTTACGCCAGAATGTGTCTTGTTGCATCATCCAGAACGATTTTCCTCTGAAAATGGCTGTTAGGGATACTGTTTTACAATGGTAACTTAGTCGTCTAATAATTTTTAGTAAATGTTGGTTGCTGTTTAAGCTAGAGGAGCTCATTGAAAATTATTTTCAATGAAGCTAGTAAGGTTTGAGATTTCAGAACTCCATAAAATTCTATTTTAATTTTAAGTGGCTTATTGTCGTTCTCGGCACTATTAAAATGTGTTGTCCAATCTTAGCAAGTGATTATTTACTGTCTCATAAATAAAAATCCAACTCACTTTTTGATCAACGCCAATGCCAAATTCGATCTGAGAAGATAGATTGTTTGGTAGGCTCCTTCGGCGAAGGAGAATGGTTTCTGAAATGAAAAAACATTATTTTCCGTTTCAATTGTTATGTTTCAAATTGTTTTCTTGTACGAAAAGTAATTCACGCCTGCAATAACAAAGAAAACTCACATAAAGCGATGGGGTTGGCCAATGGAACTGTTGGATCTCAGGCCATCGTTTCCTTATCGTATCCCTAGCTACCGTATCCAACGTGACAAAAATGAATCTCTCGTGAACTCCTTCCAACGTTCCAGTGTTACACAAAAAGTTGTCAGTCATATTCAACGCGTATTGATTCAACAAGAAAATCGCCGGTGGTCGTGGAAATTTCTTGTCCAATGTCTTGATCAAGTCAGCAAATTCTCTTGACTGCTCAATGGAAGAGAGGGATACAGACTCTCCGTGAGTCTTTACATATCTCACTGCTGTGATTGCATTTTGAGTTTTTCGGAGAACAAGAACTCCGAATAGGAACCAGAAAGCGTAGAATGCGATGAGAGTAAATCGATTGAATAAAAGTTTGTAGAGAATGTTCTCCGTGTTTGTCCAGATGGTGAGGAGGATGTTGGACTTGGATTTTTCCGAATCGGCCATTACTGAAAAAGAAATTGTTGAAGCAATGATGGGATTACATATTCCGAAGCCGAGTAAAAAATATGGAATTTTCGAAACGGTAAAGTCAAAGTATTCTGTTTCTGAATAATATTTTTATTGATAATTTACAAGTTGTCAATAACTCTTCGACTCTACTTAGTGATTCTCAAAGTTCCCTCATGTATTGGATAACACGAGGAGTCGACTTCGAAAACACTTTTGGATTCTGCAATTTTGACCACGCCAATAATTTGTCAAAAATGCAAACGTTTAGAATTTTGAGAGCGGTACAAAAGCACCAGTTGGGATACCCAAAACGCAAGAGGCAGCAATGTTTTGAAAAGGAACAATTCGACGAAACGTTTGTATGATGGAACATGTGCTATTTCAGAATAAAATTTCTAAATTCGAGAACCAGAAATAAAAAATTCAAGTAATACAAATGAAGCAGAACTTTTGTACTATTGACACCATGAATATTATTCAGTCAAAAGTATTTGAAAGGAAGTTTCACAATATTTCAACTTTTCGAAAATTCACAACAGAAATCGGTTAACAATTGATTCTGGGATATAGAAAATTTTTGACATAGCTGTTTGTGGAATTTCGATTAAGTATGATTATTTGTCAGTAAAGCTAGTAGTAGTATTAGTTTTTGTGTTAATATTGAAACATTATTTGTTATGTTTTTTTAGAACACTTCATCACTAACTAAATCCTTTTTATAAAAAACTTATGTTCCCAATAAAGGTAGGTCAAAACAAGATATAAAAAGGGACAGAACTAGTTAAATACACATAGTGATTCTCTATACAACAATGGACAATCGAGAGATTAGTATGCGAAAAATGGGAAAGGAGAAAATGACCTCGATTCGATAAATACACCTCGAATCAATATCTGACTAAAAATGGAAAGTTGCGAGGAGGGAAAAGATATGAGAAAGGCAGAGGAGAAGGAGAAGAAAGGGATGGAGAAGTGATTGCAAAAAGGTGGGAAATTGATGAAATTGTACAGATTGATAGGAGAGGAAAGAAAAGAAGAAAATGGAATTTCAAAGAAAAAAGACGTGAAATCAATTGAAACAAGTTTTCAGTTAGAAAAGGAACGACAAGAAACTGAAAATCGAAATTATCCGAATAAACACACAGTTAAACTATTGAATAATATTTGCACGGATTGAAACATAAATTTTTAAATTCGAATTTTATAAATTTTTATAATGTGAATACTGGAAGCAACTGAGAATGAAGTATCTCATTTTAAGCCAGAAGAACAAACACTACCGACATACACAACTACTAAAAAGTGTCGTATAACTGAAAATTTCCTTATATGTACAACTTTCCAATTTTTCAAAAAAAACTTTTTTGTCATGAAAAATACTTGAATAACCTTCAAAAACCAAACGTTTGTAAAACCTGTAACGAATTCCAAATTTCCAGTAGTCCATTTATGAACCTCATGAATCAGATTTATTTTGTATATAGTAGCATGAGACAAACGAACAAACACACAGTCAATTTACAAAGCCTGAGAAACCCATACTTGCAATCCGGGCCGATCCGGGCCGACGGTTTTTATTAAATAACTTTCTTCAAAAAAATCGTATCGGGTTGGTTAATAGCTCAAAAGATGAGTATTTTGACCTGTCATCAGACAAATGCAAAACAAACTTCCATGAAGATCCACAGAGGCCCCGGGCCGGGCAAAAGTGTCCGGGCCGGGCCGGGCCGGGCCGACAGCAGTTTTAGCCGGCCCGAGGCCTCTGTGGATGTTCTGAAAAATTTGGTTTGATTTTGTCTAATGGCAGGTCGAAATACCTATCTTTTGAGCTATTAACCAACCCGATACGATTTTTTTGAAAAAAGTTATTTAATAAAAACCGTCGGCCCGGATCGGCCCGGATTGCAAGTATGGAGAAACCGCGTTTTTCGGTTGACAGAGAGATTTTTGAAGGAATTACAGAAAAAAAAATTTAATACAGTTTCTACCAGATGACAAAAAATAGGGAAATCGTCGAAGGTGCTAGCTAAGTTGAAATTATGAAACAAAATCATGAAAGCTCATAACGAAAACACTCGGGTAATTACTACGTGCTAACCGAATGAAGCTTAGTTGCTAATTGGCGAAATGTTGTTACATATTCTTCATGTTTCACCAGTTAATTTTCTGGAATGATTTTGACGGGAAAAACATTTTTCTTTTGGCGAGAAAAAGATTTTTGTTTGCAGATCGTCCAGAGTTGTTGCCAAGAAAATATTGTATATATTGTCAGGAAAGTAGAAATCTTTACTAATAATATTCAACAGATCCGTCTGTCTGTCCGTTTGTCGCCGACTCTAGCGCCTTCTGTACTGAACCGTTTTCAATGAAATTTACACAGATCGATTGGAAATTTGTCCCGGATGATGCCCGTCTATTTTTTTTAGTTAAAATAGTTCTAAATTAGGTCACT